>NC_135481.1:99427878-100124833 GCF_052094955.1 Ictidomys tridecemlineatus
TTTAAGGTATTTATTTTTCAGTTGTAGTTGGACCCAATACAATTATTTTATTTATTTGTATGTGGTGCTGAGGATCGAACCAGGGCCTTGCACATTCGAGGCGAGCACTCAACCGCTGAGCCACAACCTCAGCCCCCACCATGAAATATTATTTAGTGCTAAAAAGAAATAAGCTATCATACCATGAAAAGAGATGGAGGGAACTTAAATGCATATTACTAAGGGATGCATATTACTCCCAGAGGATAGGAGAAAAACCTAGATGACCTTGAGTGTGGTGATGACTTTTTAGATACAACATTAAAGGCATGATCCATGGCAGAAATAATTGATAAGCTAGAATTCATTAAAATTTAAAATGTCTTCCCCATAAAAGACAATGTCAAAAGGATAAGACATGTCACAGAAAGAGAAAATATTTGCAAAAGACACATCTGATAGAGGACTGTTACCCCAAATATGCAAAGAACTCTTAAAACTCAACAATAAGAAAATGAGCAACCTGATTAAAAATGGGCAAAAGATTTAACAGACACCTCATCAAAGAAGATATACAGGTGGCAAATAAACAAATGAAAAGATCTTTCATAAGAAGTAGCTGCAAATTAAAACAGCAATGAGATGGCCATACACACCTATTAGGATTACTGAAATCCAAAACACTGACATCAACAAATGCTGGTGAGGATGTGGAGCCACAGGAACTCTCATTCATTTGCTGGTGAGAGTGCAAACAGTACAACCACTGTGGAAGACGACTGAGCACTTTCTTACAAAAGATTATTCTTACTACATAACTCAGCATTTTTATCCTTTACAAATGAAAAATATGACCACACAAAAACCTGTACAGGGATGGAGGGATAGACAGATAGATAGGTAGGTAGGTAGGTAGGTAGACAGACAGACAGACACAGATCACATTTATTCATCATTGACTAAACTTGAAAAGAACTTGTGGTACATCTAAACCATGGAATATTATTTAGTGCTATAAAGAAATAAGCTGTCATACCATGAAAAGAGATGGAGGAATTTAAAATGCATATTACTAAGTGAAGGAAGCCAATCTGAAAAGAACATATGTTGTGTGATTTCAACTACATGACATTCTGAAAAAGGCAAAAGTATGGAGACAGTAAAAAGGTCAGTGGTGGCCAGATGTTAGTGGAGAAAGAAGGTGACTAGATAGAGCACAGAGGATTTTTAGGGCAATGAAACCATTTTGTTTGATACTACAATGGTGGATACATGTCATCATGCATCTGTCTAAATCAAGCCCTACACTGACAGTGAACCCTAATATGCACACTGGGTAATCACAATGTGTTGGTGTAGGTTCACTGATTGTAACAAATGTCCTACTCTGCTGGGGAGTCCTGATAGGGGCAGTGGTTGTGCATCTGTGAGTGCATGGGGTGTGTGGGAAATCTCCATACTTCCTGCTCAATTTTCCTATTAACCTAAAACTGCTGTAAAACACAAGTTATTAATTTATAAAAGTCTACAGATGACCAATTGACCAAATGACTACAATATGACCATGTGCCTCATCTCATTGGTCATTCATAAAATGCATATAAAACCCACAAAAGACACCACTCAAAGGGACCAGGAAGGTAACAAGTCCATCAATGCCAAACATTGAAAAGGAAGCAGACCTTACAGAACTCCCATCCACTGCTGGAGGACACATGAATGGGTACAATCCCACTCTAGAAAACATCTCAGCATGAACTGGAAAAGCTGGAGATGCATGCACACCCCAGCGATCCCCAAATTTCTCTCCTGGTTTTCAGAAACTCAAAAACATGTGAGCCAGGAAGAGTGGCATTGTTTGGAAAAATGATCTTGGATTGTGTTTCTATAACCCAATACCCTGGACTATTTCAATAAATTGAAATTTCTTTCTCACAGTCTGGAGGCTGAGAAGCCCAAGGTCAAGGTATTAGCAGCCTTTTTGTCTGGCAGCGCTACTGTCTTCTTCGTCCCGGTCCCTTCAAGGCTGCATCGGCACCTGGTGATAAAATGAGGGAGGAGCCCTAAAGACCTAATCCCCTTGGAGAGGCCTCCCCTCCTTCCACAGTTCCTTTGGACATAAGTTTCAACGTGAGTTTTGGAGGGGACGAAAGCATCCAGACCATAGCACTAACTGGATATAACCAAGTATCTACCCAGCAAGACCAATTAATTTATGGCAGAGTCAAACAACGGAGGGCCCCTAGAGCAATGGCAGCCAATCAGTGCAACTGCAGACCATAACGTGGGTCAGTCTCCTAAGTGTGATAAGAAGCCCAACGTGAAAGTAGGGGCGTACACGACTCCTTTAATATACTCTTAAAAAACATATCAGACCAAGCCATTCTGATTAGGGTGGGAAATAAGCTGTCAGAAGTAGAAAGCAAAGCCAGGCAGGGGTCCCTCCAAAGTCACGATGGGGCTGTGTCTCGCGGGGAGAGGGCTGGAGGAGAAAGGGGTGTGATTGGGAAACTACTTAGGGAAATGGGATCCGTTCTTTTTCTTGACTTGGGCTCTGGTTATACAATGTTTGCTTTATGATTATTCACTAGAGCATTCATTTGGGTTTTATATATACTTTTCTGTATGTGTATCATTTTTCACAAAGTTCATAAAGGTTACAAAACAAAGAAAAGGTTCATTACTGAAAATAGGGATCCTCTCCCAGTGGACTGGGTGCAACAGAGCTGGTTCAAGAGCCTGGGTGGGACTGAGTTCAAGGAGAGGGGATCCTCATTTTTGCGAGGAGGGTATGGGGGATGGAACTCAGGGTCACTTGATCACTGAACCACATCCCCAGCCCTATTTTGTGTTTTATTTAGAGACAGGATCTCACTGAGTTGCTTAGGGCCTCATTGTTGTTGAGACTGGCTTTGAATTCACCATCCTCCTGCCTCAGCCTCCCCAGCCACTGGGATTACAGGCGTGTGCCCCTGTACCTGATGGGATCCTCATTTTTGGCTCAAGGGAAGACCCTATTTCTGCTTCATGAATTTCAGCTTGTGGATGGAGGGGATCCCTTAGCTGCCATAAAATTTAATACAAGGACTCAAATATTCTTTAAGAGCCCAACACTGCTGATAAGCAAGGGTCAAGATAGAATTGAGGCTTCAAACCCCAGCCATGTCTGAAAATGCTCCATTGGCTCAACTCTGGGTAGAGAAGCCCTTCCTCCCAAGTATCTCCAGAGTTCTAGGACAAAAGTGTGCTTCCTTTGTGATGTCATCAGCACCTGCCTCGACCTCACCCACCAGAACTTTCCAATATTGATAATTGGTAGTGTCTCTAGGTGGTGGATGACAGTGATCTCCCCCAGTCTTGAATTTCCCTTCTTCCCGGAGAGAAGTACTGGACAGAGAGGCTGCTGCTGGCTACGAGCTCAGACCCGATGGGGCCTTGGTGAGTGGAGCCCAGCCTGAGCCAGGGATCAGGGAGGGCAGGGAGGCCAGGGCTGGCCCAGGAGAGGGAGGCCGGGTTTCTCTGCTGTGCGGATGCCAGCTGATGACACAGTCCTCCATTTGCCCACCAATCTGGGGACGGCCGAGGTGAGAGCCGAGCCGTGTGCCTAGATCTAACCCAGAGCTCGAGAAACCCGTGTCTGGTTAGACGGAGGACACGGAAAACAAATGGTTTTCCATCCCGATACATGACCTGCTGCCTTTTGCACAGGAACTCGATTCCCTTCTGCCTGGAAAGGCAGGTTGGAGTGTATGATAGAACCCCGACTCTCAAAATGAGCCCACTTTCTTAGCCAGTCGTTATTTGGCTCTTGGCCACAAAGGATATCGTAGAGTATCTGGACTGACCCTTAAAATATGAATGATTCCTGGGTTCTGCTTGAAAATACTCTCCCTGTTGGTGTCCTCAGTTCATATTCTGGATCCTAGAGCAGATCTACTTGGGCTCTTATCACCACTAGACCCACAGCCCCGGCTTCCCTCTGCCTGGCAGGCTGGTCCACACCAGGCCTTGAGGGGGATTGGGACACTCTTGCGTGGATCCCCTGCTTCGGAGCCTAAAATCATCGACATGGAACTGAGGAGAAACAGAACCGGAGCACACCTAGGTGGCTCTTCCCAGGTCCCCACCTCTTTCCTCTCACTCTGAGTCTCCCTGAGCATCTCATCTGGGCAGTGCAGGAAGGCTGCCTAAAGACACGTAGGCGGTGCACACTTGTGTTTGGGTTGGGCCATTACAAGGAATTCTGCAATGACCACCTGGTGCATGCAGGTCTTTGTGAACCAAGGTGAGCATTTCTGATAAGATTTCTAGATCAAGGTCTCCAAGGGATCAGAACATTCTGGGCTGTGCTCTGGCCACTCTTACTGGACTGGCCTAGGACCTCAGACAGTTTCACCCATCTGTCTTCCAAATCAGCCTACAGACAGACCTCTTCTCAACTTAGTAATCTAGGGGCACATTGACTTCACCCCCATAGTCACTTGTCAGACACTAGACATAACAAAAAGGAAACACAATCTGACTTTAAAAGAATTTATAATCTTGTAAGGGAGAAAGTAAACTTTAATAAATCAAAATCTGCTTTCTGATTCTATTTGTTGTTGTTGTTGTTGTTTGGTACCAGGGATTGAACTCAGGGACACTCAACCACTGAGCCACCTCCCCAACCCTATTTTGTATTTTACTTAGAGACAGAGTCTCACTGAGTTACTTAGAGCATGGCTTTTGCTGAGGCTGTCTTTGAACTCGCAATCCTCCTGCCTCAGCCTCCTGAGTCGCTGGGATAACAGGAATGTGCCTCCATACCCAGCTGCTTTCTGGTTCTTAAAGAAAGGTATCATTTCAGATGACTGAATTTGCTAGATGTTGAAGGTTGTCTCTCCATAACATACAAATTGTATCTTAACCAATTTTTATTGAAATTACTTTCTAAATATATAATTGCTTCTCTTTCAAAATAAAATATTTAGTTGGTGATTTAACCTTAGTGATGCAGGGTGGTTGTTCTGAGTGTATTCCCAATATGACCCTATTTTACAACCACACCCTCCCAGCCTCTTGGAATGACCCTGCAATCCCTTACACTTGGCTGTTGCTGATTCCACCTTACTCACTTTTTCATAAGTTCTTTCTCCTTCCAATATGCTCCTGCTCATCTGCTGTGGGCTTGGGGCTCACCATTAGGCAATTGGTTCAGCTGCTGTCACAGAGGTCAACAATGGTGGCTTTAAAGAGTGTTTTGTTCTCCCAAGGTGGATCGAACTCTAGGCTTCTAATCCAGGTCATCCTGAACTCTCCTCCTTCCTGTCCTGTTGCTTGGCCAAACCCTTGGAAGTTGTCCTGGTTAGCATCATCAACGTTGCCCTCCCCTCCACCCCCATATCCACAAAGGAGAAAGGGGACATGGGGGGCAGGTGGCTCCCTGTCAAGGATCACTTCTCCTTCATACCCACTGGCCAGGACTTAGTCCATGGCTATAACTGGCTGCAAGGGGGGGATGGGACACATGGTCTCCAGCAGAGTAGCCATGGTGGCAGGTTGTAAGCTTGGAGCTCTCCTGCTAAAAGGAAGCAGGAAAGAGAGGATACTCCGGGGCTCAGCAGTCTCTGCCACACTGGATCTGTTGGAATTGTGTGTGGGGGTGGGCTCCAGGGGACAATAGCAGGTGCTCTCATGCAGACAAAGCTCTTGACTTTGTCAGACAGTTGCAGCTGTGTGGGCTACTCAGAGTCCTTCTGTTTCTTTTATATTGTTCTGGATTGCGCTCCCAGACAAGTTTTGGAGGTTAACAACATCGTCATGATGACAATCCAGGCCAAAGGCTCTCCCATCCCAATCCACATGAGGGACAGCATGGAAAGTTTCCAGTGCCACAGAGGTTGAGAGCAAAAGCCAAAACCCTCTGTTATTCATTCCTACTCACCTTTACAGAGAACCTTCTACAAGCCAGACCCTCAACTGGGCGGTCAATGTTTAGTTGGCTGGACAATGGGAATCACCTTTTCACCACTTCCAGCCCTTTTGGCATTTGCAAGAGTTCGTCTTCCTCCTTCTCTGCATCCCCCTCTAGGGCATGCCCTGGGTGACTACCAGGTCTCTCCTCAGGGGCTGGAGTCGGGTAGGTATAGGCTCAGCAGCAGGTATTATCATGAGGGAGTAGAGAAGAGATTCTACTGTCCCGCTACAACAAAGGCAGCAACAACCAGCATTTCCAAAACACTTTGTATCTTAGCGGCATCCTTTAAGGTTACTATTATTATTTCTCCATTTTTACATATGCAAATGAGGAAGCTTAGAGAGGTTAAGTTCCATATATAGGTGGCCCAGCTGGGACTGGAATCCAGGCAGCTAGAGTTCTTAACATACTCTTGCATACTCTGGTTTGTCTTTGTACCCACCTAGCCCTTCTAAAGAAGCATAATAAAAGGGTTAGAGCAGAGGGGCCTTAGACCCCAACCAGTCCAGTCCCCTCTGTTACAGAGGAGAGGGAAAAGTAAAAAGCCATTAAGTGAGCTATCCCAGATTGCATAGTCTTGTAACAGCTGAGCCATGGCTAGAATTCAGCCCCCAGTGCTCTGTTGCCACTGCAGAATAGATGATCCAGGGGCTGGGGTTGTGGCTCAGTGGTAGAGCACTCGCTTAGCATGTGCAAGGCCCTGGGTTCGATCCTCAGCACCACATAAAAAATAAATAATCAAAATAAAGGTAATTGTGTCCAACTACAACTAAAAAATAAATATTAAAAAAAGAATAGATGATCCAAAATCTTTCTGTGCTGTGAATGAAGAAATAAGTGAGTGAGTGGGTGAGTGAGGGCATAAATGGATAGGCCTTGACAGATTTCATTTAGTGGCTCACCTTGGGTTCACATGGTGTGGCTGGACAGGAGCAAGGCATGGGGAGACATAATCAGAGGGCCCCAGCAAGGTGGAAATGAATGGGGGAGGGGATCATGCTGCTGGTTATGGGAGAACTGCCCCATGAAAGCCTATCTAACTTTTGCCTCCCTACTCTAGTGTTTCACACCCTTGTGCTGCCCCCACCCCTTCCCTCTAGGTTTTTTAATCACACTGCTGACAACTCTGACTCTACCTTACCACTATAGAGCTGTTGGAAGGAAGTCACTTAAAGAGATTATTCAGTAGTGCTCCTGTTCCATTAGCATTGTAAGGGCAGTTCCAGATGTCTACTAAATAAATGTGTCTAGGCCCCTGCTTGGGAGACAGAGGCTGTTTGCAGCCTCTTATGTAGCATGCCGATCTCTGGGGTGCAAACCAGGGTCTTCTGTCTCCAGGGTCAAAACCAGTCATCTTTAGCAGACTAGCCAGGTCTTTGATGAAACTAGAGACCCACTTGAGGAATATAGCCCCCGTCAAACTGGAAATGACCCAACTCACTCCCTTGGGCTTCCTGGGTGGGGCCGTAGCTAATTTGTAGGTCTTTCTTTTGCTGAGGAGCCGGAACTGGATAGAGCCACGAGCCTGCCAGGAGGTGGTCCTTGGGCGGGGCACAGCGTTACCTTTGTGGGGTTGTCTTTTCTACCTTCTGGCTGAAGGGAATAGGAGGCCTCGGGAGGAGGAGAGTTTGGGGGATAAGGTAGGTGGACTGGCAGCTGCTGAGGCTCAGAGCATCTGTCATTGCTGGAGCAAACTGCAGCAAGGGACCAGCAGTCTGGTGCGTTGGAGACGGTAATTTGCAGATGGTTTCTGGTAGCAATAGGGTTTCCGTGGCTGAGCCTGAGTCTCCGCATATGACACCCCAGCGACAGGTCAGAGCAGCCGTGGGGCGGGGCCAAGGTTGGCTCCTGCTGGGAGGAGCCGGGATGCCGCTCCCGCGGTGATGCGGAGGGGAATTTGCTGACAGTCCCTTGCCAGGTGGGGCTGGCTTCGCCAGGCCGCGAGGAGGAGGACCGGCTGGCCATCTCCTCCCAGGTAGGGAGCGTGTTGCCTGTCACTGCACCCCGCAGCCCGAGCACCTTGCCTAGGGCTGCGGCCGCGGCGCGGAGCGCTCAGATGTGGTGAGCACGAGGGTGGTGCGAGCCAGGACAGCGGGGACCCGGAGCAGGGGCCAGAATCCGGGTCCCGGACGCGGGAGGGGGCGGGGAAGGGTGGCCAGAAGGGTGCTTCCCGGACCTCGCACCGGGAGGGTGGGGACGGGGGAGACTGCGCCACAGCGCCTCACCACGCCGGCTGTCCCCCAGCTTGTGCCCAGGGAAGGGTGAACTGAGCCGCCCACCAAGGAGGGCCATTGCTTGGTAGAACTCGTCTGTACCGGGTGAGGGGATGGAGGTGGGTGGGAGGCTTGTCTGGGGGTCCCCCGGCTCCTGATTGACAGCCAGGTGGGAATTACGGCTCAGGATCCCCCACCCCACCCAGGGATTCCCGGGGCTCTGCCGCCCACTCACGGGCCTGGGATGGGAGGAGGCGGGCTACTCCACCCTCATGGATGTTGACAACGTCACTGATGAGCTGCTGCCCCAGTGTGTGTGTGTGTGTGTGGGGGGATCCTGTTCTGTGTTAGGTGGTCCTGGGTTCCCCGGCCCCCCAGGGCCAAAGGATGCCACCTTTACCCCATGTACTTCCAAAGAAAAGGTTCTTTCATTCTCACCTTGGCCTTGAGAGAGAAACTGGGTTTGAATGAAGGTCCTGGGGAAACTGAGGCCCAGAGACATTAGAGTTTGACCAAGGTCACTTAGCAGGTCCCACAGGGCTGCTTTCTCCCAATGCCTTCCGGAAGGGCAGGGACTGTTGTCTTTCTATAGGCCCTTGACTGCACCCCCAGTCTGGAGTACAGTCCCCAATCCTGTACACCTCCAGCATGAGGCTCGGGTGTGTCGTGGGTGTGAACGTCATGAATGTCTGGGGACAGGAGAAAGTTCAGGAGGAATGCTCATCTGGGCACAGGGGACAATGGGGTGGTGCTACCTATCCCTGTGCTTCAGAGAAAGAATGAGGGTTGGCATCTGGGACAGGAAAGCCAGAGGTGGGCAGCCTAGGTCCCCAGCGTTGATCCTGTGTGTCAGCCTTGATGGAGAGGCCCCGGAAAGTTCAGATGGACTTTCTTCTGGTGAGTTGCCTTCTCTGTTCTGCTGACTGTTGTCCCCAGATATCATGGGCCCCATTGGATCTGTTGCTCTTCCATGTGAACTTTCCCTCCATTCACCTGTCCTCTTTCTCTCGGAGGCAGACATCATTCTCCAGAGGGAAACTGAGGCAGGGAGAGAGTGACAGTGGGTTAGACTGGGAGCCAGCTATCATGGTTGAGGAAACCGAGGCGCAGAGAGTGCAGCAGGTTGCTCCGGCCTCTCACCTGCACACGGGGCTCCCGACTCCCCAGCCGAGCACAGGGCAGACTGGAGACAGCTCCTCCTGGCTCTTACTTGTCTCCCCACAGTCTCGCTCTGACAGGTCCAACTGTGTCTCCTGACAGGTGCAGGAGCCATAGGTGACAGCCGCAGCATTTTCTCCTCCTTTAAGATGTGCTTTCTAGTTAACTGGGGAGGAAGTAGCTTGAAGAGGGCCGTCAGAGTCACTGGGCTGTCCTCCCAGTGTGCTCCCGTGGTTTCCATGGGCCTGTTCAAGCCACAGACAGATTTCCTTCCTGCCCTGGCGCCCACAGTCGTGAACCCAGCTTGGGAGTGGGGACCCACAGCTGTAAGGGGCCCATGGGCATGGGGACCTTGGTTATCTCTCCGACAGCATGTCGGGGTAGGAGTTCTGACCAGCCTGTTATGAAAGTAATGCCTGGCTCACAAGTTGCTGCTTCTCAAACACATCCCCTGACCGCAGAGCCCCCGAAGCTGGTCCCCGGTGACTCCACAGCATGCCTTGGATAAGGGTTGCTAAGAATCTCTGGGGTGATCTGTGGTCCCCAGAAAGCTCACAGAACCAGCTGCTTGCAGAGTGACAGTGTAGTGCTAGAAAATAGAGGGGCCCGCCATGTTAGAGGGAGACCATGTGTCTGGCTCCTCCTCTGGGGTCCCTTCCCCAGGAGGAAGGCTGGTGATGGGTGCCCCTCCTGTCTAGCAGAGTCTGGGCCAGAAGCCTTCCTTCTACCCTCAGATCCTGGGGGAGAATCGGACTTGGGCATCAGAGCAGAGGGCCTGTTCTGGACCCAGACTCCCTGTTGGCTGGCACTCTGCCCTCAGTTTCCCTACCTGACAGCCGGGTGTGAAGACACCTCCAGATGGGTGGGAGGGCTTTGGAAATTTATCAAGTGTTTTTCCCGGAGACTTTGGCCTACACAGAAGCCATCTGCTTCCTGCCTGAGTGGAGGAAACGTAGGTGCTCCCTCTTTGGAGGATGCTTTCTCCCTCCGTGGCCAGTCTAGAGCCTCTCCGTTGCTTGGAAGGCAGGCTGGCCCTCCCAACCCACTTCAAGCCCTGTTTCGGCTCTGGAGGGCTCCCTTTCCGCCGTCCTTAGTTAACATGTATAACAGGATTCCCACCATGACATGCTTTCCCACGAGCCTGGGTGCTCCTGCCAGCTCTAGTCCCATGAATTCTGCTCTGGGTCTTCCTGGGCGGCAGCTGGTGGGAGAAGCACAGAGAAAATGGACTTAATGTGCTGGCGCTCTTTGCACTGTGTCCAGGGTGGCACTCAGGCTACGGGCAGGCTCGCGCCGGGAAGGGAAGGCCGTTGAAAGTGCTTAGGGGAAGTGCTCAGAGTGGAGTGAGGTCAGCAGCTTTGAGTGCCCATCTTGCTGGAGGAGGGGCCCTGCACTCTCTCCTCCCCTCTCCCGGGAGGGCAGTGGTTTGTGCAGCTTACACATCAGCACACGTGGTGTCCGTGGGCTCCACAGCCTTGCTGTGAGTAGGCTGCTATTACTCCTGCAAGGCTGAGCCACAGGGGAAGCTGAGCTGAGGACATGGGGCCACTGAGATGAGGATGTGGGCAGCTCATGAGGTCTGATGTGTCCTTGTTCTAGATCTTCCTGGATTGCTCAGGGCCAACCAAGGGTGACTCTTAGCGGAACACCCTGAGGCCAGAACTCTGTATCCTGTGTATCTAGGGAAGGATATGCACCTAAGCTGCCATGTTCCAGCTGGTTCCAAGACATACAGAGAGACAAGAGGGGAGGGGACACCCAATTATCATCTCCTGCCTCCTTCTAGTCATTAGTGATGTTCCCCAAAGGGAAATGGAAGAATGGACCCATTTAGAAAAATTAGGACTAGGACCCAAGTGTCCTGGGTGCCCAGTTCTGCTTTATGCACCCTTCCACTCTGCTGTCTTACATGAGCATCCTCAGGAGACTGAAAGGGCTGGGAAGAGCTTCAGCACAGCCTGAGTCTGTGGGGCCTTCATTCCTGCCAAGTCAGAGCCTCTGGTGTCCTCAGAGGATCAGAGGCAGAGAGGCCAGGCCAGCTTCTAGTGGGAAGCCTACCTGTCCCTTCCTATCACTGAGTGACCTGACCCATGGAGGTGGCCCTGGAGACGGGAGCCTGTTCACTGTGGCTGTCTTTTCAGAATAGTACCCAGGTGGAGGAACACTGGCCTCAGACCCTGGGGCCCTGAAAAAGATTCAGGGAAGCAACATGGTCCTGTGGCCAATGAATCAGGGAGATGATTTCTTATTGGATTTTTGCTCACGAGACCTGATCACCTCGGGGTATCTGGGTGGCAGTGAACTAGAAAGAGAGGACAACTGGAGACTCACCTAAGGACCTGTGGGGGAGATCAGCCATGCATGATGGGCCTGGGGCACCCATCCCACAGGGACACACTACCCGGGGGGCACTTCAGAGCTGGGTTCCCCTGCTTTGTTACCTGTTCGTTTTCCTTCCACGAATCTTCCATTTGCAGCGTGGTGAAGTATGCTCACTGCATGGGGCTCCTGGGAGGACGAACGGGAGGGAGAAGGAAAATACCCAGGGTAGCCCTTGGTGACTGAGTCCCCTTTCCATTGACTTGCCTCTTTATCTCTAGTGGCCAGCCGTCCAGGGACCTCTAGGATGGCTGGCCATGCTTTGGGGCCCCCACGAGGTGTCCAACAATGGCTGACGGTTACATTTTCTATAGGCACTGTTAGAACTGACTTTTCCTTTCAAAAAAAAGCTTTAGGTCCCTGAGGACCTGGCAAAAGGGAACTGGACCCAGACCCAGAGTGAAAGAGGTCCTTCAGGACAACAAAGGCACCTCTGCTGGCCAGGGAGCCCCTCTGGGCCCAGGACCACGTGTGCTCAGGTCTGTAAAGTAGGCCAGGCCTGGGGAGGCCTTGTCAGGCACCAGGACAGCCTGAACAGAGAGCCTGGGCTGGGACCTTGGTACCGCTCAGCCTCCTCATGGGCCTTGTCATTACTCTTGAATACTTTTAAGGCCCTAGGACAGTAGGACAGAGGTGGAGCAGGTCAAAGTAGCCCACTTGGCAGAGGAGGAAATCGAGGCTCTGAGAGGTTGTATGAGTCGCAACACACACACACACACACACACACACACTTGAAGTCGGCTCCCAGCCCTCTGGGCCCAGTGGGGCCATCAGGGAGCTGTCCTCCCCAGCACCACAGACACATCCTGCGCTCACCTCAGTTGCTGTTGGTGGTGGTTTTGCTGAAGTTGCTTAAGACAGAAGGACTCGGAAGTGAAGGTCGCGTTTCTCCCCTTCCCCTCCACTCTGGGCAGGGTGCCCAGAGCTGGGGCTGCTGAAGGACAGCTGTGTCACGAGAGCAGGGAAACGGAAAGATAAGATTCTGCCCCACCCCCACTGGAGCAGAGGATGGAGACCCAGGCTCCGTGCCCCCTACTCCAGGGTGGCTCCTCCAGGCCTATGGAGCTGCCAGGGTGCAGGGGACTGGAAGTGAGGCCCAGGTCCCAGGCCCTGGTCACTGTGCGGCAAGTGGAGGAGCAGGAGGATCCCCAGTCCCAGCCCTCACCAGCGGGACTGGGCAAGAAACCAAAGACAGAGGAGGGAAGGAGATTTGGGAGAGCAGGCTTTCTGACGCTGGCCTTAGCCAGGAGCTGGGGAGCCCAGTGACCCTGTCTACTGAGCCATCTTTGAGCCCAGCTCTGTCCTGGTCCCTCCTCACTGGCTCCCCCAGGGTCATCGGGATCAAGCCCAAAGTACCTTTCCAGTGAGGCCCCCTCTTGTACCCTCTGCTGTTGCTCAGAGGTGCTTTGTGGGTAAGGAGGGGGACGTGTCTGATCACCTTTAAATTTTTACAAAATAACACATTTTTTTTTTCTGTCTGTGCTCACTCCCAGCTCAGCTAAAAAGCATGATTCTGGCAAACTGGATTTTATCAAAAAGAGATTGTTTTCCACCCCATGCCCTGGATTGCCCCGTGCAACTCCTTCTCCTGTTCTCGACCTTGTCCCCATCCCCATCCTTGTCTTTTCTGTCCCTGTGTCCCTCAAAGCCAACTCAAATGCCTCCTCCATGAAGCCCTCCCACCATCTCGGCCAGGAGAGGTCTCAGAGGTCTTTAGTGCACTTCTCACGTCCAGTCTGTCCCTTCTGCTAGACATCCTCTCATCCCCCAAGTGTTTGATGAGTGCCAGTCACACGCTTGCCCTCGGTAATTCATGGGGAAGGGGGACAGGTTGGTGAGGAAATGGATAATGACAGCAGCTTGAGAATAACTGTAATATTCTATAATAATGGCAGTGCCAAGTGCCAGGGGACATTCTGGAGCTAGGAAAACTGAAATGTGCATACTTTAGGACCCACAGCTTCATGTCTCGGTGTATAATTTTTACCTAGAGAAACTCATGCATGTGTATAAGGAGACAGTTCCAAGGATATCTGGGACAGCAATACTTGAAGTGCAAAAAAGAGGTCTCAACCACAGTGACTGTGACATCTGCCATAATGAAATGGACAACAAAACTGGATATTATGCCCCAGTTAAAATAGGTACAATGGGGGATTTTATTGCATGTAAATTATGCCTCGATGAAGCTGATACATCTGTGCACACGTGCACGTGTGCATGCATATGTCTGCGTGCATGCACACACACACTTATTTCTCTGTATTAACATCAGTAAATCTCAAAAATAATGTTGCCCCAAAAAAGGAAATTGCAGAATAATCATTAGATTTTAACCAAAATTATAAAATGATATTGTGCGATTTATGGAGACAAACATGTTGTAGTACCTACCAAGTGTGTGCTTGTGATAGTATTTTTGCTGTGTAGAGCTTTGTGGTACTGGGGAGGGAACCCAGGGCCTCACACCTGCTAAGCCAGCGCTGCACCTCTCAGCCACACCCCCAGCCCTTGTGGTCGTCTCTGGAGAGAGAAGATGCTGAGATGGAAAGAGGAAAAGGGAGAGATTTCTGATTTGTTAGGAACGCTTCATTTAACAAAAAAGATCTTAAACAAAAATGATGGGATGTGAACATGTGTGAATCTGGTTGGTTTTATTCTTTTACCTTTTTTGTGTTTAAAATTTTTTAAAAAGTAACTCAGATGTCCATGGAAAAAGCAGTGGCTTTTCACCAGGGAGTCAGGGAAGGCCTTGTTCAGGAGGAGGTGACAGCTGGGGGTTGAAGGATGGGTAGGTGGGTTTAGCTGGGGCGGGGAGGGAGTGGAGGGCTGGGTGTTGCAGTCCAGGGGACTCGGGTGGGCCCTTCACACTCTTGAAATGTTTGTTGAATGACTGCTTATCAAGCCGCCCCTCCCTGCCACCTTCTCATCCCCATCTCTGACTTCAACACCTCTATTTCTGAGCTGTGAACATAGTAAATGAGGCCCTGGAGAAAATATCTGGTATAATGTGATGACTTTTTTTTTTTAAAGTCTAGATAAACCAATGAGGATTGGGGAGGGATTGAGGCAAATAGATAAAATTGGATATTAAACAACCACTGATACAGAGAAAACAGGATCCTTGGAGGATACTGTGTTCAACCATAGGCAAATTCAGTTGAAAGCTAGCTGGAGTGGTGGTTTTCTGGAATCATGTAAATCATCAGTTTAGGCCTCAGTGGCACACATCTGTAATCCCAGCAGCCTGGGAGGCTGAGGCAGGAGGATCTCGAGTTCAAAGCCAGCCTCAGCAATGGCAAGGCACTAAGCAACTCAGTGAGACCCTGTCTCTAAATAAAATACAAACTAAGGCTAGGGATGTGGTTCAGTGGTCGAGTGCCCCTGAGTTCAATACCTGGTACCCCTCCCCACAAAAAAAACCCATCAGTCTGACCCCAGAAGAACTGAAAAACTCAAAACAGACCAATAATTGTGGAAGAAACTGAGTTTTCATAAAATTCTTCTCCAAAAAACCCAAGTTTAGACAGATTCTAATTTCTTTCAAGTCTTTTAGTTTCTGCTATTTCTATCTCCTGGTTTCTATCAGACCTTCAAGTAACAGTTAATTGCAGTTTTATTTCAACTGCACTGACCACAACACATCACAGAAGAGGAAAAATTTCCGATTATTCTGTGCAGCCAGCCCCACATTGATACTAAAGCTTGGCAAAAATAGGAGAAAAAAGAGAAAATTTCCAAGGAAAACCTCACATGTATGAATATTGGTGCTAAATTCATAGATTAAATAATAATAAATAGAATCATGCAGCATTATATTTAATAAATGAATGCAGAAAAGCAAGTGGAAATATGTTCCACAAATATATTCAATGTTAGAAAAACTGTTAATATAATTAAGCAAACTAATAGTGAAAAGATGAAAATCATGTAAATAGCTCCATAAATGCTAAAACAATGCCTAAAAGGTATTTGATAAAATTCAATGTATATCTTTGATTGTAACTTTTTTTGGGGGGAGGGTACCAAGGATTGAACCCAGGGGTACTTAACCACTGAGCCACATCTCCAGCCCTTTTATATATTTTATTTAGAGACAGGGTCTCACCAAGTTGCTTAGGGCCTTGCCAAGTTGCTGCAGCTGGATTTGAACTCACAATCCTCCTGCCTCAGCCTTTCAAGCCACTGGGATTACAGGTGTGAGTTGATTTTAACTTTTATATTTAATAAAATGTAGATATCGTTTAACACAATGGTGTATTTATAGTTTATATATACATATAAGGAAATAAGGATCACCTTTACCTTAATTCTCTAATCTACTCTAGAAGTCCAAGCCAACACACATTTTGAAAATATAAGTTATAAAAGAGAGGCAGGGCAGGGGTATCTTAGTGGTGAGCCTTGGTTTAGCATATGCAAGTCCTTGGGTCAATTGTTAGGACCAAAAAAGAAAAGGCAAATTTATCAAAATTTAATAAGGATAAGGATTTAATTTAATGAGAATTTAATAAGGGTTTGACCACTTGAAAAAAAAAAAGATTGACAACTGAAAATTTCAGTAGAAATTATTAAGGAAAACATTAAAATGACTGGTAGTAAATACTAGAGATGAAAATGCATAGCATTTCTATACAGAAACATCAGCCTCTTTTGAAATAGAATGGAAGCTGGGCTCAGTGGTACACACCTGTAGTCCCAGTGACCCAGGAGACTGAGATAGGAGGACCACAAATTTGAGGCCAGCCTCAGCAACTTAGAACTAAACACCTTTGTGAGGCCCTGTCTCAAAAATAAAAAATAAAAAGAGGTGGGGATGTGGCTAAGTGGTTAAGCGCTTCTGGGTTTGATCCCCAGTACCAAAAAGAAGGAGGAGGAGGAGGGACAGAAGGAGAGGAAGGAAGGAAGGAAGGAAGGAAGGAAGGAAGGAAGGGAGGGAGGGAGGGAGGGAGGGAGGGAGGGAGGGAGGAAGGAAGGAAAGGAGGGAGGGAGGGAGGGAAGGAATGGGAAAAAAAACATTTACAATATCAGTAAAAGTGGCTAAAAATATCTAGAACTTAGTAGCTGTAGCAGCATCTCTCACATTTCTGCTGTTCACACCTGGTTCCCTGCACCTGAGGTATGGCCTCACATATGCTAGTAGATGGTTGTTGAATGATGGCACCAGCTCACAGATCCGTGGAGCAGAGTGCATTCAACATGTGGTGACCACAATAGTCATTGCCCATGGCAGTGGGCCCCCTTCTACGTCCTTTACCTGAAGCCTAACATGATTTCTCCTGGGAAGGTTCTGCTCTGGGGCTGGAGGGGTCTGTGAATAGGTATCAGGTCCGATTGGTCTACAGTGTCCTTGTAGATCTGTCTGGTTGTTCTAATCCTTGCTGGAAGTGAGGTGTTGAAATCTACAGCCCTGTGTCATTGTTTGTCTCTTCCTTCAATTTGTTTCCTATTTGCTCTGTTATTTGGGTGCTCTTAGGTACATGTATGTGTATCTTATGATGATCTTATCTCCATGGTGAACGGACCCTTTATCATTTATCCCTTGTAGCAGTTTTTGACTCTAAGTATGGTCACCCTGGCCATCTCGTTACTGTCTTAGTCCACTCTGTGCCCCTATAACACAATACCCGAGATTAGATCATTTATAATGAACAGAAATGTACTTGGCTCGCTGCTCTGGAGGCTGAAAAGTCTAAGATCAAGTGGCTGCTCCGTCTGTTCCTGGCCTCTTTGCTGTGTCATAGTCGGATAGAAGGAATCAGAGGGAGAGGAAGTGCTCGCAGAGAGGAAGGGGAGCTGAACTCCCTTTTATAACAAGCCCACACCCATGAGACTGACAGTGATCATTCTAATCAACCCATCAGTCCAATCAGTTCTTTGTGGGGGGTTGGGGACTGAGCTCCGGGCCTCTCTTGTGCTTGGCGAGTGCTCAACCACAATCAGAGCGCTTGCCCTGATCTAACCCGTTCTTAAAGGTGCCACCTCACAGTGCTGCTGCATTGGGGGTTAAGTTTCCAACGCTTGAACTCTGGGGCACCCCTCTGAGCCACAGCATGGCGACCATCTACATATGGCATATTGTCCCCTTTCAGCTCAGGTGTGTATTTCCATCTAAGATTAGCCTCTTCTGGGCAGCCTATGGTTGCATTTTTCAATATCCTTTATTACCTGTTATAACTCATTCAATCCACATCATAACCCTCTGCAAATGGTAGGTTTATTATCTCCATTTTTAGATAGGGACACTGAGGAACAGGAAAGTTAGGTAACTTATCCTAGATCCAGCAAGGTTGGAGTCTGAATTAGGCACCTGACTCTGAGTTCAGACTCTTTGCTTCCATCCTGCTATGTAGTTAAATTGGAATTTTGACTTGAGGGAGGGAGGACAGGAAGTGGGTTACTCAAAAAATGAAGACAACTGGTCAGCTGTCCAGCTAGCCCCTTGGGGGAAGCAATATAAGTGGGGCCCTGCAACCTTCCTTGCACCAGTGTGAATTCTAGATACAGCCAAGATTGAAAAATAAAAGAGAAGAAAAAACCCTAATGATACCAGTGGGAAATATGGGCAAATATTTTTATGATCCTTGAGCAGCAAAGGAAGTCCAGACTCCAAAACCTCTGCAGGAGAAGTCTGGTGCGTTTGACTATGGAAAAATCTGAAATATCTGCAAACAAAATATGCCATAAATTAGGTCAAGAAGAGACAAATGACCATTTGCAATAAATGTGGCCGAAATTAATTGTATTAATTCAGGAAAATTTCTAAAGATCAGGAAGATAAATTAGAAAGGATGTAAATAGTTCACAGAAAAATAAAAGCTAAAGCCAGTCAATCCAAAAACATGAAAATATGTCTGCCCTTTCTAACAATTAAAGAATAACAAACTGAGACAGAGTGTCTGTTTCAACTTTGATATTGGAAAAGATTAAAATTGGATAATGTGTGACACAGTCAAGGGTGGAGAGAAACAGGCACCTTCCTACATTGTTGGTGCAATGCAAACGGATTCACCTTTTTTTTGGAGAGCAATTTGGCACTATCAATCAGAATTTTAGATCACATAACCATTGATCTAAGGATTCGTCCTATAGCTAATTCTGCAGATGTTTTTGTGCACCAAATTGGAAAACAATCTAAATATCCATCAACAAGGATACATTTACAAAAAGTGTAGGGCATTGCCGGTCATGGTTGCACATGCCTGTAATCCAGTGGCTGGGGAGGCTGAAGCAGGAGGATTGTGAGTTCAAAACCAGACTCTGCAACAGCGAGGTGCTAAGCAACTCAGTGAGACTCTGTCTCTAAATAAAATACAAAACAGGGCTGGGGATGTGGTTCAGTGGTTGAGTGCACCTGAGTTCAATCCCCAGTACCAAAAAAAAAAAAAAAAAGTATAGGGCCTTGGAACACTATGAGCAATTAAAAAAACAAAGTGCTCTGTCTAGCTAGGCACATAGATATGTGATGTATATCAACAAACCAAACAAGGATAGAATACCAGGAATGTGTTCCTGGGTGGATTAAAATAAAGACGTAGGCATAGATCTGTGTGAGTCCATATTTTGGGAAATTATGAAGAAACCTGAAACAGGAGGCTTGACAATGTTTGTGTTGGGGACTGATCAGAGCTCTGGAGTGGTGGGGACAAATGTGCTGCATTTCATTTTCATGGTTTTATTATTTGGAAAGGCTTTTTCTTTAGTCATGTCATTTTTCAGAATTAAAAAAAGGATATTTAAGAAGAAACCCATCATAAAACCAAGTTTTGCATAGTGCTGGGGATGGAACCCAGGGCCTGACGCAGGCTGGGCAAGCACTGCACCACTGACCTCTACCTGGGCCTGAGCTTCCTCTTTGAATTGGTTGCTTGGTGGATTCATCTCTTCTCACATTGGTGATTTTAGATCAGGCCCCAAGAGATCATCTCTAGTCTTCATTTTGTCCAGGAGGAAAAGGAGACCCAGAGAGGCTTCAGCAGGCCACCTTGGGGCCCTGCAAGTCTGTCTGCAGACACTGGGCTCCCATGACACTGCTCTCAGGAAAGGGGCCAATGACCCACTCACCTGCATTATGAGACCTCCATCCTAGGGCTGGGGATGGGGTCAGTGGTGGAGCAGTGCTGGCCGGGCATGCATCAGGTCCTGGCTTCCATCCGCTACCAAAAAACAACAAAACAACCTTCATCCTTGGACTTAGGTCTGCCTTTTCTGACATGTGCATTGAGTATGACTTTCTGTGCATCTGTGTGGGAATTTGTTAAAATGCAGATTCCAGGGCACCTTCCAGGATGTTCAGTCTCAGGGGCCAGGGTGCGGCCCTACCTCCTAAATCTGAAGAAGGTGACGACTGTGTCCCCGTTACCTGCCTCAGCTCAGCCCTGCTGGTTTTTTCTGTGCATCTAGTCTGAAGCTCCCCCCCACTGCAAGGGAAAGTGGGGTGTTCCCACTCATGGGAGTCAAGTGACAGTTGGTGCTTGGACTGCCTTGGACTCCCCTTAGATTGCTCCATCTATGGTCTAACCTTGGCCCATCCCGAGCTTAGGTTCAGCTGGGATGAGTGGCAGCCATTCTCTAGCTCACTCATTCTAGAGGTGGATACTCACTGGCCTGCATTGGAGGTGGGCAGCCTGATGGTCATGGGTGCCTCGGAGCTGCCTGGGAGGATGCTGACAAGCTTGCTGGAGTGGGGAGGGGCCTGGCTTGCTTGGGCTTGGGGAGGAGCTGCACAGAGGCCAGGGCGGACTGGGATCCATGCCCGCCTGACCTGAGAGTGTCCCATTGTCCCTGCACCACAGAGCCTTGGAAGAGCCACTTTTGTGGTCCGGAATCAGCGGGACGCTGCTGGGTCACTTGGAAGCACCTTTTCTTAGAGGCCAGTCAAGAAGAAGAAGCCCTGGTTACAGTCCATCGGCCTGAGCCCCCACCTCACCTGCTGCTCCAGGTAGGCTCTCCCCCCATCCCGCCAAGCACAGCGCCAGCTCTGGAAGAGTGGCCGACCTGGGTGGCCCATGGCTCTCTAACACCAGGGTAAAGGCCTCCCCAAGTCCTCCTAAACCCACAGCCTGACAGGAGGGGGCAAGAAAGGCTTCTCCCTGTTCCCCAAGGACACTGACCACAGCCCGGCCATGAGCAGACCTAGGTATAGGGTTGGTTCTGGATCTGCTGGATGTGGGGGGTAGCTCTGGTTTCCTGTGCATCTCCTGGGACTGCACATGCAGTAAGCTGGACTCCAGAGGCCTGGAAGGGGTGATTCAGATGCTCTCTGGCCCTCGGCAAAACCCCCAGGCTGAACTCCTAGCTGGGTGCCCTGTGTGGTTCTTGTCGGGCTACACTGATGTGGGGCAGGCCCAGGACCCAGCTGGACACTGCTCTCCCAGGAGTTTCCTGCCTCCTGATATTTATTTCCCAGAGAAAGGATTAAGACAGATGGTATCTTTATAAACTGTTGGAGCTGGAAAGGATCTTAGTGATATAATCCAATCCTAATCCCTTCTACTTCTCAGGCGATACTTACATCCACAGTGTAGTTCCAAATGTTGTGGTTGAACATCTCAGAGGAATCAGGTGTAATCTTTCCACAATGACACCGAAAGCCTCTGCTTTCAGACAGCCCTTCTCCTCCCCGCCGGGGCCTCACCAGCCTCTGCTCCAGTCTCCTTTCCTTTCGCCTCCATTTACCCGATCACTTCTAGCAACTTACACCCCTAGGCAGAGGTGCCGCAGCATCCAAAGCTAAAAGTGTTAGAGTCATGTTAGCATCTGAGTCTTTCTTCCTAGTTTAGGTAAGTAAATATGTTAATGAGTACATCTTTGAGAAAGAATTAGATAGTCCAGGAGGCTTATACGGGGAAGCTGTAACTGTGATAAGATTTCTCCATTTGAGAGTGTCTAAAATCTTTCTTATG
Organism: Ictidomys tridecemlineatus; assembly: GCF_052094955.1. Taxonomy (NCBI): domain Eukaryota; kingdom Metazoa; phylum Chordata; class Mammalia; order Rodentia; family Sciuridae; genus Ictidomys; species Ictidomys tridecemlineatus. The sequence goes on from NC_135481.1 coordinate 99,449,469, forward strand.
TGAGAGAAGAAGTTTTCCTGTATGGGCTGTTGGCCAAGAACATAGCAGTCGTTGCTATTATCAATAAAAGCCATCTTAGACATAGTTCTCTCTGCAGAGAGAAGTGCTTCATGTTACCATCTCCCTTATAATTTCCTGGTCCTTTCTCAGGAGAGCCTCCAGGGAAGGAGGCTTGGCCATAAGCTGCACTTCACTTCCCTCCCAGGCTCAGACCTTGGTTCCTCCAGTGTAGACGGCTCTGAGAAACCGCTTTGAATAGTGGTTAAGAGCTCAGAATTCTGGAACCGGAGGGGTTCACACCCCAGTTCCACCACCACCAACTTTACCAGCTTGGTGGCATCTCTTCCTCTTTATTCCATCTCTTTATCTGTAATACAGGGATAACAATAGTGACCTAGAGTCCCTGTGAGAATTAAATAGGTTAACATCTGTTAGGTGCTAGTCAGCACCTAGTCAGCGCGTAACAGCTTAATGCCAATCATTACAAAAGCCCGTTCCCTCCCAACCACGTCCCTCTGCCTGATGAACTTCCCCAAACCACAGCAGAGTCATCCCACTCCCCTCCTCTGCAACCCCCCTGGCTCCCTGTGGCCTCTCTAATGACTGTGCCCTAATCTGCCTGCCCCTTAAGGATCTCGAAGGTGCTCATATAAGGAATCAGTAAAGCTTACTGAGAAGGAGCTTTTCCACCTCCAGTGGGGTAAATTGAGATCCTAAGGAGCGGGAGTGCAGCCACCTGCAGCCCCACAGCTGTGGGTTTGCTTAGGCTCCTCCACCCCCCTGACCACAGCCCGGCCATGAGCAGACCTAGGTATAGGGTTGGTTCTGGATCTGCTGGATGTGTGGGGGGGAGCTCTGGTTTCCTGTGCATCTCCTGGGACTGCAAATGCAGTAAGCTGGACTCCAGCCCTGTCCATACTGAAGGGAAGAGAGGACACCTGGCCACTGCCCAGATGGGCAGGGACTGCAGCCCTCTCTGATGGGCTCAGGCCATCAGGCAGACATGAAGTCATCCTCTTTGTCCCACACTGGGAGATGGCCAGAACTTGGCTCCCCCAGCTCCCCTGAGAAGCCTGAGGCTGATGGAGGCCACACACGATCTAGCACCTTGGACAGAGAACTCAGGCTCCACCCGTGCATGCTGGCTGGTCTGCAGCTTGCTGGGAATACCACGAAGGATAGAGGCTGGGCGAGAGTGGGAAAGACCACATCCAAAACCACGCTTCTGCTCCAGCAGGGAAACCTCGGGCATGTCAGCGACGTTCTTTGAGTCTCTATTTTTCCATCTGTAAAATGGGGAGGATAGCTGGGCACGGTGGTGTGTGCCTGTAATCCCAGAGGCTCAGGAGGCTGAGATGGGAGGATCATGAGTTTAAAGCCAGCCTCAGCAACAGTGAGGCACTAAGAAACTCAGTGTGACCCTGTCTCTAAATAAAATACAAAATAGGGCTGAGGATGTGGCTCAGAGGTCAGGTGCCCCTGAGTTCAATCCCTGGTATCTCCCCCATGAAAAGTATAAGGATGATTCCCCCACTACAGGGTAGGGTCAGTGCAAGGCCAAAATGGAATAAAATGTGCAAAGTGGCTGCACAGCGCCTGCCTGGGTTGGGTCCTCGGTGATTTGCTTTTATTTTTATCAGATTCTCCGAGTTGTTCTTCCTGCCTGCTGCGCCCCACACACCTCTCTCTCTCCTTAGGTGCAGTTTTCCTCTCAGCCTCCACTTTTCCAAGATGAAAGGAAGTTGGGGTGGTTTTTGGCAGGGGAGGGGAAGGGCAGCAGCCAGTCTCCCCAGACTCCTGGCAAGGGCGCAAGGCGCAGCAGGAAGCAGCACTGCGCTGTCAGGTTCTCGGTTCGCTCGGGGATGTTTATCTGGGAGGCTCCGGGGCTGCCAAATCCTTGGAGCCGAGTGCCGGGAACCAGCTGCTTCCTGCAGGCTGCCATTTGCCTCCCCACTTGGATAGGTTGTTGGGACTCTGCGCTGCGCTGTACTAGACCCCAGGCGCTCAGCCGCATGGACACCCTGTGCACCCCGCCCTCCCAGGGCCTGCGTTCCAGGGGCGCACACATAAACTCTGCGTGGATGACCTATGTCAGAAAGAGATGCAGAGACGCAGGGCTGCCGCGGGAGCTGCGGAGCTAGCAAAGGTAGCGTCACCAGGACAGGCTGCCCCCAAAATGAGACATCTGAGACATCATGGCTCCCTTGGAAATCCCTGACAGGCCTCAGAATCAAGGCCAAGTGACTTTCATGGGACCCTGGGACAGGAGCAAGATCCAGAAGCCCTAGACATAAGTCCAGAGTCCCAGCCTAGACATGCCTTTTCTCTAAAACCTTCGATGGCTCCCCACTTCCTACATGATTAACTGCAAATCCGTGGGCCTGGTGCAGGGTCTCATGGTCTGGTCCCAGTTGTTAGCTCATCAGACCCTTCTCACTGCAGCTCAGCAGCCAAGCCAATCGGCCTGTCACTTCACCATATGTCACTCTCTGCTTCCCTCCTCCACTCGTTTGGGATTGTCCTCTCCCGCTGGTTTCTGGAAATGTCGAAATCCCTCCGCCCTCACCTTTCTCCCTGACCCTGGAGCTGTGGCCTCAGCCTCTGAGCCTCTGCTCCTGCCTTTCCCAATGCAGGGGTCTTCCCACCTCAGGTGCAGCCTGAGCTTGGCCATGCAGTCTCCCCGCCCACCAGCGGTGGCCTGGGCAGGGCCTGGGCTCCTCCACCTCCAGCAGGTATAGTGTTCACGAACTTTGGGTGACATGTGCCTGTGCTCAAAGGCCCTGGGACACTGAGACAGGTGGGAGGAGCCCTCAACACACTCAGAAGACAGGTCAGAGGGGGAGGGCGGCCGGAAAGGAGAGGTGAGCAGGAAGGGGAGGGAAATGAACTTGGAAGGAACAGAGATATCCCACCATATTTTTTTTTTCCAGGCAGAGAAACAATCACAGACAGGATGGGTCTTTCTTCTCCCTCAGAAATAGCAACTACTTCCTTAAGCATCCCAGGAAAGTGCTTTATTGAGTCTAACTAGAATACTCTTACTACAGTGAGTGATTTTCCCTGGCTCCGTCTTGTGGATCAGGGTGTCTTTCCTGATGTCCATGCAAGGACAACAGGAGGCTGGCCCTGGGTGGGGTATGGGGCCACCATAGGTCCTGAGGTTGTGCTGTCCCAGCCGTGCTTGGCTCAGCCTCCTCCGGGGATAACCATCACCAGCAAATCTGTAAGCTGAGGTCCCACCACCGCAGCCCATGTCCCAGGCTCTCTGTGAGGCCATGTAAGCCAGACCCATGGCCTCTGCCCTCTGCCCTCCACCCATGGCTGGAGCAGCTGCACTCAGAGGTCCCCTGGGGCAGTCCGCGGGACTCCTGCCCTACTTAGGCAGATGGGGCCAGAACCCAGGGACACCTGGCCTTGCTCCATGTCTGCAGGGTGGCGTGTTTCCACCCAGGGACTGGTCTCCTGGGGGCACGAGGACCTGAATGCAGTCTGGCCCAGGACTTGTCCTGCCCTGTCCCCCCTTCTCAGCTCTCCTGGAGTGTCCTTCCCCTGCCCACCCCGACATGGTTGGAGGCCCCGTGTCCCCCGGGTGGTAAGCACAGCTGTACTGGCTCAGATCTCTCTCAGCAGCAGCTGCTCCCATCTCGGGGTCAAGGTGAGGTTCAAGTGCCCGAGCTCACGGAGCGATAGCCGAGCATCTGGCAGCTGGAGCCCTCTTGGGCACTCAGCCACTGCTCTAGAGAGGAGGCCCCTCCAGGCAGGCTCCCCAGACTCTCCAGGGCTGAGGCAGGTGCTCCTCTGAGCCCCGAGACCCTTGGGAGTCTGCATGCCTAGGCTGAGCCTGAGGCATGACCTTTCCAGTCTAGAAAGCCAGGCTGCCCACTCCAAGGCCTGGCGTGGGCCAAGGGGGCTGCAGTGGAACCTCCACCTCGTCGTGGGGTGATTCTCCAAACACGGTCCCCCGTTCTGCGGGATTGGCACCACCCAGGACTCGTTAGCATTCAGACGCAGGTTCCACCCCAGAACCACGGCAGCAGAACCTCAGGTGGACCCCGCTGTCCAGCGGGGAATAGGCCCCGCAGGGAAGCTGACCCTCCGGAGTGTGAGGGGCAGGGCCGAGTGTTTCCAAGTAACTCCCCTCCACCAACCCCAAGGAGGAGCCATGGTGATGCCCTCGGGGACAGGGGTCTCTGCCCTGCTGAAGATTTTCAGTGAGGCCCTCAGCGGGGGCCCATGACATGGCTGAACTGTGAGGATATTTTGCTGACAGGGCAGCTGCAGTGGGGACTGTCCTACAGACACCTAGATGCCCCTCCTCCAGCTGGCCCAGGGCCAGGGATGCTGCTGCTCCCATCTGGCCTGCAGCCTGCTCCTCCCCCACTGCCACAGCCCCCTCAAGGCCCAGGGTCCACTTCTGGAATGGCAGGGCTGAGGGGACCCCAGAGCTCACTGACTGCACACACACGGGAACACACACACACTCTCAGAAACACACAAATGAGATGTACAAATACATAGACAGATACAGTCTACATGTGCTTATGTGAATTCATAAATACACATGCACCCCAACACAACCTCGAACCCAGATCATAGCCTAGATTATAGCACAGCCAAATCCCCTCTGAAACACACACACACACACACACACACACACAAAAAAAAAACCCACATTGACGCAAACACACAGACTACCACACTGGTGTCCCATCTGGGTGGCTTGAGACAGTACACTTGTTCTCTCACGGTTCCGGAGCTAGAAGCTGGAAGTCAAGGTGTTGACAGGCCGCGTTCCCTCTGTGGGCTTGGGAGGGTCTGCTGGGCCTCTTTCCTGCCTTCTGGTGGCTGCTAGCCACGACTGAGTGTGGCTGGGCTTGTAGCTGCATCATTCTAACTCTGCTCTGTTGTCACATAGTCTCCTCATAAGGACCCCAGTCGTTGGATTTGGGGCCACCCAAACCTATGAGCTCATTTTAACTGATTTCTTCTGCAAAGACCCTTTCTCCCAACAAGAGCACATTCTGTGGTCGCACATGAACATGCTTTTTGGAGGGAAACACAAGCCCCAAGCACATATGGAGGTAGAAGGCAAACTCATAGATACACACACACACACACACACACACACACACACACACACACACACACACACCTTGCAGATGAAGCTCAGATTTGGAGAGAGTCCCGCAGTGTCAGAACCGCCTCCGCCCCGGGCCCCCAGCACCAAGCAGCCACCTATCCAGCAGGTGCACTAGGGCTGCTGTCCGGTGAGGTCTGGTTTGCTGGTAGAGTGTCAGAATTCATAAAGGGATGCAGAGAGTCGGTGAAGGCGAGTCTCCTGTGTCTGCACCGCCCCTTCCCCTCCCATAACGTACCCCTGAAGGCAGCCCCTGCAGCAGTCTCCTGCGTACCCTCCAGAGAAGATCCAGACGAGGGCACACAGGGTGGGGCTCCCCCAGGAGCCCCGGCTTTCTTCTCTTCACTGTGCATTTATTACTCCCTGGTTTTCTGGGGTCTCCCCGTCTTCCTGTGCACGCACTGACTGCAGGACCATCGGTTGCTCCCTTTGTGGCCCCAGTTTCTAGCTCGGTGCTGGCACACACAGGACTTCCCTTAGGCCCGCTCCCTCTAGACCTCAGTGAGCCTGAGTGTGACCAGGGTTCAGGTGTTGGCCGCAGAGCCTTGGTGGGCCCAAGTGCACCCTGGCAGCAGAGGGAGATGAGGTGGGATGGCACCAGCAGTGCCCTGTTTGCCCCGCCTGGGGGTCCCCTGCACCGGCAGCCCTCATCCCCCGTAGCTGGGGCTGGCTCTGGGGCGGGGTGCTTGGCTGCTGCTGCCTCAGGTGATCCCCTCCCTTTCCCTCCCATCCTCCCTCCCCAGCCTTCCCCTCTAGACCCCTGCAGAGGAGCCTGGCAGGGCGGGGGCTGGGGAGAGAACCACACCGCTGGCATCTTAGCCCAGGGGCCTGCTGCTAGGGAGCTGAGCAGTGCCCAGTCCTGCCTGCTGAAGGCTCAGGTTGCCACGGAGACGGGAATTACAGCAATAACTCGGGGTCATGCTGGAGGCTGCCGCTTCTCCCAGTGGTGGTGACTGTGCGTGCTCCTCAACACTCAGGGATGACAGTTGCCACATTTTTCTATCTTGAAATCAAGACAGAAATGGATGCCTCAGTCCAAGAGCTCACCACGCTCTTGGCTTCAGGCCAAGTCCCGAAGGGTGACAAAGGGGGTGGTGAGACTGGAAGTCCACAGAAGTGTTAGCCCCCCTCCCCCCCTCCACCTGGCTGTGGAAGGAAGGGCTTGGGGCAGAGCACAAGGAAGACCCCCTCCAGGCTCCCTGGGTGTGACATCGTGGGGCCCATGAGTGCCACCAACCCCACTGCTCATCTGTCCTAGATTGGGTTTAATGCGCCTCCTCTGTGACCTCTTCTCACACCTGTGTGCTGTCATGTCCTTTGGGCCAGGCCTTCCTCATCCCCTTCTAGAATGGGCTTGAAAGGAAGGGACACATCTTGTTCCCTTGTGCACTCACGACCTGGTAGAGGACTAGGGAAGAATGAGTGGGGCCCGCGGAAGTCGAGGCGTTGGAGAGATTGCTGAGACCAGGGGGTGATCTGAGAAGGTCCCCCATAAAGGGAGGAAGAGAGGGGCCACAGGAAGCCAAGGCCTTTGAGGAACAAGGGACATCAGTCTGCTGGGGGTGGGGAGGCAGGATAAGGGGTCCTGGGGACAGGAGAGCCTCCCCTTGGCCCAGCCTCTGAGAGCTCAGATGCCAACGGGAACCGGGAGCCAGGTGAGGACACAGGCCTCAGCTTCAGACCCCACCCCTGCCTCACCGCTGCTAGCCGTGCAACCCTGGGCAGGCTGCTTGCCCAAGCTGGGCCTCAGTGACCTTGTTTGTAAAATGGGGACCACTGACACCCCTGCCCTGGCAGGGTGTAGGGTTGGCTGAGATGATGATTGCAAACGCGCTTTGTCACCTGGAAGAAATCTCGTATCAGGCCCTCAGTCGGGTGCCTCAGAGATGGCCCAGAGGTCAGGCCCAGGGCAGTACCCCCATCCCGACCCAGGAGGCTCCTGTTTCTCCTGTTTCCTTCCCCATGGGAGTCCAGGCATGGACCTCCCCAAGTCAAAACAGGGATTCAGTGGCCACCATCACCCACAGACCTCTTGGAGGTGCTGAGCAGGAGGCAGGGAGACTGGCCTCTACCAGCCTGGTGAGAGCTGTGTTGGGGAGGCCACCAAGCCCCCTCTGATCACCGAGCTGGATCCTGTTGTTACCGCTGTTGACCGGTGACGAGTCCTTGCTTCCCCGATGTTGAAGAATAACACCAAAGAAGCATGCCCAGGCAAGGTCAGAGTAGAAATTAGAAGTTTATTAAAGGACAGCAGAAAAGACTTCTCCTGGAGGAAGAAGGGGACCCAAGAGGTGGAATCCGTGGAAGTGCGGTTGTCTCCCCTTTTTATAGTTTTGGTGATGGAATGTGGGTTGGAAGGCCCGAGGGGTGGGACACAGGTGGGCCAAAGAAGTAATCTGGGCAGGAAGGACTTCATTGAACACTTCTTTGTGATGGGCTATCTTTAAATCTGCTGGGGCTGTTCATAAACATTTCTTTGGGATGGACTTTGGCCTAGGGCCTTCCTGGACTTCATTAACATTCCATGAGTCGTCCTGCGTTTCCGGAATCATTCCCAGCATGGCCTCCATTTTAGATTTCACTGGGTATTAGACCCGATTTACCTAACTACACTGACTACCTAACTTTAAATCTGGCTTCACTGTTGCTGTGGTCAGCTGCCTGGGAATGGTTAAGGCCTCTGGCATTTGGGCAGATCTCCAGGGGCCTGGTGGCTACCTTGGCCCTGGAGGTGCAAGGTTAAGCTCCGTCTCCCTGCACCTGGCCCGTGGGTCCCTGAGGAGGGGAGGAAGTGGCTTCAGAATCAGGCCTTGGTCTCTGGGAGTAGGCAGGCTGCACACAGGCGACTGGGCTGCCATCGCAGGGAGGGCCCTGCACCCCACCCAGAGGCAGATCTGCGTGGGAGCTGGTCTCGGAGTAAGGACACTTGAGGGAGGTGGGGATGGAGAAGGGAGGAGGAAAGCTGATTATACGTGTGCCTAGAAATATCAAGCCTTCCTTCAAAAACAGGCTCTCTTTCCAATTAAATACAATAATACACTTTCATATTAGTTTTTCAAATTCAGAAAAAAAATTTAAAAACCGTTGAAAGAACATAGTATAATTTTAGATTTTACATTTTTTCTTTATCCCTTTTACATTTTTTTTTTAAAAAGCAAGCAAGATCATGTAGTTTAACAGCACCACATCTTGCTGTTTTACTTACTATCTTGCCCACATAATACAAGGAGGGTGTCACTCTTTCTCCCAGTGTGTCCCTGGGTCACTGCCCAGCTCCCTGATGTCCTTGAGGTCTCTCCACTTCCTGTCCCCAGCGTGTGGGCACTGTCATGGTGTGCGTGGCCTCAGAGCCATGGGCAGAGGGCACGGCAGGCAGGGTCTATAGGACAAGAGGAGGACAGGTGGCCCTGACATTGTCCCAGAGGTGAGACGGGTGGGGTGGGGAAGAAGCCGGCTCCCTCAGCTTCTAGCCTCAGCCCTAGTGGCCACCGCAGTCCAGCCCCTCGGTCATGTGGGACTGAGAGGCCCTTATAGTATAGATCGGGAGCCCACCTTCCTGTACCCAGAATGCACCTCTGGAGTAGGCAGAGGTGCTGTCCCCATTGTGCCTTCAGGGCCATGTGACGTAGTTGAGCCATGCACGTAGATTCCAGCCCTGCCTCCATTCCATTCCAGCTGGGTGACTTCAGGCCGGTTACTTGACTTCTTTGAGCCTCACTTTCTCTACCTGTAAAATGAGGATTGGGATTCCCGCTTCTTAGGCTACTGCCGCGTACGTTACTTGTGAGGATAAATGATGTTCAGTAGGATGACCAAAAGAAGGTACTGGGCCACACCTGGCCCATCACGAATGTCCACCTCCTCTCTGTAAGGGTCCGGCGAACGTCGGAGGAAGAGACCACCAAGAGACCGACTCATGCAAAAAAGCAAAAGGGGGTTTATTGAGGATCCAATCCAGCGCGCTGGGGCTCCAGGCTCACTCAAGACGGGAGAGCGGCCAAGAGCCCCGAGCAGGGGTTGAGCAGAGCTTAAGTACACTTTTTGGGGAGGGCGGGGACTTTACATATGTCACGGTCCCCTTTAACAAATCATTATACACCACGGGAAAATCAAACAACAATTCCTGAACATGATTAGTACATTCATTGGCGGGAACAGGTCGGGCGGGAGTGATAGGTCAATCCTAAGGAGGGGATACATTTAAACTGATTGGTTTGGGTCCTGAATGCCTACGTGCCAAGCTGCTCAGGGTCCTAGGTTATTAAACAACTAAATGGTCAGGGGGAATATCTACTGGGCAGTCCCGGGAATTGTCCTAACAGCTACAGGAATTTCAGGTTTTGGGTGTAGCATAGGAACTTTACAATGCCTGGTCCTTTACATTTTAATTCAGGCTTTGCAGCTTAGAAACTTTACCCTTTCACTCTCCTTCCCCTTTCTTCTGAGAGCATCTCAGGATCTGCACCCACTCAAGCCTGGAGCATGGTTCCATTTTCTCAGCCAGAATGTTCTTTTCTTTACTATGTTGGCTGGAGCCTGGGAGATTCATAGCTGTCTGTGGGCATTGGTGTTCTGTGCCTGGAGGACATTACATGTCACAGTGATCCAGAGGTGGCTGTGGAGTCAGTGCCCCTGGACTCAGCCCCTCCTCCCCTGCCCACCAGGTCCTTGACCTCACAAGTTTCTTAACTTCTCTGGTCTAAGATTCCTCCTCCATTAGATGCAAGAATAGTAGAATCTACCTGGTCTTTGCATAGGAAACAAAACCACTCTAAGAATTTTAAGCAAAACCAAAATGTAATACATGAAAATGACATGCTTTCAAAATCACCTGGAGGTCAGAATCTGGGTCTTCAGAACTGTGACAAGCCACTCCTCACCCCATCAGGAGGCCATTACTGGAACCACAGAGCTCACACGGCAACCCAGGGATCAGAAAACATCTGTGACTTTAGTCACAATTGCTTCTCATGCCCGTGCTCCCTGGGAGCAGAGCCTGGGCACTGAGTGCCACAGAGAACCTCCTCCTTGTTCACTGTGGCTTGTCAGCAGAACACAGCCCGAGCCCGAGCCCCAGGAAGCTGGCCTCTTCCTCCTCCCCGCCACCACCCTCCACCTCAGTCTACAGCACGTCTCCCTGATGGAACCCAACTTGTATGCAGAACCCCAGGGAGTGTTAGAAAAGTAGCTCTCCACTTTCCAGCTTTGCAGTAGGAAGTCACATTAGAAAGAGGTGGCCACAGATGCTAAGGGCTGTCAGTCCTAACCAACAAACAACCTGAGAGGTGTGTTCACCCAACTTATTAAGAAGCTTGACTTAGTGCTTAGCACATAGGACTCACTCAGTAAATGTCAGCTGCCATTCTTATGCTTATAATAGAGCTACAAACACCAGTGAGCACTGCCTGGCCCTGCCCACAAGCTCTGGTGGAGAAGCCATTGTTGGGATGCCTTGGTCTGTGTGGCACTGTCCACGGTGCTGATTCTCCTCCTGGACTCAGGCTGGCTCACATAGAGGGCCCTGCGGCAAGGTGGAAGCCCAGGCCTCTCACCCAGGCTTAGGCTTGGGAAGACATCTGGGGGATTGTGATGGAAGGTTGGCCTCAACCCTAGGAAATGGGTCGCAATGCAATAGCTAACATTTGTGGTGCTCACAGTTTACTCAGCCAGTCTCCACACACTCTCTCCTTTAAGCCTCAAAATCACCTGGGACAGGCAGAACAGACATCATGATATCCATGTTGTAGAAGAGAAGACTGAGAATCAGGAGGTTAAGTAGCAACTAGTAAATAATAGAACCAGATTTGCATCCAATCTCCTGACCCAAAATTGTGCTGCCCCCCTCCACTCCAAGCTGTGACCTGGGGACAGAGATTTGGAAACCAGGAATGTGCTATGGGTAGTCAAAAACTCAGGACTCAGGTACTCTCCACACGCTCCACAAATGTGTACAGATCACCACATTTATTCCTTTCCACACCGGAATACGGGTCTGGATAAAGAACCGTGTGTCTGTCTCTCCTTGAGGCCTCTGTGCTCCCATGCTGGTCTCTGTGGGGAAACCATGGGAAGCTTAAGAAACAGCACGGTCCCTGCTGTCAAAGACCCCACAGGTTGTCAGGGAACTGGCTGCATGGGGAAAGGAGAGGGTTGTACCAGGAATTGGCAACAAAAAAACAAGTATGTAAAGAAGGAGGTGGAGATAAGGGGCTGGTGCCAAGAAGTGGTGAGGTTGGTGGCTTCTGCAATAATGGCAGAAATGTCAGAGCTGAGAGATCCCAGGGAAGACATGGACACCACAGTCAGCTCCCTCGGACCCACCAGTGCGGGGGATGGAAAGCGAGGGGAACAAAAGAACCAGTCTCTCTCCTGGCCTGCCCCACTGCAGCAGGGCTCAAGGGCACCAGGATGCCATTGTTTATGCCCACATCTCCCCATCCTTCCCTGTGTCCCCGCTTTCAGTGCTGGGCATCAAACCCAGGGCCTTGTGCACACCAGGCAAGTGCTCCACCGCTGAGCTACATCCCTGACCCCACCCTCTCACCTTATAGAGAGTCAATAAATTTGGGGGGGGGTCTTTATAAACTCCTTTATAGACGCACATGACTGTTGAAATCTTAGGCTGGTGGTCCTTGATCTTAGGCTGGTGGTCCTCAGTCTTGGCTGCACCCGAGAACTGACTGAGGGGTCTCACTCTTAATGTCTGAGAGGGGCGAGTATCCGCTGATTTCAGGGCCCTGCCAGACTGAGGGGTCCTAACAGCCCTGAGCACAGGGATCCAGAAAAGTCAAGTTCTCACCCCTTCCGCAGCCTTAGGCAGGTCTCTGAGCTGCTGGGAATTCACTTTATTCATATGTGAAGTTGGGCAGAGCTTGGCTGTGGAGCTTGGGGATGGTTTGGAGCAAGGAAAGGGCTCACTGATACTTAGAGGATTCATGACCATCAACAAGGCAGGTGTGGGAGGCCATGAACCAGAACCTCTCAGGCCAGTAAAACCCTGCCTACCCCTCCCAGTACAGCTGGAGTGGAGGGGATGGGGAGCAGATCCAGAGAAGAGGAGGCGGCAAGGGGTGCCCTGGCCAGGACCTCCTGCTTGTGGAAGTCCAGAACCACGGGAGATACTCCTTCTCATTGTTAACAAACAGATGACACTTCGTTGAAGATACTGAGAGGGCCAGATGGTCAGCGGGTGGAGCTCACCGGGCCCTGGGCAGTGCTGGGAGAAGGAGCCTAATGGCCCTAGGTCCAGTCTGGATCCCTGGCTGGGCCCACCATGCTCCCACTGTGTGAAAGGTTGGGAAGGCTGTGCCCCTGAACCAGGCCTCAGCCAGCTCTTCCCCTTCCTCTGCCCTCACCCAGCACTGCCTTGCAGCAGATGCTCCAGGGTCCAGGGGGACAGCAAAGCTGCCTGGGTTTAAGGGTCAACTCCACCACTTACTGGCACTATGACCTTGGCCTGGTTGTTTAACCTTGTGGGCCTTAATTTTCTCCTTCAACTCGGGATGATTCTAGTGCCCTAGGATATTTATGATGATTAAGTGAAGTCATTTTTAAATGGAAAACGTGTAGTCCACAGTGAATGCTCAGTAAAGTCTTCACTATTGATAAAACCAGCCCCTCCACAGGGCCCCCCAAACACTGGAACCATCCTGGAGACTTGAGCACTCGGCCTTCAGATGTCCAGCTGATCTGGAGGGAGAAGGAGAGGGCAAAGTGTGGGCCTCTAGCTAGTTAGAACAGCAGTTGGAGAAACCAGGCAAGGCCTGGAAGCCTGGTAGCCAGGGCCAATGGGCTGGGAAGTCAGAAAAATAGCAAGTTCTTCTTGAAGCCTTTACCCAATTGCAAGGAAAGCTTAGCCCAAGCCCAGAGCTACAAAGCATGCAGCTTTGGGCATGAGAGTCCAAATGGTGCAGAAATGGGAAAGAGGAAGGCCACAGGCTCTGTCATTCCATGAGATTGGCAGCTCTGGAGGAGATCTGAGGATCCTGACCCACCAACCAGCATCAGCCTCAACCCCCTGCCCCTCCTAGGCCCCAAAGCAAGACTGACATTTGTTTTTTGGGCCCAGAAAGAACAGAGACAATGGCTGCCTGGTGGCTACAGTTTGAGAGACAGCAGACTGTCTATCCCATGTCCACAGCTGTCCTCCTACCTGCCCCAGAAGAGAGTGGGTGGGAGGAAGGAGCCTAGGGATCATCCAGTCACCAACATCTCACAAATACGCTGGTGTCGGTGACGATGGCCCTGGCTAATCTTGTGTACTTGTGTATTTCTCAAGCATTGTTCAGAGGACTTTATATGAATCATCTTGTTTCCTCTCCATGTTAACCCTGGGAGACAGTATTATTATCACTCTCACTTTCCAGATCTGGGATCTAAGGTCCGGGGGGTGAAATCACTCTCCATGGTCATACAGCTAGCAAGAGTGGGTGTAGGATTGAAGTCCACACAGCCTGACTTCAGACAGCCCAATTCTCCCCACTGCTTCTCCCCAAAGCCTTTGTCCCCTGTTGTGAAGATGATACCCAAAGAGAGACATTCTCTGACCCCGCCACTTCAGGCCATTGTTGGTGCCCCTGTCTTGTGTACCTGAAGCACCCTCGGGTTTCTGGTTTTCTTTTTCCTGTGCTCTTAGCTCTTCCTTCAGGAAGAAGGCAGGTCTGGGGATGGCGCAGGGTGCAGAGGAAGGCTGGGTGCTGCTCGGGGTTTCCATGGTAACAGCTTCCCTTATTACCATCTCTGCCTGCTGCCTGAGACAGCTAAAAGGGGTAGTGAGGTGGGAGAGGGTGAAATCCTCTTTTCCTCTCCCTCCCTCACCTGCCCTGAAGCCTGGTGACCAGGCTGGACTGAAACCCTGCTCCCCACCAACTTGCTGGACCGACTCCCTACCTCCCATGCTGACGGCCCTCCCAGGCAGAATGGTAGCCGGGGCCAACAGCCATCCTCTCCCCTCTCCCTCTCCTCAGGGCTCTGAACTCCCTGAGGAAGACCTCATAGGTCTACACAGATCCTGGCAAGAGTAGATACTCAATAAGCTCTTGTCGAACAGATTGATGGATGGACAGACAGATGGACAGACAAATCAGTGACCCATCCCTCACTTCCTCCAAATGCTATGCTCCATCTCCCCTCTGTCTTTACCAACGTGGGTCTGTCTGTCCACCCGCCCCTCCCCCCCCACCGCACAGTGCTCACACCTGCACCTCCCCATCTCAGCTTGGAGATCACTTCGCCAAAATTCGAAAATTTTGCTCTTCAAAAGACATCATCAGGAAATGAAAAGACAAGTAGCCGACTGGAAGGATCAGTTTGCAAAACTTGCATCTGCCAAAGGGTGGGCTTCTGAGCACCAACAGCAGAAAGAGGTTCTGTGGAATGAAGCTGCCCAATAAGGACTTCCTTTGGGTCCTTAAGTTTTATGGTCTCTTCACCCCATTTGTTCTTTTACAGCAACCTGACAGCTGAGTGGCGCTTCCACTCCTGACTTGGACCTTTCCAGGGAAAACCGACAGGTAGGGAAAGTCTCTCCACAAGTTGCATCACCAGCTGCCTTGGTGCGGGCTCCATCTGGTGGCCACTGGCGGGACTGTAGTTTACAGCTGGAGCTGATGTAGCCAGGCTCTGGTGACTGCTTCAAGGCGCCTGTTCCCAGGCAGCGCCCTGTTGCTATATTCTGATGCTTGGGAAGAAGGCTTACCACTTAGAGTGCACATGTTCAATGCAAAATTTTATAAGTTTCCATTTGGCTAACCATGTTAGTGAGTTCATCAGCGACCTGGGGTAGAGACCATAAGACCCGGTGCAGCCTCCACTGCTCCCTAGAAGAGAGGAGCAGGAAGTGGGACAACTTAGAAAGATGGGCAGCAGGAGACTCCCTGTTCTTGTTAGATGCCAATCCAAAAAGTAGGAATGCAAGAAGTTTTCTTGTTCTCCTCCCTTTACCAGGACTAACCTCATTGTACCATCTCTATTTTTGTGAGTGAGCCCAAGGACACCCAGGTTCCCAGGCCACCTTCCTTCCCTCTCCACCCCCACCTCCCCGTCCTCCCCAACTCCCGAAATCATTGCACTGTGCCCCCGGAAATCCACATCCGCTTCTCATTTGGCTGCCCCTCTCTTCCCTCTGCGTCTCTCCTTCTGTGATCCGGGCCCTTGCCCCTGAGAGACATCTGGATGCTGGTAGCCTCGGTGGCACACTTGGTCTCCTTTCTCTTCTGAGCTGCACACTCGGCATCCATCTGCCCGTTCCACGTCTCCCCAGCATGAGCCCCTGACCACCCACCCGCCCTCGGCTCTCCTCGCCCTGCTATTCTCGTCTTTTCTATCAATGACTGCAGATCCATTTTTCCAGGCTTAGGCTAGAAACCTTAGACATCTTTGATTCCTCTCTTCCCTCAAATTTTCCATCCAGTGTGTACCAGCACATCTCCAGGCTCCGGGTTCCCTGTATCTGACCCTTCCCACCACCTCCGCTGCCCCAGCCCAAAGTGATCCCTTTAAAACCTAGGCTACTCTCATGCCACTCCTCGGCTCAACGCCGCCACCCCCATCCGTCTCCCCTGTCCATCCACAGGTCTGTCTGTCTTCCCTCAACTCCCTGGGCCAGCTCTCACCCAGGGCCTTCGTCTCTGCCTGATGTGGGCTTCCCAACACCCTTTCTGTCCTCCAGACCTCGGTCAAGGGCCACCCTCTAGCCAGGCCTTCACTGACCCCTCCCTGCCCGTTCCTCCCCACTAGACTCCTACAAGGAAGGGCTTTTTATCTCTTGGGTTCACTGTGAATCACCAGCCTCAGGTCTGGCCCAAAGTAGTTGCTCATCAAATATTTGAAGGAAGGAATGAGGAGGCTTCTCCTCTTGAATGGGAATAACGAGGCTCCAGGGGAAGGGGAGGCTGGAGCCAAAATGAAAGCTCCTGAGAGGGCAGAGCAGTCCTGCAGACTGGTTCAGGCAATGATCGGGTGCCCCCGGTTTCACCCACTCTTTTCCACACTCTTATCCATGGCTGGAAAGTACGGGTGACCACCCCTCTGCATTTGAGTCTTACCAAGATGCCCAGCCTCTCTGGATGGGCTGTGGACCCGGGTAGGTGCTGATCGCCCCGGTTCCCAGGCAGCTTTGTAAGATATAGGGACCTTTCCCAAGTCACTGTTCTGTGTCGGGCACACTGCATCCTTCAGGCCCAGAAACTGGATCAGAGAATTGCAAAGGATAGAGGTGATCGACAGCAAGCCCCGTCTGCTTGGGCATCCTGTGAACACGTGGCGTGTCTTCCAACTTGAACTTTTCCACTCTGGGGTCTGAGCTTGCCTTGGTGAAATGCATCACTTTCTATATAAGCAGAGCTTCACCGAGGAGTGATAAGGAGACCCCTTGGGATTTGCATTTCACAACTCTTTTTTCTTAAGGGATCAAGCGGGTACACAATAACTCCCCCAGGGCCCTTGAGCTATTCTGTCATCTGGGTTGGAGGCAGCAGCTAGCTAACAGGACAAGGCCTGTGCCATCTTACGGGCTGGACTTCCTGCCTGCCCAGCATTTCCAGGCTTGGAACTGGTCCCTGGCTCTGATGTGCCCCAGGCCCAGCGTGTCCAGTGTACTCAGGGACCATGACCCCAGTTCCCCCAGCATGCCCCTGTGTCTTGCAGAGTGAGCCACCGTCTTTGTGTGGGAAGGGGAGACCCCTGTGCTGCCCAGGGAGCCGACCAGGATGTCTGCCCCAATGGAGCCCCTGAGCAGCCAGGAGAGGATCCGCAACATGACCTACAGCGAGTGCTTCCAGTCTCGGAGCACCGTCCTCCAGGGGCAGCCGTTTGGGGGGATCCCCACTGTGCTGTTCCTCAACGTCATCTTGTGGATGGTGAGTCTGGGTGCTAGAGGGGCGCACCATGAGGTGGCCGCTGGCCTGGGCTGTTGAACTGAGGATACAGCAGGGGCTCCCGTTGTCCAGTGGATGCTAGCCAGGGATGCAGGCTACCCGGATGTCATCCTACCTGGGGTGAACCTCAGGGGAGAATGCAACAGAGCAGGCAGAATTCCTGGAGCTACCGTCAATGCTTCGTTGTCCAAAGTCCATCTGGTGGCCACCCCTTGGGCCTGGCTTCCTTCCCCTTGCTGAGGACTTTACCACTGCTCTCCACACACTATCAACTTTTAGCACCCGTTCCATTTCAGGAAGCTGCAGGGTACCGGGAATGTGGGGTTCACAGGGCTCCATCCCTGACAGAACTCACCATCTGGTGGGGGAGCATCCTGGGGACTTCAGGGATGGAAATGCAGGGGACTGCCCAGGGGAAGGGTCCCCTTATTGCTTTTCCGGTCCTTGTAGCTCGTCCTCGTGGTTTATTCCTTCCTCCGGAAGGCTGCATGGGACTACGGGCGCCTGGCTCTGCTGATCCACAATGACAGGTGAGGAGGGCTGGGGTCACAGTGGGTGAGCTCCTCGCGCCCTCGGGAGGGAATGTGCTGTGGAAACCAAGATGCAGCTGTGCCCTGGGCTGGCGCTGCAGCAGGTGGTCCTGCCACCCGTCCCCTGCCCCTGTTCTGCCCCTCCTTGCAGGAAGGGGACTTGGTGGGCCGCCATCTCTGGGCACAGGGCCACATTTTTTCTCTGGTCTCAGACTGTCATGTGGCTAATTCCCAAGGTGCCTGGTGCCCCTGGCCACAGGAGTGATGCGGTCTGTACCCAGAGATCAGGTTTGAAGCCTGCCTTCTCCTGGGTAGGAGTGGCCAGCAGCCCACAGCCCAGGGAGAGGAGAGGAAGCAGAAGAGATGTCTGAGGGCTTTTTTCTCAATTCCATGTTCCTGTCGCCCTTTCTGACTGGCAGCCTGACCTCGCTGATCTACGGGGAGCAGAGTGAGAAGTCATCGCCCTCAGAGATTTCCTTGGAGATGGAGCGCAGGGACAAGGTGAGTGCCGAGAGCCAGCTGGTGGCAAGGGTCCTGACCCTGGGCAGGTGGTCACGGTGAGGGCAGGAGGGAGCAGGACTGGGCAGAGGATTGCAGCCAGCAGGACTCTACGACTCCGCAGTGTGACTTTGGCCAATTCCTCAGCCTTCCCAGATCCCTCAGAAAGGTGGACCACACCTTCCCCCAGAGTGCCAAGAAGTCTCAGCCTGTCATAATACCTGAGAGTTTTTAAAATGAATTTTTCTTCTTTTCTCAAACCTTTCTTCTCCCTGCCCTTCGCCCCATCCCCAAGGACTCACCTCCCATGTCATGTAGAAGATTCTAGCAGTCAGGAGGCAGGTCCCACAGTCCCCCCATATTCTCTTTCCTTTCCTTCCTGTGGAACCAGTCCACCACCTGAACGTGTCCGTACTTCCAGCCGGGTGCCAGGGAGCACCTGCAGTGCACCAGCCCTTGGTCTGGGAATGGGGAGCCAGCAGGGAACACCACAGACCACGTCCCACCTCTGGCAGGTCCTTCCAGGCTGCAGACACCCAGCCAGATGCATGTGGGGAGGGAATGGGCGTGCGGTGGAAAAGCCTGGAACCATCTGGCAGCCACAGGTGGGGGCTGTGTTGCAGCTGGCAGCCAGGGATGGTCTTGGGCAGAAGGAGACATCTGAGTGGAGACCTGGTCAGTGGGAGGGAGCCAAGAGGACTTCTGGTGCCCTACACAGCTCCAGCTGCCTGTGTCCCCCCAGCCCACCTCAGCTGGCCTCCTTGCCACCACCCACAACCCCGCCCATGGGGCGTTTACCCTCTCATTCCCCCTGAGCCCCAAGGCTACAGTGGTCCTCTGCACAGAGTCCAATAGCCTTTCCTTATCTTACCCCACGTCAGAATGCCCGGGTCCTACAGGCTTCTTCCTCCTTCCGGTTGCTTCTGTGATATCATGCTTTGGGGGTTTCTTCCCCCTCTGTCTCCTTTGCAGGCTCCTCCTCCACACCTAGAGTCCCCCCAGCTGACCCCAAACTTTCTCCTTCTCACCCTCTCCTGAGCAATGACATCCATACTCACAGCTTCCTTGGCTGTCGCCACGCTGAGACCTCTAAGTTCTATCTCCATCTCATTCTGTCTCCCGATGGCCTTGAGAATGGCCCCGCCTGGATATTGTCCAGGCATTTCGAATTCAGTATGCCCAAAACATTCCACAGTAAGCCTCCGCCCACCAGTTCCTAGTCTCTGTCCGAGATCCCCCCGCCCCCCTGTTATCTGCCTCTCTCACTCCCCCCCCCCCCCCCCCCCCCCCCCCCCGCCGCCCCTGCCCCTGCTGTGATCCATTGGCCCACCCTGTTCCGTAGCTTTGACCTTCCAGTGTTTCTCTCCATCCCTCCGGCTGCCCCCACCCAGACTTCAACCAGTCTCTCTTTGGATGGCCAGAGCAGCTCTAGCCACCCTGAGGTCCTACTTCCCCCTACTCATCCATTTCCCACCTGCATCCTAGTCATCCCCATGAAGGGGGACACGGAATGCCCTGTGTGACTCCTCAGTATCGTCCTGATGCTCTGGCAGTAAGTTGCAGGTGCCTTGCCCTGGCCTGGTGGTTTGGTCTCTTTCCCCACTGTCTAGCCTGTCTCTCTTCTCAACACCTCCAGCCCCAGCCACATCAGTCACCCTTTAAGCCTCAAGAGAGCGTCCTCCCTCCATGCTCTCCCCTCGCCCTTTCCCAGGTGGCTGTTCTTTGTCACCCCATCCTTTGTTTAGATTTCAGCCCAGGCAGCAAATCCCCAGGGACCCAGGCCTTTTGATGTATGCACATAGGAAATGCAGG
Organism: Ictidomys tridecemlineatus; assembly: GCF_052094955.1. NCBI lineage: Eukaryota > Metazoa > Chordata > Mammalia > Rodentia > Sciuridae > Ictidomys > Ictidomys tridecemlineatus. The sequence continues at coordinate 99,469,322 of NC_135481.1, forward strand.
TTTTCTTTAACTTCCGTAACTCTGTCTAGCATGACCGGCTTCTGCACCAGCAAGCAGTCCTGAATGTCTGCCCACCCCAGTGAGATCAGGCAGGAGCTTGGCCTTGCTTCCCACCAGGCCCCAAATCCAATCCAGCCAGCTGCATGATTCACCTCATATATAGGATCGTTGCTTGTGCTAAGCCAGATGGCAGAACCATATTCCTGCCCCGATTGCCCCTGCAAGAGACCAGGCCCTCTACTTGCCTGGATCTGTCCCATTCAAACTATGAAGCCTCAGATAAGTTACTTCATTTCTTGGAGGCCTCAAGGTGGAGCGAGGACATTACACCTGCCTTACAAGGTGTTAATACCTTTAGACGCATCATTTTTTTTTTTGCTTTGTTGTTCTTAAAATGACCAAAGGACTATTATTATTATTTTTTAAAAATATCTGAGATGGTAAGCCATGATGGCAGCAGTGCAGAGGAGAGCAATTCAATTAAACCAGGAGAGAGGGGGAGCCGCTGGGTGGTTTATGCCTTCAGAGGGATATAGGGGAACATGTGTTTACACACGTGTGTGCACGTGTGCACGCGCACGTAAACATACTGGAGAGACAGATGTATCCACCCGCCCAGGCTCCCCAACTACACAATTTCAAGGGCACATCAGACACTCTTCTCACACATCCTCTGCCTTTTCATGGACCATCTATCTGTCCTCTGTGTATGACAGTTCATGTCCTCGCAGGTGCCTTGGATGCACCTGTGCACCTGTTGTGGAAGAGGCAGAAACACCCTTTCCTTCCCAGGAAGGTGTGTTCTCGACTGTTCGTGAAATGAGGGCCACATCTTGCTTCCAGGGTGGGCAGTGGACAAGGACTCTCCATGTGGGGGGAGGGGTGCCTGGACCTCTCAGCCCACATTTTATCTAGCAGTCACCCCATCCCTGGGGACATTCACTATCACTGCTGTGCCCCTTTCATTGCCCTGACTCATATCAGGGTATCTGTCCTTATTTTGGCTCCTCAGAATAATGGCTGGGAAAATGGTGTCCCTGCAGTGGACACCCCCATGATTGGCCAGTCAACCTGACACAGGGAGAGGACCTGGAAGGTGGTCTTATGTGAGGGAGCAGAGGATTTTCTTCTGTTTCTTTTGACGGCCCTTGTTGCTTCCTTTTGGGAAAATCCCCTTCCAGAAGACTGTCCATCTGATACCACTGGTTACTGGTGGCGAGTCCTGCTCCCTCACAAGTTGAAGTTTAACATTAGAGAAGCAGGCCGAGGCAGGCATAGGAAGCAGGGTTTGCTTAAAAAGGGGTAACATAGACTCCTCCCAGCAGGGAGAAAAGGGCCATTGTTGGTATCCTGGTATCCCAAGAAGTGAGGGGTTTTTGCCCTTTTTTGTGTGTCTCAGGCTTCCTTTGTTCTCCTGCTCTCTCCCCTTATCTCTCTCCTTCCTGCTTATGTGAGTAGGCCCAGCAGAGCTCAGGTGGGGTGGCCAAAAGGTGAGAAGTGGAGGAATGGGGGAAGGGCCAGATGGAGCAGCCCAGGACCCATTAATTAACTACTTTTATAACTCCAGGGAGGGAGGGACAATTCCTGGGACAGGTTAACTTGGCATCAGGTTGGAGCAGGGGCAGGTTATCTTGGTAAGGGTGGAGGAAGGGCTCTGAAGGCATTTCATTCCCTCAGGGGGCAGTCTGCAACCTCCCAGACCCACTCCAGTTGGCCTCTTTGATCCAGCCTGACTCGATTTACCCGTCTATACTGACTGCCTGTCTGAATCTGGCTTCACCTCCAGTGGGCCTGCCTGGCCACCTAAATGGGCCCATGAAGGGTTGTCGCCTGGTCTGAAGTGTTGATGGGCCCCTGGGATCCCAGAGGGAAGCATGGCCCCTGGAGGGCCGACTCCCAGAAGGAAGCAAGGAAGGACAGACGGAAAGCTGCAGACGAACTCCTAAGAGGCCCTTCTCCCCTCCGTCCTGGGCCCTCCTTTCAAGTCCCATTCCCGGTATCAGGATGACAGGGGTGTCCACTCGCTTCTGGGTGGACACTTCCCTCAGCAGTCACCCCTAATAAGGGAGGAGGTCCTTACTGGACACAGCTGTGCCTGCCCAGGATCACCTATGGCTGCCTGGGCCCTGGGCAGACGGGCAGGGCCTGGCTCCTCTCACTATTCTCTCCTCTCCTTTCCCCAGGGCTTCTGCTCCTGGCTCTTCAACAGCTTGACCATGAAGTAAGTGCCTACGCTCTGAGCCTGGGACAGCCCTGCCTTGGGGGTGGGAGGGTGGAGATGCGGATTAGCCCCCCTGGCGCGATGCCAGGCCTGAGCTCTGACCCGCAACCCACCCCAGCTCCTGCCTCCCCAGATGCAGGTGGAGGTCACTTTCCCAGGTTACAACTGATGAATGGGAATGGACATAGCCCACTGCCTGTCACCTGAGTCCTCAGGAAGGACCTTGTATAAGAGCTGAGCCATGATTCCCATGCATATAAAATGATTCTATGAACCCCATGCCAGGAGACCCTTTCCACATGCTATTTGCCTGTTTTCTGTGCACGCCATGCGTCGTTTTTATCAAGAGGAAGCAAACATACTGAGAGAAGGATGGACAGACTCCCTCCCTCTGTGCCCTCGAGACATCTGCTTTCTTGATTCCCCACACCAGCCCGGCACTTCAGCCGAGCAGTTGCTGACCAGGACTTTATTCCCTTGGTGCCTGTATAAGCATGCACAGGCAAGCGCATGCGCACGCAAAAGCACAGACACACTCCCCAGGCAAGCCCGTGTGCACACAGCCCCACCTGCTTGTGCTCAGAGCCCTGCAAAATCCTGGCTCTACTGAATATCTCCTCCCATCCGTCCTGCCCAGCCTGTCCTTCAAACCCCTATTCCAGGGTACTTCCTTGCCTGGTGACGCCAGGGCCCAGCTTTGCTGTTCCTGGCGGCCACAGGCACTGGGGCTTCTCTGCAGAGGCTGGCATGACTCTTTCTTCATGCACCACCTCCACGCCCACCAATCATGGTTAGCCTCTCAGGGTTTGCTGTCACAAGACCCCCGCCCCAGGAGCCACCAGGGCACTTCTGTTTCTCCAGACCTAAAAGGCCCTTGGGGTGCACAGGGAACCCCAACTGGGCCTAGGACCAGTGGCCTCTGGTATTTGACCTCCAGCTCCACTGCTGGGGACTCCCCGTGGCCTTGGCCTGCAGCATTCCTTCCCCATCCGTCATATTCCCAGGGAAGCAAAGTAGCTCCTTTGTGAGTAGGTCAAACACCAGCCTCTCTACTTGTAGCTACCTGTGGGTGAGTAGGGGGAGACTTTTATATTGGCCCCCCCTCTCTCCCTCTCCTTTTCCCGCTGCCCACTCTCTAGTTTTGCTTGGTTAATTTGTTAAACATGCACAAGCCAAGTTAAGTAAGTTTTCATTAAGAGGAACATGAAAGTCTACCTCCAGTCTTCCACAGAAGTAACCCCTGTCAACAGTTTCATATTACCTTTTACGTGCATTCACTGTTTTTTAATTTTTAAAATAACTGGCAATATGTATTGGCCCATTTCTAGTTACTCTGATGAAATACTTAAGGCTAGATAATTTGGTAGAGAAAAGAGGTCTCTTGTGCTTAATGGTCTGGAGTTCCAGGGCATGGCGCCAGCATCACCTTGGCTTATGGTGAATGTCACCTGCCCAAACAAGATTCCACTGCAAGACAGGAAGCCAGAGAGCAAGTCAGGATTCAGGTTCAGCCCCTCTTTCTTTCTTTCTTTCTTTCATTTTTAAAATTTTTATTTATTTGTTTAGTGGTGCTGAGCACCCAACTCAGGGCCTCCTGTATGCTAACCACGTGCCCTACCACTGAGCCACACGCCCTGCCCTAAGCTCAGGCTCTTACAACAACTCACTCTTGCAAGAACTAACTTCAGGGTCCCACGGAACTACCTTCTGAAAGCAGGGTCCCAAAAATGACCCAAGGGGACCTCCCATTAGATCCTGTGTCTTAAAGGTCCCATCACCTATTAACATTGCTACAGCGGAGAACAAGTATTGCCGCAGTCTGGCTGGGCACAATTCACGAGCCACTTGTCAAAAGAAATGAACTTTATTTTTAGAACACACACACACACACACACACACACACACACACACACACACACAGCACCACACAGCTCTTCAGGAATTCCCTCAGAGCCCAACTGCCACTACTGGCTTCCTTGGAGCCTCTCAACCCCCTCTCCTCCCGCTCTTGAGGCCGATTGGCTGGGTCGCGTGGGCGGAGCCAAAAGAGTCCCCCAATGAGCAGCTCCGTGGTCTGAAAGGGCGGGGAAACAGCCCAATGAGCAGCACTGCAGAGGAGCCAATCAGATGGCAGCTGGAAGCTTGCTGGGGCCCCCTTTAAATTTGCTGGGGCCCCTTCGGCTGTGGCTCTCAACAAAGTATCTCACCCAGGACCCCTTGGGGGACAAATCACATCCAAACCATGGCAGTGTGTATGGACATTTGGAGCTCGTTTCCCTCGAGGCCGTGTCGGCTGGTTCTAGGTTCCTGAGCTTAGCAAACTTGTGACTGAGAGGTCAGGCTTGATGGCAAAATGGCCAGTCCCTTGCATGGGTCAGAGGGCAGGAAAATTGGGATGAAGGCGCCCACCCATGCTGACCACATCCTCTGGTGTGGGAGAAAAGGAACCCCTGGAGGTGGCCTGAGGCTGACTTCCTGGATTTTCCCCACTGCCCACTGACGTGTCACAGGGTGAGACAGTGTCCGTGTCGTGGGGAAGCAGGACACAGGCGGAACCTAACAGACACCACGTGGTGGGTGTCTCTGCGACTCTGTGGTGTGCATGAGTGTGGAATGAAAGACTGAGTCTCCCAGCTGTTGCCCATCTGCATGTGTGTGCGTACCCGGACCTGCAGGTCAGCGGGGAGGCCAGTGTGCACAGCTGTGCGTGTGCTTCCCCCATTCCCGCCCCACCATGAGCTCCCATCAGAGAGACCCCTCCACAGGGGACACCTCTCTCCTATCGTGGCAGGAAGGGAGAGCATTGCACCCGCATCCCATAGCAAACAGTGTCGTAGATGACAGTGAAAGCATTCACTGAGCAGGGGCAGGTCAGCCAGAGTTCCCAGGCATACAGCCTGTGCAGTCTACCTGGAGAAACAAGGTGAATGAGACTCTTTTCTCTTCATAATGTAGAGGCTATAATTTGCCATGCAAAAGGGGTATTTGGGGAAAAGAGGTTGAAATCTAACGGTGGGACTCAAAAAGTGTAGTTTTGCGCTGAGTCTTGAAGGATGGGAAGAAATGAGTAGAGGGGCACATCAGAAATAAAGGTGCAGTGGCACACGCCTATAATCCCAGTGGCTCAGGAGGCTGAGGCAGGAGGACTGCAGGTTCAAGGCCAGCCTCGGTAATTTAGCAAAACTCTAAGCAACCTAGTTGAAATCATGTCTCAAAATAAAAAATAAATAAATAAAAAGGGCTGGGGATGTGACTCAGTGGTTGAGCACACTTGGGTTCAATCCCTGGTACCAAAAAATAAATAAAGGACTCTGTGAGCAAAGGATTGGGGCAGAGATACATAGGGAGTGTCTGGAAATGGTGAATCTTTTGGTGGGATACAGGAAGAGGGCGAGGAGAAGGTTGTACCAGAAGGATCAGCTGGGATTGTGACTGCCATACCAAGAAGCTTGGGCCTTCATCTAATTGCAGTAGAGACTCAGTTACTGTTTTTGAGCTGGAAATCCAAGATGAGATCTGCATGGGAGTATATTTAGGGTTGAAAACGCCCAAAGTCAAGGCAAGCAGCTAAGGAGGCTATTCCAGTGATCCAGGAAGGACGTGATGGTGGCCCAGACTGGGGCAGTGACCAGTGAAACAAGGGCGGAGAGGACAGGGGGAAGGAGGTGGTGGGGCTGCAGTCGATTGGTGAAGAAGGGTGGGAGAGAGGAATTGAGGTCTGACTTCTGGGGAGGTCAGGAACACTGTAGGCAAGAGAGGAAACAGTGGCCAGAGCAAGCCCGTGAATGCGCCAACAGGCTTTTGAGAACAAAGCTCACTTTGTTCAAGAGGTTGGGTGAGGAGGGAATGGAGATGCTGGAGGGAACTAGAGGGGAAGCTGGGCAGGGTGTGGATGCTTGAGGAGCCGTTTGGTTTATTTTTAGAGGAAGCCGTGTGCTCTTGAGCCTGGTTGTAGGTAAAAGGAAGATGTGTGTGTAGGTGTAGAGAGAGTGGGGATGGTAAAGAGGAAGAGAAGGGCCATCGAGACAGCAAGTCTCCAGAAAGGAGAGAGAGGAAGAGAGGAGAGCAGCGACGGAGAACTAATGGTAGTAGCAAGGGCAAGTGTCACAGTGGGTGGCACTTTAAAGAATGGGCCCAGTGGCGAGGACAGGAACTCCTGGCCCTCTGCTCTCCACCTGGAGACTCTCTCAGACCTCCCACTCCTCAGAATTTTCTGTGGAAAGACAAATCCCCCAGCCTGCAGCAAGACACCTGCTGTGCCCCCACCCCCACCCCGCCCAGCCTTCCCAGGGTCCTCAGCCACCCATTCCTGGGGCTGAATCCTCCAGTTCAGCAGAAGGAAGTGTTTTAGCTGCTCAGAAATAAATAATTTTTTTTTTAAATCAGGAGCTCTAAATAATTCCATAAATGGAATGATTGAAGATGTTCGTTTCATCATAATGTTTAAAAATAAATCTGAACTCTGGACTGGATGCCAGACGCTTCGTACAACCCACCTGTCTGACAGAGAGGCCAGGGTGGGAGTCCAGGGTGCATGCACCCATGGAGTGGGGGGCCCAGAGGGGGCTGGGCACAAACGAGAGCTCTGTAGATGGAGGCCACTGTTGCCAGTATGTTAAACAGATGGGAAAGGCTTACGACGAAATGTGAAGCTAAAGAGCAGTTCATCAGATGCTCTGACCATAAGCAGCCTGTTTGGGTTGCTAAGGACACAGTACCGCAGACTGAGCAAGTCAGAAAGGAAAGAGATTCACTCTGCCTCCTAGTTCTGTTCCAAGGTCAGGGGACAAGGGACTGCATCTGGTGATGGCCTTCCTGCTGGCAAGAATCCCAAGACTACACAGACATGGCAACAGACAGGGAGCAGGTGTGCTCGTGTGTGTCTGCGTGTGTGTGTGTGTGCTGTGGTCTCTTTCCTTACAAAGCCACCAGGATCCAACCATGGGGCTCCACCCTGATGGCCTTATTTAATCTTTATCACTCCCACCTCCGAACACCAGAGCAGGGTAAAGCTTCACCCTCTTACCACCTCACCACGGGGACGAGTTTGCAAGGGGCTAGACCCTGTTCAAACCATCTCAGTCACCAAGGAAAACCAGCACAACAGGAAACCAAAGGAAATTAACCAAAATCCTGAATAGTCACTGTTTTAAGTTTGACGAGATTGTCAGCAAATTATTTTCTTAGTATTTCCCAAAGTTATCATGAGCATGTGTTGCTTTTATGGTTTTTAACCGAAGCATAACACACACACGCACACACACACACACACACACATACACACAAATGCACAAAAATTAAATATGCAGCTCATTATACAGTGCAATGCCTACGCCACCAGGACCACCCTGATCCAGAATCAGAACACCCAGAAGCCCCCTCCTGCTCCTTTCCAATCCCCTGTCTCCCCCCTCCTCTCTGAGGGTCGCTGGTATTCTGACTTCTAACTGTATAGTTTAGCATTACCCTTTTTTGAACTTAATATAATAAATCATACAGTAGCTGTTGTTGGTAGGTGGTGTCTTTCACTCGGCGTTGTGTCTGTGAGGTTCAGCTACAGGTGATTCATTTTTAACAGCGTATAGTGTTTCACTGTGTGTGTGTAACAATTCTTGTGTCCATCCCATCCCTGAGAGACATTTAAGATGTTTCTTAAATGCCAGTATGTTAAACAGATGGGAAAGGCTTACGACGAAATGTGAAGTAGGGGATGTCACAAATGTCACACATCTGTGATATTCTTACACATGTCTCTGGAGCACATGTCATGTGTTTCCGTAGGGTATAAACCTAGGAGTGGAGCTGTGGGATCCCAGGTTGTGCGTGTGTAGAATTTCCATAGATAAGGCCGACCTGCGGTCTTCAGGGTCTTCAGTGCACGTCTGCTACAGGGCCCCTCTCTCTGTAAAACCCATTGACATGCACTTAGGGACACCAGATGCCTAGAGAAGAAGGGCAGTGTTCCCCCAGGAAAAGAAAAAGGGGCTGTTGGAAGTGTAGGTGAGGGGCAGAGGGCTTGCCTCGCGTGCACAAGGCCCTGGGTGGGACCCTGTGGGAAAGGAGGGGTGGGGAGAAGGCAAGGAAAGCAAAAACCTAGGGGGAGTGGGACGGTCATCCTCCCGCGGCGGGCGCTTGCCTGAGCTGTGGCTCCTAAGGAACGCCTCCATCCGTGTCTCTTCCAGGAACCAGGATCTGATTAACAAGTGTGGGGACGATGCGCGCATCTACATGATGTTCCAGTACCACCTCATCATCTTCGTGCTCATCCTCTGCCTCCCCTCCTTGGGCGTCATTCTGCCCATCAACTACACTGGCACTGTCCTGGGTAGGCGGGGCTCAGCGGGCCGGGGGCCCTGGGCCACTAGACCCAAGGGGCAGCCCGGCAGGCGGGACAGAGACTGAGCCTTGGGGGGTAGAGACCTGGATTTTAACCGTCCTCTGGAAGGTGGCTGCTGGGTGACCCTAACAAGCTGCGCTTCTGTGCTCCCCTGGGAGACAGGAGATGGGTCCTTCTTTGTTTGAGCCAGGACCCGGCGTGGAGCCCTTGTGGAGGGTCAGCTGAGTCCCGAACCAAGTGTTTACCCGTGATCCCACACACCCCTAGACAGGTGTTCATGGAGGCCCTTTCAGGACATGTGACCACTTCAGAGGTCCCTGAACTTGACCTAACCCTGGGACCCCTCCGCCAATCCTGCCCCATGGACACAGCATGGTCACCCCAGCATCTGTCTCAGAGGTTCTCTGCTCACACTCAGCCTGATGGGCTAAATAGCATCCAGATGGAGGGCTTGGCTTCCAAGCCCTTCAAAATCTTGGCTCCCCTGGATTTGCTCCCCAGAAAATACCTTTGCTCAAGCTAACAATTTATTTAACCTTCTATTTGGCAAACCAGTCTTCCCAGGCCTCAGTTTCCTTGCTGTCTTGGGCATTGGGAGATAATGTCAAGTGCCTAGCACGGCGCCTGATACACAGCAGGGGCTCAGGGGAGAGCAGCAGCATTCCCTTAGAACTACAGGACACACAGAGCTGTAAGGAGGACGAACAACCAGCTAATGTCTAACAGCACCTGAAATGCCCAGGTGTCAACCACCTGTCCCTGGATGCCTCCGTTTTCATCTCTTTCTCAGCCAGATGTGGACCTTGGTATGGTGTGGCACATAAGAGTGTCCATGACACCAGATCCCACCATGAGCATGAATAACACAACTCCTGTCTTTCCAGGTTCTCCAGATTCTAAGAGCTGCTATGTGGGCAATGAGAGTATGATGCAGGATTTTTAGATACACTTTGCAAAACTTGAAGGTGTCTGAAATGACAACCTAACATGTTTAGCCAGAAGGATTGACTGTGTTCGAACGAGGCAGCATCCCATTGTTTGGGGGGAGGGGTTCTTGTGATTGTTGCCTGGGTTGCTGATCTCATCACTTGCTCGTGGCTGGACAGTTGGTTCCTTTGACAAGCATTTACTTGGTGTCTATTATGTGCCAGTGTGGCCTTGGGATGCCCCCAAAATATCTGGTCCTGATTTATGCATAAGAGCTTCCATCAGCACTGCCTGGGGGCAGGATATTTGTGTTGGAAACTGGGAACGAACCCTGGGGAATCAGTAGGATGAAGGGGATGTCGGCAGGCACCTCTAGGCCCTGGGCGTTCATCGGGGAACCTTGAATTCTGCACTCTGCCTCCAGAGGCTGAAGAGCTGGCCTGGAGGTAAGCACCTTTCTTCTCTTTCAGACTGGAATAGCCATTTCGCACGGACCACCATTGTCAATGTCTCCACAGAGTAGGTACCTGATCTTCTGACCTCCCATTCTCCTGGCTGGGCACTGAGGGGAGGGGAGGGCCAGTGTGTCCGTCCACAAGAGGGGCACCACGGTGCTAGCAAGAGAGGCCTGGTGTCCTTGGAATCCAGATCCCAAGTGGGACACCAGAAGTCACAGTCTCTTGGTGGGCAGGGCTCTGTGCCCCAACATCTCTCTTTGTCATAAGTGGAACTACCCAAAGTGGCCACTCGTGAGGCCTGAAGGACTTTAGTGTGTCCAGCTCCCAAGAGGCAGAGACCCTCTTGGTCTAAGATGTGGCCTCCCTGACCATTTGGGGTTCAATTCCGCCCTCGTCGGATGGAGTGAACCCTGAACCTGTCAGTCTCCCCCTCCAGTCCATGGAGAGACTAAGAGATCACGTGGTGGTTGGCACCTACCTCTGCCACCCGCTGACCCTGGGCCTCGGGCTCTGGAGTCTCATAAGAATATGCACCTACAAAACTCAGGCCCGTTCTGGACCTGGCTCCGAGTGAGCACTTGACAGTGTCAGCCCTTCCTCCAGAGCCAGGCCCCTGGCCACCACTGCCACCTCCTTTAGGGTGTCTGAGAGTGGGGACGCCAAGAAGTTGGTCTTGAGGATCTGAGGACATAGTGGTGGCTGGAGGGGGTCTGGGAACACTTGTCAGAAGGGCTAGAGTGGCCGGGGGGCGGGGGCAGGATGGGAGGAGCTGGGCGGAAGCTGCTTAGCAGCCGGTGTGAGCAGTTTCATGGCTCAGCAAACAGGTGGGCAGAGCCGGGCAGGAGGGGCGAGCGGGGCGGGGAGCAGGCCCGTGGGGATCTGGGGACACTGTGGTGGTGGGTCTGGGGTCATGGGGGGGTCTGGGGACTCTATGGTGGTGGTTCTGGGGACACTGTGGTGGAGGGGGTATGTCTGGAGATACTGTGGTGGGGGTGATCTGGGGACTTTATGGGGGAGTCTGGGGATAGTGTGGTAGTGAGGTCTGGGGACACTGTGGGGGTGTCTGGAGACAATTTGGGGGGTCTGGGGATACTGTGTGGAGGGGTCAGGGGACACTGGGAGTGTCCGGGGAGACTGTGGTAGTCTGGGGACACTGGTGCTCTGGGGAGCCCGTGGTGGTCTGAGGAGCCATGGTGGTCTGGGGTCACTGGGAGTGTCTGGGGAGACCATGGTGGTCTGGGGAGCCCGTGGTGGCCTGGAGACACAGGGCTGGGGCCCTGGCCAGCTCTCACGGCCTTCTCCCTGCGCAGGAGCAGGCTCCTGTGGCTGCACAGCCTCTTTGCCTTCGTCTACTTTCTCACCAACTTCCTCTTCATGGCTCACCACTGCCTGGGCTTTGTGCCCAAGAAGAACCAACAGGTGAGCAGGTGAAGAGCCCCTCCGCACTGGCCCTTCCAGGCCAGCCTCAGAGAAGGCCCAGCTCGGCGCACCCCAGGGGACGGACCTCCTGAGCAGGCGCACACCCCTCCTCGCAGCCGGGTGGCCGGGGCCTGCTCCCTGCCCCGCTCGCCCCTCCTGCCCGGCCCTGCCCACCTGTTTGCTGAGCCACTGAAACTGCTCACACCGGCTGCTAAGCAGCTTCCGCCCAGCTCCTCCCACCCTGGCCCCTCGGCCACTCTAGCCCTTCTCCAAGGTCCCTGGGCCCCGCATCCACAAACCAAAGAGTAACAAACACTGGGATGCACAGGAGCCTCCATCCTTAGTGGTCAGGGTCCCCTGCTGCCCACTCCAGCTGTGCCCAGGACTTTCCTTCCCCTCTCTGAGGTCACAGACCTCCCCAGTCTCCTTGCAGAGTCTTGCTGTGTTCGTTTTTTGTTACTGTTCACCTGAGATAATCAACTTAAAAAGGAGAAAGGTTTATGTAGCTCACAGTTTTAGAAGTTCCAGTCCATGGTCAGCAGGTCCCGTGGCTTTGGGCTTGGGTCCAGGCAGCATGTCGTGGTGGGAGCATGTAGCAGAAAAGGCTGTTCACCGCATGGTGGCGGGGAAACAAAAAGAAGAGGAGCCTGGAGTCCCAGTGTCACCTCCTGTGACTAAGACTTCCCACTTATCCCCACTTCTTAAAGGTTTCCACTGGCTCCCGATAGCACCAAGCCTTTAGCACATGCAGGACATTCCCTATCCAAGCTATAGCACCTGCCCTTGTCCCAGCTCCCCTGTCCCTTCTAATTTTAGGGGGTTCCATGGTGATGTGAGACTTTCTGCTGGAATTGGGGAGGGGGTTTGCAGGGAGATGTGGATTCACTGTGGAGCTGCATATGCTCCGACCCTCCCCCGGGCCCTGTCTGCAGGTTTCTCCCTTTCCCTCCCTCCAATCAGCCGTCTATGGCAGGGGCCCAACAGCTGTGGCCCAGAGAATGAGAGAGGCACAGTTTGCTGACCTCAGGGCTGTGGGCTCAGCTGGCACACCAAGGCAAAGAAACGGGCACTTGCTTACTTAGTGAGGAGGTCCTTGGCATCAGGCCGCCTGGTGTGAGCAGAAGGCCTGCTCCCCGGGACTCTGGGTCACCCAGAAACCAGACATCTGGAGTTCCTGTGCAAGCTGAGTCTTCTCTGTCCATTTGCTCTCCCACCTAGGTCACAAGGACACTAATGATCACCTATGTGCCCACGGACATCCAAGACCCAGAGATGGTTAGCAAGCATTTCCAGTAAGTGGGGTGCATTGCCTCCACCCGTATCCCTACCTGGGTCCTCCGGTGGGTCTGAGTTAGTTAGCTGGTGGCCTTCCCTGGCCTCGGCTCAGAATCAACTTTCCAGAATAGAGAGAAGCCCCAGGGCTGGAGCAGGGTTTCAGGAGCCAGGGACTTCCTGCATGGCTGGGTAGGAAGTAGGAGGTTTTTTGTTTTGTTTTGTTTTGTTTTGTTTTGTTTTGGGGAGGTATACCAGGGATTGAACTCTGAGGCACACAACTACCCATCCACATCCCCAGCCCTATTTTGTATTTTATTTAGAGACAGGATCTCACTGAGTTGCTTAGAGCCTCACTTTTTATTTTTAAAGGTCTTCTTCGTAATTTTATTTATTTATTTTTATGTGCTGCTGAGGATCAAACCCAGCGCCTCACTCGTGAGAGGCAAGCACTCCACCGCTGAGCCACAACCCCAGCCCCAGTGCCTCACTTTTTGCTGGGGCTGGCTTTGAACTTGCCATCCTCCTGCCTCAGTCCCGAACCTCTGGGATTACAGGCGTGCGCCCGCGCACCTAATTAGAGATGTTAATTTTCCTTTTTCTTATGGCTCCAGCTACTGAGTCCAAGGAGACCCTGCACCATAGGTGCCCAGGGCTCAGCATCTTGAGACCTCTTTGGTGACTTCAAGTTCCTATCCCCAGATACCCTGTCCTCTGAGTCCTCTGAGTCCACTATCTTTCATGAGCAGCTCTTTCCTGGTCCTCAGTGGTTGAGGCTCTGCCCTGAGCCACATTCTGGGCCATGTAGGAAGGATGTGGTAATCCTCCGATTACCAGAATTCAAACCCCAAAAGTACTTTGGCCTTAGAAGCGAGAATGGATTCTCCCACCAGAAAAAGTGGGCATGCCAGGCAGCTGGGCCGTGTGCAGCCTGTGGGCGGCCATGCTGGGCAGGGTGAGGGCAGCACCTCCTAGCCCCCCAGCTGGCTCAGCATCTGTGTGTGTCTGCAGTGAGGCCTATCCAGGTTGCGTGGTGACCAGGGTCCACTTCTGCTATGACGTCAGGACACTGATCGACTTGGATGATCAGAGGTGAGGCTGCAGCAGCTCCTGTCGGAATCTGGGCTGGGGTGCGGAGGAGGATGGGCCTCCACTGACGGGAAGCTCTTCCCCCATGGCCCACCTCTGACAGGCGCCATGCCATGCGGGGCCGGCTCTACTACACGGCCAAGGCCAAGAAGACTGGGGGCAAGATCATGATCAGGATTCATCCCTGCTCCCGCCTGTGCTTCTGCAGGTGCTGCACCTGCTTCAAGGAGGTAACCAGCAGGGGTGTCGGGTGGCAGGGAGGGGCCAGGGCCCTGGGTCCAGGCTGTCCCTTGCTCATACCCTTGGGCCCCCCAGGCCCTGTTGGGGTCTGCTCCCGTGTTCTGGTGCTCCCTGGAGGAGCTTGCTCTTGTCTCCCTTCAGCTACTGGACAGAGGTCCAGCCAGAACACCGAAGGCTTCCAGAGAGATAGGGGAGACACCTGTCCCCGCTTTGTCCCCCAATCACGGGTTTTGAGACTTGGACTCCTGCTTCAGGGCAGAACTGGACCCCCAGCCAGACCAGAAAGACTCCCCCTCCCCTGACAAAGCTGCACGTTGTACTGTCTCTGTGCTCCAGCCAAGTCTGAAGCACCCCTCTGCCCCCGCTGCACCCCCCTGTCCCGGGGCCTCAGCAGGGAGTGCAAGGCAGGGCCAGCCCCTGGTGTTCTAGAGGTGACTTGGAACCCTGCTCCTGGGTGCCTTCCTGGGATTCTGGCCCCCGGCTCTGAGGGCTGCCTCTGGCCCCAGGTAGATGCAGAGCAGTATTACAGTGAGCTGGAGGAGCAGCTGACGGACGAGTTCAACGCCGAGCTCAACCGCGTCCGGCTGAAGCGTCTCGACCTGATCTTCGTCACCTTCCAGGACTCCAGGATGGCAAAGAAGTAAGTGCCACACGGTAGCCTCAGCCCCAGCCCAGCCCTGAGGTGAGCGTCTCCCGAGAGAGCCCCCCAGCTCCCACATTCTGACCTGACTGCCCTGCTCCTCCCAGGGGCCCCATGTCCCCCAGCTCCCAGGGCTCTTTAGGGGTGCCTAGGCACTGGGCTCCTTACTCCATGTGTCCTCATTTCAGTACAGAGGTGGTCACCATAGCCTTTGCCTCTTCTGGGTCTTGCCGAGAATGACAGCCACTTTACCCTCTTTGTAAACACATCACCCTCTCCCTCACCACTACGGTTGGGAGAGATGAGCCCGCCTTGCCCTTTCTCCTCTCTGCCGTAGGCATCCTGGTATTCATAGCCCTGTAGCCACCCCCAGAGCCACCCCGCTCTTCTGTCCTAGCCTCTGGCAGTCCTACCTCATTAAGAAGTGAACTAAGTTCATTCTGGAATGTTCCAGAAGGATCCTCAGGATTGGGTTAACTAGACGGGAAGTCCAGAATCAGTCTCTGAAGAATTGTGGGGGCCCTGCTCTTCTGGTGGGAGCCTGATAATGTAAGGCACTTCATCCTCACCCACCCCGGCCCGACAAAAGAATAATGGACCATCTTAGATTTTAGTTACAAATAATGGCACACAATTTTACAAATTGCTTACACTCTGAAACTTCTTGTCTGATTTTGTTATTGCTATCTGCCCTGTCCACCTCCCAGATGGTTGACAAGGATCATATACATTCATTCATTCATTCATTCATACATACATACATACATACATATATAAAGTCTACTCAAGGTGTGTGTTATATAAATCAATATATCTCTTATAATGAAGTGCCTTACATTATAAGATAATCCTGTTCATTTCCTGAGACATTGCCACTTGATAGAGAGGATCCGAGGCTTCAAGACAATAGAATTGGAGTTAGAAAGTCAAAGATGAGGCTTAGTGCCAGTACCTGCCCGCTTTTGGATATATCTTGAGGCACCTCACTTTAGGAAGCTGTGCCATTGAGATTCCATTAATCACCAAAGATCACCAAAGAGCACAGTGCCAGGCACACAGGAAGAATTCGATAATCAGGAGTTATTGTCATTAATATAAGGCTCAAACTAATAGCCTCCTATCAACCTCAAAGGAAGACCAGTCCTCTGTGTTGCTGAGGGGAAGGCAGGAGCTGAGAACTGTAGGCCCCCTCAGATGCCCCTACCCTCGGATACTGAGCCTTAGAAACTATCCACGGGGTTACTGGGCCTTAGAAACTATCCTAGGAGACACATCCAAGGCTTTGAGATCCCCCCAGGAAGTGGAGTGCCCACCTGTGGGACTGCCACAGTGACCCTGGGACCCTGGTCTGTGGCCTTCCTAAGCTCAACCTCCCATCCCCAGACCTCCGTCTCCTCCTCTTCTCCCATCTCTGCAGCGTCCTGGAAGATTACAAGTACATCTACTGTGGTGTGTACCCCCAGCAGTCCTCAGTGACCACCGTCGTCAAATCCTACCGCTGGAGGGTCATTCATGCCCCACACCCCAAAGACATCATTTGGTAAGCCTCCGCTGACCCTCCCCTCTCCTCTGAGCTCTCCTGAGACTGCAGACGACAACAGGAGAGAGCCTTCTCTCCCCACCTTTTTCCTGCAGAAAGAACTCAAGTCTATTTTTGCACACATGAAATATGTCCTAAGCCTTTATAAGTGGTGTGACTCAGGGGAAGGCTGAAGGGCCCGTGGCACACAGGTGTGTGCCCAGGAGGTTGAATTAGACCAGGCAGCCCAGGTCCAGAGCTGGCATGCTGGAAAGAGCTCGTGAGCTCTCTCCAAGGGCTCGGACCAGGGTCCTAAGCGACTTCCCTGCTCCATCCCTCCCTAGGAAACACCTGTCCATCCGCCGCTTCAATTGGTGGGCCCGCTTCATCGCAATCAACACCTTCCTCTTCTTCCTCTTCTTCTTCCTCACCACGCCTGCCATCATCATCAACACCATCGACATGTACAACGTCACCCGCCCCATCGAGAAGCTGCAGGTGCCTCCTCTGCTCAGGCCAGGCCTGGGGGCCCCAGGGAGATCCAGGAAGAACTCAGGCGAGGATAGGGTGGTGGGCCCACTGGGACAGGGCCACAGAGCCCACACTCGCCAACATGGTGGAGGTGGAGCGGCCAGTGGTCGGGTAGAGTTTCCGGTGTTCTAAAGGAGATGAATGTGGGTCATTGCTCATCTTAGAGTTAGAGGCTGGAGAGGAAATGGAGAGTGGAGGAGCCACAGGCAGTTCCCTGGGGTGAGCATAGGGGGACAGATGGTCCCACCAGTGTGGGCTTGGAGGGCCCCATTACAGGAGGTCACTGTAGGCCATGGAGTGTTCAGAAGCCATGACAGGTGTGAAGAGCTGTCTTCTCTCTAGGTTTCTAGCACTGAAAGTTCCTGATAGGTTTGAACGTGAGAAAGAGTAAGAAAGTCCCCACACAGCTCTTGAAGACAAGGGAGACCTTCAGACCTGTCTCCAACTCCCTCACTTCCAGATACCTTCCCTCCAGGCTGGGAGTCCAGTAGGAGGCCTCTTTGAAGTTAGAGGATGCCTCCAACTGGGAGGGCAGATCCTAAGTTCCTAGCACTGGCCTGATGCCAAGTCCTATGGCCGCCACGCTGTTTTAATGAACCGGAAGTCTGGTCCTTCCATGTTATCCCCTCCATGTTCCCAGCAAAACACACACACATACACACACACACAAACATACACACACACACAAACACACACACAAACAAACAAACATACACACACACAAACAAACATACACACACAAACACACACACACAAACATACACACACACAAACAAACATACACACACAAACACACACACTAACACACAAACAAACATACATACACACACACAAACACACACACAAACAAACATACACACACACACAAACACACACACACAAACATACACACACACAAACACACACACAAACATACACACACACACAAACAAACATACACACACAAACACACATACACTAACACACACAAACACACACACATACACACACAAACACACACACAAACATACACACACAAACAAACATACACACACAAACACACACACTAACACACACACAAACATACACACAAACACACACACAAACAAACATACACACACACACAAACACACCCACACAAACACACACACACAAACATACACACACACACAAACACACACACAAACCCACACACACAAACACACACACAAACACACACACACACAGAGTCAAGCCACACCACTTCTTTGCTTACTTTGTCAACTCCACAGCAGGCCTCAGACCTCACACACGCTGGGTTCCCAGCTCTCCTTGGGGACGCCCCACCCCACTCTCCCTGCATTCTGGGGCTACTCAAGCACATCACAGGAAGGCAGCGTTGTCTCTCTGAGCTGTGAGACGTGAGAGTTTGGTGACTCCTAGGGGAAGCTCAGGCTGCCTCTCCAGTGATCTCAGCACAGAAGGCCCTGCCCGCTGGGAACTCCACTTGACCTTGGGGTGTCAGCCTCTGCCTCCCCCCCCCAGCCAAGAGAACTCCTGGCCAGGAAGGCACTTGAGACAGCAGCCTGCTCTTGGATTGAGCTGGAGGTGGAGAGCAGGGCTTAGGGGGAGGCTGGGGGCTGTTAGGGGAAGGGGCTTGGTGCACTGATGTCTCTGCTGCCCTCCCCCCGTCTGCTCCTCCAGAGCCCAATTGTGACCCAGTTCTTCCCCTCCGTGCTGCTCTGGGCCTTCACAGTGATGATGCCCCTGATGGTCTACTTCTCTGCCTTCCTTGAGGCCCACTGGACCAGGTGAGCGCAGAGCCTCCTCTCCTAGCCCAGCTCTTGACTCCAGCCTCTTCCCCTTCCTGATTCCCCAGTGGCCTGGTACTCATTCCTCCATGGACTCAAAGAATGATAATCGATAATGGGATGGTTTGGATACCGGAAACCATCCCAAAGACCAACAGGTGTTTTCTTTATGAAAAGGTGTGCTGGGTTGTGCCTGGGGCTCTGACCTTGAGGATGCTGAGATACAGTCACCATCTAAGGGATATGAGGCCCAAACAAAGCTCCTCCTTGGGCTGCTCCCTCAGCCCCCAGCCATGTACTGAGGGGATGGAGCTGTAGACACGAGCTAAACAGTGTCAGGAAGTTTAGACAGAAAGCCCAGGATGAAAAGCCTTGCCAAACACCAGGGAAGCAGTTGCGGATGTAGCCGAGGGGCCCCGGGGTGCAATCAGACTGTGGATACCTTTGGCCCACACAGTGTCAATGCTTCGAACATTGGAGATTTTCCATTTGTTCTTCTGCTTCCATGGTAATATCTAGTTGGGTACAAGTATTTGCCATATCCCGAGTAAGTGGCACTGCTTTGGCTTGAAAGCTATGTAGGTCTCAAAAGTTCTTCCCACCAAATATGGTGGTGCACGCCTGTAATCCCAGTGGCTTGGGGGCTGAGGCAGGAGGATCCTAAGTTCCAAGCCAGCCTTAGCAATTTAGCGAGGCCCTAAGCAGCTCAGTGAGATCCTGTCTCTAAATAAAATATTTAAAAAGGCTTGGGACGTTTCTCAGTGGTTAAGCACCCTTGGTGGGGTTCAACAATCCCTGGTACCAAAAAAAAAAAAAAAAAATACTCCCTGCACCAAAAGTTGCTGACATTTACCAGACATAAGCCAGAGGTTTGCCCTAACAGAAATTTCTATAGGCCTTTCCTCTGCCAAGAACAAGGTTTATATTGATTAATAAAATCCTCAGGGACTCTGAGGATCATCAGAAATGTCTCTTTGATACAGAGATGTCAAATGTATGGCACACATGGCTTTCCTCCCCTTCCTCTTCCTGTGCCTGGGGCAGACATCACTGGGGCCCTCCTCTGTAATTAGATCTTTGGTTCTTATTATGTCTCACCCACTGATGGACATCTCTCTTGGTTCTCTTCTAGATCAAGTCAGAATCTGATCATAGTGCACAAGTGCTATGTCTTTCTGGTGTTCATGGTGGTCATCCTGCCCTCTATGGGACTGACCAGGTACCTCACTCCCAATGACCCCTCCTCTCCCAGAGGTAGCCCAGGGTCAAGAAGGAAAAGGGCCAGGTGACCGGCCAGCTAGAATCAAGCCAAGAGTCTTTGGGGATTGGCAGAGGGAAGCCAGATAGAGGAGTTGAGCCCTGGGCTTTAGCTCACAGACTTGCTAACTAAAGGGCTGGCCTTCTTCATGCTTTTAGTTTGGATGTCTTCTTCCGTTGGCTCTTCGACATCTACTATTTAGAGCACGCCACCATCAGGTTCCAGTGAGTACTCCCACACACTTCCCGGGGCTTCTTGTGTCCACACTGGGGTGGGGGTGTGTATCCATCTCTGAATCCAGCACCTGCATCGCTCACAGGGCTGTTCAGGGATGTGAATAGCACGTGAACTCTCACTAGGCAGCCTTGGAACTTTCCTGGGCTGTGACCTCTTTGGCAATCTGGTGACATCCGGGGATCCCTTCTTGGAATGATGTTTTTGAAATCACTGTAGATTTATAGGGTGTTGCCCCCTCCCAAAATGTACAGGATGGGGTCCCATGTGCCCTTCACCCACTTTTCTCTAATGGTAGCATTTTGCATGATGATAGTGCAATATATAAAAACAGGAGAGTGACTTTGGTATAATCCACAGAACCTGTTCAGACCTGTCCAGTTTACTCTGCATGATATCTCCAAGTGTGCCAAGTACAGGGATTGCAAAGAAAACCAATTATACTGAAATACGAATATCAGGCCAAGCACAGTGGCACACACCTGTAATCCCAGGAACTCAGGAGGTTGAGGCAAAAAGGTCGTAAGTTCAAAGCCAGCCTCAGCAACTTAGTGAGGCCCTAAGCAACTTAGAGAGACCCTGGGGCAAAATAAAAAAAATTAAAAGGGCTGGGGATGTGGCTCAGTAGTTAAGTACCCCTGGGTTCAAGCCCTGAAACAAGAAAAATGAAAAGAGAAAGGAAGGAAGGGAAGGAGGGAGGGAGGGATTCTGAAGGAGTTCTGAAATGAGTCTGGGGACTCACAATTCTCTCTTTTCAAGGAAGTTGACATAAATGTGCCGACAGGGAAGTCACAGAGATGCTTGGATCTCCACATTTTAAAATATCCTGATGACTATATTTCAGTATGATGGTTTTCTTTGCAGTGCATAGGTTTTGCACACTGAAGTCACCCATTCAGAGAAGTTGGGTGGCTCCCAGGTAAAGTTGGACAGTTCCCTCAAGGACCATGTGTCATTTAACAATGTGTCTAAATCATCATTTTGAAATGGTGATGAGCACAAATGGTATTGTATGATGTCAGCCGTGAATGCGATGCAATTTCAGTTGGAGACAAAGTCACACGGTGGCTGACAGTCCTGCGATGTGTGGCCCACAACCTTAATTGAAGGAATTACTGAATTTCAGTTACAGATTAATGAAAATAAAGATGTCATTTCCCCCCACCCATAGTCCCCCAGAATTCAGACTCTGTGAGCCCAGCTCACATTCCAGCTTTGGAGCAAGCCAGGGCATTCATGTCCTTGCACACTCAAATGCAACTCTGAAGGCCACAGCCCCCCCCCCCCAGGGGACATGACCTGTGGGACCTCCTTCGTATACACAATTCTGAGTTGGTCCAAATGTGGCCACACCTAACAGGAAACTTGTCACCCCCGCCGCCACCCACCCTCCATTTTTCTCTCTCCTCCCCCCCTCAACTCCTGCCGTCCCTGGCTCCTCACTGTCTTTGGCTCTCCCCACTGCCCAGGTGTGTGTTCCTGCCAGACAACGGCGCCTTCTTCGTCAACTACGTGATCACAGCAGCCCTGCTCGGCACAGGCATGGAGCTGCTGCGCCTGGGGTCCCTCTTCATGTACAGCACTCGCCTCTTCTTTTCCAGATCGGAGCCCGAGAGAGCCCACATCAGGAAGGTGAGGCCCAGCCCTTCCCTGAGCACAGCCCTTCGTTTCTCTTGGGAGGGGACCAGGATGGGGCCCCTGCTGGGAGCGCCCAAGGACAGGTGGCTGCTTCTTGGCCCCCAGGGCTGGCAGGGAGTGCTGCCTCGGCCTGAGCTGCCGGCCGGCTCCCAGGAGGAGCCAGAGATGCAGTGAAGCCAAGGGGGCCAGGAGACCTCAAGGTGACCCCTGCCTTCTGCCCTAGAACCAAGCCATGGACTTCCAGTTTGGGCGGGAGTACGCGTGGATGCTGAACGTCTTCAGCGTGGTGATGGCGTATAGCATCACTTGCCCGATCATCGTCCCTTTTGGTGAGTTGTCTCTGCAGCACACCCAGGGCTACTCACTCTCAGACTGGAGGAGGAATGGAGCCCCACAGCAGGCCACCTCCTGGAGCAAGGAGGGGACCTGGGACAGCCCATGGTGGGGAGGCACCGCAGGACGGGGCTGAGGTCAGCTGTCTGGTTTGCTGGCAGAGCATTTGTTGAATGAGTGCTTGAGTGGTTGGCTGGGTGAAACTGGCGGGATGGGTTCTGGGGCTCAGGGGCAGCTGCTAGCTCTGGAGGTCGGTCTCCCGGGGCCTGCCTTTGCTCTTGCTGCTCTGACAGCTCGGAATTAGGCCTCTCAGACCTGTGGAGACCTAAGGGAGCACAGGTCTTGACTGTGAAATAGCCACTGACTGTGTCTCCATCTTTCGCCCCTCCCCCAGGGCTTCTCTACCTGTGCATGAAACACCTGACGGACCGTTACAACATGTACTACTCCTTCGCACCCACCAAACTCAACGAGCAGATCCACATGGCCGCCGTCTACCAGGCCATCTTTGCTCCGCTCTTGGGTCTATTCTGGATGCTCTTCTTCTCCATCCTGCGAGTAGGTGGGTGCCGAGCCTGCACGGCGATCCCACCTCAGCCTGCCCCACTCCGCTGTGGGTCCCTCACCATCAACTCTGTTAGAGGACGAAAGCTCAGGGAGAGCCAGGCGTGGCCAAGTCCAGTGCCTCCTCTGGGCCTGCAGGGTCTTGGCAGAGCCTTGAGGATCGGTATGGATTTCGGTTTAGGCAAGAAACATCCTTCGTTCTAAATCCAAGCGGACAGGAAAATGGGATAGTAGCTGTTGGGGGCTCAATTCTCGTGACATTTCTTCTGGGATCCTATAAGGTGCCAGGGTTATGGGTTTGCCAGAACCCTGGACGGGTAGTCAGATCTGCGATGGCAGCCAGCCTGTCCCCGACTCTACTGTTACACAGGGCAGCCCGGAGACACCTTTATGGAAGTCCCCACAAACCACAGACTGGGCCTCCTCCTGGGCTCGCTCTTGGGGATCAGAACGAAATGAGAGGGAGGGAGTGTGTTGGTCATTGTGACCGCCCTGTTACAGCCTTCCGTCCGGAATCCTGAGTTTTCCCCTGAACGTGACGTTCTGAGCCTTTTCCTGTGTTATTAAGAGACGGCGTGAACACCTGCCTTTCTCCGGCTGCCTCGGGGGCTGCTGGTTGCCAGCCCTCCATTGGGGGATGGGGAGGGGTTTTGTCATTTTGTATCCTTGCACAGCCACTGGGGTCAGCATCATGAAACAGTCACCTTTGACTGGGAAGGGCCACTTTCCATATTTACCTAGTTAGAAAAGAAAAGGAACCATTCAAAAGAAACTAGATACTCCCATGTGGAATACAAATGACTTGATGGCTGTTCAATGCCAATCATGCTCAATCTGGGCTCGCATGGAGTCGTGGAGTCACAGGTAGTGGCAGAAATGATAACTCCCAGATACTTCCCAGGGAGCATGGAGAAGGGAGTGTGACTGGTCCAGTGGAGAGGTAGCTGACTGGTCAAGAAGGACTCAGGAAGGACAGGCTTAATGAGCTGATATGGATACTTAGTCAATCAAAACCTGTTTTTTTTTTTTTTTTTTTTTGGTACTGGGGACTGAACCCAGGGGTGTTTTACCTCTAAGCCACATCCCCAGCCCCTTTTTGAATTTCATTTACAAGTAGGTTCTCGCTATGTTGCTTAGTGCCTCGCTAAACTGCAGAGGCTGGCTTTGAACTTGCAATCTTCCTGCCTCAGCCTCCCAAGCCGCTGGGATTATAGAATCAAAATATTTTTTTCATGGAATCCACAAGATAACAAATTCTGAACTGGCCAAAGAGAACAGAGGGGTGGTGACATCAAATCTCATTGATTCTCAGAGAATTGGGCAGGGTCTCTGCCCCTAGCTCAGAGCCCCTCAGGAGGTACTGGGATGGTTCCCAGCTATGTGCCAACCATCTCGGCCAAGACGTCCACCCAGAGCTCCACTGTGCTATGCTCACCCCGGTATCTTCTTTCCGGCAGGTTCCCTCCACAACATCACCTTCTTTTCCCTGACCACCCTTATTGTTTCCATGCTAATTGCCTTTTTTGGCGTTTTTCTGGGGAAGCTCCGGACAGTCCATGACTACGAGGTGAGTTCCTGCCTGCCCTTCCTCCTGGGTTCTCCCAGTCCCCGCGGACAGGGCTCTGAGACACCTTCCTGGCCCAGTCACAAGGGCACCACATGGCAGGAGGGTCGAGCCTCTCTCTGGGACTGGGGTGTGTGTGCCCACGCTCGCCTTGCGCTACTCGCTCAGGCTAGGCCCCCTGCAGAAGACAGTGCCCTCTCTTTTGCCACCTGCGGGCACCTCCTCCAACCGCAGACAGCTGCTGGCCTGCCCCTCCTACCATGTGAGTCCACTGTCACCTCTGGGCCATCAGCATCACCCCAAGGGTTGAGAGAGAGGGCGGAACAAAGGCAAGTGAGGGTGGGGCGGTGGATGGGACAATGACCTGGGCAGGACAGAGAGTCATCCCACCTTTTAGAATCCCAGGCTAGGAGCTGGGGGCTCTCTGTTCGGAGATGGCGGCCATGATTCCTCTGGCTCTGTGGTAGGGCAGCCCAGTCTAGGCCACATAGGAAAAGGGAGCCAGCCCATGTCCTCTCAGAGCCCTGCCAGCCACTCTGTCTAGATCAGCATTTCCCAAAGTGACTGTCTGCCCAGGGAATTGGAATAATGATGATTCACAGATACTTTCCAGGGACCATGGTAAGAGAGGTGGCGGACGGTCAGGAATGACCCGTTTAACGGGCTGATGTGGATACTTAGTCAATGTTACGTATGTTTTGTTACGTATTTATTTTTCCAGTTAACTTTCTGCTTATGGCTGCTGGAGCAGAGTTTGTTTATAACAGCAAACTGTTTCCTTTTCGAATGAATGTAACCTAAAGAAAAGAAAGTCAGTTCTCATGGCTGACGCTCTGCTGAGTTGGCAGAGGGAGCTTCTGGAGTCTGTGCCTGAGGCTCTGGACACAGGCACCTCCTGTCCTCTTGCCTGGCCCCCCTGCCCCGTTGCTGGCCAGAGTGCCATGCTAGGGGAGGGCCAGAATGAAGGACAACGCCCTCTCCCATCTTCCTATTACAACAGTGTCACAGGATCTGGTTGCCCATGTCACTCTTCAGAGGGCAGGTGGCAGAGAACCTGGACTGGATGAGCTTAGGACTCCTTCCAAACCCAATAGAGGGGCATCCTAACCCCTAACTGGGGTCCCATCTTTGAACCTCAATTTCAATTCTGCTTACTTCCCCTTTTATGATCCTTGGGAAGAGAACATTCCAGAAGGGACTCCTGGCATCCTAATCTTCTCCCTGTCCCCTTGGGCTTCCATCCTTCCCTCTGGGCTAAAGTTCTGGAAAGAACAGTGTGGCCAGAGGCCCAGGCCCAGGCTTCTCGGATGTGGGGAGTGAGGCGGCAAAGAGCAGCCCCCACTGACCCTCCGTCTCTCTCCCTGTGGCAGTCCGAGGAGGAGATCGAGACAGTGTTTGACATGGAGCCAAGCAGCACGTCCTCCACGCCCACATCCCTTGTGAGTCACCCCTCTCACCCTGGGGCCAGGCAAGGAGGGCGGTACCTGCAGGGGTGGCCTACTCCAGTGATGTTGGGGGGCACCAGCTTAGTGCCCATCCTGGGTATTGGGGAGGAGGAGCCGGGGCCTCTGGGTTCCCTCCTCTGACGCAGCAGGACTCGGCCCAGGTCCAAATGCTGCCGTGGCCCTGGCTGAAGAGCCGGGATATGAGAAGATCCAGCAATTACTCGACATTCCCTAGAAGGCACCCAGAGAGGAGGCAGCCAGAGAGGATGTACTGGGTCAGGGGGACCCCGATCTCAGAGACCTCATTCGTGTAGACCCAGGGGCATGCTGGGGCTCGGCCTCAGGACCCAAGGCTGCCTCCAGGGCACAGGTGCCAGGCAGAGCGGCGCAGACAGAGCTGCAGGGAGCTATTGGAGGATGCACCAAATGGTAAGGCAGGAACAGCACCAGATGAGTGAGCCCTGGAAGAGCTGA
This sequence comes from Ictidomys tridecemlineatus, assembly GCF_052094955.1. Lineage (NCBI taxonomy): Eukaryota > Metazoa > Chordata > Mammalia > Rodentia > Sciuridae > Ictidomys > Ictidomys tridecemlineatus. The sequence continues at coordinate 99,495,254 of NC_135481.1, forward strand.
GGCTAGACTCAGAGGCAGGCGCCAAGGGGCTGGGTGTGAGCTCTCACGCCCACGTGGCTGGGCCTGTGCCAGCAAGAGCACTCATCCACATCCCAGCCACATGTGCGCATGCAGAGCCACTGAGGTGTGCGCTGAGCCTGGGTACCAGGTTGTCCATTCCTAGGTGCTGGGCAACCTCGGAGGAGCACTGAAGAAGGGTGCCAGCTGGCCTGGGCACTTGGGAAAGCTGGCACATTTCATGTCACTCCAGGAATGGAAGGAGGGTTGCTGGGGAAAACAGGGAGCGAGAAAAGCATTAGAGGAAGAAGAGCATCCTGTACCAAAGCCAGAGAGAGACTCTGGAGTGTGCAGGGAGATGGAAGGCAGCTTTCAGCATAGTGGACTGAAGAGTGAGCCCTGTGGGCAGGGCCTGTAGGAGACGAGGCTTTCTCTAGTGGTCAGCAGAGCTGGGTAAAAGTGCATAGACAGAAACGGAGACAGCAGTGACACCCACCCACCTGCACACAGAGCTGCCAGGACTCCAGGTTTGCCTCACTCGGAACCAAGCCTACAGACAGGGACAAACTCCTCCGAGAGGAGGCCAGAAGGAGAGCAAGACTCCAGAGCAGGAAAGTCCTTCTCCCCTGGGCCCTTCCAGTAGAAGCACGCTCATTCTGTAGGCAGTTATCAAAATCTTAGGAACCTGGGGTTCTACCATTTTCTGTATGTCTTTTTTTTTTTTTTTTTTTTTTGAGAGAGAGAGAGAGAGAGAGAATTTTTTAATAATTTTAGTTTTTGGTGGACACAACATCTTTATTTGTATGTGGTGCTGAGAATAGAACTCAGGGCCGCGCACATTCCAGGCGAGCGCGATACCGCTTGAGCCACATCCCCAGCCCTTGATCTTTTGATAAACCCAGACAATAAGAGGTCTTCTTCCCAAAGGAAGCTTCAAAAGGTCAAAAAAAAAATTGGGAGGTGCTAGGGCCTCCCACATACTAGGCAAGGGTTCTACCACTGAGCTACACCCCAAGCCCCAATAGGTCAATTAATAAAGACCATAGGACATAATCAAGGAAGTGGCAGAACAAAGTTCAGTAAGACTATAAATCCTGTGTTGTTTTTTTAATCACTCTCAGGCTGGAGATATAGCTCAGTAGTAGAGGGTAGAGTGGTACCAGGCCCAAGGTTCAATGCCCAGTATCACACACACACACACACACACACACACAAAAAAAAAAAAAAATTACCAGAATTTGTTATTTACTTACTTATTTATTTTTTGAGACAGGCTCGCGCTCTGTTGCCCAGGCTGGTCTTCAACTTCAGGCTCAAGTTACCTCCTGCCTCAGCCTCCTGAATAGCTGGGACTACAGGCACTCGCCACTGCTCCTGGCTTAGAATTTTTAAATCTTTCATTATGACAAAATTGTAGATAATTATGGGATAAAACAGATAAGCAAGAATAAGGAAATAAAAAGTTCATATTCTTACCGCCCAGAGTTGATCACTGATACCCTGTATAGTCTTCCTAATATTCATATACATATATATGTTTGTATCTCTTCTAGATAATTATGATCATATATATGTAACTGGTTATATAGCTTTTGCTAAAATTACATAATACTCTACGTATGGGTTTATAACCGCATTTTAGTTAACAAACACTATCTTGCCACGTATATACATTTTTATCTCTTCAAATATCCAATCCATATTCAAATTGCCCTAATACTTCCAGAAATATCTTTTACAACTTGTCCAAACCAAGACTCAATCCAGTACCTGTGCTAGATTAATAATCTGACACCTGTACACCTGGTTGTCTTGTCCCTTTTATTTTAGGACAGTCCCTTTTTAGGATTTGTTGGAGACACCAAGTCAGTAGTCCTGCAGTGGTCCCACCTTTGGGATTTTCTGGCTGTATCTTCATGTGCCCTTGTGGAGGATTCCACTATCTTCCACCTTCCTTGAAAACTAGAAGTTCCATTGAGGGCTTCATAGGCTCAAGTTCAACATGGGGGCTAGAATGCATTTGGGGTGTGCTGTGCCTCACCCCAGGAACATCTCCTTTATGCCCATCAACCATGCTGGAAGGACCCCCTGACTTTTGTCATCATCTGTGGAGTTTAGTTTAGCACAAGCCCCACAGAGGTTATTTGGTTTCACTGAAATAAACACCTATGGAAAGGATTAACTCTATCCCATAATTACCTATTTTCAAAGTAAGGGTGACAAATCACTCTATTCCCTGGTACTTACTAATTTTCTAATCTGCTGCACTCTTGGGCATTCCTGGGGCAGTTCCTGGGTTTGACATGTCCCACAACCCAGGTCTCAGATGGCCCTCGGTTTCAAATTCCGACTCCCAGGTCAACCCCTGACCCACCCCAAAGGAGTTCCGGATGGCCTGTGATGGTGCTTTATAAAGTGCACTAGATCCAGATTCTCCAGATCCTAGCTCAGGGGAGCCCCTGTCATCTCCCCTGGTTCAGCCTGATTGAGAACCGAGAATGAATGGAGCTTGTTTAGAAGGAACAGTGGGCTGAGAGTTAGGTCACATGCCCCTGAACTAGCCTGGGAGATCAAGGGTGCTCATGATAGCAAGGGCAGCTAGGTGGGAGGGGTGGGCTGGCCGAAGGCTGCAGGCTGCCGGGGAGGAAGGAAGGATTGGTGGCTCGGAGGAGCAGAGGTGACAGGTGGAGCTGAGGGAAGAGGGTGTGCCTCAGGCCTTGCTTCCTTGTGACCTTGCCCCCATCTCCCCTCTCTATCCCGAGCAGCTCTACGTGGCTGCCGTACTGCAAGAGCCGGAACTGAACCTGACCCCAGCCTCCTCCCCAGCCCAGCACACCTACGGCACCATGAACAGCCAGCAGGAAGAGGGAGAAGAGGAGAGCGGTTTGAGGGGCTTTGCAAGGGAGCTGGACTCTGCCCAGTTTCAGGAAGGGCTGGAACTGGAGGGCCAGAGCCAGTACCACTGATCAAGACTCCAGTCAGGGGCCGGGGGACACCTGGCACGGGGGAGGCAGGAGGGCAGCCCGGACCTCCCCACTCCCTCCCACAGACTTTGGGAAGCTCCAGGTGGAGACATCTGCTGCCTGGCCACAGCCACATGGAGACCCTGACCTGCTGACCGATTAGAACGGGAGGCTCTGGGCAGTGCCAAGGGATCCCAGGATGGGATGGAGAAGGCCAATGCCAAGCCTTGGGAGAGATGGCTGAAACCCAGGACACGGACTGAGTGGTGGGTACCTTCTGGGGTCGAGATGAAGAAGGCGTGTATAAGGGAGGAGGCAGGAAGAAGCCCGCCCAGGCTCCCTGGGGTCTCCATTGCCCCTGCTCCAGCTGCCCTTCAGGGAGCTTCTGCTGTTCCACTCCCAAAAGAGGCAAAGGTATGTGCACTGGGTGTCACCCGGACTCTGGAGCATCTCAGCACAGGAGGATGAGGGGATCTGTAAAGTCTCTGCACTTACAGCCCCAAGCAGGGGACAGCCGAGACTACAGACCTGAGCAGAGGTGACTGAGCCCCTTTCTGTTCCTCTGCCCTTGTGAGATGTCCCTAGGAGCGACAGGTTGGAGGCCCTTTTTCTACTACTGCTAGGGTAGCTGGGACAAGGTTCCCCGGGCTCATTAAACCAGACCTGTGTGCATCCTGGTGAAGGGAGCCATGGCAAGTTCTTGAGGGTTGTGATAAGGGGGTGGGGAGGGGCAGAGTCAGAATTCAAGGAGGGGACCTCTTACCCCCAAATTCCGGAGCAGTGGGAAATGGTCACATCTCCCCAAACCCTGGGACTGAGTAAGAAGATCCCCAAAGCCAAAGAGATGGCCACCCAGTGTTTCCTCTCATCCATCTTGAGTCCTGGGTCCCCAGCTTGGCCAAGATGGGTGACAACTAAGGGTAAGAAATCCAGCTTTCAAAATGAAGGCACTGGCCATCCCCTGCCCTCCAAGTAGGATCCTAAGTGACCTCCAGTGTGGCCTGGCTAAGACACTGCAGACAAGGGTGAGGGGGGATGAGGGGTGCATCTCTCCATGGAGAAGGCTCTTCTGACCTCCCAGAGCTGCCTCCCGCTGAGGCTTGGAGGAACTGAATCCTGAACAATGCTGGTGACCCTCAGCACCTCTGCCACCATCCTGGGGGAGGGGGGAGGAGTAAAGGCCTCTGCCTCTTGACAGGCTGCCATCAGGATTACCATGCCATCAGCATTACTCAGCCAGGGTCCTGAGTAATGACCCTGGCTGCATGTCCAGGCCCTTCTGGGGCCTAGTAAACCACACAAGCCAAGTTGCATGGGGTCTGCAAGCTCCTGAGCCTCTTGAGCCCCCTCCTCCATAAGTGCGGCTCCCTCCCACAGCCTGCTGCAAGTGGGCCCAGGTCCCCCTCACCTCAGTGTATCCACCGTCCCAGGCACATGGCTCCCTGAATGCAGATCACATAGGCCCATCCCTAGTCTGACTTTGCCCAGCTTCAAGCCTCACCCCAGGTGAGAAACAGCCACTCGAGGGACCTAGAGCACTATTTTCCCAGGGCTTAGCCCTGACTTTGGCACGAAAGATCCTTCCAGAGAGCTTGGGTCCTCTGGGGAGGAAGCTATCTTCCATCCCTTCTCCAGCTTGGAATAAAGGGAAAAGTCTACCCATCCAGGCCCCAAGCACCCAGATCCCACAGGAACCTCTCCCCTGGAATGTCACCCATCAAGGAGGGGAAAGCACCCTCCTGTGGCAGAGTGGTCCAGCCCAGTAGGGAGCTCTGCCCACAGTGGGAAATGACCAGCACCAGGCCCTACCTGCCCTGGCTAGTGGCTATTTGATATGTATGGGGTGTGGGGTGCTGACACAGGCTGGCCTGGGGCCTGTCCTTCCCTGGGCACTGGGCCTGCCCCTGGCCCCGCAGCCCTGCTGGACTGTTGCTGCTGGTCCTGCCGCCAGGCCTTCCCTCTTCCCCCACTCCCCTGAAGTCCATGGAAGCATCGTATGGGAAGGGCTCTGCAAACAACGTGGCAGACGGCTGGGGACTTCCATCTAAATCTGAGTCAAGTACTGGTGTGACTGTTGAGGAAGTGCCAGACTCTACTTGCTTCTCTACTTTTCCTGGAGACCCAGGGCCATGGAGAAAGCCCTGCTGAGCATACTGGACCTCAACCTCCCATGGTCACTGACTGGGGACTGAGGGGTCCTTCAGCTCCTCACATGCATACCACATCCAGGCCCTCCCTGAGAACCTCCCCTCTCCCACCTCCCCTCCCAGCCCACACCGTCTTGGCCTGTCTCCCACCATCCCACCCTCCCCACCCCAATCCATCCATATAATCCTTTCTGGAGGGAGCTGCCTCTTGGGGACTTGGTGTGGCCTAGAGCCTCCCAGAGGGGCCTCCCCAGGCCTTGAGCAGCCCCAGCCCTGCCTGCCTGTCCCTCAGTTGCCTCTGGAAGCAAAGTGCCTATCAGCAGCATTGCATCCTCTAGGGGCCCTGGAGGGGTTGTGGACTAACCTTGGCCACCACCACTAAAGGAATGTGCCAGAATGCTGAACCTTCTTGTTATCAATGCTATGACTGTGCCTTGAATAAATAAGTCCTCCCAACCTCTGCCGGCCTGCGCCTCTGCATCTGGGCCAAGCCAGCAGGGCCCTCCTCTACCTGCAAGGAACCAGAGCTCCTACGGGATAACCCCAGGGCCGCCGGGCCCAGGCACCACGCCTCCCTGCATGGCTTTGCCCCTGGGGCCAGGCCTGCCCCTCAGCAATCCTCTCACCCCTGAGGCCTTCCTTCCCTGGCGCTGACCCCAGAGGAAGGCCAGGCAAGGGCTGCCTTCTGCTGGAGGGATGGGGAATGGCTCAGCCTCCCCCTGCTGTGCAGAGGTGAGAGAACTCTGGCCTTGAGTCATCCAGGAAACCCTAAGGGCAGCCTCACTGGAGCAACAGAAGCCCCAGATGAATGCTAGGCCCTGTGAGGGGACAATTGGCCTCTGCCAGAGGAGGGACTAGATTTCAGGTGGAGGCCCCATGAAGAGTGACAGGGCTCAGGTCTACACCTAGCAAGAGACAAGGGGGTCAAAAAGAGGTTGGGCATCAGGGAGGTGTGGGGGGCAAGCTGGGTCAGGCCTGGGCAGGACAAGAAATGCAAAGGCTGTCACATCTGTGGCAAGGAGGAGAAAACGGGTCTCTACCCAAGGAAAATGTCTCTGGGTAAGAGACTCACTCTGGTTCTGGCCTTTCCTTCATCTAGCTGATGACCCTAGGCTGGTTACCTCACAGAGAAAGTCAGGGTAGGAGACCAGGCACAGTGTGCACCCCAGCAATCCCAGCTGCTCCGGAGGCAGAGGCAGGAGGGTGCAGTTTGAAGGACAGACTGGGCCACTTAGACGCTGTGCAATACTATATGATTTTTTTTTTTTTTAAAGACAGGGTCTCACTAAGTTGCTCAGGGCCTTGCTAAGTTGCTGAGGCTGGCTTTGAACTTATGATCCCTCTGCCACAGCCACCCGAGCTGCTGGGATTACTGGCATGAACCACGGTGCCCGGCTTTACAAAAAACTCAGTGGTTGTGTGCTCCTGGCTTCAATCCCCAGTACTTGAAAGAGAAAAAGAAGGGGTAGGAGTCCATGCTCTGCCCTATTTCTGAAGAGAGCAGAATCCCCCTGCCGGGGTCAAGGAGGCTTCCTTCCCACTGCTGCTGTGGGGACAGAGGACGAGTCCAGGGGTGGCTGCCTGAAGACTGTTCCCCACTGCCCTCATTGTGCCACTTCTTAGGCTCTCATTGTCCATCGGTGGGTGTGGGGCCAGAGATCATCCTCTTATTTCCTCTCCCCTGAAAAAACAAATTATTTTTCAAGTCAAACCAGATGAAACCCACCAGGGCTGCTGAATGCAGGGGACAGAGTGGCATAGGCTCCTGCCTGAGTTTAGGGGGCTAATGGCTGCTGCAGGAAAGGGCCCTTCTCCTGGGGTCTATGCAATCCTGTCAGCTGCCTCTGAAGGTCTTCTCCCAGAGGCCAGCAGCCTCCAGGGGCCCCAGATGGCAGGCCTTGGGCCATCCCTTGGTTTAGCTGCCCTGTCAGGGGACTCAGGCAGAGACAGACATACAGACAAGATGTGGAGCCCAAAATAGGGGGTACCCAGAGAAGGCTGGCCCCTCAGCTCAGCCATCCAGGGAGGCTGGGAGGCCTACAAAGCAGACAGGATGACTGGCATGGGTCTGTGGGAGAGGCACGGCGCCAGGGAGGCCAACAGGGCTGTGTCCACGGGACACTAGAGTACCAGTCTGAGCACCATGCAGGACACTGCCAGGTTGGGGAGGTAGTAGGAGTGCCTGGAGCTCCCAGAGCTGACACCTGGAGCCCAAGCAAGGGCGGCCAAGAGGACCCCCAGGGCAGCTCCTGGCCACTCTCCCAAAGCCATGGCACTGGAGCCGTGGTACTCAGGCCTGTCCTGGGTGGTGGTGCTGGCCCGTGGTGCTCTCTGGAAGGCCTGGAGAGCATGGGGGCTGGAGGGCTGGTTCACAGACAAGCTCCTGGGTTCGCTCAACAGAGCCTGTTTTCTGAAAATGTGATGGTCCCTCGCCTTGACAATGAGCAGGCCAGCATCAGTCAAGCCTCTGTGGCTGAGTCCTTCCGCCCAGCTGCAAGTGGGAGTCTCCGGAAATTCTTAAACCCAATGCCCAGACCGCATCCCCGAACAAACCAAAATTTCTGGGGTGGTGCCCCGCCACCTCTGTTTTTCCAGATGTCCCTCAGCCGGCTGAATTGTGCAGGGAGAGGTAAGGAGACTCAGTGTCTCACCAGCTGGGGCACAACTTCTGTCATAATTTTCAAAAGTGTGATTACTGTTTGGGACACACTGGGCCTCAGGGGGCCTTCTGACTGACTACCTTGTCACCTGCAGTAGCAGTGTGGAGAATCTCCTCTTCCTTCAAACACAGATGCCAAAGTGGCTTTCATGCCCGTCTCTATGCAATAGAAGCTTCAAGTGCAATAAACAGATTATATAAGGGGCCATCAGGGAGGAATGAGTGCTTTGAAGAAAGGACAAAGCAGGATGAGGGCAGGGAGTGACTGGAGATGAGGAGGATCCAAGATGAACTCCATGAGAATAGAGGGACCACACACAGGTCCCAAAGGGCAGTGAGGAGGCCAGAGTGGCCGAAGCAGCATGAAGATGGGAAGGAGAGGGTCAGGGTGAGGCCTGAGAGCAGCAGGCTTTGTAGCCTTGGTCCGGCTCCAGGTTTTACCAGTGATGTAGGAAGCTACTGGAAGATTCTGAGCAGGGGAGTGGCAAAATCCTCTTATGTTTTTAATTTTTTCCAGTGTTGCAAAATCCACAAAATATTTACTGTCTTAACCATTTTAAATATACAGTTCCATGGGATTAAATGCATTTATAATGGGCAACTCATCCCCAATAATCTCCATGAGTTTTCCTCTTGGAAGCAATGACTCCTGGAGATTGTCATCCTCTGTCCCCACAGGGAGGAGGCCTGTGAGAGCTTGAGGAGGCCCAGCGTGAGTGGGGGTGGGGAGCTGTCCTTGGGCAGCTACTCTGCCATCACTGGAGCTGGGGGTAAGGGACAGACCAGGATGAGGCAGAGAATAAGGAGAGACGTCATTGAATTTTTCCTAGGGACCAAGGAATCCTAGCTGGATTCGGTGTGGAATCTAAGGGAAAGAAATAAAGATGAACCCCAGTTTTCTTGGTAAGCAGTGGTTTATGAGGTAGAGAAGCAGGTAGAAGGAGCAGGTTGGGGAGAGGTGGGAGGGATGCCAAGAGTCCCGTTTGGTCGTGTTGCATTTGAGGTGCTCATGAGGAGGTCGAGGAGTGGCTGGATAACAGGGTCAAGCTGGAAACATAAAGCTCGGGGTCATCAGGTCCTGGTTGGTGGTAGCACAGGGCGCTGGCTGCGACCCTAAGCGAGCAAACACAGGAGAGGAGGCATGAGGGAAACAGGGAAGGAGCATCGGCCAGGACCTGGGGCTCCTGGAGGGACTCAGGAAGCAAGGAGGGGTCCCTAGTCTAGTCACACCCGACTGTAACTCGAGAGACAGACTGGTGTAGACAAGCCAGTTGCGTGAAGCCATGAAAGAACATGAAGTTGTGTTTTAAAAGTCTTGGTTGGGTTCAGTGGCGCACACCTGTAATCCCAGCAGCTTGGGAGGCTGAGGCAGGAGGATCACAAGTTCAAAGCCAGCCTCAGCAAAAGTGAGGCCCTAAGCAACTCAGTGAGACCCTGTCTCTAAATAAAAGACAAAATAGGGCTGGGGATGTGGCTCCGTGGTCCAGTGGCCCTGAGTTCAATCCCCAGTAACCCCGCTCCCCCCCCAAAAAAGTCTTCATCAGGAAGACAAGAGGCAGGGGGATCTTAAGCTGCTCACTGTCGCTGCTGGCTGGGGTACGCGGAGCTTCACCCGTCTTGATTTTTGTCATTGTTAGCATTTTTCTATTTAAAAAAAACAGGGTTTAAAAGTAAAGGAGTGATCAACGCTTTCTAGTGCTGCTGAGCACAGAGCAAGGCGAGGACTGTGGGCCACGAATCAGGCAAGACAGGGCCGCTGGAGACCTTGACCGTGGCAGACGGAGTGGAGAGAAAGCATGGCTGGAACAGGCTCTCTCCTGGGAAGTGGGGAAATGAAGGTGGGAAGGGGGGAGACCACTCTTTTGAAGGGTTTTGACATCAAAAGAGTAAAGGAAGCGGTTGCTGGGGGGGAAAGGGGGCTGGCTTTGGAGATATGGGCTCAAGGAAGGGGAAGGATCCTGCAGCATCTGGGCGGATGGTAAGGCTGAGACCCAGAACAGAGGCGGGAAGGACTCATGGTACACGTGCTCAGAACAGTGGTCTGTGTGGAGGTGGGAGCCCTAGGTCTGGGGTAGCCAGGTCATCCCAGTCACCTGAGTGCACATCAAACCCCAGGACCTTAGGCCGGGCATAGACGCCCGAGTCTGAGCTGGCCTTAGGTCAGGCAGTGACAAGGCCCCGTCTGCTGGAGCCTGTGGGGCTGGAGATCCAATGCGGCAGCCACTGGCCCCGCAGGCCCTGCATCTGAGATTAGCAAAAATGATGCCTCAGCTGGGGGCTGGCTGGACAATATGGGTACCAGCCCCCACTGTGCAGGCTGGGGACTGCTGGCGGCTGGCCCGGGAGTAGCCCCTCTGGCCAATCCCAGACGAACTGGGAGGCCCGGAGCCTGCTCCTGTGATGGCCTCTCAGTGCTGCTCCCCCTCCTCATGCCCCAGGTCAGTCTTGCCCATCTCCTTCCAAAACCCTAACCCATGGACCGCTCCACACTATGGACTCTGGTGGCCACAGGTTGTAACTGACCAATCAAAACACATAACGGCGCAACAGAAGACACGTTCATATCTGTTTCTGATAAAATTCCAATTGGGCGATCCTGATGAGAGGGGACCCTCTCCAAGCATCGATTCAGGAACCAGACTCCTTTCACCAGGTGGCTCTGTCCCCTTCAGCACATGGTCCTCAAAGTCACTGTGAGGTCTGCTTCGAACTGCCAAGGGTTGACAGAGCAGGAGGAGCACATGGGGGCTTGGAGGGGACACACCAAGAAGTGGCGCAGCCCCACACATTGCTCATTGACACAGCTGTCCCCTTCCTGCCTGGTTGCAAGGGAGGCTGGGCAGTGTCGCCCAGTTGTAAGCAGAGGAGAGACAGGGTTTGGTGGCCTGCCAGTGGGTCTGAAGCCCAAACCAGCAGCTCCACCACGGCCTTCCAGCCTCCCCAGCCTCTGCCTTATTTTCCACCCTCTCTGACCTTGGCTCCGCTAACCACGCCCCCCCCCCAGGACATGCTAGGTCCAATGCCCTGCAGCTGCATTTAGAGCAGGAAGGGCCCAAGAAGAGACCAGTCCCTGAAGGTCAGACAGGCAAACAGGACATGTTTATTCCTCGAGAGTTTACAGGACCACAGCAGAGAGCAAAAGGGTCGTAGAGGTGGCCAGCAGTGGCAGAGGGCCCTTCCCGCTGCTTCCTCTTCCAGCCACCTGCCCAAGTCCTGGCACTCCACGGGCATTAAATATGGCAGCTGTGGGGCCCCAGCCTGAGCAGGTGAGCAGAAAGGAGGTGGGGAGATATGGCGGCCCTGCTGAAGCTGGGAGTGGAGGAAAAGCCACTGTGACTCGGTGGCTCCTCCTCCTTGACCTTCCCAGCCCCTCCCAGTCCTGTCCCCTGATGCTGTTCCCTGCAGCATCAGGGAATCCCCGCCAGGAGAGCCCAGGGAGGGCCCGGATGTTCTGCCAAAGGAAAACTACTCTCTCTGGGGGTATCTGAGCAGTTGAGAGCCAGAGGAGCCCCAGGGTGGAGCAGGCACCCCCTTCCCAAGGCACCCACTACTTGCTCCACTGCTGGGACACATCTGTCCCTAAGTCTGAAACAAACACCCGAGGCAGGCAGGAGAGCAGCACAGGCCTGGGCAGCAGGGGGCAGTGCTGGAGCCCAGCCACTCGTCCTAGGAAGGGCGGACACAGAGAGGAGCCCCGGCTCTGCGAGCTCCTTCCCAGCCCCACGCCACCTCTGCCCCCCAAACTCTCTCCTTCTCATGGGGCAAGAGGGAGGTGCCAGGGAGGTCAAAAGGCAGGCGGGGAGGAGGCTGCGGGGAGGAGGGGAACCCAGAAGCCCCTTCCTGCTGTGCATTTGGGAAGGGGGGACCCGCTCCTGCCCCATCACCTCTCCAGTATGGCCAAGGGGACAAGGACCGAGATGCAGGGAGGCCTGGAGGAGCCAAGGCTACAGTGGACACAGACCAACAGGCAGAGAGCTGGGGCTGCCTCTGGGCAGGGGGCTCCTTTTACTCGCCGTCCCAGCCCCGGCTCATGGCCGCCACCACAAGCCCGTAGAGCTGGCTCCAGGCGGCCCGCATGGCCGGTGTGAAGGCCGGGCCCAGGCACTTCTCCAGCATGTAGAGCAGGGACTCACCCACCGTCTGCAGAGGCAAGGGGCGCCTAGTCATTCCAAAAGGCAGGAAGGCACTGCTCCATTGCACAGATGAGAAAACCGAGGCCAAGGACTGGGAAGGGTTCCTGGCCTCCTTCTCTCCTGCACAGGGCTGATGCTTCTTAAGGAGGGTCCTATCCCAGTCCTTGGGAACCACACTGTGCCCACCTTCTCCCCAAATGTGACACATTACATCAAATAGAGCCTTCCACTCCACTCTTAGCTTTGCAACCACCCACGAGAGGATGAAGGCATTTCCTGGCTCCAAGTCATTGCCCCTGAGCCTCAGTTTTCCTCCCCCGCAAGGCATCAGTCATAGAGTTAAGGGTCTAGGCTGCGGAGCCAGATAGACCTGTGTCCAGATTCTGACCACCACGGAAGAGCTGGGTGACCCTGAGCGAGTTGCATAACCTCTCTCAGCCTCAAGTTGCTATATCAATTAAACAGGCAAATTAAAAGTTCCAAGTCCTGGGCTTGTTGAGAGATTCAGTGGGATAATCTATAAAAAGCAGAGTATTTGCAAACACTAAGCCTTTGGCCATAATAATGCTCTCATTTGTTATTATTAATCAAATACGGTTTATTACTCACAGGCCAGCTTGGACCTACCAGCCCCTTCTGAACACCCAGCTGGATGCCAGATGTGGGTGATTCCAACCACACCGTGTGGATCAGAACTGCCTACTTGAGCTCTACCCTAAGAAATTAGAAATCGTTGCTTTAAGCCAGTGCTTTTTGGGGTGGTTTGATACCCAGCAGTGGAATGCTAAACCAACCAAAAATGCCCAAAGGCTTCTAAACTTTATAGTTCTAAAAAGAAAAGAAAACTGTATCAGAGAAGAGAACTTGGAGGCTCAGAGAGGTCAAGCCAGCGTCAGAGTCACACAGCAGATAATAACTGATGCGGGCCACCAGAACTGGTCATCTGAACGGAAGGGCATGGGCGGAGAGAACAGGAGCTAGGGGAGGACTGGAAAGAGGAAGAACCCCTTTACCCACCGAGAAGGAGCTGAGCTTCACGCCCACTGCCCGGTGCTTCCTGCCCAGGCCAGCAAGGTACTCCTCCAGGGACGACAGGTCCTCCACATTGGTCACTGCAGTGTCAATCACGAGCATCACCTGCCAAGGCAGAGACAGCAGTGACAGAGAGGCCCGAGCAACCCTACTGCACATGACCACAACCCAGAACCCGGGGTCCCAACCAGAGGGCAGTGAGGGCTGCAGGGCCTGGGTTTTCCAGGACCAGGGGGACCTGGCACTCAGCGGGCGGGTACACCCCTGAAGGAAGTCCCCCTCCTCCTCCAAGGATCTCAAGTCCCTAACGTGCCTGCTGGATGGTGCTGTCTGCCCGGGACGAGGGGAAACTGAGGCCCTGTGAGGAGCCTTTAGGAAACCCCAACCCGGTTTCCATGGGCAGGAGTGCGTCAGTCCCCCTGATGGGGCGGGGTGGACAAGGTCAAGGGCAATGACAGGCTGGGACCAGCTGGCTAAGCACCGATTCAGGGAGGAGGGGAGCCATCACAGCAGTCACATCGAGCCCAGGGCAGAAGTCATCCTCCCTGTCCCAAGCCCCTCCTCCTCTGCTGGATCCTGGTGGCCACTGAGCCCCCCCCCCCCCGCCCCTCACCTTCCTGATGTGGTCCAGGAACTCCGGGGAGGACAGGCAGTCCTCCGGGCTGGAGAACTGGCGGCCGTTGTACTGGAAGAGGGGCAGCAGCTCGGGCTCCAGGGCAAACAGCCTGCGGGGGGCGGGGGGGGGAGGGGATCAGGGGAACAGGGGTCAGGCGTCGGGTGTGTCCAGCAAGCACCAGTGGACTTGGCTGGCCGGCAGCGAAGCTGAGCTTCAGTGGCGGCCAACAACCACAGCATACCCTCCCTCCTGGCACTGCCACCTTGCCAATGCCCTCCTCACCTCCCCCCAGACCCTGAAGGGCATCCCTGAGAGGACAGTAGTCCCCAGACCTCTTACACTACCTGGCACACAGTGGCCCCTCCATTAATATTAAGGAGGAGGTTTGGGACAGGAAGGCACCCTCAAGTAAGAAACCTGGAGCTACCTTGAGGAGGGGACCTTCCCCCACCCCTGCTCTTGGTTAGAACTTCTCAGTCTCATCACGTCTGAGGAAGCTCTGAGTACCAATGATTCTAGCAAAAACAAAATCCTTACTCTTACAGAACACTGAGTACTTCACAGGTGGTTGACTTGTAATTTTGTATCCCTCATAATTTTAAGCAGTGAGTGCCTTAGACCAATTCTACAAAGGAGGAAACAGAATCCCAGAGAGGCTAACAACCTGCTAAAAGTCACACAGCTTGAAAGTAGTGGAGCCACAGCAGATGGGGGGGGGGTGATCTTGGGGAAATCCAGGAGGCACAACCAGAAGCTATCAGCTTTATTCTTGAGGGTTCATGCTTTTGTGTAATTCTTGCAGCTCTGTTATGTATTGACTGGGTCTGAGGGGGTTGCAAAACTTGGTCAGAAGTTTTGGGCTGGCCTATGAAGCCAAGTTTCCTGAAAAACCCGGATGTAGAGTGTGGTCCCACTGGTGATGGTAGAGGGGTTCCAGAGAGAGACCCAGGGTGAGGCTGAAAATTAGCTTTCTCTGCCCCGTAGGACCTGCACACCCCCTACCCTTCTTCCTGGTGGTGAGACTTGGGTGTTTGTCACCCCTACTCTGGAGGTTTTCGGGTCCTAACCTGGTCCTTTCCCAGAAGGGTTTATCCTGCCGGTTGCTGGGAGTGAGCACTCCTGGGGCCCCGTTGCAGGAGCTCGCCCTGCCTGCCAGGCGCCTGGCACACCCTACCCACACCGGCCTTCGGGATGCTCCAGTCTCCTCCTACCGACGGCGGTAAGCACCCCTGCTGTCCCCACCCAAGAAACACTCAGGAAGTGCAGGGTCGAGGAGGGGACACAGCGCGGGACCAGCTTCCGCCCACCCAGGTGTAACCAGAGAGATTCGAGTGGAGGATCCCACCTGTCGCCAGCGAGGCCAGCTGAGAGCAGGGTGTGCTGCGCTGGCTCCTAAGATGCGCCCATGCCCCAGAGAAGAGCAGAAAAGGGTGCGCCACCCGTTGCCGCGCGGTGCGCTCTTCTGGCGCACATCTGGCAGGCCCCCCAGAGTCACCGCAGTGGGCCGGCTTTTCCTCCTCCGATCCCATTGCAGCTGCCTTGAAATCGCTCCTGGCGCGGCACCCCTTCGCCCACCCGCACCCCCGGGGCGCTCCGGCAGCCCTCACCTGGCGAACAGGACCGTGCCATGCTCCAGCGGGCTGCGGCTCACCGCCCTCCAGCTTTGCCGGATCAGCTCGGGCTCTGGGCGCTCCATGCTTTCTCCGGGACGCGAGGCGCAGCGCTGGGACCCTCGGGGCGCCGTCACCGCACGTGCCACGCCATCTCCGCGGCCACGCGGGCCCCTGCGCCTACGGCCCCTTGCCTCTGCCGGGCGGGGCCCAACAGCCGCTCCTCGCCTGGCCTGGAGCCAAGAGAAGATGCCCGCAGCCCGCCAAAGGTGGAAGCGCCCCCGGTGTCAGTCCTGCTGGCGCTTCCGGGGACCCCGCTGGGCTGCTGCGCCCTGCACCCAGCAGCTCTAGAGCCGCCCTTTAAAGCAACCGCGGCCCGGTCCCCCTCCTGTCCATCAGGGCGCACACTCCCTCTGCCACCGCCTTGGCCAGGGACGACCTGGAGGCCTTGGAAATGTCCAGGTTTAGAGCCGAACAAATCATTCAGGCTCTCTTGGCCTCAGCTTGTCACTCGGAAACTAGTGAGACTAGTTACTACATAGGGCGAGGAGCCCCAAAAAGACTGCGTTAAATTTGATTCTTCCTCTTAGTAAGACGCAGCTTGTGGCCACCTCTCCAACAAGCCCCATTCCAACACGGCCTGGAGACTGGAGTTTGTTGATTTGTGAGCACATGGTCTTTGCTCAAACGTGCCCATTTACTGTTTCTTTCTGTCAGGATGTGGAGCCAGTGGGCACCAGGTCATCTACCTTATGACTAGGCTGTCTGGTTGTCCAAGTTCTGAGTCTGACAGGGGCACCTTGGGAACTACTAGAGCTTTCAGCTTAGGAGTAGATCACAGTCATTTCCATCCAGACCCAGATTTTCCTGAGACCCCCATTTCTGGAAATCTTTGAGTTGTGTTTGCAATCCCAGCCAGGGCAGTAGACGCGTTACAGATGTAGAAGGGGTTCAGCTCTACCATTCATTCCATGGCTCCATGGATTATTAAAAATCATGACTTTTTTTTTTCCCCGAATAGTACTAGTCCAGGTCAAACTCTCATGCCAACTCCTCAAGGTGTGCCCTGGCCACCTGTCCAAACCAAACTTTTCAACCATGAAAATTCCTTCAGCTGCCCAGACTCAGCAGCCTAGGTTAGGGAGAACAGGCCTATTTTCATCCTCATCTTACTTTTCATAAATGTTGAGTATCTGAGCTGCTCTCCTCTCACTCTGCCCCCATCTCTGGGCCTTAGTTCCAGCGGCTATACCATAGGGGGGTTGGGTGGCAAGGTCTCCAGAGGCCACCTCCTTTGATCCCATGGATCACAGACAGTTACGAAGATTAGTTATGAACAGGTTATGGCTTCATGGCCAGCCCTATGCTAGATATGAGTGCTAAAAACTAAAACTTCTGATCCTGAATCAGGACTAAGGGACTAGGACTAGTCCTGATCCAGGCCAAGCCCCATGAGGCCATCTGGCTGCTCCCCCTCCTCCAGGGCAGAGTTTGGGTACACACTCTTCCCCATCTTCCCAGTATCTCCCTGCGCAGGAGCAGGAGAGCAAGGCTTTGGGGCAGCCTGGAGTCTAAAGAGTTTGAGGGGTCCCCACACAAGAGTACAAAGGGACTAAGGCTGAAGGAAGGAGGAACCAAATTTCCAACCTGGGATCCCATAGCTCTGTGGGAACAGAAAACCATGTGGAAAGGCCACATGAGACTTTGGTGACCTTTGCCCTTTAGTGCTCAGGTGCCTGGTGCTCTGTGAAGGCACCTGCTCTACCCAGCTTGCACTCCCTATCAACAGTCCACCCCCCTCCCTCGGATAGGGTCAGCAGTCTGATGAGCTCACAGGAGCTACTGGCCTTAGCTGGGAAGTGGTAGAGTGGGCCCAAACCCACGGCTCTCCTCTGCTTTCCTAGAGCCACAAGGCAGGAAAGAGGGCCAAGTGTACTCCAATCTCTGCTTCCCTTGGAGAAGGGCCTGAGAATCAGGTGTGGCTGAAGGAGCCCAAGTGGCGTGTCCCATCCAGGACATGTAGTGACTAAACTCACTTCTGAGGGGCTGGAACTCTCCTCCCTGTGGGGCACCTGCGGAGATGCACGTAGGCTGTAGCCTGGATGAGCGTTCAAGTGCTTTTCTTCAGCCAGCACTGTCGCTGAGAGCAATGTATCATTAGTAACAGCAAAGTGCTAGTTTTGAGCACCAGTGACACTGTGCTCATTAACTCTGCATCCTCACAACAGTTGATGGAACCAGTTGAGGAAAGGAGGCAAAGAGGTTAAGTAACCAGCCCGAGGTCACTTAGGGCCAGCACTTGACCACAGGGGGACCCCCGGCCCATCCTCTCCACTGTTCCCTCACCAAGACCAAGAGCAGTGTCCACGGTTCAGACCAAGTCAAAGCCCCTGGGTCTGGGTCAGAGGTGTGCTAGAATCAGCTCTGACAGGGCTTAGAAAGCCAGATGCCTACATCTCTTTCCAACTTCTCATTCAGTGACATCAAGTTGGTAGCTTGAAATAGGCGGAGGTGGGAGAATTGGAAAATGGCAAATGTTACCATCAGGGCTTCTCGTAGCTCAAAGAAAACTTGCTGTTAATCATCTACCACCACTGGTCTGGGCACACCTGGGGAACCAGGAGAAACCTGTTCCAAGGAGAGCTGCAGATGCGCTACACAGAATGTACACAGGAACACACTGAGCCGGGATACCTCACCTCAGGGCATCCAGCGCTGCCAGAGTGCTCTCAGGAGGTGCTGCCAGTCCAGGCTGGAGAAGCCAAGAATGCCCAATTTGGTGCTAATCCTGCCTCTACTATTTCCTAGCTGTAGGACCTCAAGCAGGGAATTTAATCTCTCCCAGGTAGAATGGAGACAAGAACACCATTGACTTCACCAGGCCTTTAAGAGGAATCAATGTCACAGGCGTGTCAAGATTCCATGAACTGGGGCTGGGGATGTGGCTCAAGCGGTAGCGCACTCGCCTGGCATGCGTGCGGCCCGGGTTCTATCCTCAGCACCACATACAAAAACAAAAGATGTTGTGTCTGCCGAGAACTAAAAAATAAATATTAAAAAAATTCTCTCTCTCTCTCTCTCCCCCACTCTCTTTAAAAAAAAAAAAAAAAAAAAAAAGATTCCATGAACTGGCTGGGCGTGGTGGGGCACGCCTGTAATCCCAGAAGCTCAGGAAGCTGAGGCAGGAGGAGCAAAGCCAGCCTCGGCAAAAGCAAGGTGTAAATAACTCAGTGAGACCCTGTCTCTAAATAAAAGGCAAAAAAGGGCTGAGGTTGTAGTTCATGTTAAGCACCCCTGGGTTCAATCCTTGGTACCAAAAAATAAAATAAAAAATCCATAAACTAAGCTGTGCCATTCTAAGTATTGAATCTGTTTCTGACCTGTCTGTCCCAGGCATTTTCCATCTCCTGAGGATCTGCACGACCTGCCCTCCTCCCCAGCCTGCCTCCAACCACTCTTGGTCCTGAGGGGAGCAGTCAGAAGAACCCAGAAGACCCCCAACTTCCCCCATGTG
This sequence comes from Ictidomys tridecemlineatus, assembly GCF_052094955.1. Classification (NCBI taxonomy): domain Eukaryota; kingdom Metazoa; phylum Chordata; class Mammalia; order Rodentia; family Sciuridae; genus Ictidomys; species Ictidomys tridecemlineatus. The sequence goes on from NC_135481.1 coordinate 99,513,925, forward strand.
GTAACACTCCCTCCTATCTCCTCCAACACATAAGTCAACTCTCACATCCTTCAGATCCCTCATGTCATTCCAGATGACAAGATCCCATCAGGACAGAGCCTCTGTTAAGAAAATGGCAAATTGGGGCTGGGATGTGGCTCAAGCGGTAGCGCGCTCGCCTAGCATGCGTGCGGCCCAGGTTCGATCCTCAGCAGCACCACATACCAACAAAGATGTTGTGTCCGCCGAGAACTAAGAAAAAATAAATAAATGTTAAAATTCTCTCTGTCTGTCCCCCTCTCTCACTCTCTCTTTAAAAAAAAAAAGAAAAAGAAAATGGCAAATTGCTACAATGCTGGGCCACTCAGAAGGGGACAAAGGGCTATACTGTCTGGGCAGTCAAACAAGAAAAAAACACAAGGTCAGCTTCCTACTTATCTTAGAATAAGTAAACTGAAATAGCCAACATTATTCAAGTAATTATGTCCTGGGGAAGGCCCAAGTGCCCTGGCTGGCCAGAGCCTCTGCTGGGATGAGAAGTGCCTCAGGCATGACAACGTTGAGACAGTTCTTGCCCTTCACACCTTCTTCTCTTCTTAAGGAGGCCCCTCTGGCAGCCAGAGGGAAAGTAAGGTTCAGAAAAATACAAGAATGACAAGCAACATGGCATTCAAAACAAGAGCTATTTATTACAAAAGGAACCGCTTACGGTTCCACTTTTCTTTTTCTTTTTTAAAAATAAAACGTGGCTCAAGATGCTGGCTCCAGGTTGAGCTTACTGACAAACGTCTCCTCCTCCACCTGCAGCCTGAGATATGTCACCTTTCTGCCAGTTCCCAAGGCTGCAGCCCACATTCAGAGCAGCACCTGACGGTCTCTTCCCCCTGCACCTTCCAAACAGCACCTGAGCCCCTTGCAGCTGTACCACTCCATGTGGCCTTGTCCCCAGAGAAGTGTTTGCCAGCATGGGTGTGGAGAAAAAGGAGTGGGAGGGAGCCCTCTTTCTTCCATCCTTGGAAAGCAGCGCAAGAGACTGAGGGAACTTTTGTCCCCAGTGTGACCAAATTAGGAGGGAGGGTGGGTGGGTGCTAGCTGAGCTCTCTCATTTCCCCTCACCCAGAGGTCACCCTGTTGGCTTCTTCAAATGCCTCCCTTCCAACAAGTTCTTCTTGGGAAATGAGAAGGCAAAAGGGAAAAGAAGCCACCTCCTAGATGTCATCATGGGTCACCATCTTGGCTAAGAGCCAACAGATTCCTGCATCCAAACCTCTGAGACCCCATCCAGATGGTGCCCAAACCCAGCTCAGGAGAAGCCAACTCCACCTGTGAGGAGGAGGGCGCAAGTGCCAGAGCTCATCCATTCTGCTCTCCTCCCCTGGCAGAAATGCAATTTAGCAGGCGACCCAGACTCTGCACACAGGCCACACTTCCTGCTGGGGAGTCAAAAGGGCTGCAGCCGTGGGAGAGGGAGGTCATGGGGCCTCAGATCTAATTAGCCACTCTGCCTTGCTTTCCACGTGGCTGCATTTCCTCTATTAACATTAATGATGCTTGGTCTGAATGTCCACGCATGGCCCAGAAACTTCCCTCCCCCCCACTCAAGAGGTAGCACAGTCTGTCCCTGAGACCAATTTCCAGTCTCCGTGGCAACCATCTCCTGAAGATGCTTTAAAGAGCTCTGACCCTGTCAGAGTTGTTGGGAGCTACTGCAAGGGAAGATGAAACATGGCAGAGATTCATCATTAAACCCTGAAACATCAAACTCCTCTGAGACAAAATAAACATTTTTGTCTTGTACTGAGAGGAGGGAGGCAGGCTGAAGAGCTGGCCTTGGGTTGGTTTGGTTCTGACCCAAAAGTTTTCCTAATTCCTCTGGGGAGAGAAGTGGAAGGAGAGGCTCTGAGCTCCTCAGCTGTGCTTCAAAGTGATAGACGCTGGAGCCGTCGTGCATCTGCAGGAGTTCTGGGTTTGGGGATAGGAGATCAGTGAAGCAGTGAACAGGAAAAGGGAAGCACCAATAGCCAAAGAGGGTATCAACAGGGGAGGTCTGGAGAGGCCAAGAGGTCCAGCAGGAATGGGAACGTCATGGTCCAGATGGGCCAGAGCAGCCCCTGCCTTGGCATTCCACTAGACAGAGCACAGACCCTGCTCTCCCTTTCATCTGTCTTAGCAGTTATGAAGGGTTCCCAAGGGCTTTCTCGGTGATCAGGAGAGAGTGGCTGTCCTGGTCCTTGTGGCCAAGTCACGTATAGAAGGAAAGGGACAGACAGTGAGAAGCACCCTCTGGAGAACAGGCCAAGGGACACAGAGCTGCCAAGGACAGGGTGGGGTTCTTCCCATCAACCTCAGTGTGACATTCCCAGAGAAAGGGGAACAGGACTGAAGCCCAGTGCCATGCACACTGCAGGCAGAAGTTCAGCCACCTGTGGTCACAGAGGACACTCAAGGAGGCAGCAGGGAGCAGCCCTCCAGTACAGGACACTTGCTCTCCTCAGCTGGACTTGTTTGCTTATGGGAAGGAGGGTAGTGCAGCTTCAACGGTCCCATCTGCTATGCCCCTAGTGACATCCCCAGGGGTCAGTCCCTGAGGCCTTCTTGCAGGTCAGAGGCTTTCTAAGGGATCTTAGAAACCCAAACCAAACCAAATCCAATGTGAACAAATACCAGAAAACATTACTGTAGCCCTGGACTATTTCTTAAGAGTTTATGACTCTCAGCTGTCCACAGTTACACGGTCCATATTCCACAGGGATTTGGACAAGTGTGCATCTCACACACACACTCCCACATTCACACCCACCCTCATGCATGCTCATCCTCCCTTGTGTTGCACACTTGGAGAACCGGGCCTAGAAGACACTGTCCTCTGTAGTGCTGCAGACAGGCTGTGGCTCATTTTAGTGTTGAGTTTAATCCGGGTTCGCTCCCGGAGCTCGGTCCTGGCAGGCAGCAGAACTCTCCAAGCTCCTGAGGCAGTGCTCCCGCAGCCAAAGGGTCCAGAGACTGGCTCACAGCTGGTGTCCCCAGGAAGTTCCTGGATCCAGGCTGGGGTCCTTGCAGTGGCCTCAAAAGTCCCATGATTCCAGCCACCTTAGTCCTGCCATTGGACTCTCGGGGTCCTGGGCTAAGGGACCAACCATCCCGTAAGCCAGAGGGTGGAAGAGGTAGAAGCTGTGAGAGAAGCAGAGAGAGGCAGTGGACATCCCAGACCAAGCTGAGGAGCCTGACACCAGCTGTTCCTGCTGGAGCTCCCGGTCTCTGCCAACAGCAGTCCTTCTCTCTCAGTACCCCATCAGTGCGAGCTCACCATGCGGGCAAACTCTGGCATGACCTGAGAGCTTAGCAACAAGGAAGGAAAGGGCTCTTCCCCACAGGCCTGGGACATGGACCCAGCTTGGGGTCTGGCTGTGAGATGTGTGGCTCAGAGCAGATGTTAACATGTGTTAACCCTCTGAGGCAGGCATATGCTTATAGATCACAGGTCCTACTACAACCAGGCAGTGACTTACTTCACAGGGAATCTGTGAGTCTCACCAGGAAGTGGGGAAAGAGGACTTTCCAACCTACTACCTCCTTCCAATGATTCTGAGCTATGTCTCCCACATCCCCCTTCCCATTTGCTCCCTTTCTCTCACCCCACCAAGAGCTGTTCAGCAGAGAGACAGGCTGTCCCTTCCAGCAATGCTAGGACTGTGCCAAAGCTGGGAACCACCGGCAAAGGACTGAGTCCCAGCCTCTCCTACCTCACTGCCCATCAGACTCACCCAGGGGGCTTTAGAAATAGTGACCAATTGTCTCACGAACTCTGGGGACAGGACCCAGCCATGGGAACACCTTAAAAGCATCCCAGGATGTTCTCAGTGCGTCCAGGGCTGAAGCACCAGTAACGCGTACAAGTGTGCACACCTGTAGGCAGCTCCCAGGAGCAGGCTCAGGATTCCCAAGGCGTGTATGCCCCTGGCCAGGCAAGAGGAAGCCAAAGCCCAGGCACAGAGCCGCAGGAGGGTGTCCCACAGAATGCCTAGTGGAGAGAAGACAAACTCAGCCCAGCCCAGTAGAGAACAACTTCTGAGGTGCATCAGGAAGGAACCACCCCACACTATGGAGCAGAGATCCGCCCAGTTCTGCTGCTCCACAGCAGCCGCTCCCTGTTCCCAAACCCCTTCCTTTTCACCCAACAGAGCAGACGGGCAGTGCTGACCTGTCAACATGCTGGAGAAGAGCATGGCTGGGAAGTAGTGGTGGAAGTAGAGGATCCGGCCCATCAGGAAGAACGGGAAGTAATGGAGCACCCACCCGAGCAGCACCTGGCCACCTCCTCGCAGCAGGATCTTGGTCAGCCCTGGGCCCCAAGCAGCACAGCCCCAGTCAGGAAACAGGGAGGAAAGACAGCCTGGACACAGTTCAGCTCTGCCCTCCTCACCCTGTGACTCTGAATAAGTACAGTGCCTCACCAGGCCTTCCTTCCCTCAGGTGCAGCAACCCAAACAACCTGATGGCAGCCAGAGAGAGAGCAACTGGGTCGAGAGCCTGACCAGAGCCCAGCCTGGAAAGGCCTTGGCACCATGGCAAGGGTGTGGCATGCCAGCAGGGGGCCTGATCTGGTGTCTGGGCAGGAGGGAACTTGGCTCTAAAGAAACCCAATCTTGCCCACCTACAGACCCAATCCTCCCCTCCCTGCCTCCACAGACACAGACCCTTGCAGCAGTAAACAGGGATGGAAGTGACGGTAGAGAGAGGATGGTACCTGACACCATAACTTCTGAGGTGCAGCAGGAAGGAACCACCCACACCCCACACCCCACAGGGAGGTGCAGGGTGAAAGGGCCTGTGTGGTGTCTTGGATGCTGAGGTCCATGCCTGATAGCTAAAGCAACCAGGAGCAGCACCAGGATAGGAACCCACTGCTGGCCTATCTGAGGTACGGCAGAAAGGAGCCACCCCATGCCAGGGAGCAGAGATCCCACTAGAAGACAGGGCCACGGAGCAAGCAGGGGCAGAGTAGAGAAGAAGGGCAGCTTTGGCTACAGCATAGGGGTAAAAATGAAGGCTCTGAAGTTGGACTGCAAGGGTTTGAACCTCAGCACTATTATTCCTGGGGCAAGTTTCCTAATCTCACTATGCCTCAGTTTCCTAATCCATAGAATGGGGTAATAATACACTACACCCCAGAGTGTTGGGAGGATACAGTGTTGAAACGGCAGTGGGTGTCTGGTGACTAGGCTTTCAAAAGACAAGAAGGGAAAGCATGAGTGGTGAGGGCAAGGGACACTCCCCGCCCCCAGCAGGCAGGCCCTCTGTTAGGTGGGGCAGGGAGAACCCAGCAAACCTGACCTTCCACCTCAGCAGGCAGCTGTGCCCCTCTCTGTATGGCGATGGCAGCAATGCTCCCTGAGAGGAGGTAGAGGGCAATGCTCACCAGATTCAGCCACCAGATCACCTGCATGGACATGAAAACCAGAGGATGAGAGGAAAGGAGCAGCTCTCCACAGGCAAGTGTAGGAGGCCCTGAGCCAAGAACATCTGGGCACTCACCGGATTGCCAAGCAGATAGACTCGGAAGTCTGTGTCATTTGCCCCTGAGAAGTGTAGGCCCTGTGGAACAGAGCACGGCTTGCTGATCCAGGGCCCAGCTAATCCCCAGCCACCCATTCGAGGGCGGAGAAGACTGTTCACCCTTCACAGACAGGTAGCCCAGACAGGAGGTCAGAACATGGAAATTCCACCCGAGTTCCCTGGGGAGCTGGAGTCAGCATCAGGGCAGAAAACGGAGCCCAGCTCTGGCCCACGCATCCTAGGAGAGGCCTCCCTGTGCCACCCCAGCACACCCTAGCCCTGTGCAGTCTTCACAAGTCTCTTTCTGGGCTCCATTTCCTGGAGGAGCTCCAGCCATGGGCCATACCTGGTAGTTGATGGGCCAATGCCAGGGTTTGGATGTGAACTCATTGTCCTTGGGTTTAAGGCCATTGTTCCCCTGCAGGAAGATAGCAAAGAAAAGCTGGTCAATAAGGAGATCTGGAAGGCTGAGAGAAATGTGAGGCTCAGCTATCTTGGATATAAGCCAAGTGTCAAGAGCAATCCTCCCTCTCTCCTCTCCCTCCCATGCAGGGAAGAGTCAAGTGCCCACCTGCAGCCACTGTCCACTGCCTACAATAATTGCCATAATATTCTTCCCCGAATAAACAAGTTCCACTTGCCATCAGAGGCCATCAGACCCTCTACGCTAGAGAGAAAGAAGGGGAAGAGGAATGAGGGACTTGTCTCCATTAGGCACAAAAAATACACCCATTGCCAAGTCAAGGACAGTGTCAGGAGGGCAGGTTGGGGAATATAAATCAGAGCTTATTTATTCAATTTCAAACAGAAAAGCAGAGACTCTGAGGCATGTCTGGACCTGGAAAAGGTACTTTTAGCCTAGTGTTTCCCACAATCTTTTCACCCCTCACCACCAGGAGCCTTTTTAGACATTTTCCCACAAATGCCCCCCACGACATTTTAATAGCTTAGCCATACTGTACGTCTGTTTATGTGCTACTATATGAATACCTGGGCAAGACTCTGCTTTCCTCTCCAAGCTGATATTTTATCTACTGGGAGAGAAATTACTCTCAAGTGCACACTTCAGCCTGAAGGACCTAAATTTGGCCTCTCTAATTCAGCAGCCAAGAATATCCAACAACTTGTCCCACCATGGCAAAATCAGGCCTTCACTAAAATGGAAGGGAACAGGGTCAGGACCCTGGACATTAGGCACCAGGGCTGGGTAGCCTCTTTATCAGCACAAACTGAGAAGACACCACAGAAGGGGAGTCAGGCATTCCGACTTAGGTTGGCATTCCAAGTCTTGCCACCCTTTACACTTGGGGCCGGACGAGCCTCTGTCTTGGGAGCTGTCCTGTGCATTCCAGGATGTTCAGCTCCCCTGGCCTCTACTCACAGGGTGCCAGCAGCACTCCCATATCCCAACCCTCAGTTATGTCTGCCAAAAATTTCTCCTAATGTTGCCAAATATTCACAAGAGGTTCTGAACTGAGAATCACCAATCTAGCCCAAGAAGTTTTGGTTCAATGAACTATCACCCAGAGCCGTACTCATTCAACTCTTTGAGGGCTTGGAAATAGTTTATGAGTCTTCATATGGTGATTAGGTGGCTCCTATAGAGTCAAAGTACCATGGCGGGTGTCATACCCAAAGAGGCAGCTATCCCACCCCTCAATCACTATGGCCATCCAAAAAGCCTTGAACCCCTAGAGAAGTGACTGAGGAAACTCAGCTCCTTCAGACAGTCAGCTGAGTCCCAAACTCAGGAACTCCAGTCAGAACTGAAACTAGTCAAGGGATCCTATTTACTACATCAAACTCAGAGAAATCCGGCTCCTTTACTAAATCAAGAGATGGAAGGAGGGAAAATCTATAACTAACAGAGGTATATATGTTTATAAGTTGTCTTTCACGTTGCAAATCCAGAAGGCTTACTCCAGCTAACCTCATCAGATAAGCCAGTCTTCTCACTCAGATCTCAGCTGGCAGAAAACCAGACACAGACACACAGACACAAGCAAACACACACACCCCTACAGTTTCTGTAGCCTGAACTCACTGTTTTGGTCTCTCTCTGATTCTACATTGGTTAAATAAGAGAACTCTCTTGCATCCTTTTTCTTCTTCGATAATGAAAGAATGAATGAAACTTTTTAGACTTCCTCATTTACTCTTAAAATTCTTTCCAGACTTAGACTGATATTCTTACTGACAGACACATATTTAAAAGAGCTATGTCATCAGGCCACAATGACAGTTACAAGCAAAGAGTCAGAGAGGAAGTGACCCAGAGATGGCTTAATGTCAACTCATCACCTCTCCATGTGCAAGATGACAAAATCTGAATTTTAAAAGTTTAATCTGGTGAAATAAGTCAACTATGTTTACTGAGCAGTGCTGACATAATCGCTTCTGGCAAAGTCCACTTGACAGTGGGTCACAGGGAAAGATAACAGCCCTATACCTCCCAGCTCAGTGGGTGGCTGAGGACCTGCCATCTCACTTGAGATACGGTGGTTCCTCGGTATCACTCCTGCAGGGACTCAGGTTTCTCAGAAACCAGAGCAAGGGGGTCTCCCAGGGAGCACCAGAACTGCAGGGAGGTCTCCCTAATTCACGGGGAAAATTTAAACTAGTGGGCAGAATTTTCCCAATTTAAAGGTTTCCTCTCTCAATTTTCCTTAAACCTGCTGTCAGCTAGCAATGACAGAGTGCAAATAATGAGTCTTAAGAAACCTTAACAAGAGTCAGCCATGCCCCCTAAATAGTTTCTGTCCAGGAATATGGGTGGAATTATATGCTTAACATCCGCAACAAACTCAAATTAGCTATTCATTATAACAGATCCTAATCTCTTTTGGAGTGAACTATCAGTGTCTCATGATCTTCAACCAAGAGACTATGGCTTTCAGGAGTCCTGCCACTGGTACTGATTTGCAAATCAGTAGAGGGAGAGAAGTATCACAGTAACTGACACTGACTCTGAAAGCCCACTACCCTAGCTTTGAAGCCTGGATCCACTTTTGACACAGAGCTCTGTAACCATGGACAAGTTCCTTAACCTTTCTGGGTTTCTGTTCCCTCTTGTATAAACTGAGAATGACAATAATCTCCACAGGATTCTAATCAATTTTAAGTGAGTTAATGTATGTACAGTGCTTAAAATAGTGCCCAGAATATAAGAGCTACACAAATGCTCCCTGATATTAAGGTTGTTGTCATCACCATCATCACCACCACACCACCTTCCTCATAAGGGAAATGTGATTTGTGATAAGGGAAATGCCTGTGAAGATGAAGCAAACCAGTAGATGAAGACACTTTCAAAGTCCTCCACAAGGGGGCAGTGGATCTACATCATGGTTACTGCTCTGTGCTCCAAATCTGTGGCTGCTCCAAAGTACTTAGAGAATAAAAAGGGACCACAATACCCGGATCATGACCATGTGGGACTCCAGCAAGATCTCAGGAAAACTGGGCTGCAGCACATCCAGGCTGATATTTGGCACTAGGAAGAAAAACACATTCTCTCTTCACTGTCCATCCACAGTGTCCACATTCCCATCAGGAATCTGCAGCCTTCTTGACAAGCTGACCAGTAGGTGACAGTGTTAAGGATCATTTATTCAGCTTACTTTGAGCATGCATGAGGCATTCTGAGAAATACAAAGGAAAAGAACCACAAGGCCCGCTTCTGTGGTGTTCCAACAGCTCTCGGTGCGCCACTCCTCAGGACCTCCTGTCAGACCTGGGTGAGGACAGGGCCCAGGTCTGCCTCACTGCCAACAGAGCCACAGGACCCCACACAGTTCCTGGCATACTCAGTAAAGAGCTGCTTCATGAGTCTGATTAGCTAAGGTGGTAAGGATGGGATGGGAAGCACAGGGAGGAGAACTTCAGCACAAGCCTGAAGGGGAGTTCAGGAAACAGACGATGGACCCAAACACTCAGTGAGCTAAAGCTGAAGCTGAGGTGGAGAAGACAAATGGAGCTGGGAGCAAAGGTGAGGGATCAGATCAAGGCTGTAGCCAGGGGCTTCTCTCAGTGGCAGGCTGGATGTAGGAGAGGAGGAGCTCTGCCCAGGCAAAATGGGCGAGGACCAGCTGCTCCCAGCCTAGAGGGTGCAGAGGTACTCTCCAGGGCAGAGACAGAAGAGCCCAGAGGGAGACAGAGGGTCCTGCAGGAAGTCACTGGTCACCTTAGGGAGAGGAGTTTAAGGAGGAAATGGATGAGAAGAAAAAGGAGTTAGAAGGATTGGTATACACAACTCTCAGGAAGACATTCCAATGAAAAAGGAAGAAGTGGCAACAATAAGATGAAACGGTAGCAGAATCTATGAAGGTTTATTTCTCTGTAAGGTAACTGTTCATTCAGAGCCAGCTGGGAAGTTACCTCACTCACATTTGGGATTGATATGGTCCTCCACATTCCAGATGGAGTTGAGGGTGTCTTTTAGATATGGTGTACAGGTAACTTCCAGCTGCTCCCAGCCCCTGTGAAGAGTAGTCAAAGATGTCTCTCAAAAGACCCTCACCCCTCACCCTACCCCACAGCACGTCCACTGCTCTTAAACCTGTGGAACCCCTCTCTTTTCAAGCCAGGGGCCATTATTTTCTCAATCTTACACTTCCATATTCCACAACCCTCCTAGGACTGGGCTAGGACATATCACTCCCATTTTATGAAAAGACAGACCCAGAGAGTTATTATCACAAGCCAGATGTACAGATGTTCAGCTGTCAGAGCACATAAAATACCAAGGCTACCCTGGAGCTCTGTGCTCTGTAGTATACTTGATCCTCTTCTCCTTCCATCTACAGCAAGGAGAAACAAACTGAGGCGAACACTGACCATGGGAAATGGAAGCTCTGGCATTCTCCCTGCAGCATAAAAGAAAAAGCCCGAGCTCGATCGGGACTTCAGCACTCTGGAGACTTACCACTTGGGCAGAACCTTTCCTGAGGAGCCCAGGACACAACCTGTGACCAGATGAATGAGGCGAATTCGACTTCTCAGCACTTTTATCCGGTTCCCAAATTTTCTGTTAATAACCTCAATCCGCCAGAAATCATTTGAGTCCCCTGTCCCATTCTGCCACATAAACCAAGAAAAGAATACAAAATAAGATGACTTTAGAGAAGAAGTGTCAGAAAGGGAAATGGCCCCCCTTTAAACTGCCACCATATTACAAAGGTCAAACACCAAATCAGCCTCAGTGACTGAAGCAGGAAAGGGAAAAGGCCACAGAAATACCCCAAGTGACTGACATTGCCTCACACTCATGTGTAAAACTAGAGCAGCATGTTCCACTCCTGGAACCAGAAGTCCAATCCTTCACTTCACAGGGCTAGAGTTTAAGCACTCAATAGATACTTTTGCCCTTAAACCAAATTCAAGACTAAATTTGCCCTGAGCCAACAGAAGCAAATCATAAACCATTTGCATTCATTATCTTGGCACGTGGACAGTCACTCATGTAAGCCAGAAAGGCCTGGCCTGGATGCTGTACCTTGGAAATTAAGACAGTGGCATTAAATTGTCCTCAAGAAATTCCCACAATGGGCTGGGGATGTGGCTCAAGCGGTAGCGCGCTTGCCTGGCATGCATTCGGCCCAGGTTTGATTCTCAGCACCACATACAAACAAAGATGTTATGTCTGCCAAATACTAAAAAATAAATATTGAAATTCTCTCTCTCTCTCTCTTAAAAAAAAAAAAGAATTAAAGTGTATTTGCTTGCTGTCTCTGTTCTTTGGAAAACCTTTAAAAAAAAAAAAAGAAATTCCCACAAGAAAAATGATAAGGACAGTCAGAGTTGTGACTAGTACAATGTGGGATGAGCAAGTAGGAAGGTTGGGAAATCCACCTTAATGAACCCATGGAATCTTTACCAAAGCACCAATGATGTTGGAAAAAAAGATGTAACCCACGGAGCTACCTTTTGTGGGTGGGAGCAGTACTAGGGATTGAACTTCTCTGGCAGTGAGCTACACTCTCAGCCCTTTTTATCTTGAGACAGGGCCTTGCTAAATCGCAGGGGCTGGCCTTGAACTTGAAACCCTCCTGCCTCAGCCTGCTGTAATCTGTAGCTCAGATTAAAGGCATGTGACATCACACCTGGCACTCAGAGAACTTTATTAAGTCCATCTCCCTGAGGCACTTAATATAAAAGCTATGTGGATAATATCCCTCTGTAGACCAGGGAAGAGATCCTTAAAAATAAACCCAGTGAGAATTTGGGACCTGAGGTAGGATACCTGCACCATCCCCACTTAATCTACTCCCATTACAATTTTTGTAAAGTGGGGATTTGTGGACAATCAGAGGGCTTTAAATAACTAATTTATTTAGCTTTCTATAACAAACTCTTACTGTTATTCATAAGTAACAATGAATCTATATCTAATCATTTCTATGTAAGAAAACTTTGCAAGGCTCCTTCTGCTATTCTATACATTGTTGCTAGAAAACCGTTTATGAAAAACTCACTTCATGAGGCCACAGGCAGGTCTTGGCTTCTATGTTTAATGTAATTTTAAGAGACCCAAATAGCATTCATATTTAACATTTACTGGGAATCAGGAAATGATAGTTATCATATGAGAATAGAATGGAAACAAGCAGACTTCAGAGGCTGCTCTGCTCACAGCAAACCTAGACAAAAAGTTCTCAAATGTTAAGACAGTTCATGCACAGCCAGCAATCCTTAGGAATTCCAGAAGTCTTGGGTGTCCTGACAGGCCTCCCTGAGCCAAGCCACACAACTTTTGACATCCTGCTCACACCCCAGCTGCTCACTTACTATGCCATAGCCGGTGACCTGATAGTGCTTCTGGGTCAGGGGGGCCTCATGATAGTGACTGTGCAAGTTCCGAGAGGTCCTAGGAGTGAGAAGAGAGAAGAGCTGTTACCTGAAGAGATGGGTAATGTTTCCTCCTTTACTGAGAATATATCTGTGAGGACAGAAAAATTAGCACCTGAACTATTAATTCCAACATATCAGGAACTTGTTGCCCATTCACTCACAAGAAACATCCAGAAAATTGGAGAAGAGGAGCTCAAACTGAGAAGGAGAAATGGTAGGAGCACTGGACTATGTGCCAAGAAAGGGGATAAACTCTGGGTGTCAGCAGGGCGGGTGGTGACTTTCAAACACTTGGTTGCTTTGAAGCACTTAGCCTGCCTGCTTAGGAGGTGGGTCTGGGGAAGAGAAAATCAACTTGATCTACACACGCCTGAGGTGGGCTACCTGCCCCATCCCCACTTAATCTACTCCCATTACAATTTTTGTAAAGTGGGGATTTGTGGACAGAGGGCTTTTATTAACTAATTTATTTAGCTTTCTATAACAAACTCTTACTGTTATTCATAAGTAATGAATGTTCATTATAAAATTTTTGAAAATTTGCAAAAATAAAATTTATAATCATAAAAATTTAAAGGATGTAAAATCCAACTGATAAGAGAAACTACTGGCAATTGCTTTAGTGTGTGTGTGTGTGTGTGTGTGAGTTGTGTGTGTATGTGTGTGTGCGTTGCGCACGCATGCATGCATGCATGTGTGTATCATCCCTGATTTCTTAAAAATCTATATCTAATCATTTCTATGTATGAAATTTTCGAAAGGCTGCTTCTGCTATTATTATTTTTCTTTGTTCTATACATAGTGCTCTATGTCCTTGAGTGATTTATTTTTGTGTATATTTATGTATTTTGAATACACTGTTGCTAGAAAACCATTTATGGGAACAGATTGCAGTGTCTTTTCCAAAGGAGAATTTGCATTTAGCCAGTCTAAGGTCATGTTCATTAAATTCATTGCTTGAATGATTTTGAGACCACCCAGGTGACATGAAGATCACCCACATGAAGATCAACTGGTAATTACTTCTCAGGAACTGCCCAACCCTCAATACTCTGCTGGGTACCAAAGTCACTCTTCCTGGGGACAAGTGAATAGTAGATTTACCCTTAGCCTATGCCTCTTAGGGTTCTAGATTTGGGGGGACATCACTTAATTTTGTTTTTTGATATGCTGGGGATTGAATCCAGGGCCTTATACTAGGCAAGTGCTCTATCACTGAGCTACATCCTTAACCTAATAAATTTACCACTTTGGAAGAGACTAGAACTTTGACTTTCAAACCTTTCTCAAGGGGTAGTCAAAACAAAAGATAAAAATGAAAGACCAAAACTCAGAACTAGAGGATCAAGGTGAAGTGCCTTCAGGGCCCTACTTATTTTTCTGGATTCCAACTTTCACTTAGATTTTGGCCTAGGAAGTCTTTAATATCTTGTCAGATATTTTATGTTTTTAAGAAGTAGTTTTTATATTTTCTCTGCATTTTTAGTCACTTCAGTGAGAACACTAGTGAATAAACGAGCTTGTCATACTCTCAGAATTTGATGCTTACATTTTCTAAAAGTGGCCAATTAAGAGGAAGTTTTGGACAACTCAAACTTTTGCTCCCAGGAAAAGGGAAACTGAAAGGTGCCCTCAGAGGTCAAAGCTCCCCAGAGCCAACGCAGGCAGCGGCTGACCCGCCTTATGTCTCACCTTTGTAGCTGGTTCTTCTCATTCTAGCACCGCAGCTTCACTCCCTGACTACAGCCTCAGCCAAATCTGACTTTTCTGTATTTTATTTCGTAAAAAACTCCTATCCCACTCATTAACTAAACAGCAAGTTCACTTAACTCTTTGTGTTCCAGTCGAACGATGTCTCCATGTCTCACGAACTCCACTGGGAATGAAGGGTCTAGGGGATCTGCTGAGAAGAAACAAGCATTGATACGGGTCATTCACTTACCAGGCCAGTATCGACGGAGGGCCCGCAGGAAAGCAGTGCCAGAGGTACTAAGAGTGCCATGGGACCAAAGAATAGGGAGCCCAATCGCCTCAGATGATTAGAGAAGGACATCCCAGAGATCATGCTTGAAAACACTCTTAAAAGGGAGAATTTCACCAGGTGAACAAGTCAGGGAAAGGCACAGAGCTAAGAAAGAACAAACTCATGTGACCAACAGCACGTGGCTTCATGTAGATAGAAGTGTAGGCAGGCAGGGAGTGGGCACAGGAGACAGGGTGGAACGAGTGGTGCCAGGCTGTGTACAGACAAGCCAGGTAACATGGCCTTCATCTGGCAGGCCTTTATCTGAAGCCCCCTCGGGAACTTAGGCTGGGAAGCTAAATAACAAGATTTTCTTTTATAAGTAATAAAATAGTCTTCCAAAAATTAATTCCATGAAAATCACCATCTCTTTTCAAAATCAAATCTTATCTCTGATAATAGACTTGCTAAGTGTGAGGTGAAGAAAACTATGAAATGATGAAAGAAAAGGACTACTTCTGTGTCATGTGGAAATCAAGACTGATCAGGATCTGGAAAGGCCATAAGGAAAAGGTGCTGGCAGTCATCAGAGCAATGCAGACTGTACTCTTGCAAATTTCCGTTCCACACAGTGAAACCAATACTCTATGAATAGCTCAAGGTCAGGAAAGATAAATTTGCCAATGCAAATTACTGGCTCTCAAGAGAATTAGAGAACTTGACTACACAGATGCCCATTGCTCAGCCGCCCTTTAGGGACTCCTAAGATTAATTAGCAAGATGACAAATCAAGGAAGTCAATAGAGAGGGAAGTTTTATTTCATATAGGCAGTGGGGGGGGGGCATTTACATTCATCAACACAAAGACCTTAGGCTATTAAGTTCCCAGAAAATCCTAGCTGTTTAGTCGAAATGGAATAAAAGACGAGGGATGTCCAAAAGATTTGGTTCAGATCCACATGTATGGCCTTTCCTCCTAACTCTTTACTGTGGACCAGGTATGTTGGCCTGATGCATCAAAACACAATCAATGGCCAGGCACGGTGGTGCATCACTGTAATCTCAGTGGCTAGGGAGGCTGGGGCAGGAGGATCGCAAGTTCAAAGCCAGCCTCAGCAAAAAGCATGGCTCTAATAAGCAACTCAGTGAGACCCTGTCTCTAAATAAAACACAAAATAGGGGGTGCTGGGCCTGTAGCTCAGTGGTAAAGCACTTGCCTCACTTGTGTGAGGAACTGGGTTCAACCCTCAGCACCACATAAAAAATAAAGATTCTGTGTGTCCATCTACAACTAAAAAATCATTTAAAAAAATTCAGAATAGAGGATGTGGCTCAGGGGCTGAGTCCTGCTGAGTTCAATCCCTGGTACCAAAAAAACCCCCAAAACACACACACACACACACACACACACACACACACTCTCTCTCTCTCTCTCTCTCTCTCTCTCTCTCTCTCTACTAGTATTATAAGAATATAAATTATGGTGTCATTTTTTATTATTGAGGGTACAAATATACAGGATGCAAAGAGAGTGGTTGTGTATGACATGTTTCTAGTCTAAAAAACTGAGGCAATAAAGGGAGAGAGAAAAAGGAAATGGATTTAGATGAGCAGTTGTCCATTTTTCCACAAAGGCTCATGAGCAGCTGGCCAAGAACAGGCTACACAGGTGTTGTCTGTTGAGTTACAGGGAATGCCTGTGACACAGGAGATTGACATGAGGATGGGCTCAGAAGGCACCACAAATATGCCCTCTGTTCTGAGCTGTGGCAGAAGGCACCCTGCAGGTAGCTAGTTTACCGGACCAAAGAGAGGAAGAGCCAACTATAGCTCTTACTCTGGCCCTAAAGCCTGGAGGGCTCCATTCAGAGCTACTCTGCCTAGACCTTGTAGCAGATCAGCAGGCTTCCAGTGCTATCCCAGGCACCTGCCTAGACTAGCCCAGCAGGAGAGCTGGCAGGTGGGGTCTGCACAGCTTGGTGTGCTCTATGTTAGAAATGAGAGCAGCTGCCAGGTACCCTGGCTTGGGGCTGGCTACTCACCAGCTTCTGGTGTGGCATGCTCAGATAATCTCTTCCTAGATGAAGTCTGAGCCCTGTCCCTGCTCAATGACTTCAAAATAACAGTGCTACAAGTGTTTATCTGTTTTACTCACTGCTTATCCCCTGCGCCTACAAATGTGTTTAAAAACACAGTAGAAGCTCAATTGACAACTGCTGAAAGAATAACTGAGATCAGTAAAGATGCTGTCAAAGATGCTTGGGGAAGCCCATCTCAGTACCATTTTTCTGGAAGCAAGAAAAATGTTGAAGACTCAGAGTAAGTAATAATAATACAAGAAACACCCATTCCCAAGCACATTACCTGAGTTTGTATTGTGTTTCTTAATGATCCACAAGTTGTTGTTGTCCTTGTGCAAATAGGTGGTGACCTGGATGGGAGTGGGACAGAGGAGGAGGTGGGAAGAGAATACCATCACTATAACAGAGCTGGCCGGGACAATCCCCAGCAAACCAGCACATTACCTGAGTCTCTTTCAGAATCTCCCAGCCAGCAGCCCAAGTGCCATGTTTCCCAACAGACTCAGGGGCAGCATTGCTGAGTGAGATTCTTCCTCCTTCTGGATTTAGAGGCCCTGTTCCTCTAGAACATTTGAATTCATTTTTGTATATCATTCTGTGTGTTATCATTAAAGTCCTATCCTTCTAGAGGGAGGAACCATGATACCTTGTATAACAGTCTCCAGGACAGATAAGTACATTTTAAAAAGGAATTCATAGCTAAGTGCAGTGGTACACATCTGTAATCGTAGCAATTCAGGAGGCTGAGGCAGCAGGATCACAAGTTTGAGGCCAGCCTCAGCAATATAGTGAGACCTGTCTCACAATAAAAAATAAAAGGGCTAGGGATGTGGCTGAGTGGTTGAAGTACTCCTGGGTTCAATCTCTGGTACCAAGAAAAAAAATGCACAAAAAGCAATTCATACCATGCCTCAAACTTTCTAAGTAAAAATTCCATGCCATTGTATTTTCTATAATGTAGACAAATGAAACCAAAAAGCTCCATAAATATCTCATCCTAGAGTCATGGCCATTTTGTACACAATGATTTTAAAAAATAAATGTGTGAGCGCTCACATGCCCATTTATAATGCTGCAGCTAATCTAACAATAATATGGAAATAGTATAAATATCTAATAATAGAGGAACAGTTAACATGACACTATGTCTATGGGATAGAACATTATACACCCATAAAAAAATCTTTCAAAGTGTTCTTTCAGCAGGATGGGAAAAGGCTCAAGAAATGGTGATGCTGAAGATAACTGTCATTTATCACCAGACTATTCTAAGCAATGGACAAATCTTACCTTGTTTAATCATTATTATAACTCTATGTCGTAGGTGCTATGGCATTCTCCATGTTACTTACCAGGAAACAGACTGAATCATTGGTTCAGCACAGTCACAGAGTTTATGCATTAGGGAGATAGGATTGAAATCACGTTCCCAAGACAGAGACTAAACCCATACAATTATGCCAACTACATAAACAAGTACAGACACACCCGGAAATTATTGAAATACAGGCATTTCTTCTATGATGAGAGCTTTTATAACCCCAGTTGGATACAACATGATCACTTTACTTGCAAAGAAATATGGAGCTAGAATTTATGGAAAAAATATTTGCATGTATTAAGGCTGCTTTTGCTTTGTTCCTCAGAAAAAAATTAATGATAATGATAGTAAAAACTTACAAGAGGCTAAAAGTTTTGATGGTAACAAATTAAGCCATACAGAGACCATTCAGCTTGGATTTGCTCATGGGTATCAAGGTTCTCTAGGGCTCACACACATAATCCATGGCTGTGTGTGGTAGGGAATGCTTTTTATTTGTTTCCTTTTATAAAAACCATTAGCATTAAAATTCCTGCAGGAAAAAAGATCTCTTTATTGTGAGTATAGTTCCTGGCCCTTTTCCCATTGAAACATTTGTTTTATAGTGGATTTTATTTTTTTTTATGACATGAGATTTCCTTGGAACCTAGCTATCCAATTATAGTAGAATACTGTATATCAAAATATTTGAATAAATACAGATCTGGGATATGTACAACTTTTGTTTCCTTTTTTACGCTTTTCCATATTTCTCAATTTTATTTTAGAAATGTTATGCTTTAAAAACATTTTAAATTTTGAGACCTAGAGACATTAACAAGACGTTAAACTGAAGGGCAGGTTACTTAGTCCAATCCCCTCAGCTTCAGATGAAGCAATAGGTGGAGAATGGCTAAGTGATCCTGTAAAGACCAAGCCAGATCTCTTGCTCCATGCCCCAACGCATTCTCTCTACACCACTGCTATGGCTTGAATCTGGAATGTCCCCCTACAGCTCATGTGTTGAAGCCTTGGTCCCTAGTGCAGCCATATCCAAAGGTGGGGTTTCAGGGAAGTGATGGATCATGAGGACTCCGAGATCATCAGTGGATTAATCTGTAGATAGGTGAATGGACCCTGGGAGGAGGCAGAAACTGCAGGCAAGTGGGGCGTGGCTGGAGAAAGTAGATCACTGGGAGTGTGTCCTTGGGGACTGTATCTTATCCCTGGTCCCTTTCCCTACCCACCCCTACTTCTTGGCCACCATGAGCTGAGAAGCTTTCCTCCACCATGTCCTCCTACCCATGATGTTCTGCCTCACCTCAGGCCCAGAGCAATGGAGCTAGCCATTGACTATGGACTGGAACCTCTGAAACATGAACCAAAAGAAACCTTTCCTCCTCCGAGTTGTCTGCGTCAGGAATTTTGGTGACAGCAACAAAAAACTGACTAACACAACTGCCACCATGGTTTCACACCTATACATGTGGGCTCCAAGTGTGCAACACCAGCTTAATAGAGTCTTTCAGAACGTGGCCCTTCTCTCCCTTGGCACAGTATAGATGTTCCTGGCCACAACATCTGTAACTTCATTACCTTCTACATGACATCTGCAGTAGGGTATCAACATGGAATGACATAGCTATGGTTTTCTGCCCTGGCTGGGGATTAGAAATATGTGGAGAGCTTAACACCAAAACAAAAATGCACAATGAATGTCTCACCCCCACCTCGAACAATTAAACTCTGTGGTAGAGCCCAGGGGTCAGAATATTTTAAGAACTCTCCAGTTGATTCTAAAGTGCAGCCAAGGTTGGAGACCACTTGTTCAGAGAAAAGCAGAAAATCAGGAATGAGAAAAATGATCCTAATACCTTGGGTCAACTTTCTAGTAACTAAAAAAGAAAAGATAATAAAGCACACCTAAAACACACAAACCGGCGCTCCTATCCCCACAGCCAGCCCTCTTCCCGCTCCCTTCCTGACTCTGTGACACAGCATCAACATACATGCACCAGGACGTGCAAACTACATACCTAAGCGCAGCTCTTGGCCATCGCACCTATGATGTGTTTCCTGAATCTATTCCTGCCTCTGCCCCCTGCTCTCTTTGCCTCTAGTCACCACCCTCTTTCATAATCATCGCTTCCAAACTAGTTCCTCATCATCTATCCCATTCTCGCTACAGTTTTCTTCCTATCTTTCTAACCTAGCTATCTAACAATTTCTTGACATCATTTAACAACTTCCCTGCCTTCCCAGTGTCTATGGAAGAGACAACAGAGGCCTCCTCTCGTCTGGCCCCACCAAACTTTCCAATATCCCTGCTCTCCCTCTTGGAACCATTTCAATCAGGGGAAATGACATGAACAAAGGACGAGAAGAAAGTGAATGGCAGTCCCATCACGGCAAACCATTCAGCTTTGCTGCAGAACAAGTCCACAGAAGCCCACTCACCTGCTGCTGGCGGGCACCCACGCCCTCGGGGTACAGATGCCTGTGCGAGTGCAGATAACCAATGGCCATCCGGAAGTTCTTCACAGTGATCACAGAGCCGTAGGCCAGGTCTGGGAGGAAGGGAGACAGAAGATGGAAGAGCAGCACTGTGTGAGGCTTCTAGGAGCAAAATATCAAGGACCAAGAGATGGGAAGAAGTACGCCCTCCCAACTTCCAATGAAAAGGGACATCACTGCAGAGGGTGCACAGGACTCCTGCGCCCTCTACGAGACTCTGCTGGGCCTGGGGCTGCCTGACACGGGCACAGCTGCCTTCTCACCCCCATAGGACCAATTCCAGAGGGACTTCCCACTGGGTCTCACATGTGCCCTGCCCTCCCCATCCTCCTGAGCACTTCAAAAGCAGCTGGGTGTTGACAACTTGCTACTTACAATAGCAAGTACATGGTCAAGGCTTGTACATGTATTCAATGGAATAAAAAAGAAGCATTTCATGTCTTTGTCTTGAACGTTCTCCAACACATAACATTATGACAGACTGTGCCTTTTGAATCTAGTAGCATGTGAAATAACTGTTCAGTAATGCTTTGGATTTTTGAACTGTGAATAAAAACATTGTAAAATAAACTGCTTCCCCAAGAGCATCCCCTCCTCCTACTGAGAAGTCTCTTTTCCTTATTTTGGTCCCTCTTCTCAATCCCCTGTCATCTGGCTGCCCCGCCATTCACCACTGCACTGAAACAGTTCCCTCACTCCACCTACTCATTCAGTCCCTCATCAGCATGTGCTGGTTACACAGAAGATCCTAAGGTAGAGGAGGCTGGCCGTAGCCCCGAAAGAGCCCTGTCTAAAGAGCAGACAGCTTCACACATTGACAAGTACAGGGCAAACAGGCAAGCTCTCCAGCAAAGGTATGACAACATGTGACCTGGTAGGAGCCCAGAGCAGGCTAGGATGAATTCTTTCCCAGGCAATAAAAAGAGGACCACCTGATAGAAGTGATGACAGCTAAGCCAGGGCTTTTAAATAACAAGTGGGAATTTGCTAAACTCCATAGCTCCGTTTTCCTAATTTCTCATGGAGGTCAACACCTCTGTCCCTGCACACGGCTGACCACCTTTGCATCTTGAAAGACTCTGTTCCCCTTTCTTAATTCCACATCCCTTCACAGACTGGTCCTCTGCAGTCCTTCTCCCATTCCTCTTCCTCTTGTACTTCTTGGTGATTGTTCTCTTTCTCTTTTGAGCTTCCATACAGATCACAGTCACTGCTGCAGCATCAATTCCCCTCTGCTTGGCTGGTTCCTCTTTGAACGCATCAGCCCAAGCCCACTGTCCTCACTGCAGATTTCTGCTCAAAAGTCAACCCCTCTGATATCTGCCCTCCCGTTATGGGCTGATATGAGGCGTCCCCCCAAAAAGCTAACATGTAAGAGAAAGCAGGAATGTCCAGAGGTGGAAATGATTAGATTAAGGCAGCTGTAACCTAATCAGTGGACTAATCCATTTGGTGTATTTTTTAAAAATTTGAAAGGGCTACTGGGTGGTAACCATAGGCAGGTGGGGTGTGGCTGAAGGAGGTAGGTCACTGGGGGCACGCTCTTGAGGATTATATTTTGACCCTGGTACATCTGCTTCTTGGCTGCCATGAGCTGAGCAGCCTTCCTCCACCGTGCCCTTCTTCCATGATGTTCTTCCTCACCTCAGGCCAGAGCAGTAGAGTCAGCCAACCATGCACTGAAACTTCTGAAACCCAAATTAAGCTTTTCCTCCTCTAAGTTGTTCTTGTCAAGTGGCAAAAACCTGACCACACACTTCCAAACCAACTTTTTCTCCTGCCTACCTCTCATTCCTTCCACAGTCTTAGAGGGCCCACTGTGCCCTGGGCGCTGTGTAAGGGACTAAAGAGACCAAAATGAGTAAGACATAGTCCCTACCTCCAAGAAGCAGTCACCTGCACTTAAGTCCTCAGTGACATATTTCTTTCTCTCCTTCCATGTCCAGTCATCCTTGCATGTTCCCATTTGCCTCCCCTGTGGCTGTCACCATCACACCAAGCTCATGTCCCTGTTCCTAGAGGACATCCCCTGTCTCTGATCCCGTACCCTCCCCAGCCATCCTTCCAGTGGTGTCATCGTCCAGCTGCATAGCCTTGCTGGTGTTCCCCTATTTAAAGACCTCCAGCAGCTCTCTGATACCTCACTGGAACATCTCAAACCCTCACAATGTGGGTCCAACCTACTTTCACAAACTTACATTCCAGTATCTTTCAGCACACAACCTGGGCCTAGAGCTTCACCCAGTCCTCAGCTTTGATCATGCCATCGCTTCAGTCTGACATGGCCCCTTCCTCTCCTGTTCACTCACTGAAAGCTCCCCACCCTTCCAGGGCCCAACTCCAAGTCAACCCGCTCTATGCAGTGCAGATCCACTCCAGCTGCCCAGCAGCAGTGACCTCTCATACCCTTCAATTCCAGCACTCTGGGTTCTCTTTTAGTGCTCAGAACATACTGATTACTCGGCCTTACTGGGTGGAGCCCTCTACCCCAGGCACTGTCTCTGGAGAGTGAGTGCCTGCGAATGACCCATCTGTGAACAATCAAGTGGATGGAGTCTCAGAACACTGCAGTGGAAACAACAGCTGTCCCTAGGGGCCTTGTTCTGTCACCAAATTCTCTCTCACTAGCCTTCCCACAGAGCTGGTTCTGACAGCCACAAAGAAGTTACTTGTTAGGGTCAAATAGCTTGCTGCAAGGGAGCACATCCTGACGTGCTCTCTTGAGAATGTGTACCAGCCTACTGGTCTTGGCTCGCTCTGCCATCTTTGAGCTAAAATAACACAAGCTTGATCAGACTTGTCTTTTCCAATTCAATTCCCAGGAAATGGCTCTGCCCTTCCTCTGTGCAGAGACCCAGAACACTCACGTTCAGGGATGGAAGCGTTATAAAGGTTGTTCCCTGAAAGCCGGGCCTGGAAGGCGGAACTGAAGAAGCCATCGCCAGGACCACTGTAAGAGAGGAAGAGGAAAGAGTCAGGTTGATGGAGTGAAAATGGTGATTTCCCAGGAGGCTTTAGTTAATTTAAAAGAAATACAATTAGACTGGCAATGTGGTATCATGGGACAGTTGTGGGTGACAAAGTCAGAAAAACTGGGTCCAATCCCAACTCAGCCACTTACTAGCTGGATGACTTAGGCAATATAACTAACCTTGCCTAGCCTGAGTTCATTTATAAATTGGAAATTCTAAAAAACAAAAGAACTCACAAATGATTATGATTAAATGAGTTCATGGATACAAAATGCTAAACACAGTTCCTGGGAACTGCTGCTGCTGGTATTTAATTATTATTATCCTCACCCCCACTACACCCCCTTATAACACCCATCTTTGATAAGGTCAAGGGCCTCTATTAGAGATAAAAAGAAACTTGGCTATTAGGAAATTTTTCTTCCTGGCCTTTCCAAGCCCTTGGGACACCCAAAGAGAATATGGGGGCAAAGAAATAAAAAAAAATCCCTGCCCCCCACCCACCATCCTAACCACAGCCCTGGGAAATCATGCAGCTCACTCATGGTCTTAGGAGCCAGGGGAAGACCAAAAGCAAGATGCCAAAAGGGCTCTGGCTGTACCTTTTATTCAGCACTGTGATGTGAACAGCAAAAATGGCCACATAGAGCGCCAGGGGCAGCACTATAAGGCACAGGATGCGAGCAGTCAGGTGTTTTCCCACAGTCACCTGCAACAGAGGCCAGTGCAGGGTGAGGGCATATGGGACCCCATTATTCTTTATACCTTCCATGGCATTACATAAGTGTTTTTATTGTATAAGCCATAACCCTAAAAAAGGCCAACAGAAAAGAAGAGTAAGTGGAAACCCTAAACCTTTCTTTCTATAACCCACCCACCTCCAAACCCTGTTCTTGCTGCACCTCCAGGCCCTGCACCAGGACTCTGGACTGTTACAGACAAGGTGCAGCCACTGCACACCAAGGCCCTCCGCTGTCTGTCACACTGGACCCCCTGCACTTTCCCAATATTGCCTGGACTGTGCCAGCCCCACCACTTAGCCGGCTGTCCTCTGCCCGAACTCCAGCCTTGGCTTCCTTCCAGAGGCCTCCTGGAGCACCTGCGACTGGGATGGTACCCTCCTCTATGTGCTCACAGCACTTCCCAGCTGGCCCGATTACTTCTTTCCCTCTCCTCTCTTTGGATTCCAGAGGGCAGAAACTGTTTCAGCTATCTGTACCTTCCTAGCATCTCACATTCAGTGGATAGTGTCTATGTATTTTCTGAATGAATAACTAGTTTGCTGAAAGTTGGGTTCAGAGGTGATGGAGAAGCACCTACAGCAAAGTAGTTGAGGCCTGGATTCAGCCTAAGTATGAGCCCAGGTCTCCCTATTACTACCTGTATGACCATGGAAAGCCATGACCTCTTTAGTTCTCCATTTATTCATTTGTAAAACCAGGGTGATAACTACTCAACTCAGAATTGTTATTAGGGGTAAATGATATAATGAAAGTAAGGCATTTCTCATAGTACAAGCACCAAAGCAGCCCTTTATAAATGATGATATTATACTAAGCCCTAAATGCCTTCCCAGCCTCCCTATGTGAAGACCTGGATCCAAAAGGAGAAACTGAGAGTTCAGAAAGTCATTCTATCCATTTTAACTGAGGTCTCAAGTAGTCAGTATCTGCCACACACTTGACATGAGCCCAGCTGGACAGATCCCCTGGTTGGGTAGTTGTAGAACATTTAGAAGACATTACAGGAACCAATGCCAAAAGAGAATGTGAAGGGTGTTAGTCCATCCTCTTCTTTATGCCACTGCAGCTCTCGCACCAGGCCCACTCCCTGATGCCCTGCTGTCTACAGAGGGCAGTCGGGTCTAGTCCAGCTGGGGCCCAGGACACAGTGGCTCCCTAACCTGTGGCAGGGACAGACCACTGGAAATGATGCTGGGGAGCAAAGACATTCTACAAGCACTTGGGTTCTCACCAATGAAAGACTAAGGTCTCCAAACAGGTGCCAAAGGTCTGAAATGGTGTTCAACCCCACCTGCACGATGATAAAGAGGCCAACAAACTTGACCCCTAAAGCACCAGCAAGACTGATGCCAGTCAGGCTGAGCCAGGACCACCAGGAGGCAGAGAAAGGCCTGGAAACCAAAACACAAGAGTTTAGTTTGGCAGCTAGAACCAAGCTCAAAAACAAGAGCAGCAGTGGGACAAAGCTAGGGCTGTGAGGAGGCCCAGCTCTATGGATGTGGTCTGTGAAATCCCTAAACTGCAGACAAACCAGTGTGAGAGTGAGCAGGGTATTTTTCTAGCAAGATGGTCCAGGGTGTTCCTGGCCAAGTGTAGGGCATAAGATACACAATAGGCTTTTTTCACTAGTAACCAACCAAGCAGAATTAAAGGAAAATCCAAAGAAGTCCACAGGATTCTGTCATCTGGGGACCTGTGAAAGTCAGCATTTATTGAGTGCTTACTATGTGTCAGGTACCATTCAAGTCCTATACACATATGAACTCTTCTCCCCACAACCCCATGAGGAAGAGCCAGTTATTATCCTTTTTTAATACACAAGAACATCAAGGTACAGAGAGGTTAAGAAATACAGCCAACAAGCAGTAGAATCTGGCATTTAGTTCCAATGTTGATGCTCTTATCCATTTTGTTGGCTGAAGCCAATGCCTCAGTACCTCTGCATCTTCATACCTCCAGTCCTTAGCATAGTACCCAGTGTATAGTATCCATTCAAGAATGGCACATGGAAACGGGGGGGGGGGGGGGGGGGGGGGTAGAAACAGAAGATAACTCAAAGCCAGAGTGAGCTGATAGGCACTGGCTCAGGTGTGATTAGCATAATGTGGCTAGACTATTAGCATAGTCTATTAGCATAGTCCAGACTATTAGCATAGTCTGGCCATGGGTGAAACATGCTGACTTCTGGAAAAGCCTAGGAGGGGCCAGTTCTTTTGTTTGAATAAGAACTCCCTGGGAGTTCTATTCTACTCTCTTGAGACAGAAGGATGATCTAGAAAAGATTATATTTTGCAAGTAGATCAGATCAGCTTTAGAACTGACCAGGGCCTGAAAGGATCCTCTTCTCTGGTATAGAACATTCATCATTAGGTCAGGACTGGATACATGCCCTGAGGGTAGGGAAACAATTCTAGGCAGCATCTACCCTGGTGCCCCACTACCAGGATGGAGAATTGAAGGATACATTGTCCTATGTCTCTTAACCAGCCTTGGTGCTAAAGGCATGCTCAGCAGAGTAAGGGAAGCTATTAAGACTCTTCTATAACATCCATAAACCCCTATCCACTGTACCCACACTGAAAACCTAGTAATAATGTTCTTTAAAAAGATAATTATATTTTCTCAATTTTACATCAAGCAAATATAAAAGCATTTATAAACAATTTTAAATGTATTTATATTATCTCTAATGGACGATCTAAATTTAAAAACAAACAAATGAAAAGTATGCTTTCTTAAACTCTGCTTCAAGACAAGTTCTTTGGGCACCCACTCTTGTTGGGGTCTTATCAAACTTCTGGGGCTGCCAGTTTCTGACCCTCCCCTCCCAAAGATGGTGTTTCTGACCTGTCGGCGCAGGAGTTGTACTTGACCATGCTCAGCATGGCAGCCATGATGAAGAACATCAGGATGGGGTCAAGGAGGATGTACTGGGACAGGGTGAGGCATCCTGTGTCTGAAAAACATGAGCTCACAGGTCAAAATGCAGTCAAGACAGTGATCCCCCTGGAAACCAAAAGCCCCAACAGTAGAAATCAGTCTCCCTTGCCTAATTGCCATGAGCCTTTGGGTAGGCAAGACTGGTTGGACCACTGAGTCACCCCGGGATCAACAGAGAGGTAGGAGGCCATAGCTCTGGGGCATACAAAACCCCATGATGAGAAGCAGTATCTGATACTGCCTCTAGGCCCTCAGCCCAAAGAGGATTATGTCATATACTCACTACAGCCCTGAGACAAGTCTTCCCCATTTCCACCACCAAAAAAAGGTCTGCCACCTTGCTCACTCAGATGTAAGATAAATACATCTATGAAAGAATCTTAGCATTTTATACGAAATTGCTCTTAGGGATTGATTCCCCATATAGATGTCAGAGTGGGTTTTTTTTTTTTTTTTTGTCGTTGTTATTTGTTTTTTTAACTTACCTCTCATTACATCATGCCTCTGCTTAAACCTTCCAATGTCTTCACATTTCACACAGACTAACAAATTCTCATGATGGCTACCAAAGACTGCATATCTGCCTCCCTGTCTAACCTGTTCATCTCCACACTCTGCCTCACTCACTCCACCCTCGCCACAACAACCTTTTCTGTTGTTCCTTGATTCCACTAAGCCTGGCCCCTATGTGAACACTCTTCCCTCAAAATTCTGCATGACTCTATCCTTCGGTTCACTCAGGTCTGCCAGTGCTACCTTCCCAGGGAGTTCTCCACCACCCACCCTACCTAAAACAGTACTGACCTCCATTACTCTAGCCTTAGTCTACATTGCACTGACTACTTAAGATGTTCCAATAATCCACTTGCTTATTTATCTGTCCCTCTGAAGAGTAAACTCCACAACAGCAATGTTTCCTCAGTATATTCATGGAGGCCAAGCTAAGTGGCCTGGCATAGGGTAGGTGCTTGAGAAATAGGTGTTGATGACAAATGAAGAAATGACTTAATGACAAATAACTGAAGAAGATATTAAAGATACAAGGAAAAAGCCACCAATCCTCTATAGAAAGATGCTATAATCTTGAAATACATCCATCAAAAACAAAGGTATACACCTGTCAAAACCAACCCCTAAAATATCTACCTAAATTGGTCTGGACTTCCTTAAATATTAACCAAGTCTTGAATTCACTTTCAGAAGAACAAAGCTAGCAACAAGATTGACTTCTACATCTCTCAACTTATCCACATGAGGAACCACACAAAATATTTAAGTTTCTACTGCTGTCTCCTGCCACACAACTACTTCTGCCTTTGCATTTAGTTGTGATTAGTTTAGGGAATACAAACTAATCTGAGTATTAATCTAAGAGAAGCAAAATTGAAATATAAGCTTCCTTTAAACATACACACATGTTCAAAGGCAAATTTGTCTTATTATCCAAATTCAAATGCAGACTTGGAGAGAGTACCCATGCCAACACTTCCCTCCATTAATATAAAGGCTCGCTACACAGAAGTACTTACATATGTATTACTAGTGAATAAAATGAAATTGGCAATATAATTTACCTAATTCTAAAATTACTTAAGAACTGGGCCCACAGATGGGATTCTGGTATGTACTGAGCCTCACAGTGAGGCAGTCCCCTTCCCAGGACACATGGGACCAAACAACTTACCAAAGGTGAGAAGGGCGGCAGTGAGCAGTGCTGCTGGGAACGACTTGGACAGATCCAACACAGTGAGGTAAGCAAAGGGGACCAGCCAGGAACCAAGGAACGCACAGAACTGCGGAGGGAACACAGTGGTTCTCAGACAAGGTATGATAACCATTAGGGGCCTACTTGTTATACCTACTGTGGAACAAACAAATGATTGAAGACAGAGGACACTGATGAAAGGATGACTTTGGCGACCTAAAAATCAACTAAAAAGCCTATAAATAAGAAAGGGGAGATGTAACAGTGAAGAGTCAAATCCAGCAACATATGTGTTTCCACAGAGTGACACTGCACACTGGCATGGCAGCAGCCAAGTTCAGTCAGGACAGTGACAGGACTGCCTTAACACTGCTAGCTAGGACCTTGAGAGTCGTGGCTTACCTCCACCTCCCCATCACCTGTTGGGGAAATAAGAAGTCCTACTGCACAGGTTTACTTTGAAGATTAAATGATCTAAAGGTTTATTATTGCACAGAAAGTACTTGGCAAATATTAGATTCTATCTCAAAACTGGGGTACAAGTTGAGAAAGACCTCTCTCAAGGCATCTTAATATTTTAGAGAATTCTAATATTACTTCTGTAATATCTCTCCTGATTCTTTTCTTCAATTACAACAGATACCACTCTTTAACCTACAAGATGTACTTTGATTTTGGAAAAAAGATTGCTCAGCACTTTCATATCTAGAAGATTGTTTTTTGTTTTGTTGTTGTTACAGTTGTTTATTTAAATCTCCAGACCTCTTTCATCCCCCTACCTGCCTACCAACAGCAAATTGATAAACCCAGAGAAATGGTCAACTCATTTGGGTCTTCACCTTTGTAAACAAAAAATAATATGCCTGAGTGTGAAAGAGAATGAATGAGGCTGTTGAATTTGGCCTTCTCAATTTCCATAGCAAGCCCACCATGAGTCAGGCCTATCTCGAATTATCTCTGCTACAACATGGTCAAGAGTCACTGCAGGACACAATCATTTAAGAACATGAACCTGCAGATTAGAAAAATAAGAAACACTTATTTAAAATTCAGAGTAAATCTGTGAAGTAGGAATTCTTATTTTCATGAATATGCCTAAAATTGTCATGGGCAAAGAAGCAAAAACCTAGTGATAGGGTGTGGGGATGCCAGAATCTTCACAAAAGGCTTGCACAGGTAGGCAGGACCAGAGCAGCTGTGGCTGCAGAGGGGAAAAACACGCCACCTGTCAGTGCAGAGGCCAGGGTAGGGATGCAGAAGACTCCTGACTGGGTCCTGGCTACTCTCCAACCTGAGCTCTGATGCTGCACACAGGCAGCACCATAGGAGACAGCGAGTGCTTGCTCTTATGGAATATGTGTTGTCCGTGGCCTCCCTCCCTTCTTCCCACCTCAGTTCTGAGTCGCCTCTCCTCTCCCTGCTGCCTCTATGAGTGCCCCTTTATCTACACCTGCCACCACTCTGGGGCTTCCAACTGTAGCTTTTCTGACCGAGCGTGGGCCCAGGATTCAGTCAGTCCATATAAAGTCAGGAGGACTCACTCCTCTCATTCCCATGTAGCTGTGATGCTCATATTTGTCCCCAGGCTTCTGGAACAAAAAGGTACCATCATATCCACTCAGGTAGCCAGCAAGACCTATCAGCATCTGAGAAAAGAACAAAAAGATGAGAGACCTTGGGACATGATTCCTGTCCCCTGAATTTCCCTCCGGCTGCACCCGCAGCCTTTGCCTTCCCTTGACAACTGTCCACAGAGGAGTGGCCAAGATCACATTTTCTCCTGCAGCTGCTGCAGAATAAAGAATTCTCTGTCTGTTGAGCTCACTGCTTGAAACAAATCCTCTCTTATGTTATGGCAAGTTCTTGGAAAATAGTGTAGACTAAATACTGAGGAAGGAAAAAGTTCCCACAGTGTGAAGGGCAGGGCCAGTGCGGGGCTCTCACATTCAGCCTTTGTCATTTGTTAGGAAATGGCATCTGTGCAGGGAGGTCATGGGCGGACGCTGATTCCCAGTAGATTGGTTTATTGAAAGGAAACTCAAGTTCCAAGTCATGATGAGGAGGGAGAAAAGTGAGCAAGTAGCTACACACCAGGAATAAGGAGAAGGGAAGAAAATATGAGAGAGGAATGAAGATAGACATTTCCCCAGGGGAGAAAAGAAAAAAATGCCAGTTTCCCATCTGCAAATGGAACTACAATAGCACCTCTTTTATTAGGTTGTCTGGGGTTTACATGAGACAGGACATCACCGCTCTTCTCTTTATTGTTTTTGTGTTGTAAAGCGGATGAGAAGCGGCATGACATTTTCTGTCCTTTCCCAATTTCAAAATAAGCCACTTGTCCTACCTCTTTCTCCACCCCTGCTTCCTGCAGGGACCTTCACCTGGTCTCTAGCCTGTGCTCTCAAATGCCCCACATCCACCTGTCACAGATCACTACTCTCGCCCCTGTCCCTGCCTTCATCCCAAGCACTGCTTGTTCCAGGATCACTTCACCCTTCAGCATGGGCCAATTCCGGCCCTTGGTGTCTAGGATCTGGTTCTCCAGCAAGGAGAGGCACCAGAGTGCATGCCAGGGCTGACCCACGGGCCTTCTCAGAGATGCTTGTTTTTAAAAGAATAAAGGAATCTAATTGTAGAATTTCTAATTTAAAAACACATAAGAGGAACAGGTCAAAGAAAGTGTATGCAGGAGTGGGAGAAGAAAAGAAGTTTTCTTCCATGTGGGCATTCAGCTCTTCTAAGCTATTTCTGCTTTGTGCAATATCCTCCTTCTATTCTTTTATTGCTTTAAAAATTGAAATAAAGTTTACTTAATATAAAATTCACCACTTTAGCATAACCAATTGGTGGCTTTACATATATTTACAAGGTTGCACAATCATACCAGTAACTAATTCCAGAACACTTCACCACCCAAGAAGAAACCTCATACTTATCTGCAATTGCTCCCTAATCCTCCCTCCCCTCAGACCTGGCAATCACTAACTGACTTTCAGTCTATATGAATTTGTCTATTTTAGACATTTCATAATATAATATACAGCCTTTTGTGTCTGGCTTCATATATTCAGCATGACATTTTCTTTTATACTTTTTGTTCAATGGACCTTTTTATTTTTTTTTATTTTTTTGTATGTGGTGCTGAGAATTGAACGAACTCAGTGCCTCACACATGCTAGGCAAGCACGCACGCTACCACTGAGCCACAACCCCAGCCCTTAGCATGACATTTTCAAGGTTCCATGCTGTAGCATGTATCAGAACTTTATTCCTCCTCATGACTCAGTAATATTCCATCGCAGAGATATAACTCATGTGTTTATCTCTCTACTAGAGGAGAGACTCTCTCTCTCTTTCTGAGCCCAGAGGATCCCTAAAACCATCCATGATTTCATATGAAAGTTGCTGATCTGGAATGTCAGGGAATTCTGTCAGAAAAGTCTAAAGTCCAAGAATTAAGTTCAAAATCAACACCTGGCTCCAAGACCTAGGAACCACCCTGAGGAAAGCTGCTATTCGCCATGTTGCTCACCTTTCCCAGAGGCGGGTGCACGTCAAAGAAGAAGGTGCGGTTGATATAGTAACTTCCCATTTTTCCAAAGTGAGTCTCATCCCAACTAAAGGAAAAACAGAATGCCTTAATAACACATAGTTAAAATCACAGTTAAGACTAAAGACAATGAGTTTCAAGCATTAACAAGAAAATGTGGATTTAAAAAATATTTGTGATACAAGTGATTTGAGAAAGCAGGGCATTAAGGTGGTCATTAACCTTCATTTTGAGAGATAGGAGAGAGGTTAGCAAATATTTATCAACCAGTGACTATAAATTTAAGTTAAATATATACTTATTCAGTATTTTGAGTTTTTATCTATTTATTTTAAAAGGGTAGAGTTGACCTGTATAGGAAGGTTTGTATGTATGAGTTTTCTTCTGAGTCTGTGACCTTATGACTCTGAGACTCTCTGCTACTGAAATGTACATTACATGTACTATGCCATTGGGCAACTGGTCACAGAGAGCCGTCATGCCATGACGGCCACAGGACTCTGACTTTGCTCAGCGACCTTGAGATGAGCAACCTGCTGGGCTCTGACTGACCTTGTGGAAAAACTGAGCATATCTAAAACTTGTCCTCACTGCATAAGTTATTTTATAAGTGAATCTAATACATTTGCTTTTACAAATGTGAAGTTTTGTTCTTCTATACACCACATAAGCTTTTTTATATCCTACATGAGCACTTTAAGCCACGTCACAGCCACATCACCCAGCAGAGCCTGGCCATTTCTGTTCATTATTCTCTGCCTGAAGCTCAAAGCAGGGGTTGTTCTCTAGTGACTGTCCCACCCAGGCCAGCTTCCATGAGCAATCACTACCAACCTAATACATCAGGGGCAAAATGCTTTTCCAAAAATTTATAATATATATATATCTCAGTAGGCCCACCCAGTAAATGGAAAGGGCATACACATGCTTCTGCTAAGTACACTGACATCAGATGAGGACAGTGGCAAAGTCACTCCAGAGGCCAAGGCAGAATGAGTTCAAGTCTCAGCAAGTCAGGGAGGCTTTAAGCAACCTAGTGAGGCCCTGTCTCAAAATAAAAAATTAAAGGGCTGAGGATGTAGCTCAGTGGTAAAGCACCTTGGACTCAACTCCCAGAATGGTGGGGGCGGGGGATCCTGCCAGAGACAGCGGGAGGAGGGAGAAAACAAACTCTGAGCAGTGTAACAAAACAGATTTGCAGAGAGAAGAGAGAGATGCAGCCACAGCTCCAACAATGACTAATGGTGTGACAAGATCACACACTCGCTCCAGCCCTCTTTCCTCCCTCAGTACCGCCATGCCCCACACTCCCAGGGAGCTATGAGGACTCAACTCAGATAATGCATGTGAAAGAAACCTGTGGACTGGAAGCTATCACACATCCCAGGTACTATTTCTTTCTTTCTTTTTTTGGTACCAGGGATAAAACCTAGGAGCTCTTAACCACTGAGCCACATCCCCAGACTATTTATGTTACTTTATTTTTTATTTTTGAGACAGGGTCTCACTAAGTTGCTCTGGGTTTCACTAAAATGCTGAGGCTGGCTTTGCACTTGCAATCCTCCTGCCTCAGCCTCTAGAGTTCTTGGGATTACAGGTGTGTGCCACCATGCCCTGCTTGTGGTTTGAAGCTGGTTTGGGAACAGACTGACAAAGGGGCATGAGACTTTCACTTCAGAAGCTTGCCAACAAAATCAGCAGTAACATCCACATTGCCTCTTGGCTTTCTTTCACTGCTTGTGCTGGGAGAGACAGTTTTCCATGACTGTCGTGTTCCTACAGGCCTCGCAGGATATACTGAGAAGGCAAGGCCCTGACCCATCTGTACCCAGGCCATTTCTCCTGGTTTATATTGACAGCAAGCAACCCTGGGGAAGCACTAAGCTCTCCTCTGGGACAGAGAGCAGCCTGATTACTGCCTGCTGTAAATCGGGGGACTCCCCAGCTCAGTAATGTTCACCAGGTGGGTGCAGCCACCACACAGCAAGCACTCATCTACACTCATGGCCCCACATGGGACTCTGGGGGGTGGGGTCGAGGCCAACATGCTGATGCTCACTCGTTCTGCTTGCTGTGCCATGAGAAATAAAGTTCTTTGCCTCTGATCCAGGACTTTGACCTCTGCCAACATCCAGATAACAGTGACAGATTAACTTGTGAGTTTTTAAGTCAGCTAAAAAAATATCCTAGCCCCTGGCAGTTTGGGAGATCAAACATAAGATAATGAGACACACACCTTTCTGAAAAATCATGGCCTGAGTTAGGAATATGAGAAATCTTCTAGAACCTGTAGCGAATGTTCTTGCCCAAGTGGTGGGCAGTGGGAGTAGTAAGAATCCTCACTGTCCCCTTACTAAAGAAGTTGACTGGGGAGAGGCAGGGTTGAGATGGTGCCTGAAAGCTCTCTGGGTTACTACTCAGTCTCCTCTAGGCAAAAGAAAGAAGAGATGTGATCATGACAGTAGAGTGACAAGCCTAGCAGCCCTGTCAAAGGGCAATATGAAGTGACTGCTGAGTCAAGAAGTCTCCAAAGCATCAATAAATGATTCAGCAGAAGGTCATGTTATTCAACCAGAACTTCCATTAAAATGACAATATTGAAGATCCTTGGGCAAGTTGTGTACTCACGCCAAAAGTAAATATGCCTTGCATACTGGCTCTGTGTCACCCTCTCCCTTTATGTGCTCTGGTTCCTCCCCGTCTACCACAACCTCGGCTGCTTTAAAGAGTAAGATGATTAAAGGCAGGGCCAAGGTTTCCATGACCCCAAAGGAAACAGAAGGCCACACACGCCCATCCTGGAATGCTGAGGACCTCCAAGAAGCCCTCCAAATTCAGGAAGCCCTCTATTGTATAGGAGTCACATCTCCCGCCAGCCAGTCCCATGGCTGGAGGAAGAGGTGGGGGTGCAAGGCTCAGGGTTTACAAAGGCACTAAGGATTGCAGGGACAGCCACTAGTTAGTTGTGCAGCAACTAAAAGAAAGGGATCCCCAAACCCAAGGAAGGGCTCACCAGACACTAGGAAAAACAGTGAGGAAAATGTAAGGGGTTAAGGAGGAAAAGAAGGGCCCAGGAGGAAAGAGCCTCTCTCTGCCCCTCATATCCAGCACCCTACACTCTGGGAAGTGGCATAATCTCAGGTTGGTGCCTGATGCAGGCCTATTAGACTCATTACCTCAAGGTGTGGGGTGGGGGTGGGAAGAAGTGCCTGAATTCAACTGACAGGGCTTGAATTCCCCATAGAGAAAGGAAGTTAGAGTGACCTTGTGGTTAAGCTCTTTGTGCCACTTCAATGTGGCATCCACTGCTGAGTGTATAGACTATATTGATCCCACAAGTGTCAAAGAGGATTATCCCATTCAAGGACTGCTGTGTGTAGAGAGGTGATCCTGTCTGTATCCTCCTAGTTGTCCAGGAGGAAGAAAGAAAACTCTGGGAAAGGGAAATCAGCTTTAAAAGCTGGCTGGTGGAATACTGATTCGCCAGGACAACAGCCCCACCTGCTGGACAAATGCACCAAGTACATCTGTTTTTAAACGGGCAGCTATTAACATACAGAACTTGAAATGAGTATCCAGGTCTCTCTGGCTTGACATTCCTACTTTGGAGAAGGTTCCCTTGGAATTTAAAGCTAACAAGGGAAGGGCTCTGTGTCCTATGAAAATGGTACATACAGGAGGATAGCCAGCCTGGAGGCACCTCAGTTTTACATTAACGGGGCAAAGAAACCATTTCCCACTCCTCTCCCTAAAGCATGGCAACTAGCTCAGGGGAACCCTTGATTCACAGAGGTTCCTCAAAATGCTTGTGCCAGGGCTGGGGCTGTACTCAGTGGCAGAGCGCTTGCCTAGCACAGATGAAGCACTGGGTTCAATCCTCAGCATCACATAAAAAGTAAATAAATAAAATAAAGTTATAAAAAATATATTTTAAAAATATTTGTTAAAAATGCTTGGGCCTGGTTCACTGATGGTTAGGCTGTTAAAAGCTGATGATATCCATTGAGGAGCAGCAATCATTCAGCCCCAACTCTGGACGGCCAATTTGATACACCAGTTGGAAGACTCAATGCTGAGAGGTTAAAGACATTTCTCCATGAAACTGAAAACTAGGGGAGCAAACTGCGGCTGTCTACTGATGGACATTTACTCATGCAGGTGCCCACAGTCAGGGCCAGTATGCTGACAGGACTATGCAATCAAGCTGTTGATCAAGCCTGCACCAGCTGAACTACAGCCATGGCCACCTGGATTTATCAATGAACTGGGTGTGAAAATGTATTTGCCATCATGAACTGAGCACAAAATAAAGGACCACAGGTGTTGAAAACCACCCTGCATGCCACACTCCTGCCAAAAGTTGGCCTGCCTGTCTTGCAGTGAAGGAAGCCAGAATGCTTGGGGCATTGACCTTGCCTGCTCCCAGGAACTTTGTTCCCTTCTTGGAACTATCACTGGTACCTCACTGCTGCTGGTACTTCTTCAGGTCCAGTGATGTGGCTGTTTTAGTCCAGCCATCTGACTCTGTGGACCTTGAAACTATGTCATGTTTTCAGCTTTCCATACCACCTACAGTCTGACAGTGGATCGCTTTTTTGACACAATGGCCACCCAACAATGGGTCAATAGACAAGGTATATTTCATAGATAACCACTTTCCCTATTATCCACAGGCATCTGATATTGTCAAGCATTTTATAATCTCCTCAGAGATTTATGACTCCATCACCTCCTTTTGGCCTGTACAGTCTGGTCATCTAATGCAGTCCTTCTCAGAAAGGTTCATCTCCTCTTGGTCACCAACTGGGTAATGATCAGGAAAAGGGGTGGAGTTATATAAACCTATTTGGAAAAACTGAAATTTCTCTGAGCATGATTTGTTTGTCTTTCTCCTCAGAGAAGCCCCAGATCAGCTGGGGAGGGTGGAGAAGGGTCTACAGGATTCAAACTTAATTCTAGTTTAGTCACCTGGATGGTCTTGCTGGAATGACACCATCGAAGAGCATGAACATAATGACCACTTTGATTCAGTTCTCTGCTCTTCAAGTGGCTCACATGTGCCATGTAGAAATATAATAAGTCTCTCTAAATTTTCTAACAATGCTCATGTCAGAAATGTCTAGATATTGGTAAAGGATAAATGGGGAAAAGGCGATGGGACACACAAATTATGTAGCAGTGGTAGGAAATAAACAACCCAAGACGCTAGGGAAGAAACACATTAGATCTCTGGAGATATAAAGTGAAGTGAAACGATGCTCTTTGCGCCCAAGTCCAGCAACAAAACCTGGAAAAAAGACTCAGATGGTCCACCTAAGTCAGGTGATAGCTGAAGCTGACAATCTGACCTGTGGCTGAGTTTCATGCTATCTCTCAAAATGATGGTTAATGACCACCTTAATGCCCTGCTTTCTCAAATCACTTGTATCACAAAAACTATTGATGTACCTGATGACATCCACACTTTCCTCATATGTATGCAAATACATAGAAAAGAACAACCTTCTGTCAATCTGATACCAATCATATGCTTCCCCTGATGTACTAGGGGCCTTGGGTTATGCCTTGTACAATGACTAAGACTGCAACTATTTAGTGACACTTCCCATATGGCTTAACTAGATCAACATAATAGTGATCTAAATCAAATCTGATGGTGATACAAATAAAATTTAACAAAGTTCTGAACTGAGTGACCTGTGCCCCTCCAGGTAGTATGTTAAGGAGATAAGGAGGAATGAGCCACAAATGTCTTTCCATTGGGCATGGAAGTCAGACTTTTTCTTATGTGGGAGTGGGTATTGTCATTATTGACAGAAACAACAAATATTAGAGGTCAATTTAAACTCCTAAACACAGATCATAATGGACAGGCCTTAGACTACATCTCAGTTGTCTAAAATAAGACTCAATGGTCCCCTGATCAATTCACTGGTGGCTGAAAGACCAGGACCCTGGAGGCCATAGTTGAGGTAAATACTGAAGGCTGGCCTCATCCTGCTTCTTGGAGTCCCATGAATGCTGTATGAAACAGATTAAAGAGATTTGATTTGGCCCCTGCCTCTGTCATCTGTTGCATATTTATGTGAAAATCTAATAAAAGCCAAGAAAGTGTAGAATTGAGGGGTGAGAAGACCATTGGGAAAGAGTCCACCATCCATGTTTCATGCACCCACAAGTCTTGCTAGGTATACCAAGAACGCAAGACCATACTTGTGCTTGATAGGGTCATTTCTCAGGGTTTTATTTGCAACAAACAATCTGGAAAGAAAAGATAATATCTCTCTCCTGGACAAAGAGTAGGCTTGCTCACTGCTTGTAATAACACAGAAGATTCCCCAAGCTTACTAGCCTTGATGCAACCCATGGTGTTATGCAGCCCATAGCGTCACCCTGTGGGACCTGGAGAGCAAAGGAAACTGACTCCATTATGCTGATACTCTTCCTGCTTTCTGTAATAGTCTTTTATCTCTAACGCAAGAGTGTCACACCTTCTGCCAGCAGTCACCAAACAAAAACGTGTAATGGCTAATTCATTAATGTCAAAGTAGGGCAACCCTGACATTTTTCTATATGGCTTTTTGGTCAGTAGGTTACATTTCTGACATTCTCTGCTAATTTTCTCTTTAGTAATACTGAGAAAACATGCTATCACTTGGCCAGACAAATCAACCCTTTTCAGATCATATAAAACTTCTCCTTCTAATTAACTACTTTGTAAGCATCTGTGTCATAAAAAATAAAACTTTCAAGAAAATAAATCTCTTCTCACAGGACAACCCAGACCTACCTCCTAGAATACTTGCCACCACCCCTCGACATTGATGTGCAGGATTTAAGTACCCAGTTAGGAATGTTCCTTTCTGCTGATGCCTGCACATCCTGCAGATGGGGAACTCAGGCCTTGGGAATTCTATACCAAGAATTTCCAATTCTTTGTAAAGATCAGAGCACCTTTACAGTTTGAGAATGAAGTGAAACATTCCAGCATTACCAATGAGGACTGCTTCTTCAGATCCCACTGTCCCCCATCGGAGCAAACCCATCCCACCCAGACTGTACCTCACTGCAAATCAACCCACTAGTTCTCCCTCCACAGTGGACCCACTGATCCTCTTGTGAATCCCGCCTCCTCCGTACCCCCGGGCCAATCAGAGGGCGGCGTCTCTCCTCCCGGTTGCCATAGTGCCCGCCGAGTCCCTCCCATCGCTCACCAGATGTGCGCCGGCTGGTCCAAGCGGTGGAAGCGGGTGGCAAAGGACAGCAGCGTCACCAGGGCCAGCAGGGCCCACCGGCCGACCGCCTTAAAGAGCCGCGAGGCCCTAGCAGGCCGTTTGGGGTTTCGTGCTGCAGCCTCAGCAGCCACGTCCCGACCTACGACCCTAGCAGCCTGGGACCCGCAGCGGCCCCTCCGGAATCGCAGCTCGGACCCTGCCAGGCCTCCGCCTATGGCCGGCGGCATCCTCCCCCTCCTCAGGAACACCCTTCGGCCCAGAGGCACGCTTTGTCTTGTCAGCCGGCCCGCTGAGGAGTCATTAGAGGGCGGCTCGGGGTGCCCTGGGAAATGTAGTTCCCGCCGCTGGTAGCGAAACGCAGGGCCCCGGCCTCTGGGTGGGGCGGGAAGCGTGGTGGCCGCCCGGGCCACTAGGAGGCCGCAAGAGGCGCAGAGCATAATGGGAGGACGCGAAGACGGGGACCTGTTCACGAAACTGCAACTCCCAGCAGCACTGGGAGGGAGAGCAAGGGCGGCGGAGGGACGGCGGGGCGGAGCCAGCCAAAGACGGCAGGGAAGTCCATTCCAGCCCGACCTCGCTTTACTCAGACGAGGGCCAAGGTCTAACTCGTAAGGGTCTCACAGGGCCTCAATCGTCGGCCAGTCCCGGGAGCGAACTTTCTCAGCTGGAAGAGGGAGTCTCCCGAAGTGCGAGATGCAAGCTGGGAAGGTCTGTGCCAAGCTCTGGGGGAGCGGGTCGTCTAATTAGTAAACGTGGATTAAGGCTGGGGGCGGGGCCAAGGTTGCGCCTCTTTGCCCCGCCCACGGCTTCCACAACGACTCCCGGCGAGCCTTTCGTCGCGCCGGACACTCTCTGCGCCTGCGCGCTGCCCGCTAGGCCATTGGGCCAGACAAGTTAGGGCTGGTGGAGGCGCTCCTGGAGGAGCCTGCGCGGCCGAGTCCACTCACACCGCTTTCTGTTCTTGTCCTCCTCGTCCCTAACTACGCGGACGTCTTCTAGGGCTTCCAAAGGACGACCCTCGTTTCCCCGTTCCACGCTTTCTGCGTGTTCCTCTCTCGGCTGGTCATCCTAACAATTGACTGATGGCCTTCAAGGAAAGTTTGCATTTTAAGAGCACCAAGGGAGAGGGGAGCGGTGGCACTTGAAGCCTTCATAGTTTGGGGAGCTTCCCAGGTTTAACCTGCATTTCCCCCGAGCCTTCATAGACCCCCCATATCACCTTCTGATAAAACGGGCTGAGAATATGTTTTATAAGCGACTCACGTGAGTCTTGAGGGCTCTGAAGTTTGAGAACTGCTGTTTACAGCTCCTTAGGGAAGGTGGCCCATCAGCTGGGACGTTACGTCACCTTGATAATGTATAGCCCTCCCGCTCCCAAATGGAATTTTAGGAGTCTTTAAAAACCATGTGTAAGAGATGGCTTTAAAACAGCTGAGGGTGTAACAGCACTCACCTAGCGTGTATGAGGCCTTGCGTAGGATCTCCAGTACCGCAACATAAATAAAAATTTGCCAGAGTGATTGGAAGGCATCTTTGAATTCCTGAATTCTTCCAGGAGTGCTGGTGAAATGGACACTCTACTTGAGCTTAACATTTAGCTGTACAAGTGCAAAAATGAACAAGGAATAATTTACAGTAGTACCCCTTTATCTGTTTTCTCTTCCCATGGTTTGTTATCTGGTCAGCTGTGGTCCAAAAATATTAAAGTGGAAAATTCCATAAATAAACAATTCGTAAGTTTAAATAGCAGTCCTTGCTGAATGTTGTGTGGAGATCTCACCATCCTGCCTGTAGTGTAGTGAGTCCTTGCTTTGTTCTGCATATCCAGGGCTTGTAGGCTACCTGTTGTTGGTCACTTTCTAGCTGTCTTGGTTACCAGGTAGGCTTCAGAGGTGCAGCCGTACCTTTGTTCAAATAATGCTTATTTTACTTAATAATGGCCCCCAAACTGAAGAGTAGCAATGTTGGAATTTTATCACAGTATGCTATTATAAGTATTCTATTTCATTATAATCAGTGTTAATCTCTTACTGTGCCTAATTTATAACTGACCCTTAAGTATGTATTTATGTATAAGAAAAAAAAACATAGTATATATAGGATTTGGTACCACATGTGGCTTTCAGCTACAGTAGAGGTCTTGGAACATATCCCTCAAACAATAAGGGGGTACTACTGTATATAGTTATCATTAGTAAGAGAAAGTGCAGAAGTTTCCTACTTATGGCTCATAGTGGAGGGCAGTGGAATTTACTGTGACTTTGGTCATCCTTAATACATGTCAAAGGTGTAACATTCAGTCATTAGGTGAGGCATTTCTTCAGTGATTCTAACCTCAAGTCTGATTCTCTAGTAGTTAATCCCTCACAGCAGTCCTGTTTGTTGTTCCTGGAGGCCCCTCCAGCCTAGCTAGATAAGGAAAGGAATACATCTCCAAATAAAATCTAATTGTGGCTGCCCGGCTTCTTTACAAAAGACACTTTTTGCCTATCACCTGCTCTCTATGCCAGGACCATCTTTGCCATACCCACTTAAAAGGTACTTAGAAGACAGGCTGGTACTCCTGGGTTTTGGAACCACTTTGGGAGAGCTTGGGTACCCACTTGTGTCCTTGCCCACCTAGAAGAGTGCATTGGTAGTGTAGGGATGAGGAAAGCAGGTTCAGATAAAAGTTTGGGGTACTGGGGTGGCAGAAGGGAGAGGAAACTTTGGTAAAATGTCTGTAATCTGAGAGGTAGTAGACGGGTGATCTGAAAAACTTTACCATTTTCTCTCAGCCATATGAATATGTCTATGGGAAGATTCATGAGTATTAATCACTGGTTACTCTTTCTTGGATCCCACTTTAAAATGCTGGTTATGCAAGCAGCACCAGGGAAATTAAATTTGAGTTTCTTAAACCTTAGAAGAAAGGCCACACACTTTGGTTTTCTTTAGGAGCCTGAAGTTAGCAAAAATGAGAAAAATAGGCCAGGCATGAGCCATGGCAGAACACAAGCCCACAGTTATACAAAATCATCTAACACAAATACTTATTTTATTTATAAAGTGCTAAAAGTTTCATTTACACACAAAGATGGATATCCACCCCCCACCCCAGGGGACTGGGGATTGAACCCAGGGCCTTGCACCTGCTAGGTAAGCACCTACCACTGACCCCAGCCCCACACATGGGCATTTTGTAGACATGATAGGATGTCAAAATACAATATGTAAAAAATGCTGGCAGCACAATACTCTGTAAATTGTCAGTTGTTCCCCTTCATAATCAGTCTGTGATCTCAGATCTGTGGCTTACTGCTGTACCTGACATTTTGAGGAAGTATTGTACTGCATATCTCTAGACTGGAAAAGATCAAAACCTAAATTTTGAAGTATGGTGTCCAAACCAAATACATATCTCTTTTACACCACTGTAAATTTGAGAAATCATTAAGTTGAACCACTGTTAAGTCAGGAACTATCTGTAGCTCAACAGAAAATCTGAGAGCCAGATGGGACCTCTGAGCTGTTAGTTGCCACCTCACCTTTAGGGTGAATGGGCACATCTGCCAGCTATTTTTATAAGGCCTTTTGGGAGTCAAAGACTGGAGGGTGGGGATTAAAGGATATAGAAACCAAAGCATCAAAAAATTAGAATTCCTGGTCTTTATGCCACTGCCGGCAGGGATCTCTGCCATCTTTTAGGGTGACTCTTTGTTTTACAGGCAAAGGAACTGAAGACTAGAGAAGGAAGGGATTTGTCCAGGGTCATGCAGGGCTGGGTCCTGCACTGGGTCTGGACCCCAGATATGCCAGCTCCCTGCCCTCTGTGCCACACAACTGCTGCCTCAAAGCCAGGCCACATTTTCTGCACAAAATACCAAACCTAGATCCACGAGGAACAAAACAAACTTCCCACAAGTTGGAAAGAGATGAACTTTGTGACCAGGGTCAAAGTTCCCTGAAGCCTGTTTAACCCAGCTTCCCCATTGGCTCATGGGACCAGCCCCTTCAGGGTTACTCCTCGTGCCCTGCAGCTCTGTGAGAGGGGACCTTCCTTGGAAAGTCAAGGATCACCACAGAACCATGACAGAGTCTGGCAAGGTAAGGCAGGCCCCTGAAGTCTGCTGTCCCCGTGGTGGCTACTCAGACCTCAGGGACTCATGCCAACACAGTTGG
Organism: Ictidomys tridecemlineatus; assembly: GCF_052094955.1. Taxonomy (NCBI): domain Eukaryota; kingdom Metazoa; phylum Chordata; class Mammalia; order Rodentia; family Sciuridae; genus Ictidomys; species Ictidomys tridecemlineatus. Next base: position 99,557,476 of record NC_135481.1, read on the forward strand.
GAGCCAAGGGACCTTATACAACTCCCAGGGCCTCTGACCCAGTGAGCTCTAAATCGGCCCTAGGTTGCCCAAACACAGGCCTCAGGAAGGAGGCCTGGTGGTACCGGAAGAAGCAGTGGTGGCTCAAGAGACCCTCTCCTGGGGGTGGAAACCTGTTGAACCTGGGTTAATACACACCCTTGTCCTTTCTCTTCAGCCCATCCTCTATTCCTATTTCCGAAGCTCCTGCTCATGGAGAGTTCGAATTGGTAAGAGCTGAGTGCCTTGTTGGGGGTCAGGTGGGGGAGAAGCCTCAGGTACGAAGCTGACCTGGGACAGAAGAGGTACTCTGTCAGACAGGACTTCACCCCTAGCAACCAGTATCCCTAGGCTCCTGGATGCCCTATCCCTGAATGACACCTCCACCCAGGAAGTCCAACAAGAACACACTGTGCGTGGGAGGAAGGGGGTTGTTTTTCTTCTTGGCACCGCTGCTTGCCCCACACTGTCCTCTAAAGCCCCTTAGCAACCATGCTTAAAACAGGTTGATAAAATCCAGAGGTCCCTGGTAACCAGCAGAGGAACAGCTGGCCTCCCTGGTTCTTATTTGACATGGCAAATTAAATGTAGCTATCAGTGGCTTGGAGGGAGCAGAACTAGGGCCCTCTGGCTTAGTCCTGCACTGGCTCCTCCCTCCTCCAGCTTAACACAGCCTCTGACCAAAGTCATTCTTACAGCAGCTCTATTCATGAAGGCCTCTGCACTAAGTGCTTTTGTGTGCACAATTTCCTTTCATTCTGAAAGCCCGTAGGAGGGAGAAATTTATTGTCCCTGTTGTACAGATAAAGAAACTGAGGCCCAGGAAGATAAATAACTTGCATCATGCAGCAACTAAGAAACCGAGCTGGCATTTGAACCACACAGTCTGGCTCCACAGTCCATCTGGTGGTGTTCATGCTGGGGATGCATGCTAAGCCCGTGAGCTACACCCCAGCCAAAAGCCCTGCTTTTAACTACTACAGTATGCTGCTTGTCAGATGGGGAAACAGCAGCGAGTGGCCCATTAAATTACTTGCCCAGGGCCATACGACCACCTAATGAAGGTGATAAAATTTAAACCCAAGCAGCCTGGCCCCAGAGCCTGGCTATAACTACAAAGCATTGTGTGACATAGCCTCTGCCCCCATTCCAGCTTGATTGGTGTCTGTGGAGTCAGTAAGCAGGAGGGCCAGGGGCCAGGAGAAACTTTTCCTGCAAGAAGATGTCCCCTTCTCTGGGCCCTCAAGCCTGTGGCCTAGCTAAGCCAGAAGCAGAGCAGGAGGAGCGTTGTCTCTTTAGGGCCTTTATGCTTGGCTTCTCCACTTGACCTCAGCCACTTTCACTCTCCAGAGTGGAGCTGACCAGCACCAAAAAGGAACCTGGCCTATCATAAGCTGTCCTCACACGTCACATCTTCCTCTCCTTGCTCCTTGGCACTTGCCAGAGACCAGCCATGACCATATTTTAATAGCCAAGCACACATGCACATACACGCCTGCACTCTTCTCCACTAGGGCTGGCCCAGGTATTTTTACCACCACCTTGCCAGATGGAAGGAAACCTGGCCCCTGGAGTCACTGCAAATGTTCCAAGACCACCAGAGAGCCTAGTGCCATCCTGGAATCTATAGTAAATGAGAACAGAGAGAATGGATTGGAAAGAGATTCTTCTCTAAATAGAAAACAAGTGTCAGTGGCCTGTGTGTGCTCTGTGTGGTCCTCTGAGCAACTTTCCTTTGCCCCTAGATGCCCTCTTGAGGGAAAATTGCATGTCTCCAACAAATCTGCCCCACTGCCACTGTTTAAAGCCTCAGAAGGGGACAGAGAAACAAGTCACATCCCTGCTGTCCCCAGAAACCACAAGGTGCCATGGTACACACCTTCATAGCACTATCCATGGGGCATGAAGGCCTTGTTGCAAGGTCCAGAGGGTGAGGGCTCTAAGAGTTCAGGGGTGAGAAAGGTGGAGCCTCACACACCCAGGAAGAGTAGTGGTGGTAACAGGGAAAGCTAGACAGAAGGGGATAGTGCCAGGCTGTGTCTCTGCCATCCAGCAGTGTGGAGAAACCTCCCTGTTGGCAGCCTCATGTTACCCTTGGAGGGCTCTTTCTTTGATAATGTAGCAAGAAACTATCCCCTGACTCTCCTATCTGTGGTCTCTCCTAGCTTTGGCTTTGAAAGGCATTGACTATGAGATAATGCCCATCCATCTCACAAAGGATGGGGGGCAACAGGTAAGGAGGCTGCCCCTAGACCACAATGTGGGAATTAAACTGTAAAGAGACTAGATAGGGGGTCTGCCCCAATAAGTACACCTATGTCACATGGTCCCTATGGCTGGAAGGTGTTGTTGGCTGTCCCTTATGGGGCAAGATGGCAAACTTTGCAGCAAAAGGAACCCATAAGACAGGTCCAAGCTGCAGGCTCAATACTACAACCTTCATTCTCCAATGCCTGACTGTGGGGGGCAAGTGGGTCCTTGCCCCATACTGGGTCCCCTGGATGGATGGATAGGGTAGGAGCTGCCTTGGAAGTCACAGTGTGAGATGCAGGGAAAGTCACATAGTCAGGCCATTGGGGAAAAGCCTAAAGCTCAGGAGCTGTTGGGGTTTCAGATAATGCACAGATCCCTCAGGGTTTAGCCTGGGCTTGCAAGCTAGGGTCTCCCCAGAGAAGTGGGGGTATGGATAGATGGCAGGCGTGGGGTTTACCCACTTGCTTTGTCTTGCTCTAGCCAACTCAAGTCAGGCCATCTATCCAACTGGGTCCTTGTTTCCACAGTTTTCTGAGGAATTCCAGGCACTGAATCCCATGAAGCAGGTGCCAGCCCTGAAGATTGATGGAGTCACCATTGGCCAGTCAGTGAGTACAGGGCTTGGGGGGGGGGGTGCATCACAAGAGCAGTATCCTGAATGAGAGGACATGAAGTCTCTTTCTCACTTCTGGGTGTCCAAGGAGCCTAGCATGGACATACAGGAGCCTAGCCTGACAAACGTTTGTCAAAGGGAGAGAGGTTGGGGAGGTGAGGAGAGAGCTGAGCATATGAGAAACCAAGTCGGTCCAAAAAGCCTTCCAGGGCTCTAGCTGAGGAGGTAAAGGAAGTGGTGGTGGCATTGGAGAAGGAGGAGGAGTTTGTGGGCCCTCTACCCTCTGGTCCAGACGTCCCAGGCTCTCTCCCTGACTCTTTTCCTCTCTGGACAGCTGGCCATCATTGAGTACCTAGAGGAAACTCGGCCCACTCCACCACTCCTGCCTCAGGACCCAAAGAAGAGGGCCAGCGTGCGCATGATTTCTGACCTCATCGCTGCGGGCATCCAGCCCCTGCAGGTGAGGCCCTTGCACACCTCTCATGCTCGTCCTCTCACACACTGACTGGTGAGCCCTCGGTGGGGTGTCTAGCTTGGAAGTGGGTAGCAGGAAAACAGAGAAGGAGTCTCAGGGACTTTGACCTAGATCACAAGGCTGAAGCGGGCAGGAATCCCAGAAATCCTCCACCGAACTGTGTTCCAAGAAGCCCTCGGTTTCCAAGGATTCATCTAGAGGGGCTCAACGTGGGGAAGGGGCTGGGTGGTGGGCTCAGGCCCAGGTCTCTGGCTTTAACCTGAGCAGCCTCCTCTCAGCTGTGCTATGTCATATACAGACACACCTCATTTTACTGCTCTTGGTTTCCTTGAGTTCTGCAGATTCGTTTTTTTTTTTTCTACAAGTTGAAGGTTTGAGGCAACATTCTTTGATCAATGCCATTTTTCTAACAGCTCATTCAATGTTAGCATTTGTAGCAATAAAGTATTTTTCAATTTAAGATGTGTACATTCTTTAGACATACTGCTGCTGCATACTTAATAGACTACAGTATCATGTAAACAAAACTTTTGTAAGCACTGGGAAACCAAAAAATCAATGTGACTTGCTTTATTGCCACATTTATTTTATTGCAGTTCCATCCCTATTACCACAAAATAAATAAGTAAATAAAACTGTTCATCTGTGCTAACTCCTGACTTTGTGAGGAAATAGCCCCAGAAAGTTGGAGTGACAGCCAAGTGACACAGCGAATAATAGCAGAACAGGGACCAAGGCCAGGACCTCAGTGCACCTGTGCCCCACTCCCATGTCATCTTGCTGTTTTAAGGAAGGGGATCACAGCAGACAGAATTCTGTTCTACAGATGAGGATACTGAAGTCCAGAAGTAAAGTGGCTCCAGGGGTACAGAGTTAAAAATCTCTGGAAGCCAGTTCTGTGCCCCTCCCTGACCCAGCCCCTCTCCCTCCTTACATGGCCCATGTGAGAGAGAAGCACTGGGTGTAAGATAAATAGGCCTCAGGTTATGGCTACACCTGCCACTACCAAGGCAGTGTCCTTTGTCCCTACTCTTGCTCATCTCTGCCAGAATCACATGGCTTCCAGACTATGAGCAGCCTGAGGAGGTGTGCTGGGATGGCTCCCTCCAGGAGCAAATAGGAACTGAGCTTCTCTGAGCAGGGTGTGGCTGAGGGGAAGACCCAAGCCAGCTCCCAAAGCAGACACAGATTTTTCTTGGGCTACAAAGAACCTGTCTGTCCTGAAGGAAGTGGGACAGGAGAACCAGCTGCCCTGGGCCCAGAAGGCCATCATTTCTGGCTTTGATGGTGAGTTCTCACTCCTGTGAGCTGCCCCAAAGTGACCACTTAGAGAAGTAACCCTGGAGCACAGGGCCCTGGGTACCTGAACCAGGCCAGGCTGCTTCTGTCTCGACAGTGGTGTGGGAGGAGGCAAGCCCAGGGAGGCAGACCCAACTTCTGTTTTACTGCTTTTCCTTCCCCATTCAAGAAACCAAGACCACAGAGCACCAGCAAGTTAATGTGGGAGCAGCTGCCTTGGCCAGCTGCAGGTCTTGCCCATCTGGTCAGTGAGATGGCAGCTGGACTTGAGGGGCCCAGGGAAATATCAGCCTGTCCCTAGAAACTCTCCAGCCCTGACTGCCTCATTCCCTCCAACACCCATGCCACAACCTGTCACTCAGACAGCCACCCATTTTTATAACTTTGGAGATAAGGCCCAAAAGGCTGATGTCCCATCTCTGTGCCCAGAGTAAAATTGCTCTTGTGGCCTCCCCACAGCTCTGGAGCGGATCCTGCAGAGCACAGCAGGGAAGTACTGTGTGGGAGACCAGGTGAGTGTCCTCAGACCTGCCCTCAGCAGCCTCCCTCTCATGCTGACCCCAGGTTTTCACTCTCCCATGTGGACTCATCCATCTCCTCCTGCTCTGGGCAGGGAGCTTCCTGCGGGGAGCTCTACCCACCCACTAAGAGGACTGAGGGGTCCAAGCCAGAAGACCACACCTCAGAGAGGAGAGAAGGGCCAGGCCACAGATGAGGGACTAGGCTATTTGATGGATTCCTTCTCTCCTAATTCTGAGATTCTAGGATTCAGGTACCTGACTCCCACAGGCTCAGGCCCTGGACCTGTGCTAGTTCTGGTTCCTAAGAGTCCCCTCACTAAGCGCCTGGTGGGGGTGGTTTAACAAGCACAGTAACAGCCATCAAACCCTCAAGCTTTCTTTGGTTACCCACAGAGTCACTGCAGTATAGCCGAGAATAAGTGCTGCCATTCTGGGGGACAGAGCCAGGCAGATCCAGGGGAGATAGGGTGAGTGGGGTGGTAGGGATGGCTGGGAAAACTGAAGCAGACGGGAACATCAAGGGCTGACCCCTCTAGTGCAGTAATAGAACACACCCAGCAAGTCTGAGGTTTTCATCCTGATGTGAACCTGCCTGACCTTCTTTCAGGTGTCTATGGCTGATCTGTGCTTAGCGCCTCAGGTGGCAAATGCTGAAAGGTAAGAGAGCTCCCCCACTCTTCCTTCTCCTGGTTCTGCCCAGTCGGGCCTTCTACTTTAGCTACTGAAGTAGCATCTAATGCAAACCCCTCTCCAACTGACCAGGCACCCACTGCCACACTGCACCAGTCCCCTCAGCCTTGGAGAGACAGGGTGGAAGAAATCAATGAAATGCCCTTACCATGCCCACTGCACTGTATTGACAGCTCATCCTTTTAGGAGGAGGTGGCTCACCTTACGGACACCCTGTTGTCTCTAGATATGTTGTCTGTGCCCAGCAAGAAAAGGTCAACCTCTGCTTTCCTTCAGTGGCGCTTCCATAGAGCATGAGTAGGTACCTCTCTGGAAGGCATCATGCTAGGCACTAAGGACATGAAATATGTGACTCATTCCCTGTTTGTGATATATAAATGCCTAGCACTGGACTTTATACATAATAGGTTCTCAATGATTTCTTAGATAGGAATACTAGGTAACAGAGATGCCAAATGATACGACACCAGACCTACCCATACCCAGAGAGCTACCCATGATGGGCTACCTCTTTGTCTTTCCCTGGCCAGCCCCATGGACTCCATCCAGCCCTACCTCTCTGCTTCCCTCACTTACCCATAGGGCAGACTCCCTATGTCCCTAGAAACCCTGACTTAAAGGTGTTTCTCTGCCACAGGTTCAAGGTGGATCTCACCCCTTATCCTACCATCAGCCGCATCAACAAGACACTGCTGGCCTTGGAGGCCTTCCGGGTGTCTCACCCCTGCCGGCAGCCAGATACACCTGCTGAGCTGAGGGCCTAGCTCCCAGACCTCGCCACATTGGCACACAGACAGGGAGGGCACACAGGAGTGGATACTGGGTGGGCTTAACAGGCCTAGAAATAAATCTTAACTGGGCAGACAAGAGCCTTTAGCCCTTGAACTTCAACGCTAGACCTGGTGCTGCCTCCCCCACAAACCTTGTTGTACTTCAGTCTTCTCATCTGTCAAGTGTCAGGAGGTGGGTGGGCAGAAATGTTATCTGCTGTTTATGTCACAGGGCAGTCACAAAGCCAAAGTAAGAATATGGATTAAAATGCCACAAGTTACCAAAGTACCCTCAGACAGCCTTACTGAACTGACTTAGAGAGTGCCCCAACTGGAATTTGGTCATTAACTGCAGCCCAGGCCTCCAGTTTATTAAGACTGAGCGGGGCGGGGTGGGGGGTTGGTTAATGGCAGAGAGCTTGCTAGCACACATGAGGCACTGGGTTCGATCCTCAGCACCACATAAAAAATGAAATAAAGATATTGTGTCCACCTACAACTAAAAAATAAATATTAAAAAAAAAAAGACTGAGCTGGATTCCAGAATTTGAACATTCCCCCAGCTGGAACACCCATGGGCTCAAGAGAGGAAGTTAGTCAGCCACTTGCCTACCCTGTGGCAGGCCTGACCCTGAAACCCAAAGGCAAGGAAGAGAAATAAGCCCAAACCGCTGCCAGAGAGAATCAGGATCCAGGGAGAGAACTGAGCAGGAAGGAAGGCACCTAGCTACCAACAGGAGTAGGAGCGGTACCATCACTGAATGTTCTGCTTCCGTACCCAGAAGCCAGCTGGTGCTCTCAACCCAGGCCCTCACCTTCAGGGGCAGAATTCTCTGGACCCAGTTCCAGGGTTAGGAATGTGGGTAAATCCAGCCATGAGTAGTCTTACAAACAGGAGATAGGCTACACAGGCAGTGTGAACTGTCACTATGGTCAACTTGAGCTTAGGAAACCAGCTACATGATATGGGCAGCCAGTCAGAGTGAATTCACATACTCCTTCCCGTGATCAGAGAGGCTCTGCCGGTCACTTTCATAGTAACCTAGATATTGCCCCTATCCTCGAAGTAGCAGAATGTGTCTTCAGACAGGCGTGTAGCCCCATGGATTGAGCTGTGCTCACCTGTTCCTTTGTGATATTACTCCTTTGCCCTGTTTGGGATAGAATGTTCCATGGAAACATCCTTTGTGTGTCCCCTTCTCTTGCCCTGCCTTTGGGTGTTGCCTTCCTAGATGTCACTCAACCTGCTGGCAGCAGACATCACAAAGCTAGACTCAACCCCCTGAAACCTAACCCCTGCCTCATTTGAATGGTTTCTCCTCAATAAAAGGGTTCAGCACGTGCTGGCACTCGCCCTCTTTCTATAGACTGAGGAGCCGACACAGGACCCCAAAGAAAAAGGTATGTCTGTCTCTTGTGTGGTTATTTCGTGCAGCCCAGTTTCCCTGGGGTGACCCTGAGTGTTTTTTGTCGTGAGGAATGCGACAAGGTGACAATTCATGATAGGCTGTGCTAGAGAGAGCGTGTCCCCATCCTTGGCAGTGCTCACAAAGAACCAGGACCAATTCTTGGTAGAGACATTGTAGGAAGATTAAGACTGGAGGCAAAACAAGATGACCTTTAATGACCCACACCTGAGATTCCATTTCTCCTGCATGGCTGAGTTTGAACAGGGAACTAAGGTCTACACGACTATTTCAAATGGAAGCCACCTTTCTCAACCATGTGTCCCTTTTCTGCAGCCCAATCCTAGGACACCTAGTTCTCCTTTCTCATCCTGAGTTCTTTTGTGGCCTTTCCTCTCAAAAAACCTTGGTTCCAAGCTCCAGAATAACCAAAGTGGGCCATTCTGTTTCCCAAGGCAGGTTTGTCCCTGCAAAGCCAGAGAGAAGTAGAGGAAGGTAGGCAAAACAGTGGTGCCTCAGGTCCTGCCTGCTGCCATCTGGACCCTTCTAGATTACTGCAGCCTTGCCTGACTGACAGGACCTGCCTGATTATTTGGTAAAGGACTAATTTCATCCCAGAAACCAGGGATTGTCACCTCCTGATATTAGGATGACTGAAATTGATGGTGATTAAAATTCCTGTGGATTTTGAAGGGAAATTGAGCTCATAGGAAAGGGGGAGACCCCCTACTTCAGGCATATTCCTACCACTCCCATGGCAGCATGGCTCCCTGGACCCAGAGAGACAGTGGGAGCACTGCATAGAGGAGCAGCAAGCCAGCCTCAGGTCAGCCTGGCCAGATGGGCTGCTGCCACCACTTTCCTAGGAGTAAGGCAGGTGGCCCAGCCCCTCACTAACAGGTGCCTTTGTGAGCCCAGCTCATCCAAAAAGATTTCCAGCCTGGCTCAGGCTAGCAGGTGCTCCCACTGCACTCCTCTTCCCAGCCTCATCTGTAGGCAACAGGAAAGTTCAAGAGACTTCTGGGAAGCAAGATAACTAGTTAGAATCCACAGGTAGGACAGAAACACAGCTTGAGACCACTCCCTGTTCCCTGTATGATTCTGGAGAAACTAGGTTGGAGGGGGCAACCTGCAATTGTCCCAGAAGGAAACAGTCTGGTTTCCTGCTCCATCTAGCAGTAGACTTCACCAACAGGGAGGAACCCTCCAAGGTGACTCTCAAAGCTGGGAGCCAGAATGTGTGCAGGTGTGATGTGGACCTATGACAGACATGTACCCTGCGGTTGCTGACTTTTTGTCCCTCCGCTGGTTGCTGACTTTTTGTCCCTCCGCTAACTCCTTAAAGTGTGACTGGCTCTAACTTTATTGCTCTACTGGGCGTTTTATTGTCTATCTTCTTGTGTGTCTGTTCCAAGATGACTTCCGGAAGCTGACTCAGGTCTCCTCCTAGATAGCATGAAAACATTAACCTGTTCATCCTGGGGCTCCTTCAGCCATCCCCAAACTGGTGACAAGACCTTTATGGATTTTAAGGAAATCTAAATTGGGTAAAAAGGATACAGTCTCCTTTATCAAACAGTATTTAAAAACCATCCCTCATCTAAAGCACAAAACTCATTTTACATATTCTTCTCATAGTCCAGGTCTTATTTCAACAGAAATTTTCTGATATACATTAAATATAATGTGAAAAATCAGTCCCAGGTTGGGGACTGGTAAAGAACAAATTTTATGGCTTTTTCTCCAGACTCAGCATGGAATCATCAGAGATCCTTGGAGTCTATGACATTTCAGTGAGACACTCTGTATTATTTTTTAGATATTTATTTTTTAGGTGTAGATGGACACAACACAGTGCCTTTATTTTTATGTGGTGCTGAGATCCTTGGAGTCACTGACATTTCAGTGAGACACCCTGTATTAATCAAGAGTTCTCCAGAGAAACAGAACCAGTAGGCTACATGGGGGAGGGTGGAGGTGTGTATGTTACATGGAATTTACTTATGTAGTTATAGAAGCCAAGAAGTCCCATTGTCTGCCACCTGCATGCTAGAGACCCAGGAAAATGGGTGACAATTATAATTGAGTCCAAAAGCCTGAGAATCAGGAGTCACTGGTGAAGGGTCAGAGAAAATGAGATGAACCATTCAAGCTGAAGAGTGAGGCAGGAAAAAGAGGGGGTGAATTCCTCCTTTCTCTACCTTTTTTTTTTCCAGGCCCCAGTGGACTGGATAATGCTCACCCATGTTGGGGAGGACAATCTACCTTATTGAATCCACCATTCAAACAAATTTCATCAGAGACATTCTCACAGGCACACCCAAGATGATGTTTAATCTGGGTATTCTGTAGCCTTGTCAAGTTGACATAAAATTAACTATCACATCCTCCTGTCTTATCTCTCGCCCTCCTAACCCAGACAAATCTGTCCTTCCCCACAAAAACAGAAATGTGTCTAAGCCAAAGAAACTCACACTCCTGGTTGCTTTGAGGTGACTCGAAATGCTGGGTTCTTGCAGGGATCAATTATATGCACTATCCAGAGAAAATGACTAAACCTTTCAGGTTCTCAGCTGCGCTGGTTTTAGGGGGACAGCAGTCCCTCTCCTTACTTCGTGATCTTTTTGCAAAGATTTTTGTGTTTTGAAGCTAGAACCTAAGACAGGGAAGTTCTGCTCAGTGGCCATAGCAACCCAAACTGGTCTCAAGGCCAGGGCTAGGAACCACTCTTATCTCCCTCTTCACCCAGGGCCAAGGAGAGAGCCTCAGCAGTGACTTTTCTGGATTTGGAGACTGGGGCTGTGAGGAAGTTAGAATTGCAGAGAAAACAGGACCAGGAAGGCCACCACTCAGGATCAACAAAGGGATAGAAAAGGTGTTGGGGGTAGGTTATGGATGAATAGAAGTACTGGTGTCACTGGATGGCCGCAGATCAGGAGAGAGGAGCCCTCTGTCTGGTCTCTGGGCCTGCAGTGTCGAGTCAGAGTGAAGCTATCTTGTGTTTTCAGCCCTGGGGCCTCTCCTGGAGCCCAGGTTATCATGTGGCTGTCTTGCTATTCAGGAATGTGGAGACCTGAGTTTTGCTTGTTTCATCCCTACCCTTCAGGAAACCGTCCTCCAGAGACCCAGGCATGGTTAATTGAGAGGAACCCTTTTATCTAGTCCCATAGGAACTTTGTTGAGAAATTCCCTGCAGAGTTCCTCAAGCTCTTCTGAGGTTGGGCTCCTGACCTACCTATTATCTCATTATCAAGCAGTATGACTAGGCTCACTCCATAAATGCACATTAAATTCAGAGATGTCCTTCCTGTACAATTGTGGCTGACTCTCCCTTCCCTGAATGTCTGTCTCCTCCCATGCTCTCCTAATTCCTCTTTTGGGGGCTTAGAATAAAATAAAGGAACAAATTTTTTCCTACATACATAGACCTTTCTCTAGTGGTCAGATCAAATGGCTTAGCAATAATTAAGCTTTCACAAACTTTTTTTTTTAAGTTGTAGATGGACACAATACCTTTTTATTTTATTTATTTATATGTGGTGCTGAGGATCGAACCCAGTGCCTCACATGCTAGGCAAGCGCTCTACCCCTGAGCTACAACCCTAGCTCCTCCACAAATGGTTTTAAAAACAACCTCCTCTGTGACTCCCTCAGGTCTTCAAATAAATTCTTACATTTGGGTGTCAACCAAAGACCTTCTTAGTCTGTTATGCCACTATAACAAAATAACCAAGATTGGATATTTTTTAAAGAACAGAGATTTATTTTCTCACAGTTCTGGAGGCTAGGAAGTCCAAGATCAGGACAGCTGGTTCAGTGTCTGGTGAGGGCTTGGTCTCTTTCCAGACTAGTGCCTTCAGTGTGATACTAAAAGAGGCAGAAGGGTAAAAGGGGCTTAAATAGTTCCTCCAGTTCCCTTTTTTAAGGTACTGATCACCTCCCAAAGGACTCACCTCTTAATCCTGTTGCTTTAGGGATTAAGTTTCAACCTGAATTTTGAAATAGTAAAGGCAATCACCTTTTCAGGGGACATTTTTCAATAGTAGCTTCTCTCAAAAGGCTGAGTGAGTGGTCAAAGTCCTTCTTCATTTCTATATCACTTGTCAGATCTGTGAGGGACATTCAGCAGACTCCTGATATGCAGTCTTCCTAGAGTGGGAATGGCCACAACAGATGAAGAGCAGATGTTGGAGTGGCCTGATCCTGTATCGGATGTGCAAGGTCTTCCAACTGGATGGAAGTAATAAGACACAGCAAATGCTTTGGAAGGAGTAAAGCAGGAAGGAGGTGCTGCCAGGAGACACCTGAGAACAAATCAAAAAGCACAGGAATTGTCTTCCACAGGCGTTTCACATATTCATTAAGGAAAGTGATAAACTTATTAGATAAGCAGGTAAATACACATGTTCATTGATAAATATTTGTTTTATTGGCTCCTCTTGATTGCATGGCCACAGGTGCCATTCTGCTATGGGAGAATACTCTGAACTTAGAGCGCTGTCGTGGTTAAGCCTGAACTATGTGGGTTAAAGAACATCAAGGCTGAGTATTAAGAGCTATAATTCGTGAGCTGCCTTATATAATGCTGGGCTTAAAGCCAAGGATTTAACCATTATGAAAGCTTTTAAAAGTTAAAAAATAATCTTAATTCTGTCATATATTAGAGTGACATAATAGACCCAGTGTCCCAACCATGACTTTGAAGATCCTTAGCTACATGTAAGCTGCCTAGGCATTTTATTGTTGGCTACGGTGTACTTTCGTAGGCAGATTATATTCATTTAACTCAGTTATTTCATATCTTTCCTTATACTTCAGCCTCTAGGATATGTTGCAAATGAAAGCAGAGAATGACCTGACAGGCTCATCTTAGAGTCACAGATAGCACTGAACAAAGTATTGAAATGGCATCCCGCCCTGCTCAGATGAGTCCTTGCTTTGTAATGAGGCGCCAGGAATGTAAAGAGGCAGTGTTTTAAAAGATGTCAAGATATGTTATGGCTTCATACTTGCAAAAAAAAACAGGATGAATTAAATATCCCCAGACTATGTTAATGAATAACCTGGTATTCAAAGTACTGGTGCCAAGTTTGAAGAGTATGTTTGTTCATGTGGAGATGAACATCACTAGGGACCAAATCCTGACTAAAATTCAACGTTCTATTCATCAAAACTATAAACCCAATTTTTTCTAAACCTAGCTTCCAGTTTTTTCTTTTCTTTTTTAGTTGTCAATGAATCTTTATTTTATTTATTGTTATGTGGTGCTGAGGATCGAACCTGGTGCCTCACACATGCTAGGCAAGCGCTCTGCCACTGAGCCACCACCCCAGCTCTCCCAGTTCTTAATATTCTGCCCTGAATTTAAATGCAGACAAAAGATCTATCATTAATCTTCATCCTCTTTCAAAATTTACATAATCTTGATAGGTTATAAAGGAATTCACAGAATAGCTTTCCTTGTGAGATGAAGAGGAAAGAGAAAAAGAGTTTGATGTAAATCAAGTAAAAACACAACTCAAATGTTCCAGGTGCACAGTGAAAAAGTTTATTTATGACAGATTTCAAAACTTGGAAGAGAAGACAAAGAAATGCACAATAGCATCACAAAACTGTTACATAATATAAAAACACTGAGAACTGAGCTATTTAAAGAACCATAGCTCAGGATCATCACTGTATCACAGCAACACACTCAATGCCACAGGGTGATAAAATATGGTATTGTAAAAGAAAAACCTCTCAGCAGGACACAAGACTCAAATACAATTTGGTACAGAGTTCTTAACGTGAAAATTATAGGAAATATTGACAGCATTTCTCATGAGGGTGACATGTAAAACAAGTTGATAAATGATTAATGATAAATGATAAACGATTAATGATAAATGATAAACGATACTTTTGTATAAAAAAGACAAAACTGTGATACAGATTTCCTTCCAGACCCCTTTTGTAAATTCAGCATCAGTGAATGATGTAGCACAGTACGGAAAGAACATCTTCGTGGTTGCCAATTGCTTAAATATTTATCAGGAAAACATGATCGCTTTTCAATCAACTGATAAATCTGAGTGATGGCACGAAAGCAGGACCTCCAGAAACGTGAGCTACATGCTGTGCAGCAGTGGTTTAGGAAATCTTCAAGCACCTCCCTGCACTCCCATCATCCATTCCCAGTCTGCTTTCTTCTAGTCCATCACTCTGACTACACGCATTTGTAAATGCTTTCATTTTTTTTACAAAGCATCCCAGCGTTTCCTCTGGGAATTTCAAAACACTTCCCATTGTTATTAAGGAAATATGGATACACCAGAGTCATGGGTCATGGGATTGCTTTCTCCAGACTTGACTTGTTCTTTAACATAACTAAATGGAAATAACTCAACTGGATTAAATAAAAGCTAATTCACTTATGGGACAATAATTTCAAAAAGGAACACAATAGTATTTTTAACAGAAAATTTCTTAGTAAAATGTACTATTCAGGACATGAGAGAAGGAATTAAGATAATGATTTCCAGATGATTCCTGGCCTGAACCTAAGAATCAACAATGACAGTCAATAACAAGGAGCATTACGGATGAGGCATTTCAACCCTGAGTGATGAGGAGAGTTCAGGAAGAGCCCCTTAAGTTGACAGTGAACTGTGGGCTCTTTGGCAATACTATGTACTATGATATTTCAACCCAAACTTCAGAATTCTTCATGAACCTGTATCAGAACTTTAGAAAATATGCTTTGTCCCTGAAAGTCATTTCACCTAATTTTTCATCCTCAAGCCAAAACTATCTTCTTAAAATGATACAAAAAACTGAAATTTCATCAAGTAGCCTATGTGTCTAGATTTCTAGGGCACCTTTTCATCATATCTTAGGATGAAAAAAAGCCATGACGGTATCTGTGGCACAAATGCCTTGGGCCTAGAAGAAATTCAAGGTACGTAAAACAGAAATCAGATAATGAGTTCAAACCAGTGGCCAGGACTACAGACAACGTCACAGCCAGTGTCTTGCCCTTGGACTTGGTTTGTGAGGAATGTCAATTTATAAATGAACCATACCATCTATACTACTGCAGTCTGCAGACTATTCATTGTATTTCCTTAGCTTGGAGATAAGGGATTCAAATAGGAGAGGTTCTATGTAACCTTCTTGGTTCAAGCAGGAACAATGAGACACTTCAGAGGGAGCAGTGATTCTGAAACCTGCTTTACAAAGTTTCTCTTTGGGTCACAAATTCTGCCCTAACCTCACCACCTAAATAATGGGATGTACTTGGGAATGCCCAGAAGTGCTAGATGGATTAGATAGAGCAAAAGACAGCCACTGACCTTCACCTGACACACACAGCCAAAGCAGTACTTGCCTGTCTCCTCCCATTCCCATAGAGGTCACCAGAGGCAGAGCACTGGATCAGTGGAAAGCAAACACCCAGGTGTGAGTGATTTTCTTTTATACCAGGGATCAAACCCAGGGTCACTTAACCACTGAGCCACATCCCCAGCACTTCTTTTTTATGTTTTAATTTGAGTCAGGGTCTCATTAAATTATTGAGGTTAGTTTCAAATTTGTAATCCTCCTGGGATTACAGACGTGTGCCACCGCACCTGGTATCTCATGACTGATTTTCAATACTCATTCCCTACTTTCTCCCAAAGAAGCACATTCAGTAGCTCCCTGAGCACAATCACAATGAATACAAGGACCTGCTCTCTGTCAAACAGTCTTCACAAGCCTTCCTCCTAAAACAGCAACGGAGTTACCTTCCTTCCTTCCACCAGGCAGGTTCACTTTCTATCTTCAACCACCTTGACTCTGCAGGGGTGGTAGGCTTCTTTATTGCGACAAATTTTGGTTTCTAGGCATTCTTCACTTTGGGCAATGTGGAAAGAAACTTAAAGAGGTTGCTGTGGATCTTTTAGCCCCAGGAAAAACTATTAAGTAGAAAGTTTAATGGGGGAAGAATGAGAGTAGCCTGCTGTACTCGGTACCCTGTGTCTGCCCATCCAACACAGGCTAACCATGTCCCTGTGGTCGGCCTGTGGGGGTCTATGTGTTACCCAAACCCCCTCCTGTAGTTCTAGGCTCATCTGTGATGTTGGTCAAATGACCATCCCCTTCTTGGCCATATTCAGACCACATCTGGAACTGACTCCTCTAAGCCTCTCTCTAATTCTACCATTTTTTCCATGGCACTAAATACTTTTAAATCCCAAAGAACAGAGAGATGAAATGAATCCTCACGTCAGGATTACACTTAGCAGAGGAGACCTACTAGTGGTCCTGTTGCAAAAGTCAGCAAATTGGGCTTGGGAATCCCCAAGAAAGCACAAGGAAACCAAGAAAGCTCCTGGCTTAGAGAATAATTCCAGTGAATGAAATGCAACTCAAACATTCAATGAAATGGGATAGGAGTAAAATCCCAGGATATATTCCATAGCTCTGCTCTCCCTCCTGTTTTATCCTGATAGCACTCCTTTTGATCAATTTAAAAGGCAGTTCTCAAGCCACACAAAACTGTTTACCTTGCACCCCTGCCACCCTCTGCTAGAACTAGTCTTTCATGTAAATACAGAGTCCCTCAGCTCCATACCTTACAACCACAGACTGAGGTTAAAGGCAACTTTTTGCAGAAAAGTGGTCTTTAAAAATAAAATATAAAAACACAGACTTTAGGGCTTGGGATTCACCTAATTCTCTCAAAGAGGGAGAGAATTAGGTGGGGCTTATCAAAATACAAAATTTGTATACTGTGAATTTCACAATATATAATCCCATTGATTAATAAAAGGCAGCAAGCTTATGAATTTAACTCTTCTATATCCCTACTAAAACGAAATAATACTTTTTTAAAAAGTTCATTTTGCTTTCCTAAATAGATTAAAATATTTTAAAAAGTATACAAATCAATTAATTAAAAATTAAGCATAGTCTAATTTCAAGTTGCTACCTACTTTAGTGATAAAGGAGGATTGAGTTTGAATTTCAGAGTCCTGAGGGTGTATCATAAAGCAATAGAGATTAGAATCAAGTCTTTCCAGAGCAGCCTCCCAGTTACCCTCACACTGAAATGCCAGTTAGAGGGAACGGTGGCAGAAATCATAGCCTGAGGGAAGGCAGAAAGACAGCATGAATTTTGAAAGATGAAAAAGAAAAAGAACCATTATTGTGAAGGCCACGTCTCAGGTAATCCATGTTGAATGAAACTGGTCTGCTAAAAACCAGGGGCACCCTGACACAGGAGAGCTGGTGCTCTCTATGCAGGGAACATTCTCTAACTGGATACTTGTCAAAAGCACAAAAAGTTAGAATCATCTTTATTTAAAATTAGCACTTTATGATTTTAAGATCTACATGGCATGTGTGTGTGTTTATATTTAATTTTGTTTACTGAACTTTTTCATAGTAAAATGTTGGAAAAATCAACTTTAAATAGAACTTCCTTTCCAAATGCCCCATCTATCAACAAAGTAGGAAAATGAAATGGACTGAAGAAATTTTAGAACTCAACTATTCTGTGTGGAGAATTCCAAGATCTGCCCTACAGACTTTCTTCCAAACTGTTTGTTAATATTTACTTGAGCTCCCGAGAATAGAGTGAGAGTGACAGCCAGGGATCTTCATTTCACTGTTTGATAAACATGGATAAGGACAGCCTGAGGAAGTGGCCACCTTTTAGAATTCGATGGGCTGTGGGTTCTCAAGTAATTTTACCTGTGCTTTAGTAAATAACTTTTGTCTCTAAAGTTCAATTATTCCAAAAATTTAATATGAGAATAGTAAATGCATTAGACTGTGAGATTATCTTCTTTTAGCTATTTGTACTAATGAAACCAAGAAACACTATGGAGGAAAAAACAGTAAGGAATGCCCAGGACTTTGAAATGACCAGACAATAGCAGGCACATAGAGGTGATGAAAACAAGTCCCTCATGGTTCCCTGATACAACAGAACCAGGATTCCAAAGAAAATAAGCAAAGAGACTCTCATGACAAAAATAAAAAAATAAATGGTGCATGTTATCCCTGGGAGCTTGCTACCTGTGACCTGATAGCTCTATATTGAGATAAAGTCATAGGTTCATAATAAACAGGAAAAAATAAGCAAGGCTTTCAACGACTGAAAAACAGCTCAGTAGAAAATTATTTTACAAAGACCATATTTGATTAGCTAAGGCATGATTCAACTTCATGATGAAAGAGTGGCCACAAAGCTATGTAACGAATGACCCATGACATATTTGCTCTCCACTGCCCAAACAGTCACTAAAATAATTTCTTACAAGATATATTAATGTTGGCCAGTGTGATCCTCTACAAAACACATTTGCAGTGGAGGTATGATGCCACTCAAGAGAACGGAATGCCATGGCAATCCACAACACCCTATCCTACTTTCGGCTTTGCTCCCAGGAGAACAGAGGCTTAGGACTCATGGTCCTTTGTTCCTGACATAGACACTATTACAGACCTACTGGGAGGAGTCTTGCTGTTCAAGTGACCACTCCTGTAGGAGGATAGGCTTGGGGTGAGGAACCCACACAACAAAGGAATGAGCCAAAGAAAACATCATGAAAAGGTGTCAGAGGAGGCAAAGGACTTTGAAATCCTGGAATCACAGTGATTGGCTAGTCACTGATTGGCTAGTCAATTCCTCTGCACTCAATTCCCAGAGAACAAGTAGGCTCCCTCGCCATTTAGAACTCCTCACAGGAGTGCTGGACTGCACCTACACGTGGGGCAGGCTGCAGTCATCCATCTCTGAAGGGGCAGATGCCTCCCAGAGCATCACAGGACTGACCTGTAGGAATGAACATAGTCACCTCCCAAATTCTCCTACAATTATTTTTAACTCTATAGAAGAGGTGGCCTCAGTGGCTCAGAGCAGATGGGAAAGCCTTCTGAGAAACAGAAGAAACTGTTTCAAAGGCAAAAATGAAATGTGCTTAAAAAATAAATAAATAAATAAATCTAATTATTCAAAATTCAACGGGAGTAACAGACTTCACACAGGAACAGAACAAAGAGGAACAGATGACTGCTGGAGTCCTGGCCTCACCCTGTTCTCCTTCTTCCCCAGAGGCCCTGGCACCCGGGGGCTGCTTGCTGCAGCACCATAGCACTCTGGCATTCGTAGGCCTCGGGGTGAACAGAGTGAGGAAGGCTGTCACCAGGTGCAAGCTTTGGTCAGGTAAAGAACATGTACAATCAGCAGCAGTCCCTTTCCTAAGGGACTTCGAACACCAAAAGCTTTTAGCCCTCAATACAAAAAACCCTAAATCCAGAAACTTTGAAAATCTGATTGGGTTTCACTGCATTTAATTCCAAACCAAACAAACAAACAAACAAAAAAATGTGGTGGAGGAATCTGGAGTGTTTTTTTTTTTTCTTTTTTAAACCTCTCTCTGATGATATCCCTCTTTCTTGGATTAAATTTTTAAAAAATTGAGTAACACTAGAATTTCAAGGGTGGATTCCAAGATCAATTCAGTATCTAATTTCCACCCTTTCTGCATCAACTGCCAGTGGCCTTGGTAAGGGAAAGTAGCTCTTGGAACAGAAAGTGATAGAGCCCATTTTTCCTCCCAGAAGATCTTAGGTTACACTGATCATCACTTTAGATTGCATGAAAGTTCTTGCTGCATGGCAAAAACACAGACTTAGGAAAGAGAAAAAAGGAGGGGTCTAGCCATCAGGAATAATAGTACCCCTCCAAGGCAGTGAGGTCTCGCAGCCTGTGCTAGAGAACAAGAATACCCAGCAGGCAGGAATATGGCAGTGGTGAGAGGATGGACAGAGCTTTTTCTGTCCAAGACACTGGGCTCCTTCATGGGCAATGTGCTTTTCCCTCTTCTGGCACCTTAAAAAGTAAAAAGGGTGGGTGCCACTGAACACATTGGGATATAGGCTCTCAAGAGGAGCAAGCAGCAACCTGACTGATAAACCTTGTACCAACACCAATCTATTTGTAAAAGACATCATCCTACTTCCTTTGAGACTTTTGTCTGATAGGTGCCTTCAAAGAGGGATTTGCTGGCATCTGAAGCAACAAGAGCATGAGTCAGGGACCACAGAACAGGGGACTACACCACCACCTGCAGAAGCCAAGAAGGGGAAAAAGCTACACGGGGTCAACAGTCAGGCATGCCAGGCAGGACGTGAGGCTCAGGAGCCTCCTGCGGAACTTTCAGCTCTTGTCTATCTAAAACAAGAGGCTCCGGCTGGCAGCCTGCGTCAGCCAGCAAATACAGCCTGCCCTCTGTCTCAGCAGTCCTTCAGCTAGTATAGTAGATATGGAAGTAGAGAGTCTTGTTGCGTAGCAGAGAGTAGGAGTTGTCAAACTTGAGCAGGTAGATACCCTCACCAGGGTAGTCATGGCTGCCAGCCTGCACATCTCGGTGGCTGTCCCGCCGGTACACAGGCATGACTTCCCCATAGCGACCCCGTAGGGAACTCCTGGAACCTCTCTCCACATCTCCCACTGGGACAGGTTCTGCAGAAGCAAACAGCAGTATTTGGATATGAGTTCAGAGATGAACACATCCTACTAGATGGTGAGATGATGAGCCAGGGAACCTCATGATTTCAGTGAGAAGGGGAGGTGCCTTTGGCTTCCTATTATAGGGAACTGAAAAATGTCTGGTGATTTTTTTTTTTTTTTGGTCAAAACAGTGACTACTGAGTGACACTGGCGTTTAGTGCTCCAGGTGCAGGAGTGCTAAAGTCAGGCTACCTCTATAACAAAGTAGTGATCCATCCCAAATGCCAATAATGTCTACACTGAGAAACAGTGAGTTAGCCTGATGAGCTCCAAACGTGTCTGGGTATTTCTGAGGAGTAGAATGACATATTTAGATGGGAATATCAAGAAATTCTTTCATTCAGTAGGTGAAAGGACTAGCCAACATGAGTAGGAAATGCAGATAAACATGTTGTACAGAGAGACTCCAAAACTTCCACTTGGTTTCCTAAAAAGCGGCAAATAAGACATAAGGTTCTTCTCTAAATACCTGTAGATTTCCTTGCAGACGCAAAGAAGCAAGCTAAGGAACTGATTTTAAGATTCTATAAAAAAAAACTACAAAAAACAGCTAAAGCTTAGAATCTACTCTTAGATTACCTCCCCCCTCAACATATCTCAGGGCCATCGTGAGTAAACACTACAAGTAACAGCTAGAATGGAGCAGACTACTTTTTTCTTTTTCTTCTTCTTGCACACAGAACTGAGGATTGAATCCAAGGGCACTCTACCAGTGAGCTACACACTAGCCCTTTTTACTTTTTTTATTTTGAGACATGGTCTCACTAAGTTGTCCAGGCTAACCTTGAACTCCTAGCTTTCTGAGTAGCTGGGATTACAGGTGTGCAGCACCACACCCAGCTCAGATACTACTTTTAAACTGCTCTAGCCATGAAGTGAGTAGTCAGACAGCTAAGACAGTTTGCATGGAAAAAAAAAAAGGGTACATTTAGCAAATTCACTCAGTTTGGCTCCATGTTAAAAATAAATAGCCCTAAAATAAGAGAGAAATGAAACATAACTTCAGGTTTCCACGTGATGTGAAAAACCCAGCTTCTACATACAGAAGCAGTGACTCCTCTCTCTCTGCTCCAACCCTATAGCCACCCCCAGAAAAAAGGTTGAGGAAACAATTAGGTACTGATTAAAAGGAAAGAAAATTTCAGCTAATGCATCAATACCAACCCTACTGGAATGTTCTCTGAGGGTCTGACTTTGGCCCGCACCTTTTAACTTTAGCTTGTGATGCTGGATTCTGTGCCCACAGTGCTGCTGGATCCCTTCACACCTGCATTCTAAGGAGGACTGCTACAACCCAAGAAGTAGTCACTAGAAGTCAGGCTAAGGTAGAAATGAAAACTGCAAATTATGTTAAAATTAAATTTACCTTCAATTTCCTCCTCCTCTTCTTCTTCTTCATCCTCTTCCTCACTGGAATCACTGACCTGCACAGTTATATCAGTGCTGGTTACAGGGGTCCAGTCAAAATAAACTCCAAAGCCAATGTCATAGTCATCAGTTGCAAACTCCCAGCAGACACGCTTCCCCTCTGGATGAGTGGGTACCCGGATGGTCACCACCTCACCCCGTTTCACCACCAGACGGCTGTTCTTCTCTTTGCCCAGCTTGCTTTTGAATTCCTTCACCTTGGCAAAGGTCCAGATGCATGGAGGAGCCATCAGAGGTGGGGAAACTGAAAGGACAGGAAGTGTGCTATTGGAAAACTGTGGAGAAATGCTCCCACACCCAGAATTTTGCTTAGGGAGGTTGCCACAAAGACATTCTTGCTATTGGCTTCTCTCACTTCTTTTCATAAGTCATTTTCTTCCCTTCCATCTGCCTACCTTTCTTTATATGTCTATTAGAAATTTAAAAAAACATTTTCTGTATTTCTAGAGGTCTTACCTCTCCTGTGGTCCCCCAGAAGATCTGCAGATTCCAAATCAGCTGAAAGAACATCAATAGCTCCTGTATGCTCAGACTGGATCATAACAATGTCTCCAGACCTTTGTGGAACTCGGTACTTGGCCATCTGCACATCAGAACTCTGGTTAAAGGACACGCTGACGTGGCAGATTCCAATTAACCTCTTTCTAAATGAAAGTGAGCCCCCCCTCCCCTATTTCTCCCAGTACCCCAATTTGAAGCTTAACATGCTATTCAATATTCCCTTTTTTTTCCAAGTACAAGTTGCTAATAAATTCTTCTTTTTCTAATTTTTTTTAAAGTATGTGTAATTGAACCCAGGAGTCACACGTGCTAGGCAAGTGCTCTACCACTGAGTTATATCCCCAGTCCTTTTATTCTATGTTTTTATTTTGATACGGGGCCTTGAAAGGTTGCCCAGGCTAACCCAGAGCTTGCCATCCTCCTGCCTCAGCCTCCCAAGTAGCTGGGATAGACACCACACCATGCTAAATTCTACTTTAAAAGAAAAATGTTCCCTGGGTTAAAAATTCTTTCTTGTTCTTTCCTACCTTTTGCAATTTTACAGAAGTCTTTTTGCTCCATACCCTTTCACAATCCTTCCCCACAAACATCCTCTCAGCTTGCTCCTGCCTTTGGCATCCAGTGTTCTGGGCCATGCCTGGTCTCACCTTAGCCTGCATAGCACTTGTCTGTGGCTTCTCTCATGCCAGTGCTCCCATCATCTAGCTCAACTCCCACTCTGCCACACAGCCTCTGGCTACAAGATTTACTTCTACACTGAGGCTATGTCCCACTCAAGGGTTACTTCTATATGACTATCAGCCAGTTCAACAAAATGCTGCATAGAGAAACTGATTTCCAGTCTCAGTCTGTTCCCCCTCCCTCTCATTTTCACTCTCCCTCTCTTTTCTTCTTCCCTCCCTCTCCTTCATCTACACCTCAAGCTCTCACCCTCAACATTACTATGTTCTATAAACAATTTCATCTTAGAGCAGCCCCAGGATTTGCATTTGAAGAGTGCTCTTGCTGCCCGATACCTGACATGTATGGACGAATACAAACGGCACTTGATACCCAAAGCCCTCGATAACCCATACAGTAGCCTACTATCTCTCTATGCTGGGTTTCCCTTCAAATCACTCAGACTGTTTCATGGTATTATGCCTTATTTCCTTCTCCAGCTGGGACACACCTACTGAAATCTACACCTACTGCCCACTGGGGAAAGTGCAGCAGCAAGTCAGCAATACAGTTAGGAGGCTGGAATTGTATTTGTGAGAAACAAATAAATCAAGTTTATGGTACATCCAGGCTAGGTTTTCACAGTATCTGTTTTGGCAGAATAAGCAATCCAGTTATTATCTCCATTACTAGATGAAGTGAATCAGACTTTGACTAGTGTGCTAAAGGAATCCTTCCTTTTCCAAAAGGTTGAACAACAGATTTCATTTGCAACTCATTTAGCTGCATAGCCATAGCCTCAGTTTCCTCATTTGGTAAAGGGGGTCACAATGGTATCCATCTTGCAAGGCTGTTCTCAGAATAGTGTTATAGATAAAAAACTTATGTAAACTATAAAGCATTATACAAATGTTATTATAATGCTTGCTGTTTTTATTAAATAGTGATTGTTATTATAATATCTATGCTAATAATAATACATACAATCCCTACCATCCATATCTCTATGGCAAGAAGACCTCTGTGGCAAGAGGACCACTGCTTACCAACACCACTTTTATAGAATCTTTACCATAAATACTAAGTAAAACTTCCACAGAAAAGTGAAACTAAAATAGTCCAATGCTAAGGTCCTTCACATCAAGAGGATTTTAGAGAACACTGAACACTTAACATTTCTTCCAAAACTTCAGTTTTTGAAAAGGTACCTATTATATGTTAATACAATTAACAGGCCCTGTGGGAGATACAGATAATCATTCACAAAACAATTAAGAGTGAAATGCTATAAAGGGAACAAAGAGAGAATTCTGGAAGCAAGGTCACTATGGTTTCTAACTCCAACCCTTCCATTATGTATCTAAATTTTGGTGCCCCAAACTCCTCTGTATGAGAGCGAGTCAGAATATGCTCCCTACCTGGTTGCGGACGTGGGCCTGGTCTGCAGGCAGCAAATGCTGTTCCACCAAAGCTGGAGCCTTGGAGGGATTAGTTGCTCCCTGCAGATCTTCTGTGGCATCCTTACTCACTGGACATACCATCTGTGGCCTCCCAGAAGAAGAGAGCATGTCAATTCAAGGGCTCTTCAGAAAGGCACAACAGTCTTGGAGAAACTCTGGAATAAAACAGGGTTCAAAGGACACCCCACCTCCACTCTCTGCCTTTGCATTTAGGTCCATTGTCACTTCAGCTCCCCGCTGCCAGGGGCTGAACTGGCCCACAGTAAGGCATTGACCACAAGTGGACACATGGACTGACAAAGCTAGGTCCCAGGCTCTGAGAACCATAGAAAACAGCTCCGTCATCTGACATGGATTCCCAGTCTGATTTTCTTTGTTGGTGTTATTTCTATTATTTATTTTAACAGACAAATAAAAATTGTACATATTTATGTGTAAAATATTATACACACACACACACACACATAAACACTGTGGAATGATCAAATAAGGCTAATTAATACACCCATCACCTCACATATTTTTTGTGTGTGTGAGAACATTTAAAATCTATTAGCAATTTTTAAGTATAAAAAATTATTATTAACCATAGTCACCATAGTATGCAAAGATCTCCAGGACTTACTCCCCCATCTCACTGAAGTCTTGAACACTTTGACGAGCCCCTCCCCATTCTATCCTATGCCCTGACCTGTGCATAACCACCATCCTATTCTCCGCTTTCATGAGTCTGACTATTCCTCACTCTGGGACGTACTCCACATGATTTCAACAGATAGACTCTGAGTTTGGTTCTATACAGTCACCAGAAGGAAGCAAGGGGTGGGAGGCCTGCCTAAGTCAGAGGCTGATGAACAGCAGTGCCAGATGATCTGCAAGGCCGTCCCTCTCCACAGTTACCTCAGGGGCAAAGTCTTTCAGCAGCTCCATTTCATACCCAGGATATCCCAGTTCACTGCCAGAGGCAATTGTTTTTTTGTTTTTTGGTTTTTTTTGCTGGGGATCAAACCCAGTGCCTCCTGCATAACCAGCCAACTACTCTCCCACGAAGCCGCTTCCCAGTCTTTCCTTTTAAGCCCAATAATCAACTATCCTAATGACTGAAAACACAGCTATGTGAATAATTGATTTTGAAGAGGCAAAGGAATGATTCATGTATCCCTCCATTTCTCTGGCTTCAGAGAGACTAGAAAATGAATTAAGTATCAGGGCTGGAGCACAATACCCCAGGTCTTTTGAAAATCTGTTGCCAATAAAAAGTGACATGGCAGGTTGGGGTGTGACTCAGTGGTAGAGTACTCGCCTAGCATGCATGAAGCACTAGGTTCAATCCTCAGCACCACATAAAAATAAAATAAAGATATTGTGTCCACCTAAAACTAAAATATAAATTTTTTTCAAACTGACATGGCTTTTTAGAGCAACAGTTATTAAGGATAGTTTGGGGATTCCTGCGGTCCTTAGGACCCTTCAGGGAGTCTGTAAAATCAAATACAACTAAAATCTGTGTTTTCATACTAATAATAAAATATTATTTCCTTTTAACTCTTACTGTCAAGAGTGGGCAGTGGGATTTTCCAGAGACATCTGACATTGCAACTTGAAGCAGAGATGAGAATCTAATTGGGCTTTTATTAAATCCAGGCATTAAAGAGATTTATAATGTCTACATTACTGTTACTTTGGGAATTAGCTGCTTTTCTTTTAAGATGTGTTATTTAAACTAATACATATAAAGTTAAAAACTTTGTTGTTTTTAAGTGAATGAATAATTATTTTCTAATTTTTCATTTTAATTTCTAATATAGTAAATATTGATAGATAAAACTTGTCAGGTCGATGAAGGTGAATTAGGAACAAAGCACCAGGCAGCCTGCAGGTGAAAGAAACACCCATCAGGCACTGAGGGAACCGCAGTCTCCTGGCCAACCCTGGATCTCGGCCAGTTCTCCCCACCAACTCCAGTGGGACAAGGGACTCTAAGAGCCCCTTTTCCTGTCCCAAGCCCTCCCTTCCTGCCCTAAGCCCCATCAAATTCCAGTCCTGTGGATCCCCTAAGCGGTTTCTCCGCAGACCCTCTTATCCGCTCTGTGGGTCTGACAGAGTTCCGCCCAGGAGTAGGATCTCAATAAATCCTCATAAGAGGCTTTTTAAATCTGCCTCCTTTTGGTCACCACCATGGCCTGACCTTACAAAACTCGCATAAAAAAAAAAGTTCTTTGGGATCCACAATAATATTTTAAAGTGTAAATATTTGATGCCCTATTTTAGGGCAACATTTCTTTATTTCTACTTTTCTCCTTTGTTAATGTAAACAAGAAAAGTAATTCTTAGTTTATAAATTTATAAATTATCTCTTCTTCAGATAAACAGAGCCATCTTTAGGATTATCCAAGGCCTTCCACCTATATCAAAGCAATCAAGAGAATCAGGCTTGCTTGAGTGATCCAGTGAAAGTTTTAAATTGGTCTGTGAGTTTATTTTAATACTTTTTAAAATACTTTTAATTAAACCCAGTAAACTTTTAGTCTGTTTCTGCTTCTTCTGTCCCCTCTTCTAGAAGGCAAGCCTAATGTCAGGGTCTGGGCCTCCTTCCTTCTGAATGCACAGCATGTAAAAGCAAGCCCCGCCCACGAGCACACTCACCTCATCTCCTAGAATCCCTAGTTTGTAGAAGGTTACTCCAGCCACTGCGGCCTCTGAATCTTTGATGCTCCTCAGTCACATCCAACACTCTCTTACTCCTCTCCACTCCTGCTGTATCCTCTGCCTGCAGTAGTCTTCCTCTAGCTCACTTATGGCTGCCTTCTTCCTTCAGCTTTCTGCACCACTATTCCATTCCATGAGGTTCCCTAGATATAGGGTGTGAAATGGCTCTTCCTTCCCTGACCCTTTCACTCTTCATACCCTTACCCTGATTCATGTTTCTTCACTTAGTACTGCCTGACATACTATGTAACATATTTTATTGATTGCAAGATACACATTAGTTTATTGTGTAAATATTTTGTTAATATTTATTTTTTAGTTGTAGTTGGACACAATATCTTTATTTTATTTATTTATTTTTATCTAGTGCTGAGGATCGAACCCAGGGCCTTGCACGTGCTAGGCGAGCACTCTACAGCTAAGCCACAACCCCATCCCTCAGTTTTTGGGTTTTAACAGAACTGAAATATAGAATCTCTTAAAAACTGATGATGTCTTAAAAGTGCCATAGGTCTAGACTAACACTGAGTTCTCCCACAGGAGGGCTGTGTGTGCTTCTCCCAGTGCAGGGACCTTACCAGCCTGAGACACCCTGAAATTAAGTTCTGTTTAAGGATTTTGTTTTTACCATATGAGCACAGTGAATTAGACAACAAACTGATGACTATGATTTGTGGTTCATATTCTCAGGGAAGGTATTTTTCCTCCCCTTAAACAGTGCCAAGTTTAAGACATTCATATTTTCTTGCTGAGCTTTTCTTGTCTCTATCTTTTAATTGAAGATGCAGGCTATTGGTATCCCTATTAGACTCTCTTTCTTGGTGGTACATCAGATAACAGCACATCTTACAGGTGAGATGGTACATCAGATAACAGCACATCTTACAGGTGAGATGACAACTCAGATTCTATGAAGCAGGCTACATATTTGTTTTCTGTCTGTCTCCCCCACTACAGTATAAGATCTGTGAGACCAGTGACTTGGACTGTTTTATTCATTTGTAGTACCTTCAATACCAGGTATATAGTAGATGCTCAACAAATATTTAGTGAATGAATAAATAGTACACAACCCAAAATATTTGTTGAATTAATAAATGAATATGCTAGCTGGGCACATTGGTGCATGCCTGTAATCCCCATGGCAGGAGGTGGCTGACGCTGAGGCAGGAGAATTGCTGAGGTCAAAGCCAGCCTCAGCAACTCAGTGAGGCCCTAAGCAACTCGTTGAGATCCTGTCTATAAAACACAAAAAACGAGCTGGGGATGTGGCTCAATGATTGAGTGCCGGTGGGTACAATCCTTGGTACGAAAAAAAATTTTTTAAAAATTAATTAATATGCTAATTTTAACTTGGGAACAAAAAAGGAATTCTGGATCATATTACCATTTATAATATGGGATGGGGGGACTACACGAGTCAATCTGAATAATTTCCTTGATCTTTTTTTTTTATTTTTAATATTTATTTTTCAGGTTTCGGGACTACACGAGTCAATCTGAATCATTTCCTTGATCTTTTTTTTTAAATTTTTAATATTTATTTTTCAGTTTTTGGCAGACACAACATCTTTGTTTGTATGTGGTGCTGGGGATCAAACCCGGGTCACACACATGCCAGGCGAGCTCGCTACCGCTTGAGCCATATCCCCAGCCCCATTTCCTTGATCTTACTGTGGCATCTAAAATTGAGTGTCAGGCTGGGGGTACAGCTCAATGGTAGAGGGCTTGCTAGCATGTGCAAGGCCCTATGTTCAATTCCCAGGATCTCAAAAATAAAATAAAACCAAGTCTTTGCCTTTGAATGTGTTATTTTGAACACATGGTTCTACTTATAAATTTTTTTAAAACTGGACATGCAACAGCCACATAAATTTATGTTCACATTAGCATTTTATGTCCTGGAGGATTACTGAAGGGTATTTTGGGAAAGAAAAATTGCAAATCACTTGATGGTGGTGATAAGTCACGTAGAGGAAAAATCTCCAAGTTAATTTAAGCTTTTTGGTTTGTGCTGAACTGGAACAGGGAGGACAGCCCAAAGGGTGGGGAGAGCCTGGCCAGCCTCACTAAAATGACAGAGAGTTTTGTTGCTTCCATTTCCTGTAGACACAAAATACAAGCACTAAGCTTCCAGCATCAGACTTGCTGGATTTTTTTCTTGACTCCCAAGATTTTAAATTAAATTTCCTTTGGTCTAAGAATGTTCTGTTTCTACTTCAAAAAAATATATTTATTTTTAGGAGGATAAAACCATTCTGTGCCAAAATCTACCTCCAAAGAGCCTTCAAATCAACATATGCAAAAAAGGAACAGAGGCAGGAAGATAGAAAGGAGTGGGGGGGGGGCTTGATGAGAATGTGAACTGTCTCACATAACCAAAGCCTTGAGGAAGGTTGTTATATACAATAATTTAGCAGCTCTAAGCACAAAACTCAAAACCTCTATTCCTGGGACTGGGATTGTGGCTCAGTGATAGAGCACTCGCCTCGCACATGTGAAGCACTGGGTTCAATCCTCAGCACCACATAAAAATAAATAAACAAAATAAAGGTATTGTCCATCTATAACTAAAAAGAAAAAAATATATATATATACATATATAAAACCCTCTATTCCTGGTATGAGAATAAGCTATAGTTATGGAAACTTGGGCAAATTATTGAACTCACTGTTTCACTTCTTCATCTTAAAAAAAAAAGTAGGTATTTATTTCATTAGGGTTGAAGATTAAATGAGATAACACACTTTAACACCTGGTATAATATTTAGCAAATAGGAATATTTGATATTTTGATATTATCATTACTATTATTATCATTATTACAGATAAATGTTTAATAAAGTATGAGTATTATTATCACCAACTATATTATAATATTAATCAAATTATTTCATACACAAAAAAAGAAAAAACTTATAAATATAACTCAAAAAGTTAAGAGATTTTTAAAATGCCTTTTGTGTGGGGCATGGACACCACAGATTTTAAATAACATACCATGAAACTATCAATTGGACTACAATATCTATTAGCTCTGTGTTCATCAATTATTAGAGTCACTAATTACTCCATTCATGTTTGGTTTTCTCTCATTCTAGACTTCAGAATTCTGCTATACACTCTGATATCAGTGATGGTGGGTAAATGTGATGGACAGGGAAGGAAATTATAACCTACAGTAACCTAGAGGTTATCATAATGGTTTAATTTGAAAATTACATGACAAAAAAATCGCCTTTAATTGTCTGTGTACACATACACATAGTTTAGGTTAAAAAAAAAATACATTCTCTCACAAGTCCACCTGGAGTCTATTTCAAGTGTTTTCACACTTGAATAAAATCTTCAGGAGCAGATTAACAACATGACACTAGATTATTTGTTGGTTTTATTCTATGAGAGTAAAAGAAAAATTTATAATAGATCTGACATTGTCCCCAGGCCCATTTAAGGCTGATTAATTACTTGTCATCCCTCTTAAACTGCTGTCTGCTTCTTTCACCAATTCACCAATTTATTCTCAGAAGATAAAACTTCTGAATGCACTTTATCCAAAACAGTTTTTTTTCCCTACCTGTGGCGCGAGGGATAGGGTGCTAGATCAGAGATGGCCTTGGTGATTTCTAGATCTTCATTCTCTAGAAAATAATGGAAACAAAGAATCAATATCTGAAAGGGAACCCAATTATAATTATCTGTAACTTAAAAAAAAATACTAGCAGTTTCAACCAAAAATATTTTGGGCATAAACTTTATATTCTCAGAGTCCCAGAACAAAAATGACTCAAGACATCACATCAAAGTATTCTCAAACCATCAAAACTCATTCATAAAAAAAGATAAGTCATTTTGCAAAACAAGTCCTCACAAAATCAATCCTAATTCAAGAATCATAATTCTCATAAAGTAGGCAGAACACAGAAGGCAGACTGGAATGTACAATGAAATGAACTGAATTCAGTGTCAAATTACAGAGTGTCACTTCTACATTCAATAAGCTCAGGTTACTGTATCCAATGTCAAGTAAAGGACTTTTGTGATTTAATTCATTTATTCATTACCCATGATTTCTTGAATGAGTAGGTACCCTCAATAAATATACAAGTGAGGGCTAGGGATATAGCTCAGTTGGTAGCATGCTTGTCTCATATACACAAGATCCTGGGTTCAAACCTCAGCATCATTAAAAAAAAAAAAAAGAAAGAAAGATAAGTGAAATGCATAATGAAGGTCATGCTCCCAAGCTCTGGACAAGCTTGGTGTTACTGTTGCCATCTTGCAGGTAAGAAAACTAAGGGGGAGAGACTGTGCTCTTAAACATCAGGTGTTACTTAGTTTTGTGGTTTACTTGTTCAGCCTTTCCCTGTACACTCAGATAAAATCTGGTTTTCTACATTTAGATAGCCATTAGTTCAGTGCCCTCTGGTCAAGACAGAAAGAAACTGAAGCCCCAAGTCCACTTTCTAATACAAAAATGAAATGTTTTTGATTTGGGTGGTACGGGGGATCAAACCAGGGACATTATGCCACTGAACTATATCCCTAGCATTTTTTTTTTTTTTTGAGACACAGTCTCACTAAGTTGTCCAGGCTGGCCTTGAACTTGCAACCTTCCTGCCTCAGCCTCCTGATTACAGGATTACAGGTGTGTGCTACTGTGCCCAATTAAAATAAAACTTAATGAGGTAAACCTCAAACACTGAGAATGTCATAAAAGTGAAAATGACAGGCAAATACTTGTGATCCAACCTTAATCTAGTTTCTATTTCTTGTATACAAATAGCCCTATATTTCTTTCTTGTCGATTTATAGTCTCGAGGGTAGAAACATCTTGAGCTCAGGCTACCCATTTTCCTCTCAACAAAAGAACTGAGTCTAAGATGCTTGTCAGCTATTCCCCAGTTTCTGCCACTCTGTGAACAGACCCAATTCCCTGAGGGATAATGAGAATAGAAAGTTCTTCCCTATGCTGACTTAAGTGAAAACTGCTTCCTAATAAATTTACTCTGCAATCACTCCTCCCCACAACACCCTTTCAAAATATTTGTAGTCTGCCGTCACACTTCCCATAGGTTGCTTTTACCGGGGCTGGCCATCTCCACATCACAAGGCCTCTACTATGCAGGTCCTGTTTCATTGCTCCACTTCATTTGTTCCACTCAAAGTAAGGGGCTAAAACAAACAGCCATTTCAGATGTGCTCTAACCCATGCAGGGTACACCAGCAATAACCTCTTACTAAGGACACAATATTTTTTGGTATAACACCCCATCCAAGCACTAGATTTTTTTAACTGCTAATTTACTCTGTTGGCCTAAATAAGTCAATCAAAGTTTCAGGGTTTCTAAAATCAACTTTTTCAAGCCCACTCCAACTTATGTTCTATTTTTGAGATACACTTTTGGAAAATAACTAACTTATTAACTTATTTTCAGAACTTTATATACCCATCTTATTTATTTCAAATTAAATTTTTGAAATTATGCCCATAATGCTTTGCTCATTGTATAACAAATTAAATATTGATTAAAAAAATTTTGCATCTGCCCTTCCAAACTTTGCCCTTTAAAAAACTTTTTAAATATACAAGTAATCCAAAATTCACAATAGAAAAATCAGGAAATACTGATAAACAAAATAGCCACAGAAACACCAATAACCATAACTCCACTAACCAAAGATAGCTACTATTAACAATTTGATGTATATCCTTTCAAAAATTTATTTACATATTTATACATATAAGCACATAGGTAACAGCTGGCATTATGTATGTATATGTGTGTGTGTGGGGGGGGTATATATATATATATATATATATATATATATATATATAGAGAGAGAGAGAGAGAGAGAGAGAGACATTTTTCATGAAAAATTTTCAGGGACAGTAAAAAATAAAGGCTATCTCATCGTTTTAAACAGCTGCATCTTCCACCTACTAGTTTTGGCAATCAATCATGATCATTGTCTAAAACTGATAGATAATTTCATTAGAATCTGGAAAACTGTTTTTTCAATTCTAGAAAGCACTTATTTATTGTAATTCTTATATTAAAAAATAAACTTCTCCTCATCAACTATTTGGCTGTTATAAAATACTCATAAAAGAAAAGTAGGATGAAGAATTGATTCTAGGAGCCAGGCACAGTGGTAAATGCCTATAATCCCAACAGCTCAGGAGGCTGAGGCAGGATGATGGCAAGTTTGAGGCCAGCCTCAGCAACTTAGCAAGGCCCTAAGCAACTCAGTGACAGACCCTGTCTTAGAATTGAAAATAAATAAATAATAAGGGTTGGGGGTGTAGCTCAATGGGAGAATGCTTGCCTCACTTTGTGAGGCACTGGGTTTGATCCTCAGCACCACATAAAAATAAATAAATACAGCTAAATTGTGTGTGTGTGTGTGTGTGTGTGTGTATACATCTTCAATCACATGTATGTGTATGTATATATATACATACACACACATATATATATATATATACACACACACATATACATACATATGACTGAAGATGTAGCCCAGTGGTAAAGCACCTCTGGGTTCAATCTCTAGTACCAAAAAGAGAAAAAAAAAAGAAAGAAAAAAAGAATTGATTCTACACCAACTATCAAAATACTGAGTTAGATTCATAGGTGAAGAATGATTTTTTTTTAAAGTGCCATTAGAAACGTGGATTTTAACATATTTTATGTGTTTCAAGATTTCCTAGCTTTGCCTATGGGAGCTCCTTAAAATTGGCTCTTATGTCCCTTTAACATGACTCAAGTAGTCTTGCTTAAAGCACAAGTTCCAGGCTCCTCTTATAAACGCCGTGCCCCAAAGCTGGAATCAATCATTTCTCATGTGTCCTACTTTTGTTCATGTGACTCAGCATTTAGAAACTCCACCCTCATGCTGGGGATATAGCTCAATTGGTAGAGTATTTGCCTCCCACAAGGCCCTGGGTTCAATCCCCAGCACCACAAGAAGGAAAAAAGAAAAAGAAAATCTACACTCATAAATGGCTAGATGCCATTATCGGGGGAATGGATTAATTATCCTGGGGATGGGTTAGTTATCATGGGAGTGGGTTTCTGATAAAAGGATAAGTTCAGTCACCTTCCCCATCGCTTATGTGTTCACTTCAGTTTCCTGCCTTGAGATGACACAGCAAAAAGACTCTCACAAGAAATGACTTTGAATTTCCCAGCTTCCAGAAGTGTTTAAACTCTTTTGTTCTTTATAAATTACCCAGTCTCATATATTGTTATTGTTAGACCAGGACGAAAGAAAAGACCACTGACTCCAATTAAAATCAAATTAAAACAAGCTTATTATTTTGACCAGCCGGGCTGCCTCTCCCAACAAAAACCTCGGGAACAAGACAGCCCAGCATCTTTCTTGCAGCCCAGCTTTATAGCCCAGAAAGTTAAACAAAGGAGGGTTACAGATAACAAAACTTTGATGAGCATAACACAAATGGTAGTTTACATTTTTGCTGGCCCCGGCATCAGAATTTATGAAGGTCATTAGAGCCTCAGTTCTAATAGAGAAACCTTTAATTATATTACTCAGGGATGGATAATCATAATAGCAAACACCAAGCTTACCTGTGTAGGTTAGTAATATCTGTAGGCCTTAAACAAAACTTCTGTCTCTGGCAGCTCCTCTTGATAGTCTCTTTTTATAGTTATCAGGCAATTCTGTCTGAGAATCCTTCTTTGTAGCCTCCAGTCTTACTTATTTTGGGAGGCTAACATAAGGTGTATACCTTAAATAATAATAATAGTAATAATAATAATAATAATTTTAAATGTCCTGGAATGGCTGTGTTTTGGTTTTAACTGTCTTTGCTAATTGTTTAAGATGAAGCAGTAAAACTGACTTTTGTTTCTATCTATTGTTAACAGTCAGCTGAGTTTTTATGGGAGTCATTCCTGGGGAAACTTGAGAGCAGCTTCTCAGTTCTGCTAGTGCCATTTGTGCTAGGATGGGTCCAGGTCTTGCTTGACCATGTGGCTTTCCTTGGAAGCCTCAGGGATGTCTCCCTCTCCAATGACCCTCCTCTTTATAACAAATGCACTGATTGGCTTTCTGTTCTCCAGTGGTCTCATTAATCTCCCTGATCGGGAGGTTATGTGGCCCAGAGTTGCAAAGCTCTTTAGAGAAGTCCCCTGTTCCCTGGATTCAGATTGACTCAGAGGGCAAGAGCCAAATATTGCTTTTCTTGGCCCTTTTAATTTAACTTTAATTTTAAAACATAATCTTAAACATCCAGAAAATAAATTTTAACAGCCTTATATTAAGAGTACTGGGCTTTAATGTCTATAACTTTACAATTATTTATCTTTTTTATTTAATTGGGGTCTGTATTATCCTATCTATCTTGTAGGTGATGACTTATTATTTAAATTAACACAGGTTATGTTCTTAAGGGAGGTTTATTGCTTTGCTAACAAAGGAGAAACAGTTCTTAAAGCAACACCTTTGCAAAACACAGGGACTCTTTAGATCATTTATAAGGAAATTACAAAATAAAATTAACAAGAGTAAAACATATTTAGTTCGTGTAATAGGTATCCTGAATTTTGGCTGAGTTACATATTATATCCCCTGTTTGAGATCCTAGTAATCTTGACAGAAAAAAAAAAAACTTTTGAACATAACTTTATTTTTTTTAATATTTATTTTTTAGATTTCGGCGGACACACAATCTTTGTTTGTATGTGGTGCTAAACTGTGATCGAACTGGGCCGCACGCATGCCAGGTGAGCATGCTACCGTTTGAGCCACATACCCAGCCCTGAACATAACTTTAAATTTACTGAAATCTGGCCTACTGCTTTCATAGTCATTCTCACACATAGTAAGATGGGACACAGAGCCTATTCTCACGTAAGGCAGGGCTCTTCATAAATCTTAAGTGCTCTAGTTCTGAAGCTGATCTTTGCTTTTTAAACATCATTTTACAAAGCTTACATAAATTGTTGCTCAAGTTTACATGAATATTAGCTAACACAATATAATATCACATCTAAAACATGAATTAAAGAAAGGCTGAAAATTTTTAACCTTTTGTGGAAAGGTAGCAAAATACTTTGTGCTTTACAATATTAACCTTTACATAGATTAGGCTCTTGTTAACTTAAAAATACATTTAAATTGTTCTCCAATGTAAAAAGTAACATAAAACTTTACATATCTTATTGATAACAGGTAAATAAATCCCCAATATGTTTTTTTAAGCTTAAAATTACCATACAACTTTAGAAGGTTGATACAATGCTTTTTTAAAGCTTCTACCTTACAGACTTGTATACCTGGAATATATGAGCCCATTAATAGCATCACAATTACATTGATGTTTTAATATTAACCAAGTTTAGCTTTTAAAGAAATGACAGTACAATGCTCTAAAATAACAGTTCTTATTTAACCAGTTGTTTAATTTTTATGGTTGCTTGCTCTAGAAAAAAAGAAATAAAATTTAATAAACACAATGGTATGGGTAAACTTATGTTTTAAGAAGTTTTTTTTTTTAAGAGAGAGAGAATTTTAATATATTTTTTTTAGTTTTCGGTGGACACAACATCTTTGTTTGTATGTGGTGCTGAGGATCGAACCTGGGCCACACGCATGCCAGGCAAGCGCGCTACCACTTGAGCCACATCCCCAGCCCAAGAAATTTTTGTCTTTTTAACACATGACTTATTGTAAAAACAAACTTATACAGACCTTAGTAAATCAATCAGATATCTAACAAAAGTACTCATGAATGAGTAATCCCATATCAAATTTACTTTATTTATTTCAAAATATTAGACAAGAGTATTAAACAGCATAAGCCATTATTTTTCCTTGTTGAAGGAAAGTCCTAGAACCAAGGCATATTAGACATTTTATAGACATTAATATTTTATTAGTTTTTTTGACCACCTAGAAAAACTTATAAGCTTAAATTTAAAAACATTTATTTTTATCTGTTTACCCAATTTAAATTGAACCATTTAAATCACATGAATTAAAGATCTTTGGATCCAATTTTTAAAATTTTTTATGAGCGCTCCTTATATCTGTTTATTTGTATATCATATATAGGATATACGGACATATGTACAAATAGACATACAACACATAACACAAGTGTGCACACATAACACAGTAGTAAAGGCCTTGTGGCTTATTGCAGGTGAAATCTCCATTGCAATGTTTAAAAACTCCACAGTTGATCAAAGATAGAACTGATCAGAAAAACATTAATCTAGGTCTATAGGATCAAAATCATGAGCTCAAAAAAATACAGAATCTAAGAAAAAGCAAGAGTCCTAAAAAAATATGACCAGCCAGTAATTAGTAAATACCATACAATTTACTTTTTTTCCCCCCTTAGGCCTCAGATCAGTCTCCTATTGAGCTTGCAGGCTTCTTTCATTTGCATTTCAACATAAGTTCTGGCTGAGGTCTGGAAGGAGCAGAGAAAACTGCTATTCTGAGCAGACACCTCATGCCTAAGACATTTTAACCATAAGTCATAATTTTCAGGTTCAGATGTTGATGATACAAGTTCATGTTATGATACAAATTTAAGATACAATTCACAAAATTTTATACCTTTACATCCTGTTTTGTCAAAGGAAAAATTTTTCTACTCTAGAAAAACTTGCTCACACAAAACTGAAAATAGGAGCTCACTTGATAATATAAAAGCTACCATCAGAAGAAATCTCTTCAGGATCATTAAGCTACTTTCTTTGCTCTGAAGTTCCTAAAGAGAACCACACACTACCACCTATATCCAAAATTAAGCTTTAAAAATTTTTAAGACTGTTGCTATTCAACATCTTTTTTTTAAAAAACTTTTTTTTTTAAAGAGAGAGAGAGAGAATTTTTAATATTTATGTTCTAGTTATCGGTGGACACAACATCTTTGTCTGTATGTGGTGCTGAGGATGGAACCCGGGCCGCACGCATGCCAGGCGAGCACGCTACCACTTGAGCCACATCCCCAGCCCCTATTCAACATCTTAATAAGCCAGAACAACCCCCAATCCAACACTTTCCTTTTCCAGGTCCTACACACTGAAGGGAAGAGATACCGTACTATGATTTACTATCCTTGTCCAAATTAACACACTGGTATACACAGTGACATCTTCCCAGCTACCCAATTTAAAAATTGGTGAAAAAACCTGAATGATTGGGAGTTACTTGCCAACTTGGAAGTAGAGTTCTTTAGTTTTCCATCATAAGTATTTAAGTTCTCTGGCATGAATTATGTGAAATCATAAATTAAACAATCACCTAAACCCAACTTTTAACTGCAAGATAGTGCAATGCTTCAAAAACCCATTCAGATACCAGATTTTTACAATAAAACATCATCTTTTAGAGACACATTCAGCCAAGATCATTCCCAAGAAACAATCTACAATACAACACATTACTGCCCATGTCTTAAAGGGCCAGAAACAGATATAAACAAAGATTTAATAAAAAATTTAATTTAATAAAAAGAAATACAACAACAAACAGACAGAAAGGAGCTCCAAACTATGGCCGTCAGACAGGAACCTTTAAAACAGAGCAAATAAGAGAAAAAAAATCTCCCCAAGTTTCTAACTTCTATTTGACTCCTACACCAGTGGCACCATAGATGTCCCCACAAGTGGACCAGATGCTTTCACAGAGGGGCAATCTGAAATGTAAAATCAAGCAACTTTACTGAATTTAGTGTCCCCTTTTTCTTTTTTCTTTTTGTTTAAGTAGACAGAGGTGGCATAATCCTTACAGTGCAGGGAAGGAAGGTGGGAGTTCCCCGAAGCAAAAGGAGCTTCAGCAGCTGCTGGGAGTCCCTCAGTCCCTCCTTTTACTTACAGGATTAGCTCCTCTGGTTTGGTTCCACCCCAGGCATGCTCAAATATCTCCTAACTTTTCAGTAGCCAACTCTCAAAAAATTAACCTTACATATTCGGCATGCAGTTGTTTGGAGTGATAGACTTCCCCAAGAAGGGACTATCCTTTAGAGTCCCCCCTGAGGTGTCAAAATTTGTAACTGAAAGTTTGGTTCCTGACCTTGAAGCCAATTAACACAAATTTAATAATGAGGACAGGGTTTTGAGAAAAAGAAAAAAGGGAGGTTTATTGCTTTTCTAACAAAAGAGAAACACAGGGGACTCCGCCCCAAAGATTGTGACTCTCTTGATCTGGAGGGACAAGGGGTTTTAAAAGAGTTTCACTTGTTAATCTGGAAGATGCTCAGTTCTTAGAACCCTAGCAGGCATTTCCCTCTGCAGTGGGTGTGCTCCAGGCAGCCAACTAGGGATTTCTCTAATCCTGCTTAACATAGCAAGGATAAAATTTATCGAAGTTCCTTAAAACACAGTTCAAAGGGCTGTCAGGCTAACTTGCTTTATTACCTATTTTCATGTCCAATTTCCTTAAGTTTTTACTACAGAAGTCACACAAAAAAGGCAGAAAAAAAAATACAGAACACAGAACAAAATACAAGAAAACAGAAACCCGGTGCTGAAACTGAAAAACATAGGAACAATGCAACATCTTGCTAAAGCTCCTGGGGTAGGAGCATGTTCGTGCCCGTCGGCACCTCTCTACCCTTCCAGAGGAATTCCCTACAGAACAGTACAGAGGACAGAATGATATCTCATTACTATCCCGGACAGGAGTACATGCATGTGAGCCTCACCAGGCCACTTCTCTATCTTCAGAAGAGATCTCCCTTAACTGATTACCAGATATTATAAAGGCACCACTTACCTATGGAGGCCTCCTCCACCAGATGCTTGCTAATTGTATTAGGGTGGCAGTTCACTGCAGTACTCTGAGTACCGAAGGCTCACTCCGAGGCCTTGGAAAGTCTCAAGCGCACCCCTTAGAGTGGCTCTCAAGCTGGGAGCCCCAGAGTGAAGGCCAGCTTTAGAATTTCTAGCAGTCTGGTCTTGAGGTCTGGTCTGGCAGGGTCATCTCACTGGGGCCTTCAAAATGTTAGACCAGGATGCAAGAAAAGACCACTGACTCCAATTAAAATCAAATTAGAGCAAGCTTATTACTTCAGCCAGCCAGGCTGCCTCTCCCAACAAAAACTGTGGGAACAAGACAGCCCCACAGCTTTCTTACAGCCTAGCTTTATAGCCCATAAAGTTACACAAAGGGGGGTTACAGATAACAAAACTTTGACGAGTTTACATTTTTGCTGGCCCCGGCATCAGAATTTATGAAGGTCATTAGAGCCTCAGAGAGGGTCGTTATCTGGCCAGGGAAGGCCAAGATTTATGAGGCCTCACTAAAGTTTCAGAGGGAGCTGCTATCTGGTCAGAAAGAGCCAGGCATGGGTGAGTTCAAGGCACGAGCAGGCATTCCAAGCAAGTTCAGAATTTGCAGTAATTTATAGTAAAGCCAAAATTTCTTTTCATGGCTTTGTGGCGAGATGGCTCCCAATTTTAAGAAAAAATCAGGCTGGGTCTATCAGTTATAGCAAAACAAAACATACTTAATACACACACACACACACACACACACACACAAAATAATGCTGTTGGGCTGGGGCTGTAGCTCAGTGGTAGAGCACTTGTGTAGCATGTGTGAGGCACTGGGTTCCATTCTCAACACCATATATAAAAAATAAAATAAAGTCCATTGACAACTAAAAAATATTTTTAAAAATTAATAAATAAAAGAATGCTGTTTACAAGAGACTTGCTTTAAACATAAGAACACACATAGGCTGAAAGTGAAAGGATGAATAAAGATATCTCCATATAAATGGTAATCAAAAAAGAACACAGTTGGCTATATAATATCAGAAATAATAGGTTTCAAGTCAAAATTTGCAAGAAGGCTAGGATTGTGGCTCAGTGGTAGAGTGCTTCCCCAGCGTGTGTGACACTGGGTTTGATCCTGGCATCACATAAAAATGAACCAAATAAAGGTATTGTGTCAATCTACAACTAAAAAAATCTTTTAAAAAAATTGCCAAGAGACAAAAAAAGATCATTATTTAATGATAAAGGGGTCAATGTATCAAGAGGACATAGAAATTATAAATAAATTTGCATAAACACACACACACACACACACACACACATCAGAGCACCCAAAGGTATAAAGCAAATATCAATGGTCATGAAAGAAGAAATGGATAGCAATATAACAACAGTAGGAAGCTTCAATACATCACTTTCAACAATGGATGAATCAACCAGACAGAAAATAAATAAGGATACATTGCACTTGAACTACAATTCAGATCAAATGGACCTAATAAACACATATAGAACTTTCCATCTAAAAGCAGCAGTACAGGGCTGGGAGTGTTGCTCAGTGGTAGAGTGCTTGCCTATCACGTGTGTGACACTGGTTCGATCCTCAGCACCACATAAAAATAAATAAATAAAATAAAGGGATTGTGTGCATGTATAACTTAAAAAAATATTTTTTAAAAAAAGCAGCAGTATAAAAATTCTCTGATGCACATAGAACATTCTCCAAGATAGTTGACCCACAAAACAAATCTTCACAAACTTAAGACAGAAATCACATCAAGGATTGTTTCTGTCCTCAATGGCATGAAAATAGAAATTAATAATAGGAGAAATTTTGGAAAATGCACAAACATGTGGAAATTAAACACACTACTGAATTATAAATGATTCAGAGAAGAAATCACAAGGGAAATTTTAAAAATATCTTGAGACAAACAATAAAGGAAACACAACATACCAAAACCTATGGGGTGCAGGAAAGCAGTTGTAAGAGGAATTTATAGTAAAATATGTCTACATTTAAAAAGACAGACCTCCAGCCAGGCGAAGTGGCACACCTGTAATCCCAGAGGCTCCAGAGGCTGGGGCAGGAGGATTGCAAGTTCAAAGTCAACCACAGCAAAAGCAAGGCACTAAGAACTGAGACCCTATCTCTAAATAAAATATAAAACAGGGCTGGGGGTGGCTCAGTGATTGAGTGCCCAAGTTCAATCCCCAGTACCTCTCCCAACCCTGCAAAAAAAAAAGACCTTAAATAAATAACTAATGTTCCTTGCTATTTTTAAAACTGGAATGCTTGATTATGGGAGATTATGCCCCTACCCATAGACATTAGTATTATTTCCATTCTATTAATTTTACAAATTGTGTTACAATGTCTTGTGTATATTTTGTATTCCTGCCAGGGTGTCTTTGAAATATATTCCTCGAAGTGGAATTTTTGGACCAAATTCTTTTCCACAGGAATCATCCATCATTTTACATTCATAACAGCAATATACAAATGCCTGTTTCCCCACAACCTCCACAGAGTACGCTGTCAAACTTTTCAAAAATTGACAGAAATTGATAGGTGAGGAATGATATCTTAACTTTGTTTTTGTTTTGTTTAAGACAGGTTCTCTAAATATTACTCAGGCTGATCTCAAACTCCTAGGCTCAAGTGATCCTCTCCTGCCTCAGCCTCCTGAGTGGCCGGGACTATAGGTGCATGCCACCACACTCTATTTGAAATTCCTTGTCAAGGGAGGGGTCTACATATTAAGACTTTTATACACGTTGCCCAATTTCTCTCCAAATTTCACTTCTATTAGCAGTGAGTAAGTGTGACCATTTCCCACATTCTCATTAACACTAGGTAAATCATTTCTGTATAATTTTTGCCAATGAGATAGAACATGAGACATTACTATTTTAATTTGCAATCTGATAGTTCATATGGTCAAAACAAACTTTTATGTATTTAAAATCAGTTGTCTTTTTTTGTTAAAAAATGAATTCATTCCATACATAACATTTAACTTCCTTCATTCAACAATAATACTCATGCATTTGAAACAGACCATACAAAAAAATAGACAATAGAATCTCTCCTTTAGATATCACTCTATCAAATATTTTGGCAAAGCCTAAATGTACTGTACACACACAAACCACATCAAAAGGGGAAACATGAGTTAATGACCCTGCCTAAATTCAACAGAATTTTACTGGGCCTCTGTGTCAGACACTGTGTTCTATGCTTCAAATACAGAATTAAACTAGTCCCAATTATGATCTCAAATAACTCAGTCTAGTGAGAAGATAAACTCATAAACAAACCATTATAATATATGCATGGTATCCTTTAGAAAATTATGTGCTAGATATCACAGAAATAGATAATTAACTAACTTAGGACAGAAAGGTATCAAAGGAGGTTTAAGATGACAAATATACTGTCTTAAAGAATAGGTAGGACTTAGCCAAGTCCAGTGGAAAGCACATGGCAGGCACATTTTGGGCCCCTGCTATGTGTCTCAGACTAAGCAAAAGCAAGGAACACACACAAACATCATGGCAGTGGAGTATGGCTAGAAGTCATAGTGCTAGTGCAGATAGATGAGCAGAAATCCCATTAACTGAACTCAATTCTTAGTGAATTCCTAAAAAGTGACTGACTGAGTGCTAGGCATTAGAATACACTAACACAGACTCAGTTCAGGCCCTCATGAAGTTCTCAATCTAGCAGGGAAGGCTTGCAAAGACCCTTTATTCCACAGGTGATGGAGACTTTTAAGCCAGGAAATGACATAGCAAAATGTATATATTTTGGTACAATTCTGTGGCAGCCATAGGTAGGGTAGACTTTAACAGATCAGACAGAGGGCCTCTGCAGAAGTCCACATGAGAGACAGAGTGGACCTAACTAGTAATGATGGTTGTGACTAGAGAAGACATGATTTGAAAATAATCAGGCTGTCAAATTTCATTTTTTTATTTGTTCTAATTAGTTACACATGACTGTAGAATGCATTTTGACACATCATGCATAAATGGAGGATAACTTCTCATTCTTCTGGTTGTACATGATATAGCGTTACATCAGTGGTGTAATCATACACGAACACAGGGTAATAATATCCTACTATTATTCCTACTTCCAAATCCCCTCCCCTCTCTTCACTCACCTATTTCTAATCCAATGTACTTCTATTCTTCCATAGCACCCACCATTATTGTGAATTAACATCCACATATCAGAGAAAATATTCAGCCTTTGGTTCTTTGGAATTGTCTTACTCAGTTTTGTTTTTAATATGCCCATGCTGGCACTTAACTCCTTATTTTCCTTACTAAATGTTCAGAAACCAAAGGTAAGATAATTTAGAACCTTAATGAGAATATGTATCAAGTTTTGTGGTCTACATATTCTGTATAATACTCTCTTCCCCTTTGGGATAACTGGTACATGTGTCCATTTCTAGCCACTGACATCCCTCAAAGATGATACACAATTATATCA
This sequence comes from Ictidomys tridecemlineatus, assembly GCF_052094955.1. Taxonomy (NCBI): domain Eukaryota; kingdom Metazoa; phylum Chordata; class Mammalia; order Rodentia; family Sciuridae; genus Ictidomys; species Ictidomys tridecemlineatus. Next base: position 99,602,095 of record NC_135481.1, read on the forward strand.
CAGATTCTTTCAAAACTCCAGATACAATAATCATATGTCACCCTATTGCCTTTCAATAGTCAACCTTCTCTTCTTTGAGGAGCATAGATATCATAAAAAGTACACAGTGAAATTCAAAAGGGAAGATCTTCTCATCCCAGTACCCAGGGAACAGTCACATGATATAAAATATTCCCACCTGGAATTTGAAACAGAGTAGCATGAGGGAGAGACAGAATTCTAGTGACAGCCAGAGTCCTGACCAAATTGTTCTTGATGTTAGCCTCTACTCCTCTAGCCTTTAAGCAATTTGGTGAGTATTCTTTATCCTTCTAATAAACCTTTCTGCTTAAGGCAGCCAATATTATCTTCTATTGCTTGTAACAAAACTCTAACCAAACTTTCTGGATAGAATTGGTCTGGGTCCAACCAGACATGGTGGCACATGCCTGTAATCCCAACAGCTCAGGAGGCTGAGACAGGAGGATCATAAGTTCAAAGCCACCCTTAGCAATGGCAAGGTATTAAGCAATTCATTGAGACCCTGTCTCTAAATAAGATACAAAATAGGGCTGGGGATTTGGCTCAGTGGTTGCATGCCCCTGAGTTCAATCCCCAGTACCAAAAAAGAGAATTGGTCTGGGTCCAGAGATCTAAGAGTACTTTAGTGTCCTATCTTCATTCTGATTATTTTTATTATAAACATAACTTAGTGATCATGTATTATATGCTGTTTACTTTCTAAGCATTTTGTAAATGTCATCTTATTGAATATCCACAGATACTCACTCAATTACATTGCCTATAGTTAATACTACCATTTTTTTTATAGTTTAAGAAACTGAGGCCAGAAAAATTAAACAACTTGCCCCAGACAACCAGCAAATAGGAAGAGTATATGAACACAGGCAGTTTAAGTCCAAAGCCAGCACTTTTACTAACTACATTATACAATGATTCCTTGTAAATATAAAACATTTTTGTGGTAAAATATAACACTTGTACAGAAAATAACACAAAAGAATACAGCTCAACAAATTATCAGATATCTGCATATCCACCACCCATGCCAAGAAACACCATTGCTAGCACCGCAGAAGCCCACACATGACCTTCCCAATCAGTACTCAGCCCTGTCCTTCTTAAGGTAAGAATCACCCTAACAATGGGAACCATTTCCTTGTTTTTCATTATAGTTAAGTCGCCTAACTATGTATTTCAAACAGTATTACTTCATCTGCCTGCTTTCTGGACTCAATCAAAAGGGAAATGATACAGAAGGTTTCCTTTGGACCTGGCTTATTTCACTCAACTTTTAAGTTTGAAAGATTCATGCATACTGTCATAGGCAGGTTCATTCACTTTCATTGCTGAACAACATAATCTGTCAATCTATTGTTGATATGTGGGTTATTTTTAGTTTGGGGCTATTCTGAGTAATGCTGCTGTGAATATTTTTGTACATGTCTCTTGGTTACGATGCATGAATTTATATTGGGTATAAACACATGAGTAAAATGACTGTCACAAAAATTGGAATGTTTAAAAGTTTCACAGATAATGCCAAACTATTTTCTAAAGAGGATACATCAAATGAATACTCCCACTGGCAGTGAAGGATCATTCTCATTACTTGTACCTGTTCTGTCACCTAGTCACATTAATATTTTTTATTTGGGATATTTTGATGGGTAAATGTTTATTTCATTTATATTTCACTGATAATTTACATTTCTTGGTCACTGGGATTTTTTTTCAGTTTGTTTATTGTTAAAAGGTATTGTTTTAAACATCAAACATGGCACCAAAATATGAGCCTTAAGACATCTTTACAACTGAAGAATACTATACTGAGGGCTGGGGTGTGGCTCAGTGGTAGGGCACTTGCCTCGTACCTGTGAGGCACTGGGTTCGATCCTCAGCACCACATAAAATAAATAAATAAAATAAAGGTATTGTGTCTGAATACCACTCAAAAAAATTTTTAAAAAAGACTCTGATGTTTGCAATTAATTTCTGACAACTGAAAAGTTATTAGTGATGCTGCTAATAATCAAATACTTTATTAGCTGAATGCAATTTATTCAATTATAAAAGCAAAGTTTCCCCTCCCTTTCTTATTCTCAAACCAAACCAAACCAATCATTTTTCACCTAGAAAGAACACTAATTTAAACAAATTTTAGCCAGTTTTAAATAAAACCCAGCATGCTCTAAAACATGGGAAAACAAGGTTGCCCAAAGTGAATATGATACTTGAAAAGATAAAACTCTTTGGCTGGATATGTTGCAAAAAGAGAAAAGTGCTTATGTCTTTCTAGCCATTTCTTCTCTCAGAGGCCTTGCTGCACCCTCAAGAGCTACTTGAGAAGGGTGGTGTGCAGGCCCAGTCATGCGGGCAGTTCAGGGCCAAGCATGTTGCAGTTAGTCGGCTTCACTCCTCAGCTGTCCTCCCTATGACTCTTAGCAATTTTTGTTTTAGGCCATCACACAGTAGGTTTCTTTTCCCAACTGAAAACTAAGCCGATGTGTTTGAACACGGTAACACAGTACTAGTCACGACGCTAAGTGTTCATGCTCCAAGTCCCCATGGGTGCCTCACAACATCCTGATGGAGAGCAGACCTGTTCATTCAGATTCTTCAGGTAAGTGCCTATCTAATTTTCCTGCCCATTTTGACTATCAGATTGTGGTTCTTTTATTATTTAAAGGAGTTTTGAGGAATTTTTTGCTGTCATTTTGCAGTGCTGGGGATTGAACCCAGGGCCTTACACACTTTAGACAAGAGGTCTATCACTGAGCCATACCTAGACCCTTCTTTATAGTTTTGGATATATATCTTTTGTCAATTATATGTATTATAACTAACTGCTCCCACTCTGAGATTTACATTTTCACTTTTAATAGTGTTCTTGATGAACCAAAGTTCTCTAATATGTAGTCTAAATGTATCAATTTTATCCTATAAGTATTTATGTGTCCCATTTAAGAAGTCTTTCACTACACTGCAATCCTGAAAATATTCTATTTATCTTCTTGGAGTTTATTGTACAGGCATACCTTGGAGATATGCAGCCTAAGTTCCAGACTATCAGAAACTATCACAATAAAACAAGTCACACATATTTTTTGGTTTTCCAGTTCATACAAAAGTTATGTTTACAATATACTGTAGTCTATTAAGTGTGCACTAGTATCATGGCTAAAATCCAATGTAAATGTCTTAATTTAAAAATACTTTATTGCTAGCCAGTTGCTGTGGCCATGCCTGTGTGTCCAGCAACTCAGGAGACTGAGGCAGGCAGATGGCAAGTTCAAGGCCATCTGGGGTAACGTATCAAGATTTTGTCTCAAAATACAATAAAATTTAAAAAGGACTGGGACATAGCTCCATAGTAGAGCACATGCCTAGCATGCACAAGGCCTTGAGTATTCAATCCTCAGTTACTCCCCCTCAACACACACAAAAAAACTGATAAAAATGTTAACAATCATCCAAGCCTTCTGGGAGTTGTAATCCTCTTCTTGGTGGAGGGTCTTCTCAATGTCAATGACTGCTGAGTGATCAGAGTGGTGGTTCCTGGGGGGGGGCTATAGCAATTTCTTAAAATAAAACAATAAAGTCTGCTGCAGCAGTTCACACTTCTTCCACAAAAGATTTCTCTGTAACATGCAATGCTACTTGATAGCATTTTACCCACAGTAGAACTTCTTTCAAAACTGTAGTCAATCCTTCAAACCCTAATGCTGCCTTATTAACTAAATTTATCTAATATTCTAAATTTTTTTTGTCATTTCAACAGTATTCACAGCATTGTCACCTGCGGTAGATCCCAACTCAAGATCCCCTGTTCCATCTGTAAGAAAGAATTCCGCTTCTATTAAAGTCATCATGAGATTGCAGCAAATCGGATACATTTTCAGATCCATTTCTAATTCTAGTTCTCATTATTTCCACTACATTTGTGGTCAGTTACTTCCTCCACTGAAGTTTTGTACCCCTGGAAGTCTTCCATGAGGACTGGAATCAACTTATCCCAAACTCCTACTAATGCTGATGTTCTGATCTCCTCCCAAGAATCAAATGTTCTTATGGCATCTAGAAATGGTGAATCCCTTCCAGCATGTTTTTGATTTACTATGCCCAGATCCATCTGAGGAAACACTATCTATGTTACTATCTATGTATTTCTTAAATAATAAGACCTAAAAGGTTAAATTACTCCTTCATTCAGGAGCTTCACTATGAATGTTGTACTAGAAGTCATGAAAATACACTAATCTCATTCTACATCTCCACCAGAGTTCATGAGTGACCAAGTATGCCATCAATAAGCGGTGATATTTTGAAAGGAATCTTTTTCTGAGCAGGTTTCAACAGTGGACTTAAACTATTCAGTAAGCCATGTTGCAAACAGATGTGCTGTCATCCAGGCTTTGTTCCATTTTCAGAGGGAGAATGAGCAGAGTAGACTGCCCTAGAATTTGCAGAATGGTAAATGATGACTCCCTTCAACTAAAAGTCACCAGCTGCATTAGCTCCTACAAAGGTATTCAGCCTGTCCTGTGAATCCAGGCACTGACTTCTCCTCTCTAGCTGTGAGAGCCTGGATGGCATCTTCTTCCAACATGAGGCTGTCACACATTGAAAATCTGTTGGTTTTTAGTGGACACTTCATCAATTATCTTACCTGGAAAACTTGCTGAAGCTTCTAAATCATTAGCATTTTCTGCTTTGCTTTGCATTTTTTGTTAAGGCAATGACGTCTTTCCTTAAACCCTATAATCCACCCTCTGCTACCCTCAAACTTTTCTTCTGCAGCTACCTCACCTCTCTCAGCCACCACAGAATTGAAAAGAGTTAGGGCATTACTCTAGGTTACACTTTAGCTTAAGGAAATGCTGTGGCTGATTTGATTTATCCAAAATACTAAAACTTTCTCCACATCAGCAGTAATGTTGTTTTCCTTTCTTGTCACTCATGTGTTGCCCCAAAGTAGCACTCTTTAAGTTCCTTCAAGAACTTTTACTTTGCATTCATAAATTGGCTAACAAGACGCCGTGCTTTCAGTCTAACTTAGCTTTCTACATGACTTCTTAAACAATCATTTCTAGCTTTTGATTCAAAAAGAGAGATGTGGGATTCTTCCTTAATTGAACACTCAGAGGTCACTATAGGGCTAATTCATCTATAAGAAGCAACTCTTCATCCATTAAAGTATTATCCTGAGATTGCAGCAATTTCAGGCACATCTTCAGATTTGACTGGCTAATTTTAACACTGTGTGTCCAGAGATTACAGAGACATGGGAGAGGGAGAGATAGGGGATCAGCTGGTTGGGAACAGTTTGAACACACACATTTATCATAAGATCGTTGTATTATATGGGTGAAGTTCATGGTGCCCCAAAACAACTTACATATCAACATCAAAGATCACTGATTATAGATCATCATTAACAAATATAACAATAATGAAAAAGTTTGAGGGCTGGGTTATAGCTCAGTGGTAGAGTGCTTTGCCTAGATGTGGGAGGCACTGGGTTCAATCCTTGGCACCACATAAAAATTAAAAAATTTTAAAAAGTATTGTGTCCATTACAACTAAAAAAATATTTTTTAAAAAGTTTGAAATCTTGTAGAATTACAAAAATATGACACAGTAACATGAAGTAAGCACATGATACGAGAAAAAGTGGCACTTACGGCTGCTCCATCCAGGATTATCACAAACCTTCAATTTTTAAAAAAATGCAATTATCTGTGAAGTGCAATAAAACAAAGTATGCCTAAACTGCCACTCACATTTTGATCAATAATCCATCTAACCTTGATTTTTTGTATGTGGTGTGAAGAGGTGAAGATCAAGTTTCCTTTCTTTCTTTGCTCTTAGGATATTCAATTACCCCAGCAACGTTTACCATCTTTTCCCCATTGTTCTATGATATAATCTTCATTGCAAATCACTCAGATGAATTTGGGTGTTTCTACTTTGTGGATATACTGCTAGGGCCTATCTGACTCTACAGGAGATTTTAAATAACTCTTGATATCTGATAGAGCAAATATTTCCATGTTCTTCTTACTCTAAGAGTATCTTCTCTATTTGCAGACTTTGTTTCTACATATATTTTGGAAACAACTAGTCAAATTTCATTACTTTAAAAAAAAGCTCTCTGGGATTATTGTTGGGATTGCATTTTATCTGTGAATCAAGTTGAGAAATAAATGATATCTTCACAATATCGAGTCTTCTACTCTATTAATATGTTATAGCCTTCCATTTATTCCTTAATTTATCTCAATAATATAATCTTCTGTATAGGGTTTTGCACAGTATTTGAACGTCCTTGTTGCTCTATGGTAAATGCTATGGTTTGAAAATGAGTGTGTCTCTCTAAAGATTCATGTGTAAGGAACGTGGTCCCCAGAATGGAGGCATTACAAAACCTGTGAACCTTTATGAGGTCAGGCCTAGTGGGAGGCCTTAGGTCACTGGGGTCATACTCTTAGAAGACCCTTTATTATATTTTATTTGAAGACAGGATCTCACTAAGTTGCTTAGGGCCTCACTAAGTTGCTGAGGCTGGCTTTGAATTTGTGATCCTCCTACCTCAGCCTCCAGAGCTGCTGGGATTACAGGTGTGTGGCACCATGTACAACTACCAAGAGTTTTTAATCACAATGGATATTAATTTTATTACCTTCTTTTGTGTCTACCAAGTGGATCATAACTTTTCTCCTCTAGTGTATTCAAATGGTGATTTACATTTTTAAAAAATTAAAACAACTTTGCATTCCCAGAAAACTCAACTTGGTCATTTGCATTTCTGAATTCATTCTCTTAATGTTCAGTTGATGACTCTTTGCACCTATGCTCAAGTGATATTAAATTGTCATTTTCCTTTCATCTGGAACATTAATTCTGTGTGAAGGATTTATTCTTCTAGTAAAAATCCTGTTTTTGATTATCTAAATAGTTTTTTTCACTTAATTTTTTAAGACTTTTAACTGAAAAAAAATATTCTATATTGGCGAGTCTTTTCTTTAAGTAAAGATAATCTAGACTTCACTATTCTGTGCAGAATAGGTATCACTCTACCATTCCTTTAAAAGCAAACTGTCGTTCCACTCTTTTATTTATTTATTTATTTATTGGACCAAGGATTGAACCCAGAGGTGCTTAACCACTGAACCACATGCCCAGCCCTTTTCATTTTTTATTTTGAGACAGAGTCTCACTATGTTGCTGAGGCTGGTCTTGAACTTGTGACCCTGCTGACTCAGCCTCCCACCACTGGGATTACTAGTGTGTACCACCACACCCAGTACACTCTGATTACTTTTAATATTTCTTTCTGTTCTGGTTTTACAACAGTTTTAACTTGTAATACCAAAATCTAGTACCCCTATGGATCCATTTTCACTGTTGCTTCTTTTAATTTTTGTTGATGGTGTCTCTTCATTTTGTATGTCTGGTCTTTTGTTTATTTGTTTTATTTCTTTTCATTTTTTAATATACTCTCCAAAACTGTTCTTCCAAAATCATGTGTAGAAATCATTTGAAGTCTAGAATGATCCATTAGAGAGAATTTCTCTCTGCTTCTACCAAACATCTGGGGAGATTAGCACTTTTCAGTCACCTTAATCCATGAATTCATTTGTTTTTGAAGCTGAGCTACAGTTCCAGCAATGGTCTTGTAATAGTCAGCTTTTCTTTACTATAACAAATACATGAATAACAAAATTAAAAAAAACAAGAAAACAAACAAACAAAAAAACAAATACATGAGATAATCAACTTATAAAGAGAAAAGGCTTATTGTGGCCAGTCCATATTGCCTCATTGCTTTCGGCAAGGCAGCACATTATAGGGGCAGCAGGTGTTTAAAGAAAAACCACTCACCTCCTGGAGGCAAAAGAGAGAAGAGGAAAGAACTTGGGTCCTACCATTACCTTTGAGAGCATGCCTTCCTACAGTGACCCAAAAATCTCCCATTAGTCCCTAGCTTTTAAGTGTTCTGCCATCTCCCCTCAGCTCCATGCTTACAACTAAGCCTTTAATACATGGGTCTTAAGATCCAAATGATAGCAGCCCCAATTCAAGGTCATGGCCTTTCATGGTCCTAATCCAGAGAAAATGGATGTCACTAAGTTTTCCCCAACTTGATGAATACTCAATGTTAATTCCTATCACCACAGTCCAAAGAAGCACTTTTCAGTCTTGCTGCTTGGCCTCCCCACTCAGAAATAATAGACTCTCATCTTTGGAACTCTACCACTATTTACTTTCACATGGATCATGGCCTGGAAATTCTTCATTATGCTGCTATCTCTCAAGTAACTTCGAGCAGATGTTTGTGTTTCATCCATATTTTCTAGTTGTCCTCAGTGAGAGACCAATGACCTAGCCTGCCATCACTAAAAAAAAAAAAAAAAAAAAGCCCATATTGCCTCTTCACCTTTTTTAATTTGAAGATCTTAGGAAATTTAACAAAAACAAAATAGATGATTAAAATTGTTTGCCTTCCCCTCTTATTAACAGTATCAAGTTTATCTACATAGGTTCTAGTCTCCTTTGACTTATCTTGTCACTCAGGTCATATATGATGAAGATTTTAATAAGATTGAAGTTTTAAATGGAAATGAAATTAGCACAAAAATAACAGAAGATAGCAGTAGATTTGAACATGATAAAGCCAATCCCCAAGGATATTTACAACCTTTATTTCATTTAAAAATTCATCTGAGACAAAAAGGCCCAGAAAAGGTCAATACCTGATAAGCAGAAAAGCAACAGGGACACATAGAAAAAATTCCACTCCAAAACATAAGCACAGGGCTGGGGATGTGGCTCAAGCGGTAGCGCACTCGCCTGTCATGTGTCCGGCCCGGGTTCGATCCTCAGCACCACATACAAACAAAAATGTTGTGTCCGCCGAAAACTAAAAAATAAATATTAAAATTCTCTCTCTCTCTCTCTCTCTCTCTCTCTCTCTCTCTCTCTCTCTCTCTCTCTGTCTCTCTTTTAAAAAAAAACAAAAATATAAGCACAGTGAGGAATTCCATGGAATGTTTGTGAGTGTGTATAAATACGTACATATTTTTTCTGGATTATCCCTGTTATTCAAAATTCAAAAAGCATAAAAGTATACAATGAAACTTTCACCATGGGCTGGATTGTGTGGCTCGGTGGCATAGTGCTTGCTTCGCATGTATAAGGCACTGGGTTCAATCCTCAGTACCACATAAAAATAAATAAATAAATGTGCCCATCTACAACTAAAAAAAATATTTTAGACAAATAAAAAAAAACCCTTTCACCAATGTCAATGCCTATCTCCAAAAACGATCAATGTTCCAGAGATACTTTATGCATATAAAAAATGTATATGTATATGCACACACATGCATGTTCTTTTTCACTAATATTGAGCATAGACACACTACTGTGCACTTCTGCTTTTGTCTCAGACTCTTTCAATAACTGTACATAAAAAGCTACTTCATTCTTTTCTATAGCTGATTAATATTTCATCAGATGGATAACCAATTTATTTTACCCAGTTCTCTGACAGACATTTATGTTTGTTCTAATCCATTATTCTTGTATGCATGTCATTAAATTGTAGTATGAATAAATCACAAACGTATAGGACTGATTCCTGGAAGGAATGGGTCAATGGGAAATACATTCTAATTTTGATAAATCTTTTTTTTTCCTTTCCTTTTTTTTTTGGGTGGGGGGACTGGGGATCAAACCCAGGGCTCTGCAAATTCGAGGCAAATGCTTACATCTCAGCACCTATTTTTGATAAATCTTGACGGATTGGCCTCTATAGCACCAATTTACAGTCTCACCAGCAAGAAAGTGTTATGAGTTAGGTTAAACATTTTTAAAATGTTAGGAGCCACTTCTCATAGTATCTTAACAGTTTAATATGTATAGGCAAAAAAAGGAGAAAATAAAATATTGTTTTTTAAGATTAAAGGAATGCCCTAAATTACATAAGAAGTTCTGGTAAAACAACTTGTAATTGGATTCAGAGAGACAGGAAGTGAAAAAAGGAGAAAGAAAAACACAAATTTATTTCCAGAAATATGAAGTATGAGAGGCACAATCATATTTGAGAGTGAGCAAGCAACTTTAAGCAGGTTTTTAGGTTTCCTATTTTTTTTTTTATTTTAGTTTTTGGCGAACACAACATCTTTGTTTGTATATGGTGCTGAGGATCGAACCCAGGCCACACGCATGCCAGGCGAGCGCGCTACTGCTTGAGCCACATCCCCAGCCCCTAGGTTTCCTAATTTAATTTTGTGAAATTTAAAAAAACTACAAAGAAGAAAAGGCCATTTTTTATAGTATAACTTCTAATATATCAGCCAAATATAAGCCAATTCTACAGTACTCTTAGATCAGCAAAACCAAGTCAGGTTTTACAAATTTAGATGGTATATATGAACATGTTTTTTTTTTTTATTTTAATGAACATGTTTATTTTCTAAGTCATTTTAAAGAATATTTTTTATTTCTAAATGATTAAAAAAGATGAATCCATCAAACTAATAATGTCATGGATATTATTTAGAACAAAATAAAAATTTGAGTCAAGTTAAAAAAAGTAAACAAGTAATATTGAAATAATAATTTCTAATATGAGAAATGCATTCCCATGGCTACTAACTAGCCAAGATCTTGGAAACAGTGATCAGAGAAGGAAAAATGGAGATCAAGAATAATAATTTAGGGGCTGGGGATGTGGCTCAAGCGGTAGCGTGCTCGCCTGGCATGTGTTGGGGGGGGGTTCGATCCTCAGCACCACATACAAATAAAGATGTTGTGTCCGCCAAAAACTAAAAAAAAAAATTAAAAATTCTCTCTCTCTCTATCGCTCTCTCTCACTCTCTCTTTAAAAAAAAGAATAATAATTTATAATAAATGGCAAACATGAGGCAGAAAAAAAGAAATTTTTTTAAAATAATTATTTTATATTTGGCAATCGTTTAAGTGTGAGTTTTCATGTTCCCAGAGTATAGTTTTGGTTATTCTGATCATGCCACAGATTCCAGCTTACTGTGTGTTTTATATTTTCTCTATAAAGAGAACCAAAAGACAGATTTTCTTCCAAACCATTTGAATATCAGGTTGAGGTTCTTTAGAACAGGTCTCAGAGGACTTACCCTTCACTAAATGAGGTGCAAGGAGATAATTAGCCTGGGATTTTTTTTTTTATTCCAATGCAGAGGAACCAAAAGCAGGTTATGTAGTTATAGACTCAAGAGGCTTAAATAAAAACAAATTGACTAAGTTTATGTGTCAACTTAATCCATTGACCATGTGATCCAATTTCTCCCCAGCCTTTAAGAAGGGGCATGCTCCTGAATGGTCATTCAGATTACATTTCTTGGATTGGACTACATGGACCAAATTATGACATGACTAATCAACTAACACTGTAAAAATAATACCACTACTAGAAAAAATAGCCATACAAAATTTTAATGTTCTGAAATAAAATCACAATAGAAAACTAATAAAGGCTCTTCAGCATAAACTTCTACCTTTCTGCACCATCCAATATAGTAACCACCAATTTTTAAATTAATTAATTTCCACTGAAATGGCCACAGATACAGAATATTTCTAACATTGCAAAAAGACTTAACTGCTCTTAGACCTACATTAGATCCAGAAACAAATTTACCTGATATATTTCCAGTCCTTAATATCTAAATGCACTGATAATTCTTGGGGTCATGTATACCAAACTAAGTTCTTTCTTCCGTAATAGACTTTGCATTTTATTTTCCCCAAAGTTCTCTAGACTTAACAAATTACCTGCTCTGAAATGATGCAACATGTGTGCCTCAGAGAGTTTCATGACATAAAGAATGATTTCCCTTCTCCCTTTGGGAACTGGAGGACCCAGATGCCCCAAATAAAAAACTATTAAAAACAATTATAGTTCATAAAACAATAAGAACACCATGACCACTGCAGAGTTAGTTCATAAGAACATAAACCCATTTCCTTTTCACCAAAACTTCAGCTAACAAACATGAAGACCCTCTGCAGAGAACAATTTTTAAAAACAAGTTATAGTTACTTTGGATATGACAAATTCCAGCTTTGAAAGAATAATATACTTTGAAAAAAACAAAATCCTTAATTCAATAACAAGTGACTATCTAACCTCATTTTTTTTTACTGATGTTTTCTAATAGAAGATAAAGAAAAAACCTCTTGCAATTTCATTTCTTAGCAGCTCTCCACTGCTTACCAGATCATTTTCCAGTGCAAAGGGCAGAAGGATCCAGACAAACTTCTAATTTTAAAGTTTTTTAGGTTTACTCCCAAGTCTATAAAATTCTGATCCAAGCTAAATGCAGCCTTTCCACAGTGTCTCGGAAACCCAGTTTAACTCTGACCTGGGATTTTCTCAAAAGGAACACAACTGACATTTGGAGCCGAATTCTCATTGCGGAGACAGTCCTGTGCTTTGCAGGATGACAGCAACATCTCTGGCCTATACTCACCAGATGTCAATAATAGGTGCCCCCAGTTTGACAACCAAAAATGTTTCCAGACATTGCCACATGTTCTCTAGAGGTGCAAAATCATTCCTGGTTGAGAACTACTGCTCTAACCCAAGAAGCATTCTTTTTTTTTTTGGGGGGGGGGGTACTGGGGATTGAACTCAGGGGCACTCGACCACTGAACCACATCCCCAGTCCTTTTTTTTTTTTTTTAAAGAGAGTGAGAGAGACACAGAGAGAGAATTTTAATACTCATTTATTTATTTATTTATTTAGTTTTCGGCGGACACAATGCCAGGCGAGCACACTACCATTGAGCCACATCTCCAGCCCCCCAAGAAGCATTCTTGGCTTATCTCAGCCCTAATTTCCCCACATTCATGGATGCTTCTTCATATTTTTCTGCTGGCACTTTCTTTCACTATCCAACTCAGCCAACATTTACAGAACCTCTAAGATAAGTCATCAAGGGTTCCAGGAGAAAAAATAGGCAAGACAGATTACATACCTTCTTTCAAGGAGGTGGCTTAGGAGACTAGTACATGAAGAACTTTAATTAAAGACACCCAATCATATAACATAACTGTACATTTTTTTAACTATGGAATTCTCATCTCACCAAACTAAAAATACCTTGAGGGTAAAAATTATATTTTTTCCTGAAATGCCAATACTCGGTGGACAACAAAAAGAAACAACTGCAAATTTCAACATCACAGGTGGCAATTTCATATAGTCAGTAAAAATTCTAAAGCTAACTTGGATAAGTTAAGTTACCCTCCCTCGTGTATACTTTGTTCCTGTATAAAATGGTAAGAAAATGATGGTTGAAAGAATTAAATCAGATAGTAACAAGTAACTCTTTTTCTGTATTCTGGCACAGAGCAAGCATTCAATATATATAAGCTATCATTCCTATTATTAGCAATAAATCTTACCTCAAAAGGAAGAGCTTAACCTGGACTGCAATAATAAATCCCTACATGACGTAAACAGAAATCAACTGTCACATTACTTTCTGAGGAAAAGCAGAAAGTAAAAGCATTTCTACCAATGCCCTTGAAGGAAGACATGAACGCAAGAACCAGTCAGGGGAGGGAGGAACTATACTCAAAAACAAATCCACCGTCTTCAAATATATACTTAAGATCTTTCTATTTAAAATGTGAGTTGGGCTGAGTGTGTAGCTCAGGGGTAGAGCATTTGTCTAGCATGTGGGAAGGCCCGTGGTTTCAATCCCCAGCACCAAAAAAACTAAAATGCTTGGATATGATTGTCATAAACACATGAGAACCTAAAAGAAAAGTTATAACATGTTCAATTTATAAATACTGACGCACACACACAGGGGTGTTTATGAGACATACACTTTTTTTTCAGTGCTGGGGATTGAACCCAGTGGCTCTATTACTGAGCTACATCCCCCCACCAAAGGCACAGACAGAGGTTTATTTAGAAAAGTAGATACTTATCCAAGGGGTAAGGGGAATAATCTCAAGAGAGAGAGAGAGACCCCTTTGGGGTAAAGCAAGGAAAACATATTCAAGAGAGAATGAAGGCTATCTCCAAAGGGAGATACAATCCCCAGCTCTTTTTGAGACACAGTCTCACTAAGTTCCCCATGCTGGCCTTGAATTTGGCATCCTCCTACCTCAGCCTCCCCAATCACTGGGATTACAGAAATTTGACCAGGCCCAGAAAGACATAGCCTTATAGGTGCTTGTTTACTTAATATTTCTTTTAGAAATTAGCTTAGAATTTCTTCCCCAGCCCCCCATGGGAGGAATAGACAAACTTTAGATATGGCAAAGGGGAGTAAGGGGAATAAGGGGAAGGGAGGAGGCATGGGGGTAGGAAAGAGGGTGCAATGAGATGGACATCATTACCCTAAGTACATGTATGAAGACACAAATGGTATGACTCTACTTTGTGTATAACTAGAGACATGAAAAATTGTGCCTATATGTGTAATATGAATTGAAATGCATTCTGCTCTCATACATAACAAATCAGAATAAATAAAATTTTAAAAAAGAAATAAAAATTTCAAGGAAATTTTTTTAAATTACTGAAAAAAAAAAAAAAGAATTTCTTCCCCTCACTCCCCAGCACTGAGGAATGAAAAACAGGGCCTCACACTGCTGGGCAAGTGCTCTACCAACATGTTACAACCCCACCCCCGCTTAGAATTTCTATGGCTTTAATACTAAATATATGCCACTAATTTTTAATTTAACATAAAGCACAAAAAAATTCAAAATTTTAAAAGGCAAAAATTGTTAGATGTTTTATCTGTTGTTGCTGTTGCTGTTGTTTGGGGGGGGGGTTCTACCTCAGATTGAACCCAGGGCACTTAACCACTGAGCTACAACCCCAACCATTTTTTTGTATTTTTATTTAGAGACAGGGCCTAGTTAAGTCTCTGAGGCTGGCTTTGAACTTGTGATCCTCCTGCCTCAGCCTCCCAAGCCGCTGGGATTACAGCCATGCACCACCATCCTGGCTGTTAGACATCTGGGGTACAAGTATGAAAGCCACCACCAGTTAAAAGAGATACATCCAGGAATCCTCTGGCAGCACTGAGAGTTTAGCTGAGCAAAAACGGGCTTTAGTCTCATAATGGATAACGGAATGTAGTGGGTACCTTGGGCTTCATATTAAGTGTGTTAGACTCAAGGCCTCATACAATCCTCTCAAGGATCCTATAAGGCAAACACTATCAGTACCCACATCTTACAGAGAATGAACGTGAGAAAGAGAAGTTAAGGGACTTGCCCAAGTTTACTTAAGGAGGGAGAACTATACTCCAATCTAGGCTCCACGGATGTGCCTCAACCACTGTACTTCATGGTGTCACTTTAACTTCAAGCCTGGAAAATGATTTATTTACTGTTTGGCGCGCTCAGTTCTCTCCCCTCTCCCCTTCTGTATTTCAGAGACCATCCATCCTTTTGGATGCATTTGGTGTGGTAATCCCCAGACTGAAAGGTAAAAGTGGAATGCATTGTCCCTTTCATCTTTGCACAGTGAAGTAACCCAAACAGAGCAACTTGCTTGGGTGGAAATGGACAGTCCTGAACGAGAGCATGAGAGTCTTGGGGAATGGGGGAGCTCGCCAAAATTCCTACTGCAGCCTGTGTGCGGCCTTTGCTTTGACTACTGTGTTCTTTGCACACCTCAGCGCCTACCTGTTCGGTCCTGCTCCCGCCCGAGGGAAGGAGGGGGCGGCGGCGAGGGCAAGGATGGACCGGGGGCCTGAGTGCACCTAGGCGAGCGCGAAAGCGACGCTGCCAACCCGGATGAGGGAGAAGCGCGTGGAAAGACAGGGGCAGGGGACAGACCTGGGGTCGGCTGAGGAGACGGAAGCGGGAGGCGGCAGCCCAGGTGCGTGGGCCCACGGAGACGCTAGCGAACCCCGGCCGCAGCTCGAGGGGCGCCAGCAGAGCAACCCTGTCACTGACACCTGGGCTGGTCTGAAAGGAAGCGCGGCAGGAACCGAGGCATTTCGAAACGGAGAACAAAATAACCTCAAGCGCCCTCAGGGCCCGGGTGGCTGCGGCGGCGGGGACAAGGGCGCGCCTCAGGGGAAGCGGGCCCCGCGCGCGAAGGGGCTGCGGAGGTAGGTCCGCGCGGCCCGGGACCCCGGGCAGAGCGCCGCAGAGGCTCGCGCCGAAATGCGGGGCCCGGGGCGGGTGGCACCCACCCGCCGGCGCCCTGGCAATGCGTACCTGCGGCGGCCGCCAGGCTCCCCTCCACTCCGGAGCTGTCCCCGACGCCGCCCGCCGACCCTCGGCGGGCTGCGGGGCTCCAGAAGCCCGGCCCCTCAGCCGCCTGCCGGTTCGACATCTGCAGCCCGCGCCCGGAGCGTCTCCGCCACCAGCCGCCGGCGGCTCCGGAAACAGCCGAAGGCCGCGCGAGCGCGGCGGCTGCGAGCCGAGAAGAGCCGAGGGAGCCTGGGGCCGGAAGAAGCGGCGCCGCGACCGCGGAAAGAGCGCACCGGCCCCGATGCGGCCCCAGGAGTCTGGCCCGCGGAGGCTGGCGACGCGGACGCGAGGAGAGCTACTGGCTGCCTTTGATCGCCAATTTTTAAAATCTGGGATCGGCTAGAATCAACAAAACGTGAGGAAGATTCAGGAAGACACTGCCGGAAATCGTAGTATCCATAGAGACGCTGTCGGAAGTTGAGGTTGCTAGGAGGCCTAGGCGCGTCCATTGAACTGCGTAATGGAGAAAGTCCCAGAAGATTATGATTCTAGTCCTGATGAAAATGAGAAGCCAGAGCCTGAGAGGCCTGAACTTCGTAAATTGTCTGAAAATGCCGAACCAGACACCAAGACAGAGGCAGGCTACGAGCTATCCCCAGAAAATGACCAAGTGCCACCGCCACTAGAAACTGAGAAAGAGGAAGAGTCAGAGATTGCAAAGAATGTGCAGCCAAAACCAACCTGGACGTCTGAGGAAGAAATTCCTAAGGAGATCGAGGTAGAGCCATCTAGCCAGACTGATTTAGGGATTCCCCAAGTGTTAAAGTCAGAGTCATTGAGAGAGATGGGAGACGAACTTTACAAGGATTTGGAGACACCAGACCTAGAGCCACAAGAAGACGCTAAATCAAATGTTACAGAGGATGTACTCACAGAATCAGCTTCAGAAATAGATATTCAGTTACCAGCGGAAACCAAGTCTGAGGTTCTGGGGACCACAATCAATATGACAGGATTAGAGTTACTAAAGGAGTCTGAACAGGAAGTTTCAGAGGAATCACTTAGAGAGCAGAAGAAGGAAACAGATCTAGAACCTCCAGAGCAGTCCAAACTAGATTTTTCAAATGAGAAACCAAAGAAATCAGTTGAAGAGACAGATCTACAGCCAACAAAGATGACCAAACCAGAGATTCCAGAGGAGACACAAAGAAAGTCAACTGAGCAGACTAAACCAGAGTTTCCAGACCACAAATCAAGAAAGTCTACTGAGGAAGCAGATCTAAAACCTCCAGAAGAGACTAAATTAGAGGTTCCAGAGGAGATGCAACAAATGTCAACTGAGGAGAAAGTTCCAGAGGGACTAGACGAGGTCAAATCTGAGCTTCCTGAGGAAGAATTAAGAAAAGCAAATAATGAAACAAATCTAAAGCCATCAGAAAAGACTACATCACAAGTTCCTAAGGAAACAAAAAGAAAGTCAACTGAGGAAAAGATTCCAGAGACAGCAGAAGAGACTGGTCTAGTACTACAACATGAGGTCAAACCAAATGTTCAAGAGGAGACACAAAAACAGTCAATTCGGGAAAAAGTTCTAGAACTATCAAAGAATACCAAACCAACAGATCATAAAGAGAAGCGGAGAAAATCAAGCAAGAATATAGGACTTGCTCCATCAGAGAAGTCTGAATCATGGGAAACAGCAAGGGAGTCAACTGAGGAGAAAGGTCTAGAACCACCAGAGCAGTCTAAATCAAAGTTTCCAAAGAAAGAACCAAGAAAATCAATTGAGGAAACAGGCCAAATGCCACCAAAGAAGACCAAACCTAAAGTTCAAGACAAGACACAAATGGAGCCAACAGAGGAGGAAAATCTAAAGTTACCAGATGAAATCAAACCAAGAGAGAAACATACAGAATTATTCAAGGAAGAAGAGCCAGCACCAATCAAATCTAAGTATTCTATGGATAAGGATCAGCTAGAATACCCCAAGTTTCAAACCATAAAAGTGTCAGTAGAAGAAACTGACACAACTTTTAAAAAAGACTATGCATCTAGACCTCTCACACAAAGTGAAATGGAATCAAGTAGTACAAATTATGAGTATCTCTCAAAACTTCCAAAACTGCTTCATCTTGTTGATATCTTAGACCTCCCAGAGACTCAGACAGGCTTAAGAAAGGCCTTTAGTCAAAAGAAAATTACAGATTCAGGCCAAGAATCGAAAGAAACAGCACCTAAAGATAAAACATCCCAGCCAAAAGAAAAGGAAACTGCATTACAATTCGAATATCTTAAATGGAGCCCAGAGAAAGTTGCAGAATGGATTAGCCAGCTAGGCTTCCCTCAATACAAGGTAACAAAAATAACACTTTTAAAAATTATATGCTCTCATCCTACCTCATACTTCCTCTACCCTGACCTGAGGTCTTTCCTCTTCTTCACTAGGAGTACAGAAAAGTCCTGGACTCTGGGGAAGGTAATCTGGAGTGTGCATATGTGTGTGTGTGTGTGTGTGTGTGTGTGTGTGTGTGTGTGTGTGTATGTTTCTGAGGATCAAACCCAGGGCCTTTCATGTGCTAAGCACACTACCACTGAGCTCCACCCTTGCCACTGATATATATTTGTATTTTAGGAGAGGAAGGGAGGGTCATGTTTGTTTTTTCAAAAGTTAGGTGCTGTGGCATGCGCCTATAGTCCTCACACTTGGGAGGCTGACATAGAAACATCACTTGAGTCCAAGAGTTCAAGACCAGCTTGGGCAACAACATAATAAGGGTCCATCTTAAAAACATGAGTAAGCCAGTCGCAGCAGCTCATGCCTATAATCCCAGGGACTTGGGAGGCTTAGGCAGGAGGATCACAAGTTTGAGGCCATCTGGGCAACTTAGCATGTCCCTTTCTCAAAATTAAAAAGGGGGTAATGATATAATTTAGTGGGGGAGGACCTCTGAGTTCAATCCCAAGTACCTAGTATGTGTACCTCCTATACAAACAGTAATAATAATAATAATAATAATAATAATTAGTAATAAATCGTTTGTTTTTCCTCTTTATTCCAGTGATTATATTTCTCTGCAGTCTTTGAAAAAAGACCAAGAAATTTGCATAGGCCTCTTTTCATTAAAAAACAAAAACCTATATTTTAAAATAGATTTTGTCCAAGGTAGACTTTCTGGTACTTTGTCAAGTTGTTTTAGTGGCAACTCCCTTACCTTGAACTTTTACTGTTAAATTCTTGTGTATGCCCCAAATATGTCAAGTACCATGAGCACTTAAGAGTAGTGAATTAGTCAATTAACCCAAAATAGCTTTAGCAAAAACATAGTGTTAAGTCTCTTAATTTACTAATTCCAACTAAGATTTTAGGCTACCACAAAACATTACAAGATCTGAAATCTTTACCTCTTGTACTTAAAAATGTAATTGAAACCAGCTACTCAGGAGGCTTGAGGCAGGAGGATTGGAAGTTCAAGGCAACTTAGCTTGACTCTGTTTCAAAATAAAATTAAAAGGACTGGTGATATAGTTTGGTGGTGGAGCACTTGCCTAACATGTGTGAGGCCTTGGAGTCCATCTCCAGTACTGGGGGAAAAAAAAAAAAGGAAAGGAAAGGAGACCTGAAGAATCATTGGTTGTAGCATGCCCCACCCCCCAAAAAATTTAATTAGCCTGAAATTTTATCAAGAGCTTAAACAGAAAATATGTTGTACTATTAGATTACAAAATGAATTTAATTTTTTTCTCAGTATAGGGCTAGAGACTAACATGATTCCATTCTGTCCTTCATCCTTCTCTCCCTCCCTCCTTTTTCTTCCTCCTAGCTGCAGAACACTTTTAAGTGTTGTTCTTTTTGTACTGACAGGAGTGTTTTACCACAAACTTCATTAGTGGCCGAAAACTCATCCATGTAAATTGCTCAAACCTCCCTCAGATGGGGATAACAGATTTTGAGGACATGAAGGTGAGTTGTATACAAAGTGTCCCTGAGGAGCACTGTACCAATGCTACCATGAATCCCAGACAAACCTCCTTTTCTTTTGATCCTATTTCTGACCATGGTGTCATTGTCCTCCCAGCCTCCCAGGCGCACAGTGATTGCTTCCTCTCTGTCCTTTGATCCCTACAAACATCCCAAGAACTGTCAGTTTCTCCTGTGGCATTTCAGTTGGCTGATTCTCTCCATCCCTGATTTTCAGGCCCTATTGCCTCATACCTTGTACACTGAAGTAGCCTGTCACTTTGAGCCTCTCTCCTTAGGCTCTTTGGATTCAAGGGATCTGTCTTTAGACCTTCAATGTCCAACCACTCATATATTATTTGGAAATCTTCTTTGGATCCCGTCTGTCTGTTTACCCCATAGTCCCAACTCCGTAGTTTAGGATTCAAGGCCTTCCACAAGTTTTCTCCAACCACATTCGCTCCCCACCACTCCTCTAGTGAATCTTTGCTGAACCTGCCAGGCTCTCTCAGTTCAACTCCTGTCTGGTGCATGCCTCCTCTGTGTCTTTGCTCAGATCCTCTTCTCCTGTTTTACTAATATGAATCTTAATCTTCCTTCAAGACCAATTTCTCATTCTCTTCTCCCCAAGAAGTCTTTCCTGACCTTGCCATCCCATATAATCCCTCTTCTCAAACTCTCATAACACTTTGTCTCTGATACCCACTTAGCATTTATGTAACACCACATGTGTTTTGTCTGCTTTGCTGCCTAACATTGAAACAAGTTACTTTAACCTCCCTGGGCCTCATCTCTCCAACACCACTAGTCCGTGATCACTCTCCTTTCCTTACTATTACCTTACATGGGCTGGGGCTGTATGTAGATCAGTGGCAGAGCGCTTGCCTAGCACGTGTAAGGCACTGGATTTGATCCTTAGCACCGTGTAAAAAAATAAACTAATAAAATAAAGGCATGCTGTTTATCTACCACTACAAAATTTTTTAAAAAAAATATTACCTTCCTTAGAGCTGGGGATATAGCTCAGTTGGTAGAGTGCTTGCCTTGCATGTACCAGGCTCTGGATTCAATCCCCAGCACCAAAATAAATAAATTAATAGATAAAGAAATATTGCCTTCCATTTGTAGTGTTTACACTATATAAAGCATCACATACATAATCTTAATTGTAAACTTTGCACTAGCAGCCCCACCCCAACATAACAGGATTCACACTCTACAACCATGCCCATAAATGCTGTACCTCAGTGATTGCCAAACGTGGATAGTCTTCAGAATCCGAGATTTTTTTAAAAATATTCTTTTTAGTTGTAGTTGGACACAATACCTTTATTTATTTGTTTGTTTGTTTTTATGTGGTGCTAAGGATTGAATCTTGCATGTGCTAGGCAAGCGCTCTACTGCAGAGCTACAATCCCAGCCCCATTTTTTTTTTTTTTTTTTTTTGGAAAGGTAGATTTCTAGGCTCCACCCTCCAGAGGTTTTAATTCATTAGGCCTGGTTCAGGCTGTGGAATCAGTTTTCTAGGATCTTTCAGAACTTAGAACTACGTAATTCCATAAGATATATGGTTCCAAAAATAAGAAAATTACATTATTACTATTCAAGTCCTTTTACTGGCACTGAGATATAAGAAAATTTTTTTTAAATTATTAAACACAAGCCTTGAATTCTGCTAATAGCTATCCTTTGCCAAGTGGTTACTATGTGTTGGGCACCATACATATGTTATTTCACCTAATCCTCATTTTTCAGAAGAGAAAACTGAGGTGAAGCAATTTACAAGAGTTTATTCAGATGATAAGTTTAAGAGACAATATTCAAATCCATTCTATGTGACTCCCCAATCCATGTCCTATTTAAATCACTCCTGTACTGCCTCTCTAAATGAACACTCTTATAACCATGAAATTTCATGTACGAAATATGAGAAGGACTACTTATATATGGTATTTCCAACCATGCCCTCACATAGTTACCAAATACTGTCAGATAAAAATCTTAACTATTTTTATGTTCAAAGATAAAACAACTATAATTATAAGATCTTATTTCTACCTGTAATGAATTTTCCTAAATAAGGAACAGAATTAACAAAATAGTAATTTGTAATCCAAACTCCTAAAACACTTTTTTTTTTTTTTATAGTGCAGGGGATCAAACCCAGGGCCTTATTCAGCAACCTGATCGCTTGTTTAATGTGATGACAGCCAGGTTTCCTTACTCTAAAGTTACTGTGTTTCCCTCTGAGCAAGCATTCTACCTCTGAGCTCTATCTCCAGCCCTTTTTGTTTTATTTTGAGACAGGGTCTCACTGAATTGCCCAGGCTAGCCTTGAATATGCAATCCTCCTTCCTCAGCCTCCTTGTAGCTGGCACCACCATGTCCATCTAAGAAAGCATTTTTAAGAGTCAAATTCATATTAATATTCCAATCCCAAAAGTACAGTATCAATGTGCAATAATAAAAATTCTAAAATTCTTCTGGTCTTGTAAGCAAAGGAGAGGTCTTAAAAATCTTCTGAAATCTTCAAAAGTAAATGATGAACACCCTTATTTGTCCTTAGATCCCAAAAGTTTGAATAAGCAAACTTCATCATAATACTTGTTTTCAAAGTCACCAGACAAATTTGGCCTCTCCATGAGGTGACTAGAATAACATAAAGAGCAGTACATTCAGGGCTGGGTCTGGGGCTCAGTGATAGAGTGCTTTCTTCCGTATGTGTAAGGCACTGGGTTCGATACTCAACACCACATAAAAACAAATAAATAAAATAAAGATATTGTGTCCATCTACAACTAAGAAAATATTTTTTAAAAAGCCAGTACATTCAGAGGTATATTGCATAAACTTTGCTTGACAGTTAAATCCACATGAAAAAGTAAATTCTACTCTAAGACAAGGGTGACTTCCTAGAGATCATTCATGCATTTAAGTATGCTGTAGTCACCTTTCTTACTTATAGAAGAAACATTTTTTTGTTTGTTTTGCTGTGCCATGAACCTAAATCCAGGGCTTTGAGAGTGTTAGTAAGCTCTCTGCCGCTGAACTAAAACACCAACCTCTATAGAAAGCATTTTTAATCCCACTATTGTAATTATAGCAACCAATATATTCACTTGATAACTCTTAAATAAGTCAGTTTTATTTATTCTAGGGACATGCCAGACAAAAGAGAATTACCCTTGCTTATTTGTTTGTTTCTAAAAAAAAATTCATTTTTCTTAGAAAATTTTTCTTAAAATACCTACTACTTACTGCATCAAGTAAACAAGAAATCTGATCAATATTTGGAGATAAACATAGATGAGTTGCTAATTCATTTTGTATGCATGATTTTGTATTCTAAAGTATAGCCTCATAAATTTCAGTCTCTCAGTAATTTTTCTGCATTTGGCCTTGTTATGAATTATTTAAGCAGCACAAATTCATACCATTGTCAGAAATTGAGATTTCTAAACAGACATGTTTCCTTTTTTAAAAAAAGTATTTTAATTTGTAAATAATTTCAATGTAACAGAACAGTTGCAAAGATAGTATAGAGAGTTCCTGTATACTTTAACCTTGCTTTCCCTATTGTTAACATCTTATGAAACTATAGTGTATTTATTAAAACTAAGAATATAGCATTGACATAGTACTTTATTATTAAGCAACAGACTTTATTCATATTTCCACAGTTTTTCCACTGATGGATAATTTTATTTCTAGGATCTAGTCTGGGATATTACATTGGACTTAGCTGTCAAGTTTCCTTGGTCTTTTCTAATTCGATAGTTTGTTGATCAGTTTTTCATGAACTTGACACTTGAAGATCAACATGATTTATTACTGGAAACTTAACCTGATCACTTGTTTAATGTGGTGACAGCCAGATTTCCTTACTATAAAGTTACTGTGTTTCCCTTTTATATCTGCTCTTTAGAACCAAGTTACTAATTCCAGCCCATATTTAAGGAGAGAAGAGTTAGGCTCCATCTTTTAGAGTGAGGAGTATCAAAAATTTATGAAAATACAGTGAAACTACCACATCGATAAATATATTGGAGAGGATAGTCTGAAGCTATGCAAACATCCGCTTTTCAGAGTTTTGCCTACTAATCTTAGCATTCATCAATGGGTCTTGCCTGCTAAATTACTACTATGTTGTTTTAGTGATAATTTTCTATTTTCCTCCTTTCTTCAATGTAGTTAGAATTATTCTGAAGTTCTTCACATTTAATTGTCCCTTTCCCCTCAGTTTTTATCTCTTCATTTATATTAGTTTGGATTAATGGACATTTATTCTTTGGGTTACAAGCCAATACTGTTATGTATTTTGTTGCTCAAATTATTCCATTTCCTTTTTTTTTTTTTAAATTGGGAGTTCTTTTAAATTAGTTCCTGTGTCCTTTTGACATGCCCCATTTAAAAAAAAAAAAAAGTATCTCCCTACTTTCTGGCACTACTATTAGCTTCAGGAACATCTTACATTTTTCTTGCTGCAGCCCTACAATCAACCATGTCTTGGCCCTAGTTGCTTTTATCAGAGAAGAGTGTTTAGAAACTAAAATATGAGCACTAGTTGTGCTTGTTCCTACCGGAGTGTCATGCTTCTAGGTACTTTCAGTAGAAAGATCTTAGAAGTATATGTATACATACTAACCTCTGTGTACACAAATATCTATCTTATTTCTGTATCCATATATATATATATATAAGTATTATATAATACAATAAGTATTCATATTGATCTAACTCCAGTTCAACATAAAAAGATTTATTTTAGCCTTTTCTTATCTCCTTCCTACCTCCAAACCCACTTGTTTATTTGTAATTTATTTTCTGACAGTGAAAAACCTGATTTATCTATAAATATGTATTCTGTGAGAAATTTACCAAATAGAGTACAGTGTTTGTGTATAGTTTTGTCTTTAGTCTTAAATTATCTAGACAAAGCACTATTTTCCAAAGTTAAAGTTATTTAGATTTGCTCCATTCTCCCCCACTCCTTGCAGGTAAAGTATGTCTTAGTTTGTAATATAGTTAGATTTATTTGTCCACAGTCTATATGCCATCTTGGAGTTTACTCAAGGGATTTTGCATACACTATTGTCATTGTTTGTCAAATATAGTTCTATGGGTTTGACAAATGCATAGGGCCATGTATTCACCACCAGAAAACCATATACCCTAAAACTTCTCTGTATCCCCTTTGTATTTGGCCTATCCTTCTACCTCAAACCCTCAAAAACACTGATCTGTTTGTCCATATAATTGTGCCTTTTTTAAAATATCCCTAAATGGAACCAAATAATATATAGCCTTTGGATCTGGCTTTTTTCCCTTAGCACAATGCATTTCAGATTAATCTATATTGTTACAGGAATCAACAAGCAAATTTTAAAGAGACTATACAACTTCATTATAATAGTGGTAGAGATGACTCATATTTGAACCATGACAATTACGTCTTTAGGTTTAAAGTAAATTATAGTTCCAATTAGGCAAATCTGCATATAAGGTAACCAAACAGTGCACAATAAATTGATAATGTTGAAGCAAAACTATTAATAGTTTGCAAATAAAAGCAAAAATAACAGCCTTTGAAACCATGACCAATAGAAAATATAGTGATGATATATTAATAATAGAATCTTCTTGAACATTACTGGCATTACAAATATTTGCTTAAAGTCATGTGAAATAGGTGCTCTGCAGAGATGCCAAGCATTGAGTGTGTGTCATTATCATGAATGTGGAATTAAGACTCCTTAGAAAACTCTTAATAATGTTCATGACTACCTATTTCTAATAATCCTTATTAATTTCAAGTATATTACTAGTAAGTTGCTTTAAGTCTTAGGCAAAAATAAAGTCTATTGCTTGTTATTTGTTCATCAGAACCAAAGAAAGAACTCATTTTTAGATAAATATAGTCCATCAGAGAATCCTCATTGTATATTGATGAACCTCAAACATACTTTTAGAATCACTGAATTGATGGTTAGATTGTATTTCCTAATTCCAAAATGACACTTTCACACTTTATAACACTTTTAACTAAGCATATACTCAATGCTTGACAATAAGTTTGTGAATGTTTTTTCATTTTTTAATTTTCCCATGGAAATCGCTTAAGAGATTACCATTCAAGGGGCTAGGAAACTGCATAAAACTTTTATTTAACTGTATTTTCAAGTCAGTCTCATTAAAAATATTATCCTTGCATTTCAGGTGATTTCTCAGCACACACGAGAGCTACTGGGAATTGAAGAGCCATTATTTAGCCGCTCCATCAGGCTTCCCCCTCGGGACAACATTGGCCTATTTTTAGAGCAAAAAGGTCATACTGGGGTAAAATCTGACTCCTTGACCTTCTCTGAATTTGTCAAAACAAGAAGATTATGTGATTATGATCCAGAAATAACTGCCTCTGAAGAGAATTAAGGCTGTTAACATTGTACGTAACTATAGAAGAAAGGTATTTCACTCACATTGAAAGATCAGACATAATTACTTAGGAGAAGAGGTGTGGCCTTTTTTATTTTTCTTCTCTTCTTTTTCATTAAGGATCAGAGTCTGAACTGCTGGCTCCATTCCTAGGTCTTCTGTGATTCCCAGCACCTTCCCTTTATTTGTGTTTCAATTTAGCCTCTCCTTAAAACAAAGATAGCAATTCTTCTTGGATAATTGTAAGAATTCCTGATACATTCTAATAATACACCTGGGTATTAGGAACATGCTGGAGGAACTATAACTAAAAATAAAATCTGCCAGCCCAGATAATCCTTTCCATGAATGTAGAAAAGAAGCCATTTTAGTACTGAATAAGCATAGGCAAGCTGTCAAAGATATTGCAAAGTCAAAAATAACTCACTCTTTAAGTCAACAAGACAGATTATAATCTATTACATGCATGTTAATTATCCATATCTAATGGAAAAATAAAAATTCTCATATCTTGATCACAAATAGGAAGTTACTACTTGGAGCCAGGCCCCCAGGTTAACCTCCCACAGAGAAAGGAGATAGTTCACCACCGGTCTCAATACTCAGACATTTCAAAAAAGACGGCTCCAAGGCCTCCAAAAGAACTCTCCTGGAGTATTAAACTGGCAAGAGGGTTATTTACCTTTTTAAAAGATTTACATATATCTTCAAAACAAAGGATTTGCAATCGTGTTTTCTAAAGGAAATACCTTAGGAAAGATGATGGGGGAAGGTTTTCTTCCTATAGGCATCATAGAAAAAAAAAAAGTAAGGTTTTTTGTTTTTTTAGATTTGTATAAATTCTTCTAAAACAACATGACTTACAGAAGTACCACTGACTATGAACAGGGTTTGGGGTTTATTTCAAGGTTCTTATATGTGGGAACTTCTAGATCTTTATAAAATGAAATTCAAGCTAGAATCCACTTATGACTAGACTTCTCAAAAGAAATTATTAAATAATTCTTGCCTGAATGATTCCTATTCCTTTCCAGTTTTTTTTATTAATTGCTCAAAACATTACAATGATCTTGACATATCATATATTATACATTTGATTCAAATGGGGTATGAATTCTTATTTTTCCCACGTGTACAGATTGCATGATCACATTGGTTATACAACTTCGTTTATACATACTGCCATACTAGTGTCTGTTGTATTCTGCTTCCTTTCCAGTTTTATAGACATATCTGCTCTTTCTCTCCTGATCTCACTTCTTAATCCTAAGAACCACCAAAGTGCTAATACTATTCAGAAAGGCAATGATATATTTTTTTATAGTTCTCTACATCTAAACAAATAGTAAAAGGAATATTTCTTTTTTCCTACTGATATGAGAAACAGTGCCTCAAATTAACATGCATGCTAAACATTGATGTTTGATGATGAACCTAATTTTTCTCAAAATAAATTAAGAAATTTTATCAGAAACCATTCTAGAACCATACCTTTGGATTTGCCTGACTCACAGGTATACAAAAAATAAAAGTAAGCAAATAAGACCAAGGTGATTTTCATACATAGTAAATGGTTTTGCTAGAAGCACTTTAGCATTTGGGAAAAAGGAGTTCTGTTTAGTAATAGAATATAGTAGGTGAATCTTGATGATGTCACTCTTATTGTTTTCAATTCTGTCATAATTTACAAAATGTATTGACCTAATAAAAATCTATTTGGAAACTATTGATATTGAGCCATACCATAAGGTTTATATAAAAAGCTCTGCATTGGTTTACTCTTAAAGGAAAAATATTTGGAGAAGACTAAGTTGGCTTGCAGGGAGAAGTTGGAACAACGGGCATCATTGGCAGACTGCATAACAATGAATTGATTCCTGCAGAAATAAAATTGTTGCTGTTCATTTTTGTCAAAAAAATAAAAATAATTGACAAAATGTATTTGTAAAACATAAAGGAAATAAACAAATTTGCACCAAAGAAATAAGATCTCAGTTATTTTTAGCCATTTAATATAAATGTGAGGTCTTTTGTTTTTGTTTATTGGTATTGGGGATCAAACCCAAGCCTCATACATGGTAAGTGTTCTTCCACTGAGCTATAGCCCTGCCAGTTATTTTTAAAATGGTTTTATGGTTTAAATGGTTCAAATAGAAACAATTTTAAATAAGATAGTATCAGAACAGTCAGATATAACTGAAATAAGCATGGATAAGTCATAATTTAAGATTGTTTACCAAGTTTTATGGCTTGAATGTGAAGTATCCTCTAAAAGTTCCTATGTTAATGCAGGAATATCCGAGGTGAAATGATCAGAGTATGGGAGCTGTGGCCTGATCAGTCCATCCTAGTTTGAATGGACTAGCTGGTTGTTAACTGTGGGTGGGTGGGGTGTGGTTGGGGGAGGTGGGTCACTGGGGGCATGCCCTAGAGAAGGATTCAGCTTCCCTGTGCCACTTGTCTCTGCTTCCTGGTTTCCATAAATGGAGTGACACTCCCCCACTATGCCCTTCCACCAAGATGATCTTTCTCACCTTGGGCCCAAAGCAATGGAGCCAGGCCACCATGGACTAAGTCTCTGAAACTGTGAGCCAAAATAAACTTTTGCTCTTCTAAATTGTTCTTGTCAGGTATTTTGGTTGCAGCAATGAAAAGCTGACTACTACAGAAGCATTACTACGGAAGTGATAGGAAAAATCAAGTTGTTTGCCACCTATATACTATTACAGGAAAAGAAACTGCAATATGTAATTGTCCAATAATGAATTTAGCTTTTAGAAAATTAATAATTTGCATTAACAAAGCTTTTTTGGGGAAGCAGTTTATATAAGTGTGTTAGGTTATATAGTTTGATTTGGTTGCTTCTGAAAGCTAGACATACCCAAGCATATTGTTATGTAGGATCTCTTGTTTTATTTTGCATTTGAAAGAGCCACTAGTACAATTTTCAAACAGGGATTGCAGTCACATAACTCCCCTATCAATTGTGATAATTAGGGCCTAACCATTGTAGAGCAATCTGTGATGGAAAAAAAAAAAAATCCTGATTCCTGAGGTCACTTATTGGGATGGAGAGTCCAAGAGATCCACAGGCTCTTCTTCTTTCTTTGGAGCGATGCCAAATGAATCATAGTACAGGTAGGTCAGGTGGTCTTGGAGAACAGTATTGGTGGAGTGATACTGGCTAAAGGGAGTTTCCCTGAGTTGCACAGCAGTCAGATCAAACCAAGGAAAAGGCCTGGGGTGGGAAAAAATAGGTTATTTTTATTTAATGTCAGTATATTTTATTTGGCATTAAGCACATGACTGTGAGGAAAAAATTTCTAGACTTAAGGATTTCTCAACAGAAACTTCATATCTGAAAAGCAAACAAAACAAAACAAAAACCAGAGACTAAAAAATACAGAACAAAATATCCAAGGACTATGGAATAGCCACAAAAGATGGAATATACACATAATGATAATACTAGAAGGGGAAGAAAGAAAAGAACAGAATATTTGAAACAATAAGGACAGAATTTCCCCAACTAAATGTTAGATATCAAATTAGAGATCCAGGAAGCAATCTGAGAATACCAAGCAGGATAGTACCAATAAAATTTAAAAAATTCAAAACTAAATCTAGACATATTTTCAAACTTAAAAAAAAACCAGAAAATAAAGAAAAAAACTTAAAAAAACAGAATATAAAGAACAATTCCTAAAAAAGCCACAGGAGAAAATGCCTTACCTAGAGAAAGCAAGATAGAAATTGAACTGATGGTTCCCCAGGAACCATCCACACACAAAGATA
Source organism: Ictidomys tridecemlineatus (assembly GCF_052094955.1). NCBI lineage: Eukaryota > Metazoa > Chordata > Mammalia > Rodentia > Sciuridae > Ictidomys > Ictidomys tridecemlineatus. Next base: position 99,632,499 of record NC_135481.1, read on the forward strand.
AAGAAGTGAAGTAAGTGCCAAGGAAGAGAACAATGAGTAGGTTGTTAGACCACGACGCAAGAAAAGACCACTGACTCCAATTAAAATCAAATTAAAGCAAGCTTATTATTTCGACCGGCCGGGCTGCCTTGCCCCTCAAAATCGTGGAAGCCAAGGACAGCCCTGAGGCTTCTTTGTGGCCCAGTTTTATAGCCCAAAAAGTTACACAAAGGGGGGTTACAGATAACAACACTCTGAGGAACATAACACAAGTTTACATTTTTGCTGGCCCCGGCATCAGAATTTATGGAGATCTTAGAGACTCAGAGAGGGTCCTTATCCGGCCAGGGAAGGCCAGAATTTATGAGGCGTCACTAAGGTTTAGGAAAGGGTTGTTATATGGTCGGGGAAAACCGGACCTGGGTGAGTTCAGGGCACGGGCAGGCATTCCAATCAGCTTTAAACATCAACTAATGGCCAGGCCATACAGACATCCTGATATTTTTACAAAAAACAGAAATGAATCCTTCATAACTTGTGATAAGCTGGCTTCTGATCTAATGAGATAACTAGGCTAGGTATATCATTCCCCCCTTTTCTGATGTGTCCCTTTCAAATCTTTGATAGGGAGCAACCAGTAATGTCAGCAACATATGTTAATATTGTCGGTGGTACATAACAGAATTGAGTTGTAGCCCTATAAACCTGAGCACATAGTTAATAATGCATGGGACAATAACTAATAGGAGAAGAATACAAATTATAGGACCTGCAAGAGAAGTTAACCATGGAAACCAGTTTTTTAGGTCTGGCCAAAAGTTGTCCATTTGAATCTTGTTTATTTCCTTTTTCATTTCATCTATCTGTTGTTGAATAACATTAGAATAGTCAGTAATATTAAAACAGCACATGCCTGGGAATTGTTGGCAGCCCAAATGATGTTTCAGTAGCAGAAAGTCAGTAGCTGCTCTATTTTGTAGTACTGAGGTTCGGAGTTCTTTCATCTCTTGATTAATTTCTGCTAAAACTTGTGCTGTAAGGTTGGCTGTTTTGCTAAAACTACAGGCTAATTTAGTGATTTCTTTTTGAATTCCTACCATTAGTCCCGGGACTGGTAGAATGAAAGCTGCTGCAATTGCAACGTCTAGTGGATCCAGGAGGATTACATTGTCATTGCAATTGGGGGGCAGACTTCGGATAACTCGGTGGGGAGATGCCAGGGATGGCAGTAAAGGAAAAATCCTCCCAACAGAGCAGATTCCAGAGAAATTGGTAGGCAATGCTTGGAAGGTTGTCTTATTACAGAGGAAAACCCATCCTGTAGGAAGTCGTTTGCCATTGGGTAGGGAGATATATTGTTCAATAGAACAATTTGGTGGGGATCGAGGAAGGGTGCAGTCTATGCATAGACAATGTTTCTGGACAATTAGTGAAGCCGGCAAGGCTGACTCTATACGAGACACAGGCCAGCTTTGCTGTGTAACTCTATCCCCAGTCACCTTAACATAGTCATCATATTTTATAGACAGGCCCATAAGATTATTAGCTAACAATTGATGGACTGAGCTTCCTTCTTGTATGCAGAAGGAACTTTTGTTCATAGTATCAACAGCCAATTGTAGCCAGAAGTTCTGGTTATTTACAGACTCTAGGGGGCTCACAGAAACATCCACATTTAAAGTGGCACTTGAATAGACAGTATCCACCAGGGCTCCCTTTTTAAGCTTAACACAGGAATATTGCCCTGAATCTCGTGGGTGAGCTGAGTATTTATAGATTCCAAAGTTTATATTACCTCTTTGGGACTGATCTGTGAGGTTTTTCCATGGTCCCTCCCTGAACACCTGACTAAAAACTTCTTGGTTATCTTTATACCATCTGATAGGGCCAATTATTGGATCCTGACAGGAGTAAGTGCAATTTAATATTAGTGGGGATCCTGCAATGGCAGGTCCTACCTGAGCTACAGAAGGGGTGCAAGGTTCGTTGAAACTGGCATAGCTAAAACCCAAGAATACATATATATTACAACAAGTGAAAAACATTAGCATAATGTTTACAATGACAAGGAAAAAATGAGAAGTTAGTGACAAAACATTAACCTTTAGAAATTTTAATTTTAAAGGGTCCACGTTTAGTCACTTTCCACCTTAGGTTGCTTGATTCTCCTCCAGTGGGTTCTGCAGGTGCCTTCTTAAGCTGTGAATGGTGAATCCATGCAGGAATGCCAGCAACTTTGACGGCAGTGGGAGTGCGGAGAATCACGATGTAAGGGCCTTTCCACCTGGGTTCAAGACTGTTGGTTTTTAACCGTCTTATCAGCACAGCGTCTCCAGGCTGGAATGAATGATCAGGCGATCTGTGTCCGATGGGTTGAGCAGCCTGGACCTGAGGAAAGATCTTATCCATGATTAGTTGTAACCCTTTAAGTGCCTCTGAGACTGGAATGTCTCCCAGCAGATCTAGATGTATTCTGGGAACCATAGGCGGTGGCCGCCCATAAATTATTTCATAAGGGGTAAATTTTTCCCGATAAGGAGTACAACGGGCCCTCAGCAGGGCAAAAGGCAGGAGATCGACCCAGTTACCACCAGTCTCAAGAATTAATTTAGTCAGTGTTTCCTTTAATGTTCTATTCATCCTTTCCACTTTCCCTGAGCTTTGAGGATGATACATACAGCGTAATTTCCAGTTTATATTAAGGGCCTTTGAAATCAATCGAGATAATTTGGCCGTGAAGGCCGGGCCATTGTCAGACCCCAAAATTAGAGGGAGGCCAAATCTAGGAACAATCTCAGTTATTAGCTTTTTAACTACTATTTGTGCTGTTTCCGTCCGAGTTGGAAAAGCCTCTACCCAGCCTGAGACAGTATCAACAAAGACTAACAAGTATTTATATCCATATAGTCCAGGTTTAATTTCAGTGAAGTCTAGTTCCCAAAATTCACCAGGTACAGTACCTTGACTCCTGTTTCCTTGTGGAAGTTGGTTCCTTTTAGCGTTTACCTGTGCACATGTCATGCATCGATTTGAGATATCTTGAAGCATCTCTCGATGTCCTGGTAGCCAGACATAGGGTGAGATCAATTCTGACATCTTCTTGGGGGATAAATGCATGGCTTGATGAAGATTAGTTAACCATTTTCTCCCTAGTAGCTTAGGTATGCAGATTTTTTTATCTGGGAGGGTCCACCAGCCATGACAGTTTTGCTGGGCCCCCATTGAGGAGTATGAGTTTATTTCTTCTGTAGTATATGATGGGGCCTCTTCCCAAAACTTAACTGGAAATTTTGGATAATTGGAGAGTTCTAGGACAGCTTGGTATTTTGGCTCTCCAAGGGCTATTTCCCTGGCTGTTTGATCTGCCAGGTTGTTACCCTGGGTCTGAGGACTATTGTCTTTTCGGTGTCCAGGCCAGTGGATAATAGCCAATTTGTCTGGTAACCAAATTGCCTCCAGTAGTTCAAGAATTTCTTGTTTATTTTTGATGGTCTTGCCATCTGAGGTTAGAAGTCCCCTTTGTTTATATATTTGTCCATGCACATGTGCCGTAGCAAAGGCATAACGGCTGTCTGTGTAGATATTCACCCGTTTTCCTTTTGCCCATCTCAATGCCTGTGTCACAGCAATGATTTCTGCTTTCTGGGCTGATGAGCCCCTGGGCAGAGCCTGGGCCCAAATAACTTCTTTTTGACCTGTGACTACAGCTGCCCCTGCATACCTTATTCCATCCCGGACATAGCTGCTGCCATCGGTGTAAAGGTCTGCATCTCTGACGGTGAGAGGAATGTCAGTCAGGTCTAGTCGAGTACCTTGGATGACATCCAGCATCTCTGAACAGTCATGAATTGGCTCCTCTGGATTGCTGTCCGGCAGCAGAGTTGCTGGATTGATGGCCAGGGATTTACTGAAGGTTAATCTGTCTTTATCTAGGAGTAGAGCTTGATATTGAGTGAGGCGGGCATTTGACATCCAATGATTTGTGGCATCCCTCAATAGAGCTTCCACTGCATGAGGGGCAGTCACAGTTAGAGTCTGCCCTAGGGTAAGCTTGTCTGTTTCCTTCACCAGAAGTGCAGTAGCCGCTATGGCTCGTAAACAAGGGGGCCATCCTGACGCTACTGGATCCAGCCTTTTTGAAATGTAAGCAATAGGCCTTTTCCATGGCCCTAGATTTTGGGTAAGAACCCCTTTTGCAATGCCATTTTTCTCATGAACATATAGATGGAAGGGCTTAGAGATATCAGGAAGGGTTAGGGCTGGAGCCTGTGCCAGGGCCTTTTTTAGATTTTTAAAAGCTAATTCATTTTCTTCAGTCCAAACTAAGGGTGAGTTGCCCCCTGCAGTTGCAGTATATAAAGGCTTGGCAATCTCAGCAAATCCAGGTATCCAAAGACGGCAGTACCCAACTGCCCCCAGGAACTCCCTAACTTGCCTTTTAGTAGTTGGGATTGGGATCTTCGTTATGGCCTCTATGCGGGCTTGGGATAGCAGCCTTTTCCCTTCCCTCAGTTCATATCCTAGATAAGTAACTCGAGGAGAACAGATTTGTGCTTTCTTTTTGGAGACTCGGTACCCCAGTTGAGCCAAGGTTCTCAATAAACCCTGGGTGGCCCTTAAACAGTCCCTTTCATCCCTTGCTGCTAGTAAAAGATCATCCACATATTGGAGCAAGGTTATCTCGGGGTACTCACTGCGGAAGAGGCTCAAATCTTTGTTGAGTGCTTCATCAAAGATGGTGGGGGAGTTCTTAAATCCTTGAGGTAGTCGAGTCCAGGTTAGTTGTCCTGATATCCCCTGTTCCAAGTCAGTCCATTCAAATGCAAAGATGGGCTGACTCAGTTTTGACAAAGGAATGGAGAAAAATGCATCTTTCAGATCTAATACGGTGTAGACTGTATGTTCTGGTGGCAACATACTGAGCAAGGTATAAGGGTTTGGGACGGTTGGGTGTACAGTTTCCACCCGTTTGTTTACTTCTCTTAAGTCCTGTACCGGTCTGTAATCATGAGTCCCAGGCTTTTGGACGGGCAGCAAAGGGGTGTTCCAGGTTGACTGGCATCTAATCAGTATTCCCTCTTTTAGGAGACGTCTGATATGAATTTTGACGCCTTCTCTGGCTTCAGAGCTAATGGGGTATTGTCTAACCCGAATGGGCATAGCCCCAGAGATTAGTTGGACTACGACTGGTGGCACATGTTTAGCTAACCCCGGAGGGTTATCTTCAGCCCAAACTGCAGGAATTTCTTGGATTAATAGTTTTTTCCATTTTCCCTCTGAAGCTTGGATAGGATTTTGAGAGAGCAGATATTCCTCACTTAATGGGCATGTTATAGTTAAGGCTCTTGTAGGACTCCCCAATTGTAGTGTAGGCATCTCCCCTGAAAATGATATAGTTGCCTGAAGTTTGCTTAGAAGGTCCCGCCCCAGCAATGGGAAGGGGCATTCAGGGATAACAATGAAAGAGTGAGTCACTGTTCCTTGTCCTACATCAACAGTCCGATCTGTGGTCCATCTATAATTTTTAATTTCTCCTGTTGCCCCTTGTACTTCCATAGTTTCATTAGAGAGGGGTCCTAGGGGCTTTTGTAACACCGAATATGAAGCCCCTGTATCCACCAAGAAATTTACAGGTTGGCTCCCAATTGTGAAGGTTACCATTGGCTCTCGGGAGCCTAGTTTGAAAGAGCCATGGTCCCCCTATTCTTCTAAAGTTAGGACTGGTTTTGGCTGAGGGGCTCTGGTCTGCAGCGGGGGAAAGTCTTTTCGATTGCGTTGGGGGCACTGATTTTTCCAGTGTCCATATTCCCGGCAATAAACACACTGATCTATTTGGAGGGGAGTCCGTCTTTTGCCCCTGCCATGTGCCACCTGCATCTGTCTGGAATTAAAAACTTCGGGAGACCTTAGTGCAGCTACTGTGGCCCGATTTACTTTCCTTATCAGTAGATCATCCTGGCTCTCTCTGTTTTCGAACACCTTTTGGGCTATCTCCAATAATTCTGACCTATTCTTCCCTGCAAAGCCATCTATCTTTTGAATCTTTTTACGGATGTCTGGGGCTGACTGAGCTACAAAAGCCAGGTTAATCGCCTTCAGATTTGTCGGGTCCTCAGGGTCTATAGGAGTATATAGACGATATGCCTCTAGGAGCCGTTCGAGAAACGCTGAAGGCGATTCGTCTGGGTTTTGTTTCACCTCTGCTACTTTAGAAAGATTGGTGGGCTTGCGAGCTGCCCTCCTAAGACCCTCTAATAGAGCCTGGTGGTAATCGCTGAGTGCTCTCCTACCTTCAGCCGTTCCATAATCCCAGTCTGGTCTTCTTTTAGGTAAAGCCAAGTTGATTACTTCCGTTTTCTCGTCATGCATAAGAGAGTTTATTCCAGGCAGTGCTTTAGCTGCTTCTGCCAGGATTCGCTCCCTTTCCTCCGTAGTGAAAAGGGTGTGCAGAATCTGTTGGCAGTCATCCCAGGTGGGGAGATGATTAAAAAAGACAGAATCAACCAGGGAAATCAGGGAACTAGGATCCACACTAAACGGGGGATTCTGGTTTTTCCAATTGTAGAGATCTGTTGTGGAAAACGGTACATATATATAACGACCTTCTGGAACCTGGCGGAGAGGAAGGACAGGGGCGGGAGTCACCTCTTCCTCTGGGATAGAGATAGAAACAGTGCCTGCGGGTCTGCCTGGGGAGGGGATAGAATCAGGCCTTCCATAGGGGCAACCCTGTCGGGTATGGGGAGGGGATAGAACAGGGGCTGGCTTATTTGGGGAAGTGATAGCAGAATGAGTGGTGGAATGAGGTAGTTGCAGCGGCTCAGGGGAGGGGGAAGGAGGCGGTGGTGCAGTTTTTGCAGCTGTCTCCATTGTTCCCGCACCAGCAGCAGGGAGATAAAGAGGAGCCCCAGTGTAAGGGGGGAGGAGGAAATCCTCCTGAGCGTCCTGTAAAACAGGGCTCTTAATTGAGGGCTCCTGGTAAGTTTTTTTGGTAACAATCAGGGCCTGCCCTCCCTGTCCATTCCGGACCATACAAACCTTCATCCAAGGGGGTGGATTAGTTGTTGCTTCTGCCCAGGGTAGGATATATCCTATTTGATCTGGGTGGCCAGGGTTGCCAAGAGTGGCATTAGTTACAGCCCATGCCACCTGGGGATCAAAGGTGCCCTCAGGGGGCCAGCCAACTCCAAAAGTGGGCCATTCTGCCTCACAGAAAGTTCGGAGGCGATTCTTGGTGATGGGATAATCATAGCTCTGCTTAACAAAAGAGGGGTAAAGTTTATCAAAATTCCTTAAAACACAGTTCAAAGGGCTATCAGGCTTACTTGCTTTATTACCCATTTTGATGTCCACTTTCCTTAAGTTTCACCACAGAAGTCACACAACAAAAGACAGAAAAAACATATAGAACACAGAACAAAACACAAGGAAACACAAACCCGGCACCGAAACAGAAAAACAGAGGAGCAATGCAACGTCTTGCCAAAGCTCCGGGGTAGGAGTGCGTGCGTGCCCGTCGGCACCTCTCTACCCTTCCAGAGGAATTCCCTACAGAACAGAACAGAAGACAGAACGATTTCTCGTTACTGTCCGGACAGGAGTATATGTGAGCCTCGCCAGGCCACCTCTCTGTCTTCAGAAGAGATCTCCCTTAACCAGATACCAGATGTTATAAAGGCGCCACTTACCTATGGAGGCCTCCTCCACCAGATGCTTGCTAATTGTTTTAGTGCGGCAGTTCACTCCAGCTCTCCGAGGACCAAAGGCTCACCCTGGGGCCTTGGAACGTCTCAAGGTGCGCACCCCCTAGAGTGGCTCTCCAGCCCGGAGCCCGGGAGCGAAGGTCCGACTTCAGAATTTCCAGCAGCCTGATATTGCAGTCTGGTCCTGCAGTTTGATCTCGCTGGGGCCTCCAAAATGTTAGACCACGACGCAAGAAAAGACCACTGACTCCAATTAAAATCAAATTAAAGCAAGCTTATTATTTCGACCGGCCGGGCTGCCTTGCCCCTCAAAATCGTGGAAGCCAAGGACAGCCCTGAGGCTTCTTTGTGGCCCAGTTTTATAGCCCAAAAAGTTACACAAAGGGGGGTTACAGATAACAACACTCTGAGGAACATAACACAAGTTTACATTTTTGCTGGCCCCGGCATCAGAATTTATGGAGATCTTAGAGACTCAGAGAGGGTCCTTATCCGGCCAGGGAAGGCCAGAATTTATGAGGCGTCACTAAGGTTTAGGAAAGGGTTGTTATATGGTCGGGGAAAACCGGACCTGGGTGAGTTCAGGGCACGGGCAGGCATTCCAATCAGCTTTAAACATCAACTAATGGCCAGGCCATACAGACATCCTGATATTTTTACAAAAAACAGAAATGAATCCTTCATAACTTGTGATAAGCTGGCTTCTGATCTAATGAGATAACTAGGCTAGGTATATCAGGTCTCACTAGTGTTGACAGAAAAAACCACCCATCTAGAAGTCTGGGTCCTTCCAAAGTTAAAGAAATAAAGACTTCAACAAACAAAACAAGAATTGAGAGAATTTGTTGCCAGTAGAGTTGTCTTGCAAGGAATGTTCAAAGAAGGAAAATTATACTTGGATCTATGTAAAGAAAGGAAGAGCATTGAAGAAGGAATAGTGAAGGTAAAATGAAACCCTTCATTTTTCTTATTTTTAGTTGATCTAACAGATAACAATTTGTTCAAAATAATAGCAAGTCACGTGTGTGTGTGTGTGTGTGTGTGTGTGTGTGTGTGTGTGTGTGATGAAATGAGTGCCAGCAATGATACAGGAACTGGAGGGAAGAATCAGGATTATATTATTATAAAGTACTCATACTACCTGTGAAATGGCACAGTATTTAAATTTGTCCTTAAATTAGTTTAAATATCTAGTGCAAGGTTGTTCGTAAGGTTAACATACAAGTCAATCTTTTTCCCAGACAGCAGAATCTTGATCCATTTTCTGTCATTATAATCACATACTACAGACTCCCTAACTTGATTTATAGACTCAGTACAGTCCCATTCAAAATCTAAGCAAATTGTTTTATGTTTATTGGCAAATTAATTTTAAGGTTTATATGAAAGGTCAGACTCACAATAGCTAACTCAGTATCAATGGAAAACAAGTCAGAGAATCCATACCACCTGACTGAATACATATTATAAAACCACATAATCAAAATAGTTAATGATCAATGAGACAAATAGAGAACCTAGAAATAGATCCACATAAATATATGATATAGTTAGCTATTCTTAACAAAAGTCCAAAAGCAATACAATAGAGAAAATATGGTTTTCAATAAATGATGCTAGAACAATGAGACATACAGAAAAAGAAAATCTAGACATAGAACTTATACCCTTTACAAAAATTAATTCAAAATACATGATAGATATGGGACTGGGGCTGTAGCTCAGTGACAGAGTATTTGCCTAGCACATGTGAGACAATGGGTTCGATCCTTAGTACCATATAAAAAAAATAAACAAAAATAAAGGCATGATGTCCATCTACAACTACAAAAATGTTTTTTTAAAAAATACATGATAGATTTAAGTGCAAAATACAGAACTACAAAATTCCTAAAAGAAAACAAGAAAAATTCAAATGGGTTTGGCATGACTTAAATTGTAACATGAAAGATATGATCCATGAAAGAAAGAATTGATAAACTGGATCTAATTAAAATTTAAAATTTCTGCTCTGAAATACACTGTCAAGAAAACAAACACAAGCCTGGAACTGCAGTGCACGCCCATAATCCCAGTGGCTCAGGAGACTTAGGCAGGAAAATCACAAGTTCAAAGCCACCCTCAGCAATAAAATTAAAAAATTTTTAAATGTCTTGGGCTTGGGTTTTGACTTGGTGGTAGCATGCTTGCCTAGCATGTGTGAGGCACTGGGTTCAATTCTCAGTACCACATACAAATAAAGATCCATCAAAATATAAAAATATTTTAAAAAAATAAAATGTCTCAAAAAAAAGAGGAGATATACAATTAAAAAGTATAATTCACCAAGGATATATTAAAATTTGTAAACTTATTTATCATAGCATGACTTCAAATTTTATAAAGCAAAGATGATTACAAATGTGAAGTGAATTTAAACTACAATTGCAATGGAAATATTAATATGCTGTGCCTCTGTAACAGAACATCTGACAAAGAATATAGCACATTATTTCTCCAGTTTTAATGTGCATAAGTATCGCCTGGGATCTAGTAAAAATGCAGACTGTGAGTCCATAGGCCTGGGGTGCCAGGTTCTGCATTTCCAAATACACTTCCAGGCAACCGACAGATGCCAGTAGTTTGGGGAGCAAAGAGTAACAGATATGACTAACACAGGAACTTTGTGCCCAAAATACAGTCATTATTTCAAAGGCAAACAGCACATAGATGAAGAGGTTAGATGAAAATTTTCTTAGTTCTTCCTATTTCTATTATAATAATCTGAAATGAAATTAAATGAGCCATACATATTTGAGAAATTAAGAAAGAGAACCACAAAAATAAACTAAAAGAAATGAGGAACTAATTATTAAAAGTATTTGAATTAAAAATGAACAGCTTAGTCAGGTGTGGTGGGGCAGACCTGTAATCTCAATTACTGGAGAGGCTAAAGCAGGAGGACCACAAGTTCAAGGACTGAACAAATTACTCAGAGATCTTGTCTCAATGACAACATTAAACATCACTGATTCATTTCCCAGTTAATTAGTCACAGCTAATATTAATAGCAGTTATCATTGAAAAAGGGGATTTGAGGTATGGGACAATATCACTTTTAGTTTACAGTTTATATGCTTTTTTGCCACAAACATATTAGTTTTGTTATTTTTTTTAAAAGTCCACATAAAAGAATAAATGTGTAAAACAGTTAAGATTATTTTGAAAAATATTAATGAAGGGAACTTTCTCTACCAGATAAATAACACATCTATACATGGCACACTGCAGTGACTAATTGTAGTATGGGTATAGGAAAACAAAACCACAGTTCTGGAGAGTGTACAAATATGCCCATAAATATATCACAATTTAGAAAATAAAAGTGATATTTCAAATTGATAAGAAAAGGCCTTTAGGACAATTGGCTTTCCAAAGTGAATAAAAGATTAAAAATCTCAAGTTGAAGATTTAAATATTTTTAAAAATCAAGTACTTAGGGGCTGGGGATGTGGCTCAAGCGGTAGCGCGCTCGCCTGTCATGCGTGCGGCCCAGTTCGATCCTCAGCACCACATACCAACAAAGATGTTGTGTCTGCCGAGAACTAAAAAATAAATATTAAAAATTCTCCCTCTCTCTCTCTCTCTCTCTCTCTCTCCTCTCACTCTCTCTTTAAAAAAAAATCAAGTACTTAGAGAAAATTAAGAGTTATCTTAGGATAAGAAGGATCTTTATAACTTGAAACTATGAAACAATAAAGTGATTTGACAAATTTTATTACAAAATTAGAATATTTTGAATAGCAAAAGATACCAAAAAACAATAGCAACAACAATGACCAGGAAAAATATTTCCAGTACACAGAATAGGGAGTTACTATTCCTACTAAAATCTCCTACAAAGCAAGTAAAACAGTCAAAACAAAAGTAGGCAAAGAACATAAAATGAGGCTGAGAGAAAACACAAGAGCAAAAATTCATAAGCTGAAAAGGGAATGAAGAAGAAATAACTATGAGCCTACATGGGAATGCTGACTCCTGTGTCAACAGTAGCAAAAGCCACTGTCCATTTACATCAAGAGTCCTCAAAAGACTTAGGAAATGGGACCAAGTACATCTAGAAGTAGGCTTAAGAGGGGACTAAAAGCAGGATACTGGTTGAAAAACTTAAAAAGAAGAACATGCCTAGTTACTACTATGCTGCACCATCAGGATTCACCCCTCCCCATTCCTGACGTTTTTGTTTTTGTTTTTGTTTTCTCTAGAGAGGGTCAAACAGAAAGTCTTTGGGCAGGGAGTAAATAAATATGCATTGTTTAGTGTTGAGGGAAGAGATATCATGTTGAAAAAAGAGAAAATAATAAAGTAAAAAATATATATATACAGTGAATAAAACACACACCCCAACACACACTCACACACACACACACACACACACACACACACACACAAACACACACACACACACACAAATTTCTCTAACCTGGATTCCAAAAAGCTGATCACCAAGTATATCTCCTCTAGGTAGGAGAGTGGAAGAAGTCTGACTCACCAAGAGAAAAGTCTAAAGATACCAACATTCAGGGTTTCCCAAGGAAACAACTGACCAAACGGTCTATTCTAAAGATCATTGTGATGATAAAAGTTTCTAAACAATTGTGTGTATGTGTGTGTGTGTGTGTGCGCGCACATGCTAAAGATGGAACCTGGGGCCTCATGACTACTAGGCAAGTACTCTACTACTGAGTTATACACCACACCTCCAATCCACTTTTTAGTATCCAGGATCTAGAATATGAACAAACTATCAAGATTCCCCATTTATTTGAAGAAAGTTTCTAAAATGATAGAGACAAAACAATTGATTAGAAAACAACTTGAAAGAAACAGACTACTCAGAGAAGAGAAAAACAACAATAGTTGATATTCTCAAAGGGCATATTGCAAAATGAAATGACAGCAGGTGCTACATAAAATAGGAATATTTAGAGAATAAAACAACTTTTAAATGTAAAATAAGATAGCAAACATGAAAATATTCTGCTATTAAAATACAACAGAAAAGCTAGGCAGTGACACATGCCTGTAATCCCAGCAGTTCTGGAAGCTGAGACAGGAGGATCAGGAGTTCAAAGCCACCCTCAGCCATGGCAAGGTGCTTAGCACTCAGTGAGACCCTGTCTTTACAAAATAGGGCTAGGGCTGGGGATGTGGCTCAAGCGGTAGGCCCGGGTTCAGTCCTCAGCACCACATACAAACGAAGATGTTGTATCCGCCGAGAACTAAGAAAAAATAAATAAATGTTAAAATTCTCTCTCTCTGTCCCCCTCTCTCTCTCACTCTCTCTTAAAAAAAAAAAAAATAGGGCTAGGGATGTGGCTCCAAGGTTGAGTGCCCCTGAGTTCAATCCCGGCTACCCCCCACCACCAAAAAAAAAAAGACAGAAAAAAAACAAGATAATTGAGGAAATCTCTTAGAAAGCAGAGGAAAAAAATATACCAAAGCTACGAAAGATGAAAATCAGAAGATCCATCCAAGAAGTCCAACATTTGAGTAATAAAAATGCCACAAAGGGAAAATAGAGAAACAGGAGAGGGGATAAAATTATGAGACATAATTAGAAAAAACAGAAGAATTTAGTTTGCAAAATCCCAATGAATATGCTGTTGGTGGTAGTTTTCTTTTCTTTGTTTTTGTGGGTGGCAGAGTCATGAGTATTTGTTTTACAATAAATCATTAAACTATATTTATGGCTTTATGGAATAGGTAGTTATTCTATGTATGTGTATATTTTACAATTTTTTTAAGTTAAAAGGGAGAAAGGTCCACCAAGTGTTCAACAGTGAATTAAAATAGACCCACTGTGTGAGTCAGCTTTTTGTTACTGTGACCAAAATACTTGAAATGATCAATTTAGAGAAAGAAATGTTTATTTGGGGCTCAGGGTTTCAGAGGTCTCAGTCCATGGTTGGCCAACTCCATTAATTTGGGCCCAAGAAAGTCATCATGGCAGAAGGGTGTGGTAGAGGGAAGCTGCTCACCTTATGGCATATGGGAAACAGAGAGACCCAGGGAGGAACCAGGGACAAAATATAATCCCCCAAGGGCATGCCCATAGAGACCTGCTTTTCCCATCCACACCCCACCTGCCTACCATTACCACCCAGGAATCCATTCAAAGGAATAATCCATCAACTAGTTAGGTTATGGGCCTCATAATCTAATCATTTTACCTCTGAACATCCATGAGCTTTTTCAGGGGACATCTCACATCCAAACCATAATACTCACATTATGACACATAATAAAATCTCAAGATACTGAGGTAAAAAGAGCTTATCAGCTTCCAAATCAGAAAGAAACAGATTTCAGACAAAGGATCAAGAATTAGAGTGGTATTGTAACTCTCAACAGCAATTCTGGAAGCTCAAAGACAATGGAGCAATGCCTCAAAATTATTTTCAACCTAGAATTCTGTATTTGGCTATGTTCTCAGTGAAACATTAGGCAAGAAAAAAAAACATTTTAAGATATAAAATATCTCTAAAAGTTATTTTTGGTGTACCCTTTTCTTTAGAAAGATACAACAAGGTATGTTTTACTAATATAATAAATCAACTATCACAGAAGTCAAGTGGTGTTCAAGAAACAAAATAACAAAGAGATGAAAGTAATTCCCAGGATAATAGAGATTCTAAAAATAGAGATTAACCCAAGACAATAGAGAAGAAAAATCCTCAATCTGAAAGCATATCACACCCTAGAGAATAAACTGCCCATCGGTGATCAACTGAAATCCAAAAGAAAGAGGGAAGAATCAAGGATTACTTCCAGGGTTCTGGTTTGAATAACCTGATGAAGCACTATGTAATTAGATAAGAAACCCTAAATGAGCAGGGTATAAGAGCAGATGTGTCTTTGGATATGTTGCATTGCAACAGAGAGGGAGAGTATGCACTTACCAACAGCACTGACACAGAGTTATGAGCTATCAGAACAAAGATGGCAACTTAAGTTCCCAAAGAGATCACCCAGGAACAAATGTAGAATTTGGGAATATCTGTCAAACAGGAAACATATGATATCTAACCCAGAAACTTATACACATACTTTTCCAACAGAAATCCTGGGTCAAGAGTGAAAAATAAGTACAAGAATGTTCAAATCAGCCCTTTGTACAAAAGTTGAGGCAGAAGGAAATAACTATATCAATATCAAGTGGATATAGGAGTGAACAAATTTAATAAATGTTTCTAATGGATGCCTATGCAACTGCTCATAAATGAAGCAAATATGGTTGTGCTAACATGGGATGGGATGAAAAAGCAGTAAATGTAGTTCCCATGTTTCTGACACCATTCACAGGAATGAATATGCATGCACTATTATAATGGCAATATAAATGTGTTTGTAAATACATAGGTAGGTAACAAGACAAAAATAAAAACAGAGGTAAAATTTGTGAAATGGGATTGGGGCAAAGGAGTCTTTTACTTTGCTATCAATCAAATTTTTTACAAGAATGTATTATTTTATCAATTTTTAAAAAGAACATGAAAGGATAAAAGAGCATCTACTAAGCCAAGAATATGAGAGAACTAGAATGGTTGGCTGGCTGACATCTTACCTTCTATGAAGCAAGTTCTTGACATAGGATTTGCTGATGACATGTGGTAGCTGAAATTCTGGGCAGGATTCTTCATGTTTCATACAGTCTTTGAAGTGAACAGAAAGAAATAGTTGATTCAAAAGCTGCAGTGCTTGTCGGCAATCCACATTGCTTTCTGTGCACATGTTTAGGGCTGCATAGATTAATCCCTCCAGCCATTTGATATTGAGGATTATTCCCCCTACACATCAATGAGAAGGTAAATACCAATCAGCACCACCAAAAATGAGTTACAGGGATCCTAGGAGAAACCCAAGACACTGATTATAAGCCACAGGTTGGTAATAAGGACCTGGAGATGAGCAAACACTCTTCCCTCCAATAGGTAACAGCTCAATTTTCCCTTTATAACATCATGTGTTGACCATACAAAGAAGGACAGATGACTAATGTAGACATTGCAAATGAGGCAAAAGTTTATCCAGAATGGTCCTTGCCAATAATGGAAGGTACTGGAGAAAATTTTAGATTAGAATATGGGAAAGCCATTTTAGTTCCAGATATTGCATTCTCTTGTTTATTTCCTCTGGTTATTTCCACTTCATCTTTAAGAGTACAGATAACCAGCCTTCTCAATATTCCCTAATAATGGCTGCTTTTTATCATCAAACACTGATCTAATTCCAAACCCGAAGGACTGAGAATATATCTAAATTGTGCTCTCCACAACAATCACGCCATCCAGGGATTTAATGAGATCGGAACAGGCAAGGGAAAGGCAATTTGAAAAGAACACCATAAATATAGTGAATCATTACCATCAGGACTGTAGGGGCAGGTAGCCCGAAGAATCACAGGATCTTGGAGAGCAGCTGTGATTTCCTTATTGGCTCCCCAGATCTTCTCAAAATCCTCAACACAATGATACTGAGGTCGCAAGATATTGGTGTGGTTCAATAATAGTTTTAACCTGGAAGGCACCAAAACTGGGAATGCAATGCCATTTATGCCAAAGACTGGGATAAATAAGTATATAATCTATTGCATTCACACCCATCACCAGCAAACAGGCTTTCCTACATAGCACTGCTCAGAGGCAAATGCAGCTCTGGGTCTGCAATGAGGGCACTAATTAGTTGAATTGTTCATCCATCCATCTAACAAACACTAATTGAAAGTTTTCATGTGTCAGGCACTAGGCTAGACACTAGGAGTAGAAAAATAATATTTGATACATATTTGTAGTAACCTCTCATGTTGTTGACTGTTAGTTTCTCTTCTCATTGATGCACAGAGGAATATCATTCAACTTCAAGTAGTGGGAGACAATGTGCTCCTACAAATTCTCAACATTCACACAGCAAACAAATATCTCACCCACAAGCACTATTTGTGGAAAACTGGGGAAGACACAATTAGAAAGGCTGGCTGGGTCTTTCAGCAGATCAAGCTGCCTTATTTTATTATTAGGAATGACCAACTCCAAGAGGGAACCAGTAGTCAGAGATAAGAAAACAGTAGTTCTGCCAATTCTGTTCTTGTCCTAACGAGATACCTGGGTATTGGGATGGCTGCTACAAAGCTGAACACAATGCAGGCCTTTTCAAGACTGGTTTGAATTTCTATGCAGATATGAGGCAGCTGAGATGGCAAGCAGCAGAGGAATATCACGTTGGCCCAACCCACCAGATCAGAATTATGGTAAAAGCACTGGACCCCCAGCTTCTGGAACTCGGCTAAGAAGGATAAAGGAAGACAGAAAAAGAGCACAGTACAAGGAGTTTGACCTGAGCATCAGTTATGGGGAGAGGATGATCACTACTTTATCTCAGTAAATCAACCCAAGACTTGCTGCCACACATATCAGAAGACACTCCTATCTGTCTTCTTCGAGCTACACAGCCAGGCCCTAAGCCCGTTGCTAAAGCAGCCAGTGCTACTGCAGCAACATTTGAGATGCTAATACAATTCACTTTTATCTTACTTTTACACCAAATGCTAGAATTCTTCAAAAAGTTTTAAGGAAGAAAAAAAAATCTCTGGGCTTCAGTTTACTGAAGATTTACAATGGGCCAGAGAATTTACTTTATGTACATTCTTTAAGGTAATCCTCATAAGGACCTTCTGAGGCAGAGCCCAGTTGTATTCCTATATTATAGAAGAGGAAACTCAGACTTCAGAATGCCGTGTGACTTGCCCAAAGTTATACAGCTCAGTATCTTGAGTTGGTGGGTAAGACTAGGAGAGTAGAAAAGTATAGAGCAAATGCTGGGAAGAGTTTGGAAAGATTTAACGAGTTCATAATGTAAGTATACACAACTTAATAGGATATTTATCAATACAGAGAAATGTGATAATTCATGGAGTACATAAAAACACTCACTGGTAGTGAATCATTTGATTGTATTTCCTGCAATACAAATTTTCAAAAGTGAGAATTTAAAGCATACACTCACATCTGGCACATATTTTAAGTGTCATTGAAAAAAAGGAGGGGCTGGGATGTGGCTCAAGCGGTAGTAGGCTCGTCTGGCAGGCGTGCGGCCCAGGTTCGATCCTCAGCACCACATACAAACAAAGATGTTGTGTCCACTGAGAACTAAAAAATAAATATTAAAAATTTAAAAAAAGAAAAAAAGGATATGTGGGGAATGAGATTGACCAAATTATATTGTGCCTGCATATATGTATGAATATTCAACAAGGAATCCAACCAGTATGCATAATTATAATGCACTGACAAAACTTTTTAAAAAGAAAATATGAGAGACACTGGAGAGGTGACTTCTTATTTTAACAACCAAGAATACATGACAGAAATGATGCTGAGATTATCCAGATACTCATGATCCTGGAAAACAGATAGGACAAAGAGAAAGTTTAGAAAGGAGGTGCATGCATCATTCTTTCATGAGTTGTTCTAATTCCTTACACTTGCATAGAAGTTGATGCTGAGCATTTTGAATCTTTGCTTCCTTACACAACACACAGAGGAATTTTTTAAGAGAGAGAGTGAAAAGAGAGAGAGAGAGGGAGAGAGAGAGAGAATTTTTTAAAATGTATTTTTCAGTTTTCAGTGGACATAACATCTTTATTTTATTTTATGTGGTGCTTAGGATCAAACCCAGCACCCCGCTAGTGCGTTACCGCTTGAGCCACATCCTCAGCCCACACAGAGGAATTTTTAAACTAATTTTATTACTACTAAACATACTGCTTCCCAAAGAATATATGTACTATATTGAAATATCATATTTACTAATTCTACCACTGGGGCTAGGAAATATGCCTTAATCTGGCACAATCGAGCACACCTGTAATCCCAGGGACTCAGGAGGCAGAGGCAGGATGGTTGTTGCAAGTTTGAGGTCAACTTCTACCACTTAATGAGATCCTATCTCAAAATAAAAAATGGGCTGGGGATGTAGTTCAGGTATAGAGCGCTCCAAGGTTCAATACCCCATACTGAAAAAACAGAAAAAAAGAAATACACCTTGAGTAATAAGACTTTTTAAAAAAGTTTCCTTTCTTTAGAAAGAACATTTACAAATCAGTAAGAAAAACATAGGCACTCTAACTTGAAAAATGGGCCAATACCGAAAAAAGATGAAATAGCAATAAACTTACAAAAAATTTAAATTCCTCGAGTGATCAATTAAAAACAGGAAAAATTGAAAAGGCATATTAGAATGGCAATGTTAAAAATTATTCCCAGCATTGACAGTGGCATAATAAAGCAATTTTTATACATTGCTGATAAAAATTTACACCTGAACAAGATTTTTTGAGTTAATTTGAAAAAAAAAAAAGCATTAGAAATCCCTTAACAAATAAACATATACTTACCACATGACTCAGCCATTTCACTCTCAAGTATTTACCAAAGAAAAATGAAAGTAAGGAATGGGAATATAAAGTTTGCCTAGCATGCATGAGGCCCTGAATTCAATCCCCAGCTCCACCAAAAGAAAGCAAAAAGAAAGTAGTGCACATGAACACTTACATTAAAAATGTTCATAGTGGCAGCTGGGGCTATAGCTCAGTTGGTAGAGTGCTTACCTTGCACCCCCCAAAAAATGTTCATAGTGGCTTTATATGTGATAGCCAAAAACTAAATAATCTATATTAACAGGTGAATAAACTATGCAATATTAATACAATTAAATGATACTCAGAAGTAAAAAGGATATTGATACATGAAAGACATAGTTATATCTCAAAATAATTATGTAGAGTAAAAGAAACCAGACCAAAATAAATGCAAACTGTATGACTCCATTAATACAAAAAAAAATTCTAGAGAATACAAACTAATCAATCTGTAGAGACAGAAATCATTGTCATTAAATTCTTGGGTGGGGAGCTGCAGGGATATAGAGATTCATGAAGGGCAAGAGGCAACTTTTGAGGGTATGCTCATTATCTTGAGTGTGTTGATGGCTTCACAGGTATACTATTGTAGTTTGGATATGAGGTGTCCCCCAAACACTCCTGTGTTAATGCAGGAATGATTAGAGGTGAAATGATTAGATCACAAGTTCTATGAGCCAATCTGTGGACTAATCCATTTGATGGACTAATAATTTGAATGGACTAAGTGGGTGTAAACTGTATGCAGGTGGGGTGTGCCTGGAGGATTTATATTTCCTTGGTGCCTCACCTGCTTCCCCTGCCTGCCCCCACCCTCTCCTTCTCAGCTGCCATGAAGTGAGCAGCTTTCCTCTGCCACACCCTACCACCATGATGTCTTGGTCTCACCTTGGGCCCAGAGTAATGAGCCAGAAGACCATGAACTGAACCTCAGAAACCATGAACTCAAAATAAACTTTTCCACTTCTAAGTTGGTCTTGCTAAGTATTTTGGTCACAGTGACATAAAACTAACATATGTACACAGGTCAAAACATTAAATTATGGGCTGGGGATGTGGCTCAAGCAGTAGCGTGCTCGCCTGGCATGCGTGCGGCCAGAGTTCCATCCTCAGCACCACATACAAACAAAGATGTTGTGTCCGCCGAACAACTGGAAGAATAAATATTAAAATTTCTCTCTCTCTCTCTCTCTCTCTCTCTCTCTCTCTGTCTGTCTTTAAAACAACAACAAAAAAAACCAAACATTAAATTATATGCTATGTATGTAGTTTATTGTATGCAAATAACATCTTAATAACATTATACCCTCATGTTGATCTAGAAATAACTGACAACCCTGAGAAGAAGATTACAGGTACTTATTATTTTCTTCTTTCTAATATTTTTATTTCAAAATAAAACATAACTTTCAAAAATTATGTACAAGGAAGTTCAACTAAATATTTATGGCACAGTTATATAAATTACAGTATATCCCATACTTTGGAAGCTATACAATCTTAAACTCATATTTATATTCATCTATTTACTGAGATAAATAAATTTTAAATCCTGACGCAAAAATAGAGAAAGGTAGAATGGGTATGGAGGATCTGGCACTCCTAGCCACTGCCCAGACACACACCTTGGCATCTAAATGTCCAGACCCCAGAGGCAGTAAGCATACCTTGCCCAGAAGACACAGGGAGTGCTCACAGGGACAGTGGAAGGGTTTTAAATCATTATTGTGAAGTGACACAGAAATATGCTTATGACACATTAAATTTAAAAGGCATAATACAAACAGGTAGGCACAGTATCGACGTTATGGTTTAGATCTGACGTGTCCTGCAAAAGCTCGTATGTGAGACAATGCAAGAATTTTCACAGGTGAAAGGATTAGATAATGAGAGCTATAACATAATCAATGGATTAATTCACTGGTATGGATTAACAGGGTGGTAGTTATAGGCAGGTAGGGTATAGATGGAGGAGGTAGGTCACTGAGGGTGTGCCTTTGGGGTTTGTATTTTGTCCCTGTTGAGTGGAGCCCTCTTTCTGCTTCTTTGCCTAATCCTGAGATGCTTTCCTCTGTCCTTCTACCATAATGTTCATCCTTACCTTCCGCCCAGAGCAATGGAGTTGGCCATCTATGGATTGAGATCTCTGAAACTGCAATAAAATAGACCTTTTCTCTTTGACACTATTCTTGTCAGATCTTTTTGGTCATAGCAATAGAGCTGACTAAAACAATAACTGAGATAATTAGAGAAATCAAAAGGGAAGAAATATTGGGCTGGAAATATAGCTCAGTTGGTCCAGTGCTTGACTTGCATGTACAAAGGCCTGTGTTCAATCCCCAACAGAACAAAAAGAAAAGGGCAGGGACAAGAAAACTGATAACCCTGATAAGAAGATTACAGGTAGTTATTATTTTCTTCCTTCTAATATTTTATAATATATATTATTTATGTTGTTTTATTTTTCAGGTTTTATTATTGAAAGATGATTTAGATACAGTGCCACACAGATCTGAAGTATATGTTTTGAACAGTTGTAAAAATGAATACATTCATATAATTCATACTTCTCTCAAGATGTAAAATATTTCCGTCTCCCCAGAAATTCCTCCAGGTCCTTTCTCAGACTTTCTTGCCAGAAGTAATCATTGTTCTTATTTTTTTTTTTTCTTGTAGTACTAGGGATTGAACCCAAGGTCTTGCACATGGTAGGTAAACAGTCTACCACTAGGGTTGGGGATGTGGCTCAAGCGGTAGCACGCTTGTCTGGCATGCGTGTGGCCCGGGTTAGATCCTCAGCACCACATACAAACAAAGATGTTCTGTCTGCTCGCTCTCTCTCTCTCTCTCTCTCAAAAAAAAAAAAAAAAAAACAGTCTACCACTAAGGTATATTCATAATTCCTCCTTGTACTTATTTCTATCACACAGGTTAGTAAATGGAATTATTATTAAACATTTTTTGAAATCCAGTAAATGTTATTTTAAAAAACTACTAGGCCAACTGCAAATATTTGAAACTGTTTAACACCCACCAGAATTTACCTAGTTGAGTTAGAAGATTTGAACTTTGTATGGAAAGCTTCCCTGAATCCAGAAGATAATTCACCACCAAGGACACAGGCAGGAGAGGCTGATACAAAACAGTTCAGTGGAGAAAAAGGTTGTTTTAAACCACATGTTTCTAGCTTTTGGAGCTAGCAAACTAAGCACTCTGGTGCTGTGCACAAGAATTCCCCGTTTAAAGGGACTCTCAAAATGGCTTTGTCATCATCTAACCAGCACATCTAAACTCCACTGTCTAACACACATTGCTCACCCAGGACCTCTGGCCTCCGGGTGGAGATCCGCAGACTTGCAGCAGGGATGGGGACAAGTTGTAGCAGTGTACGAGCCAGCTGCTTCCCGAGACGGCCACCTCCAATGATGCCAACCTTTAGGTTCCTGTTGTCATCCATGTCCACATCACCTGATTTAGTTGAGGGAGAGCTGGAATTTTGATTCTTTTGTAATAATTCTCTGGAGAATGAACAGACAAACATACATAAATATATGTACACACTGTAGCTCTTCCTGTCAACCTCTAATGTTTGTTTCTTTCATTTTCTCAGAAGCCTAGTGGCACCTTAGGTACTTCAGAGAGAAAGCATTTCAATTGTGTGCCATTTACCCACCTTTACTAACAAATTAAATGTTCCATCTGAATAAGTTTTCTAGAAATGTTATCACACCCCCTTTCCAAGGGACCAAAACTAGATTAAAACCTTTTAAAATGAACATCTTTTGGTTACATGCATTATGTGTTTTCCTGCCTTCTTAAATACAAGTCTGAATATTTAATCATTTCATTGACTTTGGGCCATCACTGTGAACAGCCAATCTTGTACCTTATACCATAGCGTGTGATGCATGTGGACCTACTCTTTTTTGTTTTCAAGGCTGACAGCTGTCAAATTTTTCTAATCATGATAAAGAACAAATAACAAGCAATTAACCATTTTAGCTATTTTTAAGTGTATAGTACTATTAACAATAAGCACACTATTGTGCAACAAATCTCTAGAGAGAGACAGGAGGATCATAAGTTCAAAGCCAGCCTCAGCAATTTAACAAGACACTTAGCAACTCAGTGAGCTCCTGTCTCTAAATAAAATACAAAAAGGGGCTGGGCATGTGGCTCAGTGGCCAAGTGCCCCTGAGTTCAATCCCTGGTAGCAAAAAAACAAAAACGAAAACCTAAAACTACATATCCATTGAATAACAACTCCTTGTTTCCCCTGCCCCCAACTTTTGGCAACTACATTCTACTTTCTGTTTCTATTTCCGCTTTAGATGCCTCACTGAAGTGTAATTATGCAGTATTTATCTTTTTGCAACTGGCTTATTTCACTTAGCATAATGTCTTCAAGTTTCATCCATGTTGTAGCATAAGATTTTTTTTTAGGGGTGAATAATATTCTGCTGTGTTATATAACACAATTTCTTTATCTCTTCATCACCAGTGGACACTTAGATTGCTTCCACATCTTGACTACCATGAATGATCCTGCAATGAACAAATGTGCAAATATCATGCTGAGATTCTGTTTCTAATTTTCTTGGATATATACCCAGAAATGGATTTTTGGATCATATGGCAATTCTGTTTTTAAAATTTTAAGGCCCCTCCATATTCTCCTCTACACCATTTTACATTCTCACCAACAGTGCACAAGAGTTCCAATTTCTCCACATCCTCACCAAAACTCACTTGTTTCATTTTCTAATTACAGCCATTCTAACAGACATTCTAATAGGATACTTCATTGTGAATTTGATTTGCATTTTCCCAATGATTAGTGATATGAGAATCTTTTTATATACTTGTTGTCCATTTCATGTGTGTGTGTACATATGTATGAAATATATATACAGTGAAATATACACAAGTAATGTAAGTGTTTGACTTCATTCTTTAATAGGTAGATAACCAATTTCCCCAAAACTGTTGGTTGAAGAGATTATCCCTGTTGTGTAGATTTGGCATAGGATCACTTGACTATATTATGTGGTTTATTTCTGGGGTATTTTGTTCCATCAGTCTATTGGCCAACTTTATGCAAGTACCAAGCTGTTTTGATCACTATAGCTTGGTAATGTGTTTTGAAATCAAGAAGTGTGAGGCCTACAGCTTTTTTATTTTCTAACTTTCTCAAGATGGTTTTGGCTATTCTTTTGAGATTCCATATAAATTATTGTATGCTTTTATTCTATTTTTACAAAAAAAATGCCATTGGGATTTTGATAAGGATTGAATTAAATCTATAGATCACTTTGTGGACTTTTTTTGGAGGGATGGGAGTACTGGGGTGCTTTATCACTGAGCCACATCCCCAGCCCTTTTTATTTTTATTTTTTAAATTTGAGATAGGTTCTTACTAAGTTGCTGAGGATCTTGCAAAATTGCCCAGGTTGGCCTTGAACTTGAGAGCCTCTTGCTTCAACCTCTTGAGAGTCATTGAGATTACAGGTGTGTACAGCATGAACAATTTAATACTAAAAGTCTTCCAATCTATAAGCATAGGGTGTCTTTCCATTTATTTAAGTCTTCTTAATTTCTTTCAGCATGTTTTATTGTTTTCAGTGTTCGGGCCTTTTATCCCCTTGGGTTAAGTTTTTTTTTTTTTTTTTAATTATTTGATGCTACTGCAAATGTGTTTGTGTGTTCTCTCTCTCTCTCTCTCTCTCTCTCTCTCTCTCTCTCTCTCTCTCTCTCATGAGCCCTTGAACCCAGAGTCTGTGTATGCATGTACCACTGAGCCACACCCCCAGCTGAGATTGTTTTCTCATTTTCAGATTATTCTTTGTTAGATTAAAGAAATGCTACTAATTTTTGAGTGCTGGTTTCATATCCTGCAACTTTGCTAAATGTTTACTAGTTTTAACAGTTTTGGGGGAAGAATTTGGGGTTTTTAAATTTAAATTTGTTATATATGACAGTAGAATGCATTACAATTCATATTACACATACAGAGCACAATTTTCCATGTCTCTGGTTGTATACAAAGTAGAGTCACACCATTCATGTCTTCATACATGTACTTAGGGTAATGATGTCCAACTCATTCCACCATCTTTTCTACCTTGACACCCCCTCCCTTCCCCTCTCACCCAGTCTTTGGGTTTTCTACATATAAAATCAGTCATTATAAGCAGAGATCATTTTACTTCTTCCTTTCCAATTTGGATGTCTAATTTTTCTTTCTTGCCTAATTCCTCTCACTCTACCTGTACTACCATTGAGTGTGATGTTAGCTTGAGCTTTCCATGTCTGGCCTTTATTGAGTTGAGGTGATTTCCCTCCTTTCCTAGTTTGTTGAGTGTTTTTATCATGAAAGGGTTGCTTACTTTCTCAGCTGCTTTCTCTGCTGATCAAAATGATCCTGGGGGATTGTCTCTTCTAAAACTTATGCTGAAACTTAATTGTCACTGTGACAGTTTTGAGAGATGGAACCTTTGGAAATTGATTGGGTTATGAGGGCTCCACCCTCATGAATTGATAAATCCCATTACCACGGTAGTAGGCTAGTTATTATAGGAGTGGTTTTGTTTTACAGCACTGGGATTGAACCCAGAAACACTCTTCCACTGAGCTACAGCCCTTTAAATTTTTTACTTTTGAGACAGGCTCTTGCTAATTTGTAGAGGCTGGCTCACAATCCTCCTGCGCTGGTCTCCTGAGTTGCTGAGATTACAGGCATGTGCCACTGTACCTGGAGCAGGAGTGGCTTTGTTATAAAGCAGCCCTCTTATGTACATGCTCTCTTGCTTCCAGTCTCTCCCTCTCCTCCCCCCCCCCCTAGACTCTCACCATGTGGACTGTGAGAAATAAATGTTTTTTTCTTTATAATTTATAAACTCTGTGGTATTGTTATAGCAGAAAAAAATGAACTAAGACAAGGTGTTATGTGAGGCTGTTGATTTGAGATCTCTTTTTCTTTTTTTTTTTTAG
Source organism: Ictidomys tridecemlineatus (assembly GCF_052094955.1). NCBI lineage: Eukaryota > Metazoa > Chordata > Mammalia > Rodentia > Sciuridae > Ictidomys > Ictidomys tridecemlineatus. Next base: position 99,658,629 of record NC_135481.1, read on the forward strand.
TTGTAGTTGCACATTTATTTTTATGTGGTGCTTAGGATTGAAGACAAGAGCTCTACCACTGAGCCACAACCCCAGCCCCCTCTCTTCTTTTTTAATGTAGACATTTAGACCTATAAACTTCCCTTAGTATTCCTTATGCTGTTATGCTGTGTCCTATTAGTTGTTTTTTTTTTATGTATCTAAATATTTTTTTATTCACGTGATTTACACGGTTTAATTTAAATTAGGTAAACAGCTGTTGAGGATTATTTTAAAATGTGGCTAACAGATCTGTTTGTTTACTTTCACCTTTCCTTTTCATTATATCTAATTCTATTCAGGATACTAAATTGTTTTGAAAATTGCTTTTTTTTAGTGCCTGCTGGAATGTTACATAATTTTTTTTTAGCCATCATTGCCAGAATTCCTATCTTCATCCCAGTGCCGGTGAAGACAAAGATAGAGGATGACTGAAAACTAAACTACAGCTTCTGCGATAGCTATCACAACAAACTGTATAAACTGATGCATCAATGAATAATAACTCAACAAGTGATGCTCAATCAAGGAGTTGATTTACTTTGGGAGGAAATGGACATATTAATGGATTCCTCTGCTTTGAACTGCTTGCAGAACTTGCTTGGACTATGTATCACTTGTATACATTGTGAACTATCTGTTGGTGCATCGAATTGTGGTAGTGCCGGGGTATCTTTGCTCATGGTGTCATCAGTGGTACAATTTTTCCAAAAGGGGCCGTCAATTGGCTTGGTGTCGTGGCATTTTGTGTCCTCCCCTTTCTGCTTGTAGCAGGTTATCCACAAGTATGGCTAAATAATGCTGGGCCGGTAGTCAATGACAGGTAAGATCCAATTGCAATGGTACCAACCTAAGACAGGAGGCTGACGCCTTGAGGTCAGCTCATCCGATGATGGGTAAAGACCATATGTAGTATTGGACAACCTAAGACAGGCATGGTCCCTAAGCTATATACTTGTTGTTTAAAAACAAAAGGGGGAGATGTTGAGAGCCACAACCAAGTCAAGATGGTGCCTGGCATTTTGCCAGAAGGAATGGTTGAGGGGTAGTGCCAGCAAGCCATTAAGATGATAATGGTTGAGTTGAGCTGTGTATAATTATTGGGATGATGACTGATTGCTGTAACTGGATGATGCTAAATTGAAACAAACTGGGTATTCAGTTGTTTATATAAACCTCTGCTGTCTGGCAATAAGGTGGCTCCTGCTACTTTGGGTGCCCGCTACTTGAGTTCTCTCGGAGTTCCCATTGAGTTCCTGTGGAGTTCGCCTGGGTTCTCGAATAAAGTTCGTTCCTGCTTGAATCTACAAGTGGCTCTTGACCTCCCAGTTATTTGTGCCCAGCCAGACTGCGGCACAGGAGTTGTATTTTGAGAGAGGCATTTAAAACAGTTAGCTTAAAGGGGCTGAGGCTGGCGCTCAGTGGCAGGGCACTTGTCTAGCATGTGTGAGGCACTGGGTTCCATTCTCACCATGTGTCCATTGACAACTTAAAAAAAAAAAAATCTTAAAACACTAAATACCGCCCTCCAAACAGGCATCCCAGCCGGCTATAGGCAGACTGCAGGTGGGCAGCAGCCATGGGTCCAGGGAGCTGGGGCCTCCAGACCTGCCACCTCCCGGCCTGCACTCCCCATGGCCCCAGGGAATTCCACCTAGGAGCTAGTCCTGGGCTCCCCTTACCGGCATTCGCGCGACCTCACCAGGGCAGGGAAGGTGCTCCATGTCTCCCCCTCTCCAAGCCTGTTTGCCCATCTAAAACCCGGGTTGATGGGCAACTCGGGAGTGCACACCCAGCCGCTGCCAGGCGGTGGAGCTATGAGGCAGACCCGCCGGACTCCAAGGGCCCCTCTTCCCTGTTCCCATCTTTCGGAAACCTCGCCTCTGCCCTTGGCCTCGCCCTGGCTGTGTCCCCACCAGGATCCACTTCCTGTCCTATTAGTTTTGATGTCATGTTTCCATTTTCATTTTTCAAGATATTTTCTAATTTCCCTTTTTGTGTGTCTGTGTGTGGTGCTGGGGATTGAAACCAGGACTTTGTGCATGTGAGGCAAGTACCCTACCAACTGAGCTATATCCCCAGCACTTCCCTTTTCTTTTTTGAGCCATTAATGAGTATGTTAATTTCCACATTTTTGTGAATTTTCCTTTGGCTACTCTTTTCTAGATTATTTGTTTTAGGTCAGCCTTTTCATCACCATGACCAAAAGATCTATTGATTGAAAAGACCAATTATAAGTTTATTTAGGGTTTACCATTTCAGATGTTTCAGTCCTTAAATGGCTTACTCCATTGCTCTAGACCCAAGGTGAGGTAGAACATCATGGCAGAGGGGCGTGGCAGAGGAATGGCTTAGGATTTGACAGCAAGGAAGCAGGGAGAGCACTTACCAGGAACAAAATAAAAACCTCAAAGGCACATGCCCAGCGACCAGCATATCCTACCTGCCTACAGTTACCACCCAGTTAATCTGTATCAGTTGATCAACCCATTGATTCGGATACAACTTTCATAATCTAATCATTTCACCTGTTTAAATTCTTCCATTGTCTCACACATGAGCTTTTGGGGGACACCTCTAAACCGTAACAATTTCATTGTGGTAAAAGATTCCTGATATGATTTTAATATTAGATGTGTTTAGACTTATTTTGTGGCCCGATGGTGATCTATCCTGGAGAATGTTCCATGTGTACTTTAGAATATATTGTTTCCTGCTGTCAAGTAGAGTGCTATGTATCTGTTTGTTAGATTCCAACTGGATTCCACCCCTTTATATACTTATTTGGTCTCCTATCTGGTTGTTATAGCTTTATTGAAAATGGAGAGTTGAAATCTCCTACTATTATTTGTTTGTTCTGTTTTTGGTGCTTGGGATCCAACCCAGGGCCTTGTACATGCAAGGCAAGCACTCTACCAACTGAGCTATATCCCCAGCTTCTCCTACTATTGTTGAGTACCTTCAATTCTGACAATATTTACCTCATATACTTGGATGCTTTGATACTAAGGGCATATATATTTACATTTATTATATCTTCCTGGTGAATTTGGGTTTTTTTAATCATAATAAATAAGTCATTCTTTGTCCCTCATGCCAGTTTTTGACAAAGTATTGCTGATACAAATATGGCCTGGTTTCTTTTGGTTACCATTGGTATGGAATATCTATTTCTATCTTTTTAATTTCAGACTGTGTGTCCTTGTCTCTCCATTCAGCAACTCTGTGTCTTTTGATTGGAGAGTTTACTCCATTTATATATAAAATAATTGCTGATAGGGAAGGACTTTTGCCATTTTGTGAATTGCTTTCTGCTTTATCTTGTAGCTATTTTGTTCCTCTTTTTCTCTTGCTGCTTTCCTTTGTGTTTCATTTTTTAATTGATATGTTTTAATTCCCTTATCATTTTCTTTTGTTTATCTTCCATGGGGATTTTCTTTATGGTTACCACAGAGAAAGACATAAGAATCCTAGGTATAATAACTTATTTTAAACCAATATGGTTTTACTTTAATCACATATAAAATCTCTATTTCTCACCCATTTTTTGTTATTGTTGTCACAAATTATACCTTTTTATATTTTGTATCCATTAACATAATCAGTTGTTTCATGCTTTCACTATTCTATATCAGAATTAGAAATTATTTATATAACACCTATTACAGTATTGAAGGCTATGTATTTGCATATATATTTAACTTTACCAGAGAGATCATTTTTGTATACTTTCATGTTGCTATCTAGCATCTTTTCATTTTAACGTTAAGGACTCTCTTTACCGTTTCTTGTAAGGTTTATCCATCAGTGATGAACTCCCTGATCTTTTATGGGAAGGTATTTTTTCTCCTCACTGTTTGAAGGAGTTAGACTAGATAAGGTATTTTCAGTTGGCTGTTTTTTCTTACACACTTTGAATACATCAAATCACTTTCTGGCCTGTAATGTTTTTGTTGAGAAATAGTCTTTTGGAAGCTCCCTTGTATGTGAATTGTCTTTTTTCTGTGTTCAATGTTCTTTGATAGTTTGAATATGGTGTTTTTGTATGGGCTTCTTTAGATTACAAGTTAGAGTTCTTTGAGCTTCTTGAATTTAGACTTCAAGTTTTGGAAGTTTAGGGCCCGTATTTCTTCAAATAGGTTCTCATCTCCTTTTGAAATCCCCATCATGCATCTATTGACCTGATAAATGGTGTCCTCTAGCTTCATCTCTCTTCTCCTCCTCTCTGCTTCTTTCTTTCTTCTGATTTCATAATGTTAATTATCCTACTTTGAGTTCACCAATCCTTCTGTTTGGTTAAGTCTAATGTTGAACATCTCTGATGAATTGTCTCATTTCAGCATTCTGTTCTTCAGCTCAAGATTTTAATACTTTCTTTTTGGTGATATTCTCATTTGTTCAAGTGTTCTTTTTCTGATTTCATTTAGTTGTTCATCTGAGTTCTATAAGTCCTTGTGCTTTTTAATTTTTTTTAAAAAAGATTGCTATTTTGAATTGTTAGGTAATTTGTAGATCTGCTTCTTTAGGGTTGGTTTCCAGAGATTATTTGTTCCATTGATTGGGCCATGTTTTCTTGTTTCTTCATATATCTTGTTATTTTTTGCTGGGATTTGAGAATGTGAAAAACATCCACCTCTCTCAATCTTTATAGACTGGTTACATACTGGGGGAGAATTGTACCAATTGTCCAACAGGAGATCCTGAGGCCTTCTTTCTCTCTCTCTCTCTCTCTTTCTCTTATGTCTCACCAGGATACTGCACATTCTATATTCTACAAGAAACCACTGAGCTCTTCTTGGTTCTCATTCAAAGTATGTTGACCCCCATCAGGCAATCTTTCAGGCAACTCTGAAAAGCTAGAATGTTGAATATACATTTCACTTTTCTAAGGTAAAATCCCTAAATTGGGTGTTTTCTCCTGATCATACCAAGTTGTAGTGGTTTGAGAAAGGCTATCTCAAGTCAAGTGCAACCATTTTTTCTTTACTCTTTCCATGTACCTGTTATTTGCTTTTCATTTTCCTGGAGTCCACCAACTTATTAACTGGTTTCAAAAGTTCTCATAAAGCCTTTTTAGACATTTTTTTTTGTTAAGTGTCTCTGTGGAATTATGAGGTCTTGGGCTTCTTATTCCTCTGTCTCCCTGACATCACCCGCAGACAGCTGTCAATTTTCACTATTGTTAAGATGAGTGAACCCCTGTCCTTCCATATATGTACTCTTTCTACTTAGCTATTTCAGTTTTGCACATACCTGTGAAATCAGGTAACATTTTTATAAAAATGTTATGATTTATTAAAATAAATGACTTATAAAAGCAAAACAGACCTAAGAAATTGAGGATGAAGGATTTGAGTCTAAACTTTTCAGAGACTGACTTGGTATTGGTCCTGGATGTTTTTTTTTTTTTTTTTTGACCCAAGATTAACAAAGTCTACCCTCTGAATACATAGAGTATTACTTTTATTTTTATTCACTATCTTATAATTGTTCTGTACTTTTGTAAAACCTAGAGTCTTAAAGCCTTAGTGTTTCCATATAAGCATCATAAGCCATATTCTACGGAAAGCTTCTCTCCTGGTGAAAGAGAACACTTTCTCTTAATGTCTAGCCAAATCTAAAATGCCTCCTGGAAAGTCCATATATTGGTTTCTCAACAGTTATCTTGGGTATAACCAACTTTATCAGTATCCTTGTTAGCCAATCAAATTCACTGAGCGGCAGCTTCCTGCTCTATTTATAAATATGATCAATTCAAATGAAGTAGTCCACTACTAGGTCAGCTTCCAAAGAAAGAATTGACTCTATTTGCAGCCAATAGACAAGGAAAGGCTAGTCATTAGCAGCTGTGGAAAATAAACTGGTGGTCCTGCTGTAAAAATGAATGATCATTATTTCACCAACTGAAAGGAAAATTGCACTAATCCATGTCTTATTATGCCAGGAGACCCCGGTATGAATTTTTCTGGTCCTTTCAGACCCGGAGCGATTGAGTGCAGGTTGGAAAAAGTAAGAAAACAATCCTCCTACCAAATTTATTCTCCAATATAAAAAAGGTTAAGTCACTTGGATTCTTAGCAGTGAGATCTTATCTATCTTCCTGAACTTGGAGACCTAGCTTACCTCAAATTATAGAATACTTTGCAGAAGAAAGTTGCATGGGCACAGGCCTCAATCATCAGTCCCCGAGAACGACCCTGCAAATACAGCCAGAAACGATCTTCCTCTGGAATCTCACTAGCAAACTGTAGGGATTCAAGGTTCTCTAGCATGTCCATTTTCAAGCCACCATCTCCTGCAGTGACAGATACCAATCAAGATGGCTTCCTACCATGGAAAAACAGAGGTCTATGCAGGAGAGATTGTCTTATGGTATGTGTACCTAGGGTAAAGTTCTCATGATAGGCTACAGCATCTCTTTCTCCAATATTGAACCTGGAGTTCATATTGTTAAGTATGGATCCCCCTGAGGATTCTTTATCACTGGCTGCCCATGAATCCTACATTCATGAAAAAATTTGAACAGAAACTCAAAGTAATTTGCTTCCCATAGGCTACAGGCATTTTTTTCAGCAAGTGAATATATATTTGCAATGGATTTCAGAGGTGTTCATGGGCAGGATCTTCTCCCTTCCATTCCCTGGGTTTCAGAAATAGGACTGGACACATAGGATCTTATTTCAAGGAAATCCTCCCTTTAACTAAACTTTCTGTGTTCCCCATAGGGTAGAAAAGAACCCAAACTAAATATCACTGGTCCCTTATCTAGGGCAGAGACATCTAGATTTTAGAAAATAAACTTGTAGATGTTTAATTCATCTATATACAGCTCTCACCAACCCAACTGAGATGTACTCTGCTCCACAGTACTTCTGGTCCAGGCAGATAACTAATACATATCTAAGTAGAATTACTTAAGAAAGTTTGTCATTATGACTCCTTAACTACCAGAGTACTTCAGTCTCCGAGTCTTAAAGGGGCCAGCCCCACCTGCAGGTTTTCCTGACCTGAACATGAAGACCCAAGTTCCTTTCACTACTTCTAGGAGTACTAAAACAGATCAGTATAGGACTCTTTTTTTCCCCAACAGAAGAGACTGGATTCTAGTTGTTTTTCCCCCCTAGACTTGAGTATCATATAGATCTTAGCGTTACTTGAGTTACTTTTGCAAGCCTGTCTTTTGTTCAAGAAATCACAGATCAATTTTATAGCAATAGTGATACTGAGATGAGGACTTAAAAGCACTCAAGTCTCTAGTACTCTTGTTAAATTTAAAACCAAAAATTTTTGAGGTGAAATTAACATAAAATTAGCCATTTTAAAGTGAATAATTCAGTGGTACATTCAAAATATTGTACAATTACCTCTATCTAATTCCAAAACATGTTCGTATCCACAAAAGGAAACCCTATTCACATTAAGCAATTTCTGCCCATCTCTCTCTAATCCCAGTCCATAGAAAGAAGCTTGATGGTTCCAGGGAACCATCACACTCCCAATCTCATTAAAAGCCAACTCCCTGGCACCTGAAGTAAGGAACATGATAGTTATTAAATTTAAGAAAACACTTCCTTACATCAAAAACAGTGGATAGGGCAATCTAATGTTGCAAGTGATCTTTCTAACTTCAACAGAAAGTGAAGCTTAAAACCTCCCACAGCAGTGTAGCGCAGCGTATGTTCAACAGAACAGATATAATTTCTAGGCCTGTTTTTACTTATACATTCTCAAAAATAGGGATTCATTTGTAGCTTTGTAATGTCAATGTGGCTAGGACCACTATTTTTTCCAGAATTCTCTTCATTGTTCATATCCACGAAAGGAAACCCTATTTACATTAAGCAATTTCTGCCCATATTTCGGGTTAGAGTGAACCACATGAGCTACTTCTGTCCAAAATCTTAAGGATGGAAATGAAACCCGCAATCAGTTTGTATTTCAGCTTGTAAGGCTGAAAGGCAGGCTCTTCCGTAGTCCACTCACATGGTTGCTTATCTGCTGGCTACCTTGGTGTATGGCAGCAGATGGACTTAAAACTGCTAAACCTTTTTCTGGATCCTCCTTCAGCTGCTTATTCCTGGGCGAGGTGTTTTTCACCTTCATGACAAAGGCCACCAGCTTCTCGTTCAGGATACCCACTCCAAGGTTGGAGGCAGTGAGAAGAGAGATGGGTCCTAGTTTATTTTCATGGTTCTAGCTTGTCCCTGCTCTCCATCACTTTATCTCCATCTTCCCTTCCCAACTGTCTGCCCTGTGAATTTTAAGTTCTACCACCAGGCATGAAGACAACTGCCTTACATAGACTGTCTATCTAGCTACCATAAGAATAAGGTCAAATCCCTCTAACAAATTAAAATATAGATTAGATAGTGTGTATATATACTCCTAGTAGTTCTGCTTTTCAATTCTAATGATACACTAGGTAATAAAGTTACCAACGTTTATCTGAAGATGAACCAATAACTTTAGCACAATCTAGCAAATTAGATTCTTATTTCTTCAACAGCAAGGATCATTAGAAAAGGAACTAAATACGAAGTTACCTGGTATTGCAAAGATTACCAAAGGGAGGAGCAAAAGACGGAGGCTGTCCCCCTTAAAGCGGGGTTTCTCAACAATGGCATTACTTACATTTGGGGCAAGATAATTCCTTGTTGTGGAGGGCTGTCCTATGCATTAGATGCCAGTAGCACCACCAAGTATGGCAATGAAAAATGTCTTCAGACATTGCCCAGTGTTTCCTGAGGGGCAAACTTCCTCCAACGGAGAACCATGTCACCGTAAAGCATGCTCTGCGCCTCTGTAGGCGCATGGTGTCTTTTCCTCCTACCACTTCTCCCACTCCAGATACAGGAGTACAGAACTCTACAGGGTTACAGATTATCATACCCCCACTTCACAGATGAAGATGAGTCCAGGGAGAAATGGATTCACTCAGCACCACATAGCTTGTCAGTGGCAGAGCTGGAAAAGAAGTTAGTTCTTGTGGTCACTCAGCTTAGTGCTTTTTCTGTTACCATACAGCCCTGCTTTGCCATAAGCACCATTACTCTATAACCTGACATGTGTTCACAGGTAGCTGAATGAAATCACGGACATAGACAAGACATGAGTAATTATTTCACCATTCAGCATAAAACAACTGGGCAGGGAAGAAAAGGCACAAAGGACGAAAAAGCTTTATTAGGAGTGTAGGCATGTATGAAAACCCAGGTCAGTCAAACAGGCTGATATTGGTTCAGGGCAGAAAACAGCATCACCAAACATTCTGTCAAAAGTCAAGTGTGAAAATAAAACCTCCATTTAAATATCCTCAGAGAAATGCTGCTGAGTTTAGCCTAGGTGAAACTCTCTGGACACTTCTGGGAAGATAATGAGATTTTTACCTAATGGGAAAACTCCAGCACTGCTGAATCTGAGCTCCGCATAAGGTGGTGGGTCTGGGATAGTAAAAGATAAGGGCGATATCTCATCAAGGTCATCTCAGTATGCCGGTGAGAGAGGAACCCTAAGTTTTGGGGGGGAAAAGTAGACTGGGACAGCAGAGGGGTTTTAGCTGAAGAAACACAATATCTTAGCAACATCTGACATAATGAAGAAGGGTTGCACAGCCTGGTTTGAGTGTGTCTCCAGCAGGTCCTGAGCAGTACTGGCCCCACTTCCAGAGGCCCCTGGAATGCAGCCAATTTGGTTCTGTTCTATCTTCCTTCAGAGCAGAACTGCAAACATCCAGCACTAGGTTCTGGACCATAATTAGCTAAGAGGAAATGAAGCAGCTACCCTGTGACACCTATACCTCTTATTCTAGGAGAGTTCCTTTCAAGAATGGTCACTTTTCTTAGACCAAGAGAGATCTTACCTAATATGGACTCCCACCTTCACATGAGCACCAGGTGGAGAGTATCTTTCTCATAAGTCAAAGAGTTAAATTGTGATAACATCCCTTGTACAGAAGATCAGTCTGAAGCTCTCTGTGTCCAGGTGCTGATTTCTGTCCCAAGATTAGTAGGCACTGCCTGTTGAATGATGGGGCCAAGTGATGTGATGCTGTAACTCTCCCAAAGAAGCAGACTCTCTACTTTCACAGGCAAAAAGGAAAAAATGAGGCAGGTTTCAGGGTAGCTAATGCCCTTTAATTCTTCCATCGAATTTGCTGTAGAGAGAGCAAAGAACGAAGGTGTGTGATCAGTTTTCACTTATCCCCACAGGAGGCAGAGATTAGAATGCAAATTACAGGGCTAGGTTGTGGCTCAGTGGTAGAGCATTTGCCTAGAATGCATGAGGCACTAGGTTCAAGTCTCAGTCACATAAAAATAAAATAAAGGTATTGTGTAAAAAAAAACAAAAACAAAACCCGAGCTATATCCCTATGGCCCTATTTAAAAATTAAAAAAAAAAAGAATGCAAATTACATAAGAAAAAGGAAAGTAAGGATTGGATTGGGGAGTAATTGGGAATTTTTTTTTACTATGTGGGGGAGTTAATTTATTCAGAGATGAATTAAATATCTATTCTGTATTTTATAGAATGCCTGATTTAAGGCATTTATCCTGGTTCTGTCCTCCTCAGGACCAAAATTTACTAGTTTTAGCTGACCTTAGCACAGGTATCAAAATATGTAATAGGAAATGAAGTTCCACATTAACAAAAAATTCAGTAATTTCATGCTATGAGAGATAATCAGCTATACTCCCCAAATACTTAAAATCTATTTTACCCACTTCTTATTTCGAATAGGTAGATCATATCCATCCAAGAAGACTGTATAGTCTGAGTATTTAGAATCTGTAACATGTTTTTATAGTTTCAACAGTTCCTACAGTCTGTAAGGTTTAACTATGATGGTCTGATAAGCATCATAGTTAAGACTCAGTCTGTAGTTCCCAAACAACCCTTTTATCATCTCATATCTCAGATCTCAGAAGTAATTTTTACTGTTCAAAGCAGTGCTTCTGAAATTTTGGCCCACAATGAGTCTTATATCCACAGGACTCAGCTAAGTGCAATACTGCCCAAGTCTTGGGAACATACAATTGACACTACTTTGTGAACTATCTGTTTCCTAGGACAACTGGAGGGGAAAGTGCAGCTGCTCACCGAGCTGCTGAGAATAGTATCGATCTTCTCTTCCTCTGCGGATCCTTTATCTACCTTGCTCCTGTATGCTAGCAACTGCTGACGATCCTTCAGGTCTCGGCAGGTCTACACAGCAAAACAAACAATACAAACCCCCAATTAGTCTTCTCTATGAAGGACTGCCTCTTTTTGTATCTTACCCAATATGGACTCCCACCTTCACATGAGCAACAGGTGGAGAGTATCTTTCTCATAAGTCAAAGAGTTAAATTATGGATCCTCAAGGATCCAGGAAAGGCCAAGAGACCACAGTGGGATAACAGTTGGGGGATCAAGTACCCTCAGTACTTTATATTGGATTAAAGTCTACAGAGTCTAAGTAACTTGAATCAATTCTGAGTTCTCCAAATGCAACAAATTATAAAAGCACAGAGAAACCTGTTAGAGGGCTGATCTCCAACTAACGCTTGCCAGACTATTTTCTCCTTTAAGTCCAATCTGATAAAAGCATCTCAGGATCTAGGTCACAGAAAATTATAATCCCTCAATCTTCACCAAGGATCAAATTTGGGGTTTTCATTTCTTAGGACTCACATCAATGACGACATCATGGCACTTGAACTTAGTAGCTAAGTTTAATTTTGTGTCCACATCTTCTACCAAATTGACATACTCCTGTAATATCTGGGGGAAGAGATACTTCTGATTAATAATTCCCATAGAACACAGAGCTCCACAGGTAGAAAATAAAATGTCTGGAAGAAGGTAAAGAGTTCAATATTAAATATCTACTCTTTCCATCAACACACATAGGATTAGTTCTGCAGAAGAAAATGAGGTGATATTAGACACCACTTCTCTGAAGCCCCAGGAAAGAAGGGAAGAGCACATTCCTTCTTATCCTAAAGTCAGATATGAATGTTGGCAAGGCACAGCACTAGAGAAGATCTGACTTCTGCTTCTATTTTTAGGATGAAATTTTTTTGTGTGTGTGGTGCTGGAGATTGTTCGCCATGGCCTTACGCATGCAGGGCGAACTCTCTACCAACTGAGCTATATCCCCAGCCCAAGGATAAATTTTTTTATTGGTACATTATAAATATACATAATGGAATACACTATGTCATATTCATACATGTATATAATCTCATTCCCCAGTACCTTCCCTTCTTACTGCCTACTGCTTCTTGATACTCATTGATCAATATCATTTTGAATAATTTGAATAGTATATCAGTTCTTCACATGGCTAAACACAGTAGATGCTGCTAACAGATGACAGTCTACAGAGTTACTTCTAAGGGGGAAGAGACTGTTCTTTCCTGGCCTTACCTATTTTTCAAGATCTAGTGCAGCCACTGTATGCCAATGAGGGAAATCAGAACAGGCCAACTATCCATTACTGAATAGCAAGAGGCTAAAAGTTGAGTCTCCCAGAGTATCCTGTACTCAAATCTCTTTATAAGCCATTACCTGGACAGGGGCACTGTTCTTGTGCAAAATTTCCACAACTCGATGAAAGCCGATGGGTGCTCTCTTCTTGGTGTAACCCAGCCAGTTCTGAAAAAGGAAGATGGGAGGCAGCAGAGGTAGAATAGTGAACACACTCTGAGCTAGTAGTCTCTCAATGTTTTATGGACAAGCCAGAATAACATGGTGGGGAGGTGAACAGATTACTATGAGGGATAGAGAAATGGTAAGAGTTTCATTTTTCTGAGAAATCAAAGGATTTTAGGGAGTAGAAGAAAGTCAGAGATATAAATTCTTAGATCTATAAACACTAATGCAGGAAAAAAATTGTAAAATACTACCAAATAGAATGAGTAAAATTCTGACTTCTATATCATTACATGTTGTATAAATGTTCATTTGTAAACTCATAGAGGAAAGGTCAGGAAACCTACTGATAAGATTTTTAATAGTGTTTGCCTTAATGAAGGGACTGAAGTAGAAGCTGGTACACACTGAAAAAGAAGCCACTCTAAAGCATGCACTCTACCACTGAACTACACCCCTAGCCTTCTTACTCTTTATATACTTTCATGTAGTATTTGATTTTGATACAGGTACATTTTACTTTGGTAGTTAAAAGTAACCAATTCATTGACAAGAAGGAAAATCAGAAAATTCTGAAATCCATAAGGAAAAAAACCCTATATTTAAAATGTAAACCAATTTGTATTAAATAATAAAAGACCCCCAATAGCCAAAACAATCCAAGAAAAATAAATTTGAAGGCATCACAAGTCCTGATTTCAAATTATAATCTAAAAATATAATAATCAAAACAATATGTGTCTGACAAACATATAGACTAGTAGAACAGAAAAGAGAATCCAGAAATAAAACCAAGCGTATGTGGTCAACTAATTTCCAACAAGGGCAGCAAGAGGATGCTGCCCTTGTTGGAAATGATGCTGGGGAACCTGAATTTCCACAAGTAAAAAAAATGAAATGGACTCTTACCTTATGCTATATATAAAACTCAACTTAAAATGGACAAAAGACCTAAATATAAGACTTGAAATCATAAAACTCCTAGAAGAAAACATAAGGGAAAAAGTCCTTGACACTGGCCTTGGCAAAGAATTTTCAGATATCACGTCAAAAGCTCAGGCTATAAAAGCAAAAATAAATAAAAGGGACTACATTAAACTAAAAAACTTCTGCAAAACAAAGCAAACAATCAAAATAAAAAGGCAACCGATGAATTGGGAGAAAATATTTGCAAACCATATGTCTGATAAAGGGTTGATATGTAAACTTTTATAAAAAATTCAACAACTCAATAGCAGAAATACAAATAACGCAATTTAAAAATGGGCAATTGACCTGAATAGACATTTCTCCAAAGATGTACAAAACAGCCAGCAGGTATCTGATCAGTATTCACTAATCATCAGGAAAATGCAAATCAATAACACTGTATCATCTCACACTTGCCAAAATGGCCATTATCAAAAAATCAAGCAGTAGTAAGTGTTGGTGAGGGTGTGTAGAAAGGAAATGTGTGTCCATTGTTGTAGGAATAAAGACTGGTGCAGCCATTATGGAAAACAGTATGACGGTTCCTAAAGAAATCAAAACTAAAACTATCATATGATGCAGTAATCCCTCTTTTGGGTGTACACCAAAGATAATAAACTCACCACCTCATAAAGACGCCTGCACGTCCTCCTCCATTACAGCATTATCCACAACAACCAAGATATGAAAAAAAAAAGTAAGCGTTCATCACTGGACAAATGGATAAAGAACTGATGTATATGGGTGTATACACATGTAAACAATGCGAGAGTGCTCAATCTTAATGAGATTCTGCCATTTGTAACTGCCTGGATGAATCCAGGGGACATTATGCTAAATGAAATAAGCCAGACACAGAGAAAAATACTGCAAGATCTTACTTATATGTGTAATCTGAAAAAAAAAAAAAGTCAAATATATAGAAATGGAGATCAGTGATTTCAAGGTATAGAGGAAGTGCAGGCTAGAGGGTACAAAGTCACAATAATGGAGGATAAATAAATCTAGAAAGCCAAGGTACAACATGAGGACTAAAGTTAATAGTATTATGTTGTATATTAGAAATTTGCTAAGAGTGGATTTGAGGAACTATTCCACATATATATAAAATGGCAACTGTGAGATGGATGTTAATTGGGTTGGCTATAATCATTTCACTATGTATATCAAAACCCCATGTGTCACTCCTTAATGTATATAATAATTATCAAAAAATGTAAACTAGTAAAGAAATTACAACCAAAAACAATACATGGTCCTTAATTAGCTCCAAATAGCATGTAAATACAAAAACAGTTATAAATAAATATATTAAATTCAGACTATATTATTTAATTATGGATTATATATACACATGGCAAATATATGTGATATTATTATTGTATGAGTGTCAATTTTCTGGAGACAGAGACTATTTTCTGGAGTTAATGCTTAAGTATTTAAGAAAGAAGTGTCATGAAGTCTGCAATTTACCTTCACATGGTTCAGGAAAAAATCTATGTATATAGAAGAAAAAGCTAGCTAGTATGGCAAAAAATGTTGATAAATTATTGAAGTGGTAAAGACCACATATATTCTCTTTTTTTAGGTTTGAAATTTTAGAAAATAAAAGGTTGGAGGGAAAAAGTTCAAAAAGTAACTTGAGCCAGGTATGGTGGTACATACCTATAATCGCAGCACCTTGGGGTGGCAGAGGCAGGAGGATTTTGAGTTCAAAACCAGCCTTAGCAACTTTAAGAGGCCCTAAGCAACTTAGTGAGACCCTATCTCTAAATAAAAATGAAAAGGGCTGAGGATGTGGCTCAATGGTTAAATGCCCTTGGATTCAATCCCTGGTACCAAAAAAATAAAAAATAAAAAGTTACTAGGACTTACAAAATGATACGATGACCCTTCTTTCTCCCAAGGCCTTAGCAGTATAAACCAATTCTAGGACACCTACCTTTGTGGTGAAGAGGGCATCTACGTCATGCCAGGCTCGAAGTTTGGCACGAGCAGCCAGGGCTGTCAGCACATACTGTTTGTCTGGGATCTAAAAATCAAAGAGCAGGAAAAATTAAGAGAAAATAGAAATGTATTGGGGCTGGGGATGTGGCTCAAGCAGTAGCACGCTCCCCTAGCACATGTTCGATCCACAGCACCACATACAAATAAAGATGTTGTGTCGGCTGAGAACTAAAAAATAAATATTAAAAAATTCTCTCTCTCTCTCTCTTTAAAAGAAAAAAAATTCTCTCTTTCTCTCTAAAAAAAAAATGTATCTACAGAGGTGCTTGAGAATTTTAGAAAAGAAAAATATACCATGGTATTGATTCTACCCCTTAAAGTCAATAAATTTTTCAGGTCAACAAGAATCACTTAACTTCCAAGGCCCAGCACGATTATACACCATTTGGTTCAAGTTCTCTCATTTCCCATAAATTTCATCCCCTTTTACCTTTAACCTTGAGCATCAAAGAACTTGGTGTACAGGGTTATCAAGCAAATCCACTCCAGATTAATATGTACCTACCTTAAATGTCTTCTTCAGGTTGATAGGACTGCTGAATGTCCCCTAGGATTAAAGTGGAAAAAGCAACTTTAATGAGATCACTCAATCTCCCATTTTCCATTCTACTACAGA
Organism: Ictidomys tridecemlineatus; assembly: GCF_052094955.1. Classification (NCBI taxonomy): domain Eukaryota; kingdom Metazoa; phylum Chordata; class Mammalia; order Rodentia; family Sciuridae; genus Ictidomys; species Ictidomys tridecemlineatus. The sequence goes on from NC_135481.1 coordinate 99,674,872, forward strand.
CTCTCTACAGCTCATTTTATAACCATTTAAACCCAGAAATTAATTTACAAGAAAAACTCCAGAGGACTTAATGAAATTATTACAACCTAGTTTATCAAGGAACTGGATTAAAAAGGAAGGTGCTCTTTCCAACTTTCTGCTCATCCAAATAGAAGCTGGGCACGGTGGTGAACACCTGTAATCAGAGCAGCTCAGGAGGCTGAGACAGGAAGATTGCAAGTTCAAGGCCAATCTCAGGAACTTAATGAGACCCTGTCTCAAAAATAAAAAGGGATGGAAATATATAACACAGTGGTAAAGCATCCCCAGGTTTAATCCACAGAGCCAAAACAAACAAACAACAAAATCAAATAAGGGGGAAATATCCACTTGTGATCATTAAGTCCAAATCTCTTCAAAAACATTTTTTAGAAGGATTGACAGCTATCTGACATGCTGCTGTGGCTCTCCATACCATGGCAATCCACTGGAAATTATGGGCCTTTGAAGAGACTGCTATGGGAATCAGCACCAGAGACAAAACATGCTATGCTAGGGTCCCTCTTGGCTCACCCTTGTTGAGGGCCAGGAAAGCTTCCAGGTAGACTTCTGATAACTACATGCATTCACTATTATAAGAATGCATCAAAATACTGGATTTGAACTATGTTCTTCTTGGACAATGAGAGTTTGTGGGTCTTTCTTTCACGTTTTGCCTGTACCTCGGCCTCCATGTAGTGATAGAAGCAGGAGTAGAAAAGCGTTGTCACTAATGGCATGTTGAGGATGGAAGCTTTGCGTGGGTGCTTTCGGAAGATCTCAGTCTGTCCTGCTGACTCTAGATGCCGATCATTTGCCTGTGATGGAGTGAGCCAAGTGAAAAAAACACAATGTCTATGGAGCAGAGGGAGGGAAACCTTTAATACTACAGCAGTTGTGTTTCCCACCCTAGGAATGAAGCAAAAAAAGAGAAAAAGAAGAAACTGCTTAGGATATCCCAAAGGGCAGTTAAACTCTATTAAAAAAAACATGGATCTAAGCTGAATAAAAAGATTACAGAAGAGGTGATAACATGGGAGTTTCAGAATGAAGAGCAAATACTTTCATGTTAGCAAGAGAAGAAAAAGAATGCCTAAGAACAATCGAGGAAGGGGCTATAGTGTACAGAACAGAAATAAAAGGCTTTTAGAGACTGTAACAGGAAATGACAAATAAGTGCAGAGCGTAAGAGTCTCCTAGATGCTGAATGGCATTTAGCCTGGGCACTAAAGCAGAACAGAGATGAAGAGTCTAACCTCAATAATGATTTGACGTTCCAGGAGCGTGTAATGGTCTTGTATGTGTGCAGAATCTTCTGCTGAAAATGGCAAACTGGTAGAGGGCCAGAAGGTTAGTACCTCTTTCTCTATGCAAAAAAGAAATACACTCAACTCAACCAAATTATCACTGTGAGCACAGAGGCTCACGGTGCTTTACAAATCTGTTCTCAATTCACCTTTAGAACACCTCTTTAAGGAAGAGAGAAAGCAGAAAACAGAGTAGACCTTTGGCTTACATTTTTGTATTTAAGATTTTGCCAATTCAAGAGGAATTCTTAAAAATCCAAAAACATAATCATTAGCGATTCTGATGTGGAATGAATAAGAATCCTCACCTTTTGGAAGTTGGATGTTTGGGGCATGAATCACAAAGCTAGTAAGTGAACCTAGCCAACTGCCCATCATCCACATCCCAATAAACCTCTGTAACACAGGTCACTGCTTAATTCCAATTAAAGGGCACTTAAATTTGTCACCCATTTTTTTACTGCAGAGTAATAACAATAAATTACATAGCACAGTCATAGGTTTGTAGATTAGCAAAGATTACAAAGATCTACCCAAATGTCAAAGGTCCCATCTTCAAAACCATGTTTTTATATACGAAAAAGTTGAGGGTCAGTGTCTTACCTGAAAGTCATGTGGCACACCAATGGGTAAGGCCAGGAATAGAAGCCAGATTTTAAACTCTCAGTTCATAGATCTACCCTTTAGAAAGTGCTGCCTTACTCCCGACTCCACTCACTCCAGGAAGAATTCTGAAATTCAATTACACTATCCCAGATAAGTGTGAGCCACAGTGAATTTTTTATAAGAGATAAAGGGAGACAGCAATAGGTTTGTTACGGCACTACTCTGACTTTTCTGTTTTCCAGAGGCCATTTTCAGAGCTCAGTATTTGGTAAAATTAAAGATTCCACTAACATGCAAATTTCTAAATGTGAAATCTGGAAATCATGTCACAAGAGGAATGGCTGAAACAACTGTGAACACTGAACCTGGAAAAGTGAGAACTAGTGGTAGACGTAAATCTGACTTGAAAGACGGAGTTAAGCAAGTTTTAGCTTAACACATGGGAGCACTTTCCAATAATGAGGTGTCCAACAATAAAATGAACTACATAAAATGAACTACTTCTAACAACAGAGCACGCCAGCACAGGAACAATATTATTACAAGGATTTATATTCTAGATGAAAGCTTATACTTGGATTTTGGGGTTTCAAGGACCAGTAACACACCTCCCAAAAATGCATGAGGTCTACAAGTCCATAAAGAGTTATGACCTTTTTATTACATAAGATCATCTAAAAAAATTACAACCATTTTACTACCAAAAAAGGAGGGGAGAGGTGGGAACAAAATCCAAGAATAAAATCCAAGAATAAAAGACAGTATCTCAAATAAACTTAGGTGTAGGGAAAAACTCTCTACATTGTCTTTATTTTTCTCACTTTCCCATAAAACAGTAAAAACACTTGGGGAACTAATATTTGGGATCCACTGAACAAGATGACCTTTGGTGCCACCCCGTGGGGTTCACTGTCAGCCTTTCCCTCCCTACCTATCCATTCCACCCTCTTATTCTCTTCATTCCCTCTATATAAAAGTATACATACATTCCTCTCCCATACTTACCCAATGCAGGTCTTAAGAAATTCTTTTCGTTTCTCAGGGTCCTGAATGTTCAAATGCTCTCGATAATGAGATAGCTACAAAAAAAAAAAAAAAAAAACACAGAGAAAAGCTTGGAGCCATATTGTCTCCTTTGAAGAGGCATAAAACCAAATTCTTCATTCTTAGAGATCTATCTGGGTGCTAATGGTTATGCATGTGTTGGGAGAGTGATACAAAATCATTAATGGCAAAAGTGGTACAAAATCATTAGTAGGTTCATCTCTACCTGAACTGTCCAATATGGCAGCCACAAGCCACATTTGGTTTAAAATTTAAAATAAGTAAGTTAAAAATTCAGGTCCTCAGTTGCCTTATCTGCTTTGTAAGCACTCAAAAGGTACAGGCACTAGCAGCTAACATATTGGACAGAAGAAATATAGACTATTTCCATCATCACAGGAAATTTCTATTGGACAGTGTTGATCTATAATGAAGCACTAAGTAGATAGAGCACCTAGCTTTAGCTGAAGTTTGGCTCTAGATTTAATAATGCAACCAATAATGGCTATTTCCTTCAGTTTTAGCTTTTGAAAGGCCAAAATGCTAAATGTTTATTTCTAGAATCCTTAACCAATTATGTGATTAATCATGTAAGTGATCAACCACTTAAGTATGATTGTAAAATATCTAACAATTAACACCATCAGTAACACAAATAGAGTGTGTTACCTGATTCACTGCTCACAGCTAACTACTCATATTCATATTTAAATACTATAGGTTCTACATGTAATTCCAAAAGAAAATCTCTTCATGTATTTTCTATTTTGAAATTCTAAAAAGCACCCTGATTAAGGCTGAGGAAACAGCTCCATGATAAAATTCCTGTTTAACATGCACAATGCCAAGGGTACACTCCCCTGTACCACAAAAAACAAACAGTCCCTGATGTATTTGTTATTATGAGTTAAGTGATTTATTTGTTATTATGAATTAAGTGATACAATAATCATTAGAATTGTGATAGCTGAAATTTTACACATAATCATTAACTTTCCAGGGCTGTGGCTGTGGCTCAGTGGTAGAGCACTTGCCCAGCATGCGGGAAATACTGGGTTCAATTCTCCGCACCACATACAAATAAACAAAATAAAGGTCCATCAACAACTAAAAAAAAAAATGTTAAAAAAAATAATCATTAACCTTCCAAGAAGTGAAAAATAAATAGATTGACATGAAAAATAAATTGATAAAAACATACAAAAATTAAGAGCGTGCTCGCCTGCCATGCTTGAGGCACTGGGTTCGATCCTCAGCCCCACATAAAAATAAAATAAAGATATTGGGTCCACCTAAAAGCTAAAAAAATAAGTATTTTTAAAAAATGTAAATGATGATATAAGACAAAATAACAGAAATCATTTTATGTCATAATTTAGTCTGAAAAATACTTGGTACACAGAATTCTTAATATTGAAGGAAGTATCTTTAAGAACCACAGTTAATTTTTTGTTAATCAATTCCATTTCTTCTTAAGTTTTTCAAGAAAAAATTCTACTTGAGAAATCTTTATGTTCTAGGAGAATGGACTAAAGGTAGATTATCAGTTTTGCCACTTTAAAAGTGTACAAAGTTGGAAAAAGCTAAATTTACATACAATAACATGCATGATTAATCATCTTCAATTCAATACAATGAGGATAAATTTTAGATAAAAATTCTATATAAAAACACATTTATTCTCATAATCAAACTTCAAAAAAACCAAACTTTTCAAGAGTGTTATATATAAAGAAAATTCTTCATAGTCTTATGGTTTTTTAATTTATTTTTTTAGTTGTAGTTGGACACACTACCTTTATTTATCTCTCTTTATGTGGTTTTTGAGGATCTAACCTAGGGCCTCGCATGTGCTACTCAAGCACTCTACCACTGAGCCACAACCCCAGCCTTCTTATGGGTTTTTAGGGCTTTTTTTGTTACTGGGAAATTGAACCCAGGGGTATTTTACCACTAGGCTACCTCCCCAGCCCTTTTTTAATTTTTAATTTTGGGACAGGGTCTTGCTAAGTTTCTAAGGCTGGCCTCAAACTTTTGATCCTCCTGCCTCAGCCTCCAGAGTAGCTGGGATTATAGATGTGTGCCATTGTACATAGCTCCTCATAGTTTTGAGCTTATAAAGATTAAAAACAGAAACAAAAAGCTCTTCATATGATTACTATAGACTGCCAATAATTTTTTGTAGATTAAGATAAAAGACATTTCAAATTTTCCCATGGCTTGAATTTTAGTACAGGTTCCTTTTAGAAAATATTGGACAAACATTTTCCTGAATTCTGCTGTGTAAAGGTTAATGTTATTAAATGTGCTAGATAAGTGTCACTGACATCATCACAGATATGCAGTACAATGATAAAGGAATAATCCTGCTATCAACATTGCTAAGAAATTCTATTCCTGCACTATAATATCAAACTTTAAAAAATGGTTCACTAAAGTTTTAATAATACAATTAGGTTTTTGGTAAAATTTCAGATTTGTTTTTGTATTTTAGTTCATTCTATGATTGTCAAAATCTGCCAAAGAAACCAATTATCACACTTGGCAATCAAACGCTCAGCCAAGATATATACCTATCTTTCTTCTTCCTTTTTTTTTTTTTGAATCAGAGATTGAACCCAGGTGCACTTAACCACTAAGCCACATTCCCCAGTCCTTTTTAAACTTTTTATTTCACAATAGGGTCTCCCTAAGTTGCTTAGGGCCCTGCCAAGTTGTTAAGGCTGGCTTTGAACTTGTGATCCTCCTGCCTCAGCCTTCCAAGCTGCTGGGATTACAGATATGTGCCAACACACCTGGCTCTACACATAAGATAAGCCCTTTCTTTCTTCTTGACCTACATATGGCTTTTTATTTTTAGCTTCCAATATCTTTAGTCTTAGAAGCCAAAACCCATCCTTATTAGAATAAATTATTCTCCATATATGTGTAATATGTCAAAATACACTTCACCATCATATTCATCTAAAAAAAAGAAATAAAAAAAATTTTAAAAGACATATTTTCAAGGGAAAAAAAAAAAGGAAGCCAAACCCCAAAAGTTCCTACAAACAAGGACTTGAAAACAAATTACAAATTGCTCAGTCCAGTTTTCATTCACTTTAAATCTGTTTTAAAGATTTAAGCCCGGGCTGGGGATGTGGCTCAAGCGGTAACACACATGCCAAGTGAGCCACTGCAAATAGCCACTGCACTGGGTTCGATCCTCAGCACCACATAAAATAAAATAAAGAAGTTGTGTCCACCAAAACCTGACAAATATTAAAAAAAATTCTCTCTCTCTTCTTTCTATCTTTAAAAAAAAAAAAAGATTTAAGAGCATGGAAAAAGAAAGCAATATATCATTTGGTTTAAGTTTCCGGGTTTTCTAGATGCCTTTCTCTTCTGGATATTACCAATATCAAAGGAAAGGACAGTCTGGGATCTTGGAAACTGGGTTTTGGCTTAGATGTCTATTAGATAGGTCCCCAACTGAAATAAAGGCCACACTTACCGCAAGCTCTTCTGTTCTATCTAGGAACCTGGGAAGAAGCAGAAGGGAGCAGGGCATTTTTATCTATTGATATGTGGCATATAACCTCAAAAAACAGGGTGAATGTTCTATACATAAGATAAACCTTTCTACCTCCAGCAACCCCTTCAAAACACTTGGTGGTTCACATATCAGTTCCTGTTTTTTCTAGTTGTATGAAATGTAAGGACAAGAAGGCACTACAGGGCAATAAGAGCTTAAACCAAAAAAAAAAAAAAAGAGCTTAAACCAAACCTACTCTGGCCCAAAGCAACCTTGTTTATTTTTGAAATATTAAATAAATCTATTAAAACAATCTTAGAGATTGTTTAAAGACATATTCTTTATTGTTCTTTTTCATGTACAGAGTACAATATATTTGGTCTCCCCCAAAAGCTTAGGTAAGGCCTTAAGACACAAGGACCCTTGTCTTCCGAATCCTCCTGACTCTGAAGAGACAGCCTCCATGCTTTAGCATGGAGGTGATACTTGATAAGGCTTCTTTCAAAGGAAGGAGTCAGAAATTAGCCTACCTCCAGGAACTCTTCTTTTGCAAATTCCTGGTTAACCATCTGTAATCTTGACCTTAATCAGGTAACCTGCTTTCCCCACCTTAGTTTTCAGTGCAGTTCATTATTGTTCTGGAGTTTCTAGGTAACCAGAATTATCTTGAGCCACAGAGCCTAAATAGGTTTCCAACCCCTTCCCTGATATTGAAGAAAGGATAAAATGTCCATGCATTTTAATCCAAGGGCAGGAAATAGTCGCACTAACTAGAAGGAAAACATGAGAAAAGATCACCTCCCACCCTCCTTTATCTCTAGCAGATATTGCCTAGCTCTCACCAATCAGAAACCTACCTAGCCTCAGGGGCCCAACTCAAATCCTAATCACTGCCTTGAGACTATGCTTGGGTATCCTGACTGAAAGTCCTGTTCTCTTCTACAGAATTTCTCATTAGCATCACTTAGGGCTGACTAATAAAAGACCCATTTAATCTAGGTCTTTTATTTTAAAAAAATCTTAATGAATAGGCATTATGCTAAATGCTAAGTCTCAAAACTAACTCAATCTTCATGACTCTATGGGTAGGTATCTTCACTTTATAGGTGTGAACATTGATACATGGAGAAGTCTAGAAACTTGCTCCAGGCTACTCTATAAGCTAAATAATAGAGCTTAAATTCATCCCAGATATGTCAGACTCTACAGCTTGGTTCTTAACCATCCTGCTGTAATGTCATGTACCCCAGTACATGGAGTTAAGCCATCATATTTCAATATCTTGTCTTAACTGTTTCCAGAAAAATGACAGTGTCTTCCATTTCTTAGTATCCCTCAGAGTACTTTTTAAAAGTACTTAGTAAACTTTATTGAACAGAGGATCATCAGTTCTTACTTGAAGAGGTCTAAAAGCAGCTTTTGATCCCCTATTTCCTTAAGGAAGTGAATGAAATGTCTCAGGGCAATCTGTCGCACCTCCAGCTCTCGGAAGAGTATTTCTGGCAGAAAGAAAGAAACAGTTAGATGGAGACAAGAGGAAAGCTTACTACTCAAGTGTGAAATTGGCCTCCCTACTCAACACCTTCCAAACATTCTCTCCTCAGAGGCAAGCAAAAACTAAGGATGGCCTACTCCTAAGTTTCAACCCTATCAAAGCCTCTATGGTCCACATTAACTCAGAGCTTTTGAATCAGCTTTTCAGCTCTCATCAACCCACAGAACAGGCATTTAGCATGAATTTTTACTTCCTCAAACACATAGTCATCCACAATCTGTCCAATAAATAGAGGGGGCTTTGTCATTAATGTAGTAACCCTAAAGGATGCCCTCAGAGATGTGATGTGTGTTCCGAGTGACAGCCACATAAGCTGTCTCTAAAACAGACTTGATAATGGTGAATTCTGGCATGAAAGCCGCATGCCATTTTCTCCTAAAGGTGGCATGCACTTTGCTGAGTAAAGATGTCCAACAAATCATGCTCACCTTTGCTCAGTGTCCTCTTCAAGAAGATCAAAACCTAGAGGGAAAAGAACAAAGAATGAGCAATATTTCAAACACAAAGCCCTTCCCCCATCACCTAATGTGAATGAAGTCAGCAACTCGGGAATCTCTACAGACACAGACAATAGACCTCTCACTGGGAATGGAAGGAAAGGTGATGGATATCTGGGACTGAACTGTGCCTCGGGAGACCCCTTGTGGTGCCCACAGCAGCTGAGAGATACCTCCCTGGTCTCACATCTCTCCTCTCTCAGATTATTTTACATATTTATTTTTTAAAGGATATTATTTGAGTATTTTTAAAGGAGAAACTTTATTATTTTTTATAACAATTTTTGTATGTGGTGCTGAGGATTGAACCCAGTGCCTCACGCGTGCTAGGCAAGCATCTACCACTGAGTCACAACCTCAGCCTTATTTTCTTATATATATTATATAAAGTACCAATTTTTTTGATTTGGGGGTTACAATAAAGAGTTCCACACACAATGGTTGTCCCACCATCTGAGCCTTGGAGCAGAAACTGTTGAAAATCCTATACCTCAGGGGAAAATCCAGAATTTTTACTTGACATTTAAACCCAAAATGGTAGTCTATTTTGACAGGATTTTCAGAAATCAATGGAAACAACAAAATCTCACAACTTACTGCAGTAATGACGTTTCCATCATGCATGCTTACTGCCTCTTCTAGGAGTTGTAGCTTGTCCTGTAAGGAGCGGAATCTTTCTAGCGAACAGACCTGGTCACATAAGAACACAATTAGTACATAAGGAAAAAAAAACCAAAACAGTGTCCTATTTTCCTTTGTCATTTTAATAGTAAGAAATGAGCAATAATGAAAGCAAATGTCCCCAAGGAGAGCCTCTATATTTACACTATGATCCCCAGTACTCTGTGAGATAGGAGACTCCTACATCCTCTCTTGTCTAGCCCAATGCCCTATAAAATGCTAATGAAGCCTTGACAAAATCAACAGAACACTTGCTGTTTAATAATGTGTAATTATTCACAATAAAGTCTATCTTACTCAAGTATATAGTTCACTGAGTTCTAAAAGGATGTGCAATCACGTTACTACTACCACAACAACGCCAAAATATTTCCATCACCCCAAAAGGTCCCTCGTTCACTCTGACATCCCCATTCCCTGGCAACCACTTTCCTGTTTTCAGCTAAAGTGAGTTTGCCTTTCCTAGAAATGTTACAAAAATAAAATCATATATTTACTCTTCTGTGACGGGCTTCTCTCACTCAATATTATGTTTCAGAGATAAAGCTGTGTGTTGTATTGAGTATCACTAGTTTCTTCCTGTTTAGGCTAGTTGTGTTTTCACGTGTGAATATACCACAACTTCTTTATCCATTTACCTGCCAATGGATACTGGTTTCTATTTTGGGGGCTTATTTTTAAAAAAGCTGTTATGAAAATTTGTGCCCAAGTCTTTGTATGAACATACACTTAATTTGCCTTGAACTATAAATATCTAGGAGTGAAATTACTGGGTCATACAATAAGTATATGTTAATAAGAAACCACAAGGCTGGGTGTAGTGGCACGCACCTGTCATCCCACTGGCTTGGGAGGCTGAGGCAGGAGAATCACAAGTTCAAGGCCAGCCTCAGCAATTTAGCAAGACTTTAAGCAACTTAGCAAGACCCTGTCTCAAATTAAAAAATAAAAAAGGCTGGGGAAATGGCTCAGTAATAAAACGCCTCTAAGTTCAAACCCTGGTACAAAAAAAAAGAAAGAAATCAACAGACTATTTTATGAAGTAACTTTACAACTTTACGTTCTCACCAGTCATATATGAGTCTTGTTCTTCTGTATCTTCCCAACCCTTAATATGCATAGTCTTTCTAAATTTAGCCATTCTACTGGGGATTTAGTAGTATTTTATGGTTCAAACTCACATTTTTAAAAAATATTTTTTAGGGGCTGGGGATGTGGCTCAAGCGGTAGCGCGCTCGCCTGGCATGCGTGCGGCCCGGGTTCGATCCTCAGCACCACATACCAACAAAGATGTTGTGTCCGCCGAGAACTAAAAAAAAAAATATTAAAAATTCTCTCTCTCTCACTCTCTCTTTAAAAAAAAAAAAATCTCAAAAAAAAATTTTTTTGGTTGATGTAACTTTATTTTTTTATTTATTTATAGTGGTGCTGAGGATCGAACCCAGTGCTTCACACATGCTAGGCAAGTACTCTGCAACTGAACCACACTCCTAGCCCTAATTCAATTTTTTTTGATAACTATAATGCTGACCATCTTTCACGTTCTTCGGGTCATTCATGTTATCTTTTTTTTTTAATATATTTTTAGTTGTAAATGAACACAATACCTTTATCTTACTTATTGACGTACATATGGTGCTGAGGATCAAAAACAGTGCCTCACACATACTAGGAAAGTGCTCTATCACTGAGCTACAGCACCAGTCCCTCATTTTTTGTGATGTATCTGGTCAAATCTTTTTTTTTTTTTTTTTTTTTTAAAGATAGAGTGAGAGAGGAGAGAGAGAGAGAGAGAGAGAGAGAGAGAGAGAGAGAGAGAGAGAGAGAGAGAGAGAGAGAATTTTTAATATTTATTTTTTAGTTCTCGGCGGACACAACATCTTTGTTGGTATGTGGTGCTGAGGATCGAACCCGGGCCGCACGCATGCCAGGCGAGCGCGCTACCGCTTGAGCCACATCCCCAGCCCCTCTGGTCAAATCTTGTGGCAACTTTTTATTGGACTATCCTAGATAAAAGTCCTTTATAATTTGTTAATTTTACAAATATTTATTCCTAGTAATGGTTAAGTCTTTTCATGTTTTAATACTGTTTTCAAAAAACCAAAGTTTATAATCTTGATGAAGTTCCATTTATTTTTTTCCTTTATGGTCTTTTGTGTCGTAAGGAATGAATCTTTGCCTAATTCAAGATCATAAAAAATTTCACCTCTACAGATTTAGCACTTACATTAAGATCTATGAGCCATTTGATACATTAATGGTTACAATCTAATTCTCCCATAATTAATCTACAGATTCAATGCCATTCAAATCAAACTCCCAGCAGCTTTTTTGTAGACACTGACAAACTGATACAAAAATCTACATGAAAACATAAATGATCTAGAATAACCAAAACAACTTTGGAAGCAAAGAACAAAGTTGAAGATTGAAAGGTTCAGAAGAGTTAAAGTATCCAATTTCAATACTTACTCCAAAGTTAAAATAATCAAGACTGTGGTAATTACACAAGAATAGACTTATCAATGAACTAGAATAAAGAGTCCAGAAATAAATGTACACACATATGGTCAATTGATTTTCAAAAAAGGTATTGAGGCTGTTCAATGAGGATTGGTTTTTCTTTTTTCTTTTTAATCTTTATTTTTTTTATTTTTATATGGTGCTGAGGAGCGAACCCAGTGCCTCACAAGTGCAAAGCAAGCATTCTACCACTAAACCACAACCCCAGCCCAATTTTTGGTTTTTGAACAAATAGTGCCAGAAAAAAATGGGGAACTATATGGAAAAAAATGAACCTCAACTTTTATTTCACACCATATATAAAAATTAACACAACAGATCATAGAAAACTTAAAAGATTATTCTCACTCTCAAAGTATTTTTTCCTATCATCCACCTCTATTTACTTTCTACGCTGTCAAAGCAACACTAAACCCTGGATAAAGTCAAAGATTGTACAACTAATTTTCAACCTTAGTGGATTTATTTTCCTTCTCAACATCACTTCATTTAGCAAATGGAAACTGAAAAGAGAGGTTAAGATATCCTTCCTGAGGGAACAAGATATCCAGCTTACCAAAGAATCCTACCAGAATTCTCTCTAGTGCCCTCACCTTGCCCTTCCGGAGGCGTCGTACTGTGTCACTGGGGCTCCATTCATTGCTGTAATCCTGGAATATTAGCAACACAAGAATTCCAGGAAGTTAAGGAATCAGAATTATCAGTGTACCAGCTCCTCACCTCAAACTCTGTCTTTGTCTCTCCATAAACTGTTTCTAAGGGGAAAACAGTTTATGGGAGAAAAACAATGAGTAAAATGAAGAACTGGGATGGTGCTGTTTAGAGTTTCTGAAGTAACTAGAGCAGGGACAATGCAGGCAGGAAGAGATGGATCAGGGAAGAACCAAAGGCATGGTAACCCTATGCCTACTGGTTCAGGATTTTAACCCCTAGATGCAGTTACAGTCAAGTGTTGAGTTCTTAATAATTAATACCTTTGGCCAGAGAAAGACAGAAGTTTGAGACATGTTCCTTTTTTTATCTTAGAATATAGTTTCTTCCTATGAATGAATTTGCATTTTTACACATTTCATAAGAATATGAGCTCCACCAAGCTTCCAGATTGCAGAGAGATCAATGAGTGTCAAAGTTTAGCCTTCAAAATTCAGCACAGCTAAGCACGGTGGCACACATCTATAATTCCAGAAGCTTGGGAGGCTGAGGCAGGAGGATTGCGAGTTCAAAGCCAGCCTCAGCAACTTAGCAAGGCCCTAAGCAACTCAGCAAGACCCTATCTCTAAATAAAATACAAAGAAGGGATAGGGATGTGGTTCAATGGTTAGGTGATCCTGGGTTCAATCCCCAGCGCACGCGCACGCGCACACACACACACACACACACACACATAAAGTCAGCATAATGGGTAAGGAAAGTATGCTAGGACTGAGTTGAAAAATACAGATTTTTGAGTCAAAGTTCCACCTTTCCCCATCTGTAAGACCCCAAGAAAGCACTACTGTTAAGAAACCCAGTTTTCTTATCTATAATATGGGGTTAGAAAGATGGAGGAGAGGTGTTAAAATACAGTCATGTGTTATAGAATGATATAAATAACAATGGATTGCATAGGCAATGGTGATCCCATATGACTATATAATGAAACTGAAAAGTTCCTACTGCCTTATATATACTTATACTATACCTTTTCTATGTTTAAATACGTTTAAAGGACTGAGGGTATAGCTCAGTGTTAAGAGTGCTTGCCTAACATGTAGGAAGCCCTGGGTTCAATCCCCAGCATTGAAAAAAAGAAATAATAAGAAGAACAAGATACATTTGGATACACAAATATTTAACCACTGTGCTACAGTTTCCTACAGTATTTAGTATAGTAACATGCTTTACAACTTTAAACTCTAGACTCAATTGACTATACCATACAGCCTAGGTGTATAATACACTGTTACCATTGAAGTTTGTGTAAGCACACCTTACAATATTTGCACAATGGTGATATCACCTAACAATGTATTTCTCAGAACATGTACTGTCATTAAGCAACATATAACCGTAATATCTGCTTGGAGAGTTGGGGAAGTTAAGCAAGGTAATATAGGTCAAGGTACTTTATATTGTGTACAGCCACATTAATATTAAAAATAACTCACCCTATACTCCCCCTTGGGCCTCCCCAGTTCTGGAGCATAGCTTTTGGCAGGTGTGTCCGACAGAGCTGAAAAAGAATAGGCAGCTGATTCAAAAAGGCACCCTGAGTCCTGTTTCTAGTTATTCCTTTCCTCTGCTGTTTCCTATCACACACATATTTTCAGACTTGTAGCCTCCCAAGCTATCTTTATGGCCAAAAGTAGATCTCAGTTCTTCCCCAAGACAAAACCCCTAAGAAGTTATCTGTTGTCTCTGTAGCTTGAATGACTTCTATCTCCTTACTTAGCATCAAAAAATTTCTCTAGGAGCTGGGGTTGTGGCTCAGTGGCAGAGCGCTTGCCTCGCACATGTGAGGCACTGGGTTCAATCCTAAGCACCATATAAAAATAAGTAAACAAAATAAAGATATTGTGTTTATGTATAACTAAAAATATTTTTTTAAAAAATTCTCTAATAATGGTAGTAGATTCAGAAAAAAGTTCAGCTGGTTATCTAATTACCACCTGTCCCTACATCCCTATCAGACTGAATGCCAGATCAGAAACATTTCCCACAGCAATCAAGAAGTATACCTTACCATCAGAAAGGGACTGGAAACTTCCAGGTCTAGTTCTACCTAAAGGTAAAGAACACAAAAAAGAAGAGGTCAACAGAATTCAAGTCGCAGCCTTCTAGATTTAGTTAAGGATGCAGTGTATATAGAATCTTATTACACGGTATTGAAATTTAAGACTTAAAAAAGCTTTTACTTGACTTCAGAAACTCAAGCTGCTATTTCAAGAAAAAAAGGAGGAGGAAAAAAGTTTTAACTTCGGTAAAACATACATAACAATAAAATTTACTATTCTAACCACTTTTAACTATGTAATTCAGTAGCATTAAGTACCTTCATATTTAATGATATTGCCATTATCACTAAAACTTTTCATCATCCTAAACTGAGACTCTGTGTCCTTAAACAATAACTCTCCATTCTTCTCAGTCCTGGCCATTGATAACCACCTTCTACTTTGGGTCTCTACGAATCTTCCTATTCGAGGGACTTCCTGTAAATTAAGTCAGACAATATTTGTCCTTTTATGTCTTTCTCATTTTTTTAGCATAATGTCTTTAAGGTTCATCCATATTTTAGCAAGTATCAGAAATTCTTGTCTTTTTAAGGTTGAGTATTCCACTGAATTATGGATATCATATTTTGTTTATATATTCTTCCCTCAATGGACACAGGGACATTTTTAATCTTTGGCTATCATGAATAATGCTACAAACATTAGTGCAGAGATACCTATTCAAATCCCTGCTTTCAATTCTTTTTGGCATATACCTAAAAGTGAAACTGTTGAGTCACATAGAAATACTATGTTTAATTTTTTTGAGGAACCGCCATACTATCTTCTACACTGGCTACACCATTTAATATTCCCAATAGTACTGGCACAAGGGACAAGGAGAGATTTTGATACAGGCAAATTTCTTCAATGTCTCTCACAGGATTAATGTCAATTTTGTTCATCATATTATACAAATATAGTCCAATGCCTGTGAATTTCTTATTTCTCCCACTCTTAATATTCAGCTGCCAGATCCAAAAATTCATTGTCCTTCAATAATTTTTTCCCCAGAGTAAATGGAAATTATAGCCTGAATATTTTTCTGACAAAAGAAAAAACTTCCCTATCCCATTAACCATCACTCTACCTCTAAAGAAGCTGCTCAGGGAGTAGGTAGAAGTAGGTTTGGGTAGTTGTGCATAGGAGAAGCTGTTTCGGTTCTTTAGCTGTTCACGTCCCTCATGGCTTGACCCACTATTACCAGCAGTCTCTTTGATGGACCATGAGATACCTGCAAGACAGTAAGAACTAAACCAACCTAAAATAAATGCTTGACATCTATTACGGTCTGGATCTAGAATGTCCCCCAAAGACCCATGTACTGAAGCTTGATCCCTAATGCAGCAATGTTCAGAGGTAAATCTTCTTTTGGGAAGGTGATTTAATCAAGGGCTCCAAACTCATCACTGGATTAATCCACTGATTGGTTCATAATTTAAAGGCTAGGGAAACTGTAGGAGGGAGGGTCTAGTTGGGGGAAGTAGGTCACTGGGGGCATGCCCTAGAAGGGTGTATCTTATCCCTAGCTCCTTCTCTCTCCCTCTCTCTGCTTCCTGGTTACAATGAGCTGAGCAGCTCTGCTCTGCCATGCCCTTTGCCATGATGTTCTGCCTTTCACAGGCCCAGAAACAATGAAGCCATCTGACTATGGCTACACTATTTAATACTGTGAGCCAAAATAAAACTTTCTGGTACACTAAATTGATTTTCTCCCAGTGACAAAAAGCTGATTAACCATATCTGAAATTCAACAAACTCTAAAAGCTTTTCATTACAGGTTCTTGGCCAGCATGGGGCAGGAAGAAAAGACAGAATTTAATAAACTAATCCACACAAAAATGGGAAAAAGACATGAATAATGGGTCACAGAAAAGAAATTTAAATGACTTTTAAATGTATTAAAAAGACGCTCTACTTCCTTTTTTTTGGTACTAGAGATTGAACCTAGATGCCTCTACCACTGACCACATCCCCAGCACTTTTTATTTTTTTGAATTTTGAGACAGTTTTTCACTATGTTGCTGAGGATGGCTTTGGATACTATCCTCCTGTCTCAGCTTCCCAAATCACTGGGTTACAGGCACATGCCATCATGCTCAGCTTCTACTTCATTCTTAATAAAAAGTATTATAAATTAAAAGCACAATGTGATACCATTGGTCTCCAATAAGATGGGTAAAATGAAAAAGTTTTATCATGCCCTATGATAGAAAGGCTGTGGGGAAAACAGGAACCCTCTTAATACTCTGGTGGGTGTACAGCTAGTACAACCCTTATGAAAGGTAATTTGGCATTATATATTCAATAATGATGCAGATATCCCACAATAGTAATTCTACTTTAAGAACTGATTTTTCATTTACTCATATATGGTCAGAATTAAAGATTATTGACAGGAATAAGGTTGGAAACAATCTAAAGTTCACTGACAGTGGACCGGTTAAATATATTATGGTAATCCATACAACATAATACTATGTTACTGCTTTAAAAATTAAGAGAATGAGAAAGCTCTTCACATACTGATATGAAAACAATCTCTAAACTATTATCACATAAAAAGAGTAAGGTTGGGCTAGTGAGTATAGCTTAGTGGTAGAGCACTTGTCTAGCACACATAAGGCCCTGAGTTTGATCCCCAGCACTACAAAAACAAAATAAAAAACAAAAAGAGCAAGATATTTAAAAATGCTACTGCTTGGATAAACAGAGGGGTAAAAATAAATATTCCTATAAGCATTTCCAATTATAAAAATAATCTTTAAATAGTTACAGAATAAGCAAGCAACATTGATTGTTTTCTGGAAGGCAGGGACAGAGAATGAAGACCATTCTTAACAATGTAGAAGGGAAACTGTTAATGTATACCTTTCTTTCTTTTTTTTTTTTTTTTTACTTTTATGGTAGTCAGGTACGGTGGCACACTCCTATAATGTCACCTACTTGGGGGGCTAAAACAAGAAGATCCCAAGTCTGAGACCAGCCTGGGCAACTTAGTAAGACCCTGTCTCAAAATAAAAAGGGTCAGTGATATAGCTCAGTGGTAAAGCATGCCTGGATTCAATCCCCAGTATTGAAAGAAAAAAAAATGTTACAGTATCTCCCTTTACTTATCTATCTATCTATCTATCTATTTATTTATTGTTTATGGATGCTGGGCAATAAACTTGGGACACTTTACCAATAAATCACATCCCCATCCCTTTCTATGTTACTCTTTAAAATTCTGAGACAGGGTCTTGCTAAATTGCTTAGGGCCTCACTAAGTTGCTGAGGCTAGCTTTGAACTTGTAATCCTCCTGCCTCAGCCTCCTGAGTGTCCAGGATTACAGATATGTGCCCCTGCCACCCAGATATCCCCTGTTTAAACAACAACAACAACAAAAAACACTTTTGGTTAAAAATCAGATAGGCCAGGCACAGTGGTGCACACCTGCAATCCCAATGGCTTGGGACGCTGAGACAGGAGAATCGCGAGTTCAAAGCCAGCCTCAGCAACTGTGAAGCACTAAGCAACTCACTGAGACCCTGTCTTTAAATAAAATCCAAAAATAGGGTTGGGGATGTGGCTCAATGGTTGAGTACCATTGAGTTCAATCCCCAGTTCCAAAAAAAAAAAATCAGATGGACTCTGCCAAGGTGTTAAGTAGTACTATATAACAGCTAAGCAGTAAGACTTGGTGGCTAAGGAAGTTGGTTCTACCAATTAATTATGAATATTTAAGTTAAGGGTTGCCAAATGTGACTATATATTAGAATCACCTATAATATTGATTAAAAATTATGACCCAGGAGCTGGGGATGTAGCTCAATGATAGAGCATAAGACCCTGAGTTCAATCCCTAGCACACACACCAAAAATAGTGATATTCCCTTTCCCCCAAAAAAACCTATAGAATCAGAATCTCTGGAGCAAAGCCTAGGAATCTGCCATTTTAACAAGCATCCCAATAAGTCTGAAATAGCCATGTGGAAACTACTGCTCTATCTTTTCCTGATGTTAAAATTTCCAAGTATGTTCATCTGATAACTGTCTAACCTCATTCCCTTTAATGACCAGCATTAATGAGAAAAACAAGTGGCAGCATCATTAATGACCAGAACTCAGAATGTCAGCACTCTCCGAGGACCTCTTCTACTTACTTCCCACAGGCTCCCCACTCCAGCTGACTCGCTCCAGGTCTTCGTCATCATCATCATCCACGAAATCTCGAAGGCTATTCACGGCCCTCTTTGATTCCTTTAACTAGAGAGGGACATTAGATGGGACGATCGTCACTTCCCACTCCTCTCTTTGATAACTAGGAAGGCTGAACACATAAAACTTAAAGATGGCCAACAGTTTCACTGTCTGCAATCTAAAGTCTAGCATATAGAAAACAAATTATGTTCTAGCCAACATTGCAGTCCAGAGGCAGAAGAGTTAGGATGAATCACAGTTACTTTTGAGTCCTAATCAATTCTTGACAACTTTCAGTGTAAACTTGAGTGAATTTATTTACCTCTCCAAAACTGAGTTTGTTTCTCCATTTGTAAAAAAGACACAATAAAATGAATTTTCCAGTATAGGACATCTTTCAAGAGTAAAGTAACCAGGTGCAAGTGGTGCACACCTGCAATCCCAGCTCCTCAGGAAGCTGTGGCACAAGGACAACTTGAGCCCAGGAATATGAGACCAACCTGAGAGATCCCATCTCTAAAAAATTATAAGTGATATCATATAAATAAAAGACCTGAAGTTCTTGGCAGGGGGGGGGGGACTGAAAGGAATGAATCATCTCACGAAGGTAAAGTAAGTTGGGTGTGGTAGGCACAGCTGTAATCCCAGCAGCCCAGGAGGATTACAAATTTGAGGCCATACTCGCCAATTTAGTGAGATAATGTCTCAAAACTTTAAAAGGGCTGGAGATGCAGCTCAGTGTTAGGGCATACTTGGGTTCAATCCCTAGTAGAACAAAAAAAAAAAAAGAAAAAGAAAATAAGAAAGGCAGAAAGTCAGTTTTTACAATCTTTCTTGAGAAGATTTCTCTAGGAAGGTCATTATAGTTTGAATCTTGAATGTCCCCCAACAGCCTTTGTGTTAAAGGCCTGGACCCCAGAGTGTTACTACTGAGAGGTGGAAGAACCTTTGAGAGGTGGGATCTAGTGGGAGGTCCTTGGATCACTGGAGTCATACTGTCCAATGAAACCATGGGACCCTACCCGTTCCTATTCCTTTCCTCACCCCCTGGCCATGAAGGAGTGGTTCTGCCCCACCACATGCCTGGGCCATGCCTCATCACAGACACAGAGCAATGGAGCCAACCAATCATGCTCTTTGAACCTCTAAAACTCAAAATGAACCTATTTCTTTATAAGTTGATTATTTATTTTGTTGTAGTGGGGAAAAAGTTGACAAACACAAAAGTTCTTTCTGAAAATCTGACCCAAAACATTTCTGAACTGAATGGACACATGGTCAAAAGCTGGGCTACCCAGGATGCAAGAGGAAGGAGTAGTATCATGGAGGTGAATGCGACCTTTAGCAATTATTTGTGGAAACCTACCTGTGAGAGCTCATCATCTTCATCATCAAAGGTGAAAGCCTTGAACTTGGAGCTGTTCCAATACTCTTCCTCATCACCTTTAGTCCGATTCATCTGGAGCAAGAAGACAGATGTATGTATTTTTCTGAATCCTTCCCAGAAAAGCTCCAAAAGTTTTCCTTCCAAAAGCTCCAGAAGGTTTACTTGTATTCAAGATACTCTCTGAGGTGTTATAAGGGGTATAAAAATAGTTTAAGACAGTATCATCCTAAAAGACCTCAAAAACCAGGCATGGTGGCGCATATCTGTAATTCCAGTGGCTTAGGAGGCTGAGGCAGGAGAATTGCGAGTTCAACAACAGCCTCAGCAACTTTGAGAGGCCCTAAGCAACTCAGTGAGACTCTGTCTCAAAATTTTAAAAAAGGGCAGGGGTGTAGCTCAGTGGTTAAGTGCCTCTGGATTCAATCTCTGGTACAAAAAAAAAAAAAAAAATCCTACAACAGAACTGGGGAATTCAGCACAGCAATATATAAAGGACAAAGCACAAGGCAGGTAAATTCTACAAGAATTCATCACAAACTTTGCTGAAGACACAAAAATCAATGAAAGGACAAACAAAACATAGTAACTATATTCAACATATATCTAGCAAGTGTCACTACTGAGGCACTGTTCTAGGCTCTACTGTGAATCAAAATGACAAGAATCTCCCTCTCACATGTGCTTTTTAAATGCTTGAAAGATGGTAAAGCAATTTTAAAAAGCAGAGCTATCTTGCCTTCAAACCATGATTATTTTATTAAATTTAGTGATGAGCATTAATTTTCTATCAGGTACTAAGCACTTTACATGTTTTAATTGATTTAAGCAAGTCCATAAGGTAGGCCAAAATTTAGGAAATGAGAGCATGGCTAAGAAAAGAAAAGACAATAAAGAACTGGTCGAAGGACCACAAGTTCACTCTCATAACTATTCTAAAATTAGAGTTCATCCTGCAAAAACAAGTTTGTCCTAGAATTACAAACTAAACTATTAATGCCAACAGGATTACAGTGAAAGCTATGTTTTAAACCAAGAACAAGAGACCAAAACTTCCACAGCAACAAAACTAACTCCAAAGGCTACACAGCATCAAATTCTAGAGGAAAAATTTGCTGTTCCTTTTATTTCAATAGCACCTTTCTCAATAAAAACTTTATAAACATTCATCACAGGGGCCCTCCTGAGGCTTCTGATGGTGCTTAACATACTATACTCTTACTGCCTGACTGTTTTCCACTCAGGGGATACAGGGATGTAAAAGATAACGGTAGGAACTTTCTACTCTCATCCCTTCTCAAGACAGATATCACAAATTGAACCCTACTGAACACAGAAGTGGCTTAAAAATCCTTTTTCTGGACTTAATTCTAGGGAGTCAAAACCCAATAAAAAAGCTGGCAGACATAATGAAATCATCCATTATGGTAGTGCAAGTACAGGTGATATAGTCAGGCAATCTTGAATTCAAATCTTAGTGTTTGATACTGAACAAACAAGGACAACGACTTCACTGTCAAGTCTTGCAGAAAAGACACTATATAGCATTGCAGTAATAAACAGGACTCAGAAAACCTAAAAAAGTTATGTTTTCTTTATGTCTTGGTTTCCTCATTTGCAAGATAGACTTAACAGATGACCTACCTTATGGGCTTGCTTAAATCAATTAAATCATGTAAAGTGCTTAGCACCTGATGGAAAATTAATGCCCATCACTAACATTTATTAATTAATCACTATAGTACCTTGAGAAAAGACAGTAGAAATACTTGCAAGCACTCTAATATGAAAATTCGTAAGTGGCCACAAGTTAAAAGTGTGTATAAGTCTCTGGCACATACACCATTTCATATAAAACACTCTTATCATTCATTTAATTCTCAGAAAATCCTGTAAAGTAGGCCTGGAAGATTCTTCTTCCATTTCCCTGATGAGGAAAACAAGGGCCAAAGGTATTAAGTTTCTAATCACTCCTATTCCAAACTACAATCCAGGTTTTCTGGCTCCTAGACCATTCCCACCATTTTGTATGGTCCTTTTAATTATGGATTTTTCACTCCTAGGAAAACTAGGGCAGATCTTCACCATGGTAAATATTTACAGATAAGCGCAGAATGTGTCTAAAAAAAACCCCCACACTCTACCAAAAGATTTCTGGAATTTTTTAACCAAACAATGACAGAAGATATCTAGCACCAATTTGTACTTCTAGTATCAAAGGAGAAGCTAGATTTACGTGGAAAGAGATAATGATGTGACAGCTCTAGAAGTTACAATGCAATTAGGAACAATTTAAACAGTAACTTAAAAAGGTGCTTTAACGTGACTGAAAATATTTCAGAGGCTTGTCCCTTTCGTCACCTGTATACTGGCAGACCACAAGGCAGGGTGATAGCTCCGAAGGAGAACAGGAAAGTGACGCAGGAAAACAGAAGGATCGGTTAAAAACAAAACACAACCACTACGTTCTCCATCTAAGCACACTTTAAAAAACCAGCTACTGAGAAGCAGCCTCGGTTTCCAGGTGAGGTTTGTGAACTGAGAGAACGTGGGATGTCTCTACAGACGGACGTCCAGGAAAACACGGCTCTACGGCAATTGCCAGTGCTCGGCGGATCCCTAGCACTGTAAATGCTCGTTGGGAACCAAATGTCAGATTTTGAAGTCAACGTTGGGGCTCACTGGAGACCCAACCCCAAGCATACTCCGACTCCCAAGGGTAGCCCAAACAAGAATCAGGCAAGCGTGGGGGTGTGTAAGGACGCTTCAGAGAAGGGGGAAATATTATGATGCGAAGAGAGTGGACTCGGCTGGATACACGGCACAAGGGGCTTGGGACACCCTCACCTCTTCCACACCGAGCCCTCCCTCTCAGGACAACGCCAGCCTCGGCCACCGGACCAGCCTTTCTAGTCAGAGCTGTGCGGCCCAGAGAACGGGCGGAAGGGTTCAGTCTCAGGGAAGTCTCGGGTTAAGAATGCTGTCGCAATGTATTCTGGGAGTTGTAGTTCCTTGGCCTCAGCGACCAGACGCTGTCCCGAGGAGCTGCGGGGCTTCTTGACTACTGTCCCAGGAGCCCCCGCGTGCCATGCTAGGTCATTTCCTATACTTTCACCCGACCTTCCGCGGTTATCCAAAGGGTCACTTAACAAGACTACAACTCCCATGAAGCTCAGCAAGACGGATTTATGGAGTAAATAAACAATGAGTCCTATTCTTTGTGTTCTTACCGGTAAGCAATGGTAATGTGAGGGGCTGGATTTCGGGACCCTTCGGGGATAACCTGAGAGAGTATAGAGGAATTCTAGGGAAAGCGGAACCTACTCTACTCAACGGACCGGCAAGTTTGAACGGAAGTACCTGGTGGGAGTGGGGAGGAGCCGGAAGTTGAGGCGGGGAGGGGGTGGGGTGGAGGGAAAAGCAAGCCAGGAGGTGCTGCGACCGCTTCTAGTAGTTTCCAGGCGCTGCCGGGCGGCTGGGACCAAGCGGTCCTGAGGCTGTGGCTGCGGCTGCTTGGGAGCTGGTGGGGGCGCGATAGGAAAGCCGATGGCCAAGTGGGGTGAGGGCGACCCACGCTGGATCGTGGAGGAGCGGGCAGACGCCACCAACGTCAACAACTGGCACTGGTGAGGGTTAGCGAGGCAGGCCGCTGGAGCACTGCGACCAGGCTGGGGATTTGGGGTTCCTTGAACCTCTGCTAGGGCCCAGGCAGGCCTGTCCTGGGCTGGGAGTGGGTGCTTCCTACGGCCGGCGTTCGCAGTCCCGGGCCATTCCATCCCTGGCCTCCGTCTCTGTTTGGGGCAAAGGGGTCGGCGCGGACCGCTGCGTCCCCGAGGAGGAATTTCATACAGAACAGAACGCCCAAGTTGCTGCATCCAGCCTCATCAGGGAAATGCGTTCTACACGTGGCCAGAGAAGTCAGGGAGACTCCAGCTCCCTTGGGCTATGTTGGGAGATTGCTGTGGAATTGTGGGGCCCAGGGCGCTGTAATTCCTATTTTACGGCTTGCGGTGAAATTACAGTCAGCCTGCTGCCTCAGTACGGAGGGAGAAGGTCCGCAGGTGCGCAGAGCGCCGGGATGCTGCAGCCTCTCACCCGGAACTGCTAAGTTGGTTGTGTTGTAACTCCAGGTTGCCGCGCAATCTTGGGTTTTATAGCCTGACCCTTCTTAGAAGGTTGCCCTCCTTCATGAAATCTTCCAGAAATAATGTTTATTTATCTTTGAACTCTATTGACCTTTGTTCATAATGTCTACTGTGCTTTTACTCTGTTGCAGCTATTTTCGCTATTATTTTAAGTTAATGTGAAGGAAAGAAGAGTGATTTTTCTCTATCTCACCCATCTATCTCTTTTTTTGCCATACACGAAGTACTTGACCCGAGTTTTTGTCATGTTGTTTTTGAAATCTGGACTTCAGTTTTTATGGCCACGTAGAGAACCTAGAATGTGTAAGACGTTTATAATAGCACAGCCTAAATCTGATAAGTCAGAACTCGGTGCTACTGAAATCACAGTTTGCTCTTTACTGGGCCTTTTAATTAAAAACTATGTTCCGAGGTCCTGACCTCGGCAGCATGTGCAGTTTTCCTTTTGGTCAGATGGGGGCGCCACGTTAAAAAGTCAAACATGCAGAGAACTTTCTAGTTAGTTTGTGCCATTCTGTGCAGTACTTGTCTTCGCTGATAATATGGCACTTAATGTTTTCCTAATAGTGACATGTTTATGGACATGCTGGAGTGGGACTGAGAGTTTTTGTGGGTTTGGTTGGTTTTGTTTTCTCCAAACTATTGGTCAGACCTTTAACCTTGCATTCTCTTACATAGAGCAGTGTGTCCTCAATTTGACTGCTGGTCCACAGCTTTGTGGGGTTTTTTGCAGGACAGAGAGGGATGCTTCAAATTGGTCCACAGAAAAGCTGAAAACACTGTTCCTGGCAGTAAAGGTGCAAAATGAGGAAGGCAAGTGTGAGGTGACAGAAGTGAGTAAGCTTGATGGAGAGGCATCCATTAACAACCGAAAAGGCAAACTTATCTTCTTTTATGAATGGAACATCAAACTAAACTGGACAGGTAAGTATTTGCTGGGCTGTCAAAAGATTAACTGCATTTCCATTGACCATGCTAGAGAGCTGGAGAAAATAGTTTTTGAGCAATTAGGAACTCTTGAAGGGACAAGTAAACGTTGCTTTTGAGTACATCAGTATTAGGTGCTGAAATTGCTCTGCCACTTAAGATCCTAAATAGAATCCCTTACTCTCTGGGTTTGGTGAGTTCCACTAGTGAAGTGGCTGGGCACTGCATCTTTGGGCCTTGATACATAATGATACATAATGTAATCCTGTTTCCTCAGGCTGGCAACCTTTGTCTTCTGAAAAGAGGAGGGAGTTTTGTTGTTGTTGCTTTTTGATTTTGTTTTGTTTTGTAGCAGGGCTTGAACCTAGAGGTACTTTGTCACTGAACCAGCCCTTTGTATTTTGAGACAAGGTCTCCTAAGTTATAACAGTCTGCCCCCCATCCAACTGTTCCCCAGTGCTAGGGATTGAACCCCTGGGCCTTGGGCTTGCTAGATAAGCTAGACTGAGCTGTAGCGTCTGCCATTTCTCTTTGCAGTGTGAATCTTCAGTAGACCACTGTGTTGATGAAACTTATATATGACTAATTTGGAATTGTATTATCTGTCTTCTTATTTAAAATATCCCTTCTGTGGCAATGTTAGGAAAGAATTGAGGTGATGTGTATGTACCACTTGGATGGTCCTAACAATTCAAAGGCTGAATTTTAAAATGCATAAAGCTGAGCTTGGGATGTGGCCCTGTGGTAGGGTGCTTGCGTAGCGTGTTCAGTCCCCAACACTGTAAAAACAAGTAACCCCATAAAGCTAAAGAAGTATGAGATAGCCACTCTGTCTGGGATAAAGCATGAATAAATTTGCACTTCAAATTTTTCCTCAAGTGAATGGAAATAATAAAAGAGAGTGAAAATATATAACTATGTTCATGATTTTGGTTTTTAAACTATATCTAAACTCTGGAAGGTACCTCATATTTTGACCTGTCCTCTTTTTATAGTTTGAGAAACTGAAGCCTCAGAGAGGTGAAGATAAATGTTGGTTAACTTTGAAAGTCAGTTTTGCTGTAGTTCAACATGGGTTCTTAAAAGTTGGTGCACTGGGCAAAAATCGTTCAATAAAAAACAAGAGAGGTTGAGCTGAGGACTGTTGTGAAGTGGTGGAGGGACAGTCATGAAATCAGAAGGAATGTTCCAACACAAGCTGTGTATGGTTGTGGCTTATAGCATGCAGTAAACTCAGGTCATGGGTAGGTAGATCTTTGAGATGTGTGTTGTATGTATTTTTATGCTGCTTGATTCAGCTTTGTGTAGTTCTCTGTGTTTGCCTAGTATTGCTCTTGTATGAAATCACATAGAAGCAAATATGAAATTCTCATGATCAAATTGTTCTCTATATAACTATCACATTGGAATAACATTATCTTTTCAAAGCAAATGTTCTAGCAAAACTGACTGAATTGGCTCTTGACCCAAGTTCTCCCTGGTAAAATTCATGCTAGTACCCAATCTGTGTAGCTCTTGGTTCCACGCTGTAATAACACAGTTGGCCTCCAATAATCAGGTGAGGAAAAACTTTGGGGTAGGGGTTGTGGATTGTATCTGGCATGTGGCATTCTCTCAGAATAAACAGTTCAGCTATCTAGAACATTTAGAACAGAGACCTCTCCTATGAAGCAAACTAATGACATTGCTTTTGACAGGTACCTCCAAGTCAGGAGTTCAGTTCAAGGGACATGTGGAGATCCCCAATCTGTCGGATGAAAACAGCGTGGACGAAGTGGAGGTTTGTGCTTGCTGACTCCTTATCAGAGTCCTCCTTTTCCTCTTATTCTCAGATGAGAAAAATGACCTGTTATTCAAGATTAGTAGCCCAGACTTTGTCCAAACATTCAGAACTGCAGTCTGCAGATGATTTTCTAGGTATATGATGCCATTGGATGCTTCCAGAGCAACATGCACTTATTTAATTTCTTTTTTTTTTTTTAGCTAGTGAAATGGATTCTAATACTGGCTACCTTTGCCTTAGCAGAAGGACTTGAGAAGGAACACTAATAGGGATTGTATGAATGCTCCAAGCCTGCACATTTCCTTTGGAAATGGTCAGCAGTTATCTGATTGCTCAGTACCCACGTTCCATGATGTGGGTGTCCCTCAAGTTATTTACCACTTACTTCTGATCTTTCACCCAGATCAGTGTGAGCCTTGCCAAAGATGAGCCTGACACAAATCTCATGGCCTTAATGAAAGAAGAAGGGGTGAAACTTCTAAGAGAAGCAATGGGAATTTACATCAGCACCCTCAAAACAGGTATCCCTTGAGCAGTTATATGTGCCTTGAGGAGGCAGTCTTCCCCTTGTCACTGAAGGACCTGACTGTCCTGTTTTTGGCAAATGAGTCAAGATTTGGGAGGAGTGGGCTTATTTTCATCTCCAGTCTGTAAGTTCTGAGTAAGAGAAAGCTGTAGAACTTCATTGTCTAATATGTAAGTTATTAAACTCTTGAACTGTGGCTAGTCCAAATTGAGATGTGCTGTGCATTTAAAATATTGAATTTTGAAGACTTGGTACCCCCCAACCCCAAATGTAAAATATCTCAGTAATATTTTAACATTGGTAACATGTTGAATGTTAGTTTGACTACATTAGGTTAAATACACTAGTAAAATTATTTCATTACTTTTCAATGTGATTACTAGGAAATTTTAATTACATTTGAGTCTCATAATAATACTTCAATTGCCAGCACTTATGTAAGGGTTGACATCCCCTGGACTGTTTTTGACACACATTTTCCAGGGATGTTTAGAAGGATAGAACAGAGGTCAGCTCAGCTCTTCCCCTGGAATTTCATTTCTGCAAGTGTGTTCTAATCTTGGTGCTGGAGTACATATAATAACCATCAAAAGAACCAGCATGACAGTGGAGTAAAGGGACTAAACATGCAAGTAGCAAGTGCTACTCCATTTACTGGATACCTTGGTTAATAGACCTCACATGCATTTAACAAGTTGTAATGCTTAAAG
Organism: Ictidomys tridecemlineatus; assembly: GCF_052094955.1. NCBI lineage: Eukaryota > Metazoa > Chordata > Mammalia > Rodentia > Sciuridae > Ictidomys > Ictidomys tridecemlineatus. The sequence continues at coordinate 99,703,028 of NC_135481.1, forward strand.
ACTTCCTCTTCTATTCACTACCTCATTCTTGCTTAAAATGGCTGTGTTTTGTCAGATTGTAACAAAGTCACCCATCTCAGCTACTAAGAAATGACTTCAATGAGCAGGGATTTTGTCTTTTCAGAGTTCACCCAGGGCATGATCTTGCCAACAGTGAATGGAGAGTCAGTAGACCCAACAGCACAGCCAGCACCGAAAACCGAGGAGCGCAAGGTAAACAGCATTTCCAGGTGATGTGGGGAGGGTGTGTACAAAGACTGTTGAGACTGCTTTTCTCATATCACATCAGTTTTTTTTTACCTTAACCTTGAAGCCAGAGCAGCCTATGATCTGCTCTTTTTGCTTTTTCGAGGGTCCACAATATGTAGTTATCTGTGTATATTTAACCCTATTTTTTTTAAATGCATTTATAATAGACCCCTAGAGCAAAGGGAAGCCATCTGGGATTCAAAGTGTGATTTTCGATTGAACTTAACACCATTTAGGAGTTAAAAGTCTTTTGTCATGTTTCTGACGCGAGTATTGGTATTTCATACTTAGATATTAAAGATATCATCTCATACACTAACTTCACCCATCAATAAATTCTACCTCATCCCATTTGTAGTGTGAGCAAATATTTTATCTAGAGATGTAGCGTTTGTGTGGTTCAAGCTCTGTTTGGTTTGGAGCCCTGGTATATTTGTCAACACAGTGAAGAATATTCTGGAGATGGGGAAGAGATGCTTCCTCCTTTGATTTGGGGCAGGATACCAGGGATCAACCCAGTGTCTTGCATATACTAGGAAAGCACTCCACTACTGAGCTTGTACTCATAGCCGTACCTTCAGCTACTTGGATGTTCTGCTTGAAAGTTATGCTAAGTTCCTCAGAAGTACCTAAGGAAGCTGGGTGTGGTGTAACCTCAGCTACTTGGGAGGCCAAGGCAAGGAAGATCATAAGTTCAAGGCCATCCTGGGCAACTTTGTGTCTGTCTTAAAAATTTCGAAAAGTTGGGGATGTAGCTCAGTGTTAGAGTGCTTGCCTTGCATGAGCAGGGCTCTGAGTTGGACCCTAGTACCACACACAATAAAAGTGTCTTAACAGTGGGCTTGTCCTTGGTTGATGGGTTTTTTTGTTTTGTTTTGTTTTTTGTTTTTTTGTTTTTTTTAACATTTTTAGTTGTCAATGGGCACAGTACCTTTATTTTTTTATGTGGTGTTGAGGTCCAAACTCAGTGCCTCACATGTGCTAGGCAAGTACTCTACAACCCCAACTCTGGCTGATGGGTTTTTAATTGAGTATCAGAGTAGTTCTAAAGTGACAGTGGAAATTGAGAGTGTTTCCAGAAGAATCCTCATGACTGAAATATCTGTACACACAAATTCCCTTCAAACGCCTTGAGTAATTATCTTTAGAGATGATAATTTTTATGAGAATTCATGGGAAGTCTGTTTTGCAGCCATATTGAGGTTTTATCACTCCTAAACAGACCCTTTCCACTTTCACTTTCACAGACTAAGTCTGCTCCTCAAAAAACCCAGGCCAAACCTGTTGGTGTCAAAATCCCCACTTGTAAGATCACCCTTAGAGAAACCTTCTTGACATCACCAGAAGAACTCTATAGAGTGTTTACCACCCAAGAGGTAAGTATAATATTGTCCATCAGGCCTCATGCGGTCTGCCCTCCCAGGTAACTTGGGTTGTGGTTGTGCCAACTTAGCATGCAGGGGAGGTACCCATGGCTTGAACCATGAGGCTTCCCTGAGGCAAATAGAGGCAAAGGGAAAATCACCTTTGTTCAGCCATGTATCAAAGCAGACTTTCCCATCCTCTCTTTTTTTTTTTCTATTTGTACTAGTTTGGGGTCAAGTTAAATGGGAACCAGTCTTCTTGTTAGAAAAGTGAATGGGCCTAAAGGAGTGGCATGGAAGAGAATAGAGATACCTGGGACCTGCTCACTGGGTAGAGTGGCATCTTTGGAAAGGAGAGTTGAGACATGCCAGTTTCAGCTAGCATCTGTTCCTGGGTCCCGATGAGAGCCATGCATCTTCTCCCTGCCTCTTTTTTTTTTTTTTTTTTAATAGCTGGTTCAGGCCTTTACCCATGCTCCCGCAATGTTAGAAGCAGACAAAGGTGGGAAGTTTCACATGGTAGATGGCAACGTCTCTGGGGAATTTACTGATCTGGTGAGTACCTGCTGGCCCAAGACCCAGGTTCTAGCCTTTGTCTGGTCAGATGAGAGACAAACTTTCATTTTTTTCCTCAGCTTGTGCTAGGTAAAATTTAAGGCTTTAAAACTTTTTGGTTAATAAAAACATTTTGTTTTATTTTTTAAAAGAATGCTGCAATTTGAATTCTCTTAAAAGTAATATAATTTCACAGATAATAGACTCCTACGGAGACAGACGGCTAACCTTAGCCAGGATTGGGTCCATTATTGTCTGAACTATAGACTGGGCTTTTTGATTATTTTAGGTTCCTGAGAAACATATTGCAATGAAGTGGAGGTTTAAATCATGGCCAGAGGGTAAGTAAGCATTGTTTGTGTTTTGCCGTCATCCCCAGAATGTTTTCTTGTCCCCCTAGTCTTAAACCTTTGTGGAAATGCTGGATCTGAAACCTCCCTCTGCCTTTCCCCAGGACACTTTGCCACCATCACGTTGACCTTCACTGACAAGAGTGGAGAGACTGAGCTGTGCATGGAAGGCCGAGGCATCCCTGCTCCTGAGGAAGAGCGGACACGGCAGGGTTGGCAGCGGTACTACTTTGAAGGCATCAAACAGACCTTTGGCTATGGCGCACGCTTGTTTTAGGGCCAGTAGCAGGGGGCTCCAGCCCTCCTGACACTTCAGTCCAGCCTCTCCTGGCTGGGGCTCTTGACTCACAGGATTGCACCATCCCAACCGCTAACTTGGGGTCGGGGTCCCTCCTTTCCACAAATACCTTGGGTTTGTGCATGTTTTCTGCTGGGTGGGATCAGAGGGTGATTTCTCTTTTATGTGTACATACGCTAAATAAACATAATTTTAAAAACATTTGCGTTCGAAACCTGTGTGACGAGGTGGCTGGTATTGGGTTCCCTTAAAGGTTTTGAATTAGGAAAAAAGAACAGGCGAGGCTTGAAGGCCTCAGCTCTGTTCTAGAGAAGTATATATAATTAAAAGGCACCAAGGGAGCTGCCTCTCACTCAGGCATTCCTAAACTGGTCTCCTTTTAGATGACACCTTTTTATCAGCACAGAGGGACATCTGGAAAAAGCAGTGCTAGCAAACTCCCTGCTGCTGCCATTGCTGGTGGAGATGGCATCCTGGGCTCTACTCTTCGTGTCTCTCTCCCTCTTGCATAGAAAGGTGACCATCAGATGCTGGTTTGAAGTGCAGAAAGATGGAGTTTGCCAGTCTGTGGCAGCTTCTACTAATGGAACAGTCGGTACACCAGACCCTCCACTAAGCAGTTGCCTTGCATTAGCTTATTTAACCCCCATAAAGTCCTGAGAAGTAGATAGTCATTTATTAAAATTTAAATCTTGGGTTTCTGGTGTATGAATATATTTGCTATAGTTAGAGCCCTGATTTCTAAGTAACAGCCAAAATCTAAACGGCTGACACTGAATTGTTTTGATTTGGAACAAGGACCATGACTTTTTTTTTTCATTGTGTTCAGAGAAGCTGCTGCATTTCTGGTATATTAGGTATCCCTCCCAGAGTGAGAAATTCCAGGCCACACTAGGACCCTCAAGAGAGGAAGAAATCATCCTTGGGGCGTTGTGGGGATTGGAAGGACGGTAGAATGAGACACTATTAGCCTATATACATGTATCATTACACTATTGGAGTGACTGCCATGTATAGACAGGAATGAGGAGTTGTGCTCCATTTATATTCAATATGTTAAAATGCATTCTACTGTAAAATAAATACATCAAGACCTCAAAAATATATATTTTAAGGGGCTGGGAATATAGCTCAGTTGGTATTTTGTCTGCTTTGCATGCACAAGGCCCTGAGATCAATCCCCAGTACTGCATGAAAATAAACAAAAAAAAAAAGGTATTATACCCATCTATAACTAAAAATATTTTTTTTTAAAGTATTTTAAGCCAGGGGTGATAGTGCGCACTGTAATCCCAGTGGCTCAGGAGGCTGAGGCAGGAGGATCGTGTTCAAAGCTAGCCTCAGCAGCTTATGCCCTGTTTCTAAATAAAAAGCAAGGACTGGGGATGTGGCTCAGTGGTTAAATGCCCCTGAGTTCAATCCCCGGTACCAAAAAAAAGTATTTTAAAATGCCTGGTACCATTAGATGAGTTTACCAGAGAGTGTGCCAAGTGCTGGGAACACATTCTACTGTGGGTCAGACTGCCACACTACAGTTTTAACTACCTGAATATGGAGCTACTTTCCCAGACAAGCCTGTCCTGGCATCTATTTTTGCCTTTTTTATTAGGTGGCAACAAGACCTTCAGGCTAATCCTACATGACTTGGCTAAAACTTTGTAACTAAAGTAGAAAATCAGAGTTCTGATCTGGATCATCTAGACACCCAAAAGCTATTCTCAGCTCAAATTACTCAGATGAGTGCTGGACTGAACTTATTCACATGTAATTCGACATCACATTTGCCTCCTAGGGCACCCAAAGAGAGGCCATTTGATTAAAAAAAAAATCAAACAAACTTGGGCTCCAGCTTGAGTCAAATCAATGGGCTCCTCCTAACAAACCATTAACAAAAAACTGGAGCCCTTTCAAAAGCCTAGCTAGAAAATTACCAGTTCCAGAATACTTACAGGAAAATGGGGAGAGATCACAACAGGCTCAGTAACAATTCTCACCCCTAGTACTGAAGGCTCTTCAATTCTTACCACTGTTACCTTATGCATCAGTTGGCCAATTGAGCCTAAAAGGCAGGGCGTCACACTAATGCCAGCAGCTCGGGAGGCTGAGGCAGGAGGATCATGGCAAGTTCAAAGCCAGCCTCAGCAAGTGAGGCCCTGTCTCTAAATAAAATACAAAATAAGGCTGGGGATGTGGCTCAGTGGCCTAGTGCCCCTGAGTTCAATTCCTGATACCCCCAAAAAAATAAATTAAAAAAAAGAAGAATGCCACTAATAATAAAACCATGGACTTGTTTTGAACAGCAAATGTTTCACTTCCTAACCCACTGGGCAAATCATCTTGCCTGTGAAATGGGTATAAGCACCTTATGAATGCTTCAGGATGATCGATGTAGAAGTACTGATAACTGGTGGCATTTAGCTTAAACCTGAAATGATATTTCAAAATGCTAGTTTAGACCAAATCGCAAATACTAGGCCAACAGTCCTCCAAGACTAAAAACCACCTGGGGGAACCTGTTGAATATAGAAAAGCAGACCCACCTAGAAGTTCTTTAGCAGATAAGGGGTATGACCCATGAACTTGCATTTTTTTTTAAAGAGAGAGAGACAATTTTTAATATTTATTTTTTAGTTTTCGGCAGACACAATATCTTTCTTTGTATGTGGTGCTGAGGATCAAACCCGGGCCGCACGCATGCCAGGCGAGCGCGCTACTGCTTGAGCCACATCCCCAGCCCCATGAACTTGCATTTTAGTATCTCAGGAGATCCTGATTTCTGATGCATTCTTTTGAAGTACCTCAACATGTGAGGAAAATCTAGATGTAAGCAAAGGTGCCCATCAGGACCTTTGTGAATAGTGGAGCAAAAGACCTGAAATATCCTATCTTCTAGGAGAGGGAAGTCAGCAGCTCTGATGGTTTTTACTGTTGGTTGTTTTATTGTTGTTTAGAGTAGTAGGGATTGAAGCCAGGGATACTCTACCACTGAGCTACATCCCCAGCTCTTTTGGAGACAGGGTCTCACTAAATTGCCCTGGCTGGCCTTGAACTTGCAATCCTCCTGCCTCAACTTCACACGTACCTAGGATTACAGGTGTGTGCCACTGCACCTGGCTCTGTTGGTTGTTTTAGACCCTAGTAAGAATTCAGTTTGATCAATCTTGCCTAGCCTGGGTCCTTTTTGAGGCAAACCCAAGGGGGAAAGATTTGGCAAACCATCTAGGCATCTGGGGCAGCAGTTAAGTAGATGGTATTCATGCTGGATGTTTGACCATGGATGAGCCCCAGTGTCGGGGACTGGAAGAACTGCTGGTCAAGTCGGTGAGGTTTTCTGGTTTCTGGGCCTCCTCTTGGCCCTGATAGAAACTATTCCTAAATTCTCTCTTTACCAGTTTCAATGATCCCTTCATTGCTGCTTCTCCTACCACACAGGTGTTCCTTCAGCCTACAGCCACCTGCGCAGAGTCTCTTTCTTTGCGTAGCTTGAATAAACTGTTGCATGGCTGAGCTACTCCCCAGCCCCTCAAGGCTTCTCTCCTTGTTCCACCCCACTTTTGTTTATCTTCTCTCATTTATGGCCTAACATAGTAACAGTTGTCACTTGAATAGTAGATTTTAAGTGGGGCTACCTAAATCCAATTTGAGTAATAGTCAACTACTAGGTATTAATTAAAACTAGTGTGTTTAAGTGCCAAGATAAATTCTATTAGAAAGGAGGTGTCTACACAGTTCCTGACAGACTCTGGGATGTCTCCACCTTGTTCTTTTTTTTTTTTTTTTTTTTTTTTTTTTTTTTTTTTTGAGAGCGGGAGAGAGAGAATTTTAATATTTTTTTTTTCAGTTTTTGGTGGACACAACATCTTTGTCTGTATGTGGTGCTGAGGATTGAACCCGGGCTGCAGGCATGCCAGGTGAGCACACTACCACTTGAGCCACATCCCCAGCCTCCACCTTGTTCTTTAAAAAATAAAATAAAATTTTCTGCCAAGAAAATTAAAACAAGCTAGGCACAGTGGCACACAACAAGACCCTATCAAAAAAAAAAAAAAAGTAAAACATACTTGCATTAGTCTTATGGAACTTGACTCCCATGCGGTGACCAGAAATACTGCCTTCTCTGACCTTCTAATATTCTAGATGCACCAGAGTATTTTTAGGTTGTAGTTCAAGACCAGATTAATAAACTTAACTCGGAATAAGATGGTTACTGGAAACACGTGGTTCCCTGAGCATCTCCAAGTGGTAGTTCTAGACGTGCCTTCCTTGACTGTACCTCCTGACATCTCTCTCTACTTCCCCAAATGTCAGGGGTAACAGTGGAATATCTGGTAAATATACCAACTAAGGCAGCAAACACCTCTCATTTTCAAGTGTATTCCTTTGGGTAACTTTGGTGGGATCCCCCTCCCACCGCAGCTAGTTACTTGAAGAAGCAGGACAACTTCCCCACGGCGTAAATGCAGTTTACCTGTGTGAACAAAGTGGAGAAGGAATGTGCCTCTGAGGTCTAGCCAGCTCCTGGTCAGTCTCGTTCGTAGCCCTTTGCAAGCGTGAGCCAGATAACAATATCTCCAGTCTAGCTCTGCATCCTCGGCACTGCGCCTGCCCAGTAAAGAAGCTGGCTGTGGCTGGGGAATTACAAACACCACCCCCATGGGAGGTTGGCTTGGGCTATAAGCACAGTTTCTTTACAGCCCTTTTCTATGCCCAGTCCACAGATCATTTCATCAGACAGAATTTGAAAATAAAGTGCTTTATTGCTGAGAATCCCAGAAAGCCAGCCTCAGGGCAGCTGTCTAGGGGTGGAGGCTTAAGTCTCCCACCTCTTGTGAACAGGGAGAGTTGGAACTCACAGAAGTGTGGTTTGGGGAAGAAGGGGAGACTGGGAAGAGGCGTGAGGTGTGCTGAGACCTTAGGCACATCTCCTCCCAACTCTGAACTCAGTGCATTCAGTGACATCGCCAGGAACTTCAAACGGGCCATTGGTGGGAGTGTTTACACCACAGAAATTACCCAAGTGCTACCAATCAGGGCTCTTTTCCTGCCAGATTGCTCATTCATAATCACTCCAGGCACATGGCACCCTCCTGGACCCATCTCAAGTTCTGAGAGGGAGAAAAACCAGTAGCTAGGCTGGGACAGTTCCTACCAGCAAACAGGTAGGACTGAGGGCCAGGACACATGGTATGTCCGCATTTCCATCACACTCCCAGGTGCCCTGAAGCCTAGGCTCCTTCCCCGCACCCTGGGTCCTAGATCCCTTCAACCTTCTCCTCAAATCCCTGGACACCTAGGTCCCTGACCTGCCTTGGAGTCACAAGCAGAAGGCCTGGGGCACCAGACTGGCCTTACAGGATGACCCCTAGCACTCACCCGGTCTGGGAAGGGGTGGGGTGAGGGGCCTGAAAGGGACTTTTTGCAGTTCAGCAGCCCCCAGCTGCCCCCTGCAGCATCTGTCCGGCAGCCCCTCATCAGTACTCCTTGGCCTCCTGCAACTGGGCCAGATACTCCTCCTCAGGGGGGTTGTCCGCGCAGGCCCGGCCATTGTTGGGGGGCCGCACAGCATGGTAACGGCTCCAGTCCCCCTTACACAGGATCCAGGGCAGCTTGTCCACCTTGAAGTGCAGCTCAGGTGAGAAGTCCGTGCTGACAAGGTCCGGGGCCCCGGCGCCCTTGCCACGGGTCAGCAGCCGGCTGCCCTCGTCGTAGCAGCAGTGCTGGGCGGCCAGCGTGCTGCTGCCCCCCGACAGCAGGGAGCGCAGGCAGAAACGCGCCGTGGGCTGGTAGACGTCCAGGCGCTCGTGTGGGCCACTGGCGTCCCTCCACCGGAAGCTGCGGCCCTGGTGCTCGTCCTGCAGGCTCACGGCACTATCCACGGCCTCCAGCGGGTAGGCACACGGGCAGCTGGGCAGGTCCCGCAGCACCTGGCTCACATACTTGGCTAGGAACTCACTTTTGCAGTTCAGCCACTTCTCACAGCTGTCCACATCTGCAGAGGGCAAAGAGGGGCAGGAGGTCAGCTGGTCAGAGGGTTGACCATCCGATGGTGGAGTGAGGGCTGATCGAAAGTCCAGGCCCCAGCTGGCACCAAAGGCAGGGACGGTTTAGGGGAAGAAGTGGAAGGACCCAAACTAGATCTGGGGCAGACACGGCTGTCCCACACCAACTGGAAACGTGAAGTTAAGAGGCCGTCGCTCAGAATGCACCGCCTTTCTCAGGCTCTGACTTAGCGAGTCACTTTGCCCTTCTGGGCATCCTAAAGTCCCTTCTGTCTGTGCTGCCCTCTTCCCAGTTCTCTCCCTGGGAAAGTGTGGCCTGTGATTCCGGCCATACAGAATGAGATGCCCCTTCCTCTCTGCTCTGCAGCACTGTGTTCTGCTCATGCTGGTGATGTGTTTCCAACCATGAGCCCAGAGCTCTTGGAGGGCAGAAACCAGGCCTTTAGGATTCCTTAGTGGCAGCTCAGTGCCAGATGCAGGATTCAGGCTTCAGGGTGCTGAGCACAGCCTCGTCAGCATAGTGGCCTGTCTTCCTTGTGGGTGCAGGTGAGACTAAGGAGTGTGCTCGAGGAAGCATCATCTACCCCCAGCTTCCCAGAAAGAGTGTTCCTGATGTTGTGGACATGGACCCACCTTCCCAGATGGAGTCTGCCCCAGAACCTCCAAAGAGACCAGAAAGAAGTCCGAGGATCCCTGTGCCATCCTGTTGCTAGGAAAGACGTAGGCCCCACCCCACCTGCCATGATCTCTAAGCTCTCTGGCTGTCATTAAGACCTTCTTACCAGCAGGGACATCAGTGTGGGGGAGGCCAATGGGCCTGCTTCATAAATGCTGTGGCCCCTTCCTGGGGACACAAACCATCCACTGGAGGATGCACTCAGAGCCTCAGTAGATGAAGGCCAGGTTCCTGTCCTGCAGTAATGTGCCACCCTCCCCAGAGAGGTTCTGCACCATCCCCCAGGGGCAAGGCCTAGCACACCACTGACCTGGGCCAAGCAAGTCCGTAGCGTTGTGGGCCAGGGGCTGCCGCCCCTCGCTGGGAAAGCCCAAGTTGTCCTTGTTCTCAGCGCCTTTGGGAAAAGAGGAGGCCAGGCTGGTGGCGCCCCCGGGCACCTCTGTGCTCCCGATGGGGAAGCCCAGCCCACACCAGGCTCTCGGTGCTCACAGAAGCTGGGACAGGCCTGGGACAGGACCACCATATTTGTGAGCTTCCTGCATTCCCAAGACCACCCCCACAACCCCCCACATTCCCAGGTGACAAGACCCGTAGTCTAAGCCATACCAGCCACTCCTATGCAGGGGCTAGGGCCAGTCTCACCAGGGCAGGGGGGCAAATCACAGGTACGGGTCTGGGTGGCAGTGCAGGCATAGCCACAGGCCCGAGTCCTCTGCTGGCTGCCGCTGCTGCAGTTCCCAGTGCAGGGAGACCAGGGGCTCCACTCCTCCTGAAGCTCGTAGTCTGGGTCAAGGCAGGGAGAGGGTGAGTGCACACAGCCTGCAGAGGGCCCTGGTGCAAATCAGCAGTGGGCTGGCCTTCCTCAGCTGGATAAGCCTGTGCCAGAGCACCCGGCCTAGTGGATGGAGCGTTGGCTTGCCCACTCCCTCCGTTGAGAACCCTTGTACAGTGAACAACCTGTAAAGATCTATCAGGTGGCCCTAGGGGGACAGTACAAACCCCTGCCATTCCCTTTGTGCCAACAAAGAAATGAATAAGAAAATATCCCTGGGGCTGGAAGCCACCTGACCACTATGTGCATGACCTCAGGAAAGTTCTACACCTCTGAGCTAGAAGGGTTTTTTTGTTTGTTTGTTTGTTTTTTGTTTTTTGGTACCAGGGATTGAATCCAGAGGCACCTAACCACTGAGCCACATCCTCAGCCCTATTTGTATTTTATTTTTGAGACAGGGTCTTGCTAAGTTGCTGAGTCTGGCCTGGAACTTGCAATCCTCCTGTCTCAGCCTGACAAGTCACTAGGATTACAGGAGTGTGCCACCATATCCAGCTGAACTAGTTTTTATGTCAATCAAAACCAAGGGTTATAATACTTCCTTGGCACTGTGGTTATTAAAGAATATCCCTGCTGCATGTTAGGACCCACACGGGGTCTGAAGGAGCTCAGTCACACTGGCTGGGCCTGAGAACTGGGGCTGTCTCTAGGACCTAAAAGGTCTAGCACGGCTGGTTCTCTAATGGCTTCCTGGGCAGCCCGAACAGCCTGGCACCAAGAGTCTGAGGAAAATGAATGTCATAAAAGCAAAAGCCATGAAAACTCTGTTACCTTACAATATTTTGAAAAATTGAGAAGAGCCTGTCATGACTTAGTCCCAGTCATTGGCACCTTGGTCCAATGACAAGGCCTCCCGGGGCTCTAGGGGAAACTGCTGAGACTGTGCATAAAACACATCTGCCCCCAGTGGAAACCAGAACCACAATATTCAAAAATAAAAATTGTTATCATGGGCTGAGCACATGCCTGTCATCCCAGAGGCTCAGGAGGCTGAGACAGGAGGATTGAGAGTTCAAAGTCAGCCTCAGCAAAAGAGAGGTGCTAAGCAACTCAGTGAGACCCTGACTCTAAATAAACTACAAAATAGGGCTGGGGATGTGGCTCAGTGGTCAAGTCCCCCTGAGTTCAATCCTCAGTAATGCCCCAGTACCAAAAAATATTGATCATGGGAGGCTAAAAGTGTTAGGAATCTCTTGTCTTTTTGTAATAAAAAGAGCCAGGGCATCGTTCACTCTATGCTGGTGCTTTATGGACATTAGCTCGTTTAACACTCTTTCCAACCATCCCTCCGTAGTAAAGGCCTACATGGCTCTCCATTTCACAGGGGAGGGAACTCGGGCACAGTGAGCCTAAGTAACTTGCCCAAGGTGGGTCATTCAGCAGAGCCAGGATTCAAACCCACACTGGAAATAAAGTTGACAGTGAGTGGTGAGGTTTATATTTCTCACTTGGTTGGAAACCAATGGATCCGAGTACACACATTAACAAATGTCTTTCTCCTCGGGCCGTTGAGAGGGGTGAATGTTGGGAAAACCACAACCACTTCCCAGGCTGTGGGTAACAGCACTTTTGAGAAGATGATGGTGTTTGTACAGGGCCTAAGCTGCTGGCCTCCCAGCTCCTCCTGCCTGGAGGACCCAGGCCCTCTCCCCGACCCCCACCCCGATCTCGAGAGGCGGCAGCCTAGGGATGCCAAGCCGGCAGTGCTCACCATAGCTGTCGAGCTCCCTGAAGGACCAGCCATCTGTGGTCCCACCAGACCAAGGCACCTCGTCCTCGTCGGCATCCTCCTGGTCCCCGCCCTCGCTGTACTCGGAAAGGTAATCCTCCTCTTCCTCTCCCACCTCCTCCTCTTCCCCTGGGGCTCTGTCCCTGAAGCCAGTGTCCCCTTCCTCATCTTCCAGGTAGCTCCAGAAGAGGGGCCAGAAGAGCTCTTTGGTGGGCATCTGGCTGGGGGCATCCTGGGGCCAGCGATGACTGGGCTCGGCCAGCAAGTCCATCTCCACCTCAGCCTGGGGGTCCTTTACCACCTCGATGGTCACCTGCAGGCAGACAAAGCACCGAGAGAAAGGGCTCAGAGCAGGACTCCAAGGAAAGGGGAGGTGACAGGGCCAGCCCCAGAGGCCAGAAGCCCAACCTTGCTTCCAAACCAGCTCTCTTCTCCCTCTGACCATGGCCTCTCGGGAACATGGGGAACAGCCCAGGACACGCTGTGCAGACATGCTGTGCGTCAGAACCACCTGGAGGTTCCGGACTCCCAGAGCCACATATGGATGTAACTGCTCTGGGGTGAGGATAGGCACGGCAGTTCTAGCAAGTGCCAGGGCTGAGACCAACGAGTTTAAGAGAAGCTGGCTCTGAATTCTGGCTCTGCTGCAAGCAGGCTGCCTGGCCTCAGGGACTGAGAACAGCATGGGGGCTTCCAAATCCTCAGGGCAGGGTCAGAAAGTGAGAGCGCTGGCTTCAGATCCCCCAGCAGCCCTCGGGAGGAGCTCTCACCACACTGTGCATGGGAGAGAAGTAAAACTCACTCATGCGAAACTGAACTTGAAAACATTAGTTTGGGCTACTGCGAAGTAAAAGGAGGTCATTGAACAAAACCTGTGGGGAAAAAACATCACAGTATAAGAAGAAAATGAGCCCGTCCCAGTGGCGCACGCCTGTCATCCCAGGGATTCGGGAGGCTGAGGCAGGAGGATCGCGAGTTCAAAGACAGCCTCAGCAACTCAGCGAGACCCTGTCTCTAAATAAAATATAAAAAAGGGCTGGAGATGTGGCTCAGTGGTTGAGCACCCCTGAGTTCAATCCCCATCTCCACTACCAATAAATAAATAAATAAATAAGCACTTTAAAACGATTTTAGAATGCGATGTTCTACACTTTAGTGGTCTGTCCCCTAAACTCTTTTGGTGAAAGTGTTTTGCAGATTGTGGCTGATATTAAAAACATGCAGAATTATGATCCTCAAAGATTCGGGACAGGCTGAGACAGTGGAATAGTAGCCGGAATTCTGCCAGCCTCGCCCGTTTCCTCTCCTAGAACACCCTCTGGTGGCAGTCCCCATGAGGCCAGTCACCCAGTTCTGTACTGCAGGGGCCTCCAGGAAGGCCCTGGAGGAAGAGGCTGGGACTGGCTGGGGAGCAGACCTCCACACCCATTCCAAGAAGCCTCTCCCACATCCCCAGAACATCCTGCAGTGGACCAAGCATTTCCCACTCATTCAGACATTACCAGGACAGTGCTATCTGTCCCTTGCTATGGCACAGGGGACAAGAGTCTGAGAGCCAAAAGCTTGCCCAAAGTCCACAGAAAGGGGCAGGCACTCTCCCCACACCCCAAGGGGAGGGCTTGGGCATGCGCCTCTGTCTCCGCACAGGAACCCCCTCCCCTATGCACTGCAGGGTGGGGGCGAGCCGCCAGCCCAGCTCCTCTCCAAGTGTCCACTGGCCAATGGCCCTTCTGCGGCTCTCACCTGGATGTTGGGGTTCCGGGTGCCCAGGTCTGTGTTGGCCATTCCTGGCAGTTTCTGCAGCTCCATTAGCAAGGGACTGTCCTCCAGGGTCTTGGGAGAGGTGGCCTTGCCTGGGGTCCAGGCTGTTGGCTCCCGTAGAGTCTGGCACCTGTGCTGGCATGGCCCTGCCTGCAGGTGGGTTCCAGGGAGCGGGGGTATCTCCTCTTCCCCAGGAGAGTTGAGATCTGGGGAAGCGGAGGCCTAGGGAGAAACGGAAGGTGGAGTGACTGAGGTCAGGGTGCACCCCACATGGACCCAGGACATGCCAGTCAGGGGGATTCGGGAGCCCCAGGCTCTGACCACACCACCCGCTCACCCTGGGACTTAACTCCGTCTGGAGTGCACATATGGAAAGTGGATCTAACCACTGCCTGCTTTAACGGTCCCAGCAGACAAATGAGGTGCAGCAGGTTGGACCGCGGATTGTGTCCACAAAACACTTTGACAACTGATGCCAACTTGAGGCGGGAAAGGAGCATCAGCATGGTCCCACCTCCTTGTTTTGCAGGTGAAAATGAATAGTAAAGAGCTAAGCTAGGGGGTCCAAACTGCTGTCTGCAGACCACTCCCCTTCAAATCCTCGCCACCCCATTCCTGCCTCAGGCTCTCAGAAGTCAGAGCAGGAAGGCCTCCAGGGATGGGCTCCCTGGCCACTGGCTCCTGCCAGAGCTGGCCACAGGACGGCTGCATTCCTCCGCATCTCCAACCACAGTGACGTCCCTCCTCCTGCCCCTGGTCCTACTCCAGGATGCTTGCATGTAGGCCAGGCCACGCACTCTGTGACACTGCAGGTGGGAGGCTGAACGCACCCCTGCCAACCCCGGGGCCTCGTCAGCCCAGCTCCTTGCTCTCACTGACTCTTCTCTCAAAAGGCTGGAGAAATAGATTCTGACCTTCTCTTTCCCCTGCTGACCTCCCCTTTGGGGACTCCAGTCACCTGGCTGCAAGGCTCCTGTATAGAACACCTGTCTCAGAGCAGCCACAGGCCCTCGTGCCTGGGCCTGAAGGCCCTCGCTGAGTCAAGGTACTGGTCTGGCCAGCATGGATGGAGCAGTCGGGTGGGGAGGGAGAGTGATGGAACAGCTGGACCCTCTGCTGACCAATTCTGGAGGCCATCCCCCAGTGTGGCCCTCCTGGCTGCTCTCACCCACAATTCCACCCAACCTGTCCCTGGGACTTTGCTCAGTGGTTCTACCTTCTGCAGTGTCTAGGGCCAGAGATGGTGGTCTCAGGGCTTAGGAACTTGGGGACAGCAGCCTTTCTGGCTGTTCCGGAGACCCTCACCACAGGCAGGCAGTGGCAAAGCAGTGGTTCTCGTCTGGGCACAGCAAGCAACGTCATAAGACGTGTGTGGATGTCACAACCGGAGAGGGGTTCTACTAGCACCTGTGGGCAGAGGCCGGGGACACTACCATAGATACTACAACTCCCAGGACAGCCCACGCCAAGAATTCTCCAGCCTGGAAGAAGTTAATAGTGCTGTCTGCCTCCGTCTGAGTTCGGACCTGTGGGGCCCTAGCTGGGGACATAACCTTTGTGAGCTGAGCATAGCCCCTGCTATCTGGTAGATGTCCAGGCTGGTCATTTCCACCCCTCTCTACTCCCTCCCCTCCTGGTTCCCCAGCTGGACCAAAGAATGAGCAAAGGTTAGAGAAGCCCTGGTTCCCAAGTCCAAGCCTCCCCTGCTGCCCTTCCTCCCTGGATCTGCTCCTAGCGCCTCCTGCTCTGTAGAGAAGCCCTCAGGAAGTGGCAAGGGACAGGGGACCATCCCATCTTGAAGTGGTTCCCTGAGACAAGGATTCAAATGCAGGTGTTCACTTTAGAAGGGGATCCTAGGAGACACCAGCAGGGGAGGGTCACAGCTAATAAAGTTTGTCTAGGAAGCCAGCAAACATGGCGGGCAGCTGGAGTTCAAGCCTTCTGGGCGCCTCTCTGAGCCATGGTTATGGTTGTGCCCCAGAGGGGAGGGAGTTGGGGTACTGATCCACCAACTCCGCTTGTGAAGGATGTGGGGTGGGGGAGAGGATTTGCTTCACAGGCAGCTCAGGCTGGCCATGGGCCAGCAGGACATGGACAGCTCTGAGCAGACCTCTGCCAGTAAAAGCCCTCAGCAAGTGAACACTGGCCACAGGAAGTGAGGCCTGGGATGATGAGAGCAGAGCACCCGAGAGCCGACCCGTAACCAGGCCCCAGGCCTGGGCTGGGCTCCTCATCTGTCACTTCCTCCAACTATAATGCACATTCTGCACAGGCAGGAAGTTGTCTGCTTTGCTCACTGTGTTCTCAGCACCTAGTACAGTGCCTGGTATGTTATAGCTCAAAAAATAAATAAATAAATAAACAAACTGTGAGTACATGAACAGACACCAACCCTACAGGGAGACTGTCTTCAGGTTACAGCTGTGAAAGCTCTGGGAAGGTGAGGGACTTAGGTAAGGTTACAATACAGAGCCGGGATTCAAACTCGGTTTTGCCTGTTCTCATCCCCCCTGCACGCTACACACACATGCACTCATAGTGAAACCCTCATGCGGGACCTCCCTCTGCATTCACAGGCGTTTCCTCCCTCCCTCCCTCCCTCCTTCCCTCTTCCCTTCCTTTCTGCCTCAGGCTCCAAGTTATTAGGATTACAGGCGGCAGGGTGTGTCCCCACGACTTCACGGGCCTTTCACTTTCATCGTCTGGTTTGGAAGCTGAATGTTGTGGTAACAAATCCATATGGCCTGGGTTCAAGTCCCGACTCGTACACTTTCCGGCTATAAGTAACCTCGGGCAGGTCACGCAATTCCCTCTGTAAATCAGGGAATTGGCGGTGGCTGAGAGGGTTGCTGAGTTAGAGCAAGGCCTTGCCCATGGTAACAAATGGTACCTAGACAGACAGTTCTCAGAGCAGAGAGAGGAGAGAGAAGGAACTCCTTTCTGGCCTGGCACTGGGTTAGTTCTTTGCATTTTATTCAGGTCAGAAGACACCCCTACACCCTGCCCCGCTGATGCAGAATCTCCCAGCAGCCCAGAGCACACCCTGCTGAGACACGCCACAGGGTACCCCACGTGGATCTTTATGGTGACAGGCCTGGCTCCCATCGAAGCTTCTCTGTCTTGATGTTTTCATCTGGGAAATTGGGATGATGCTTATGTTGAAATGATGTGACAATAAATGAATGTCATGTTGACTAAGTCATACCGCCTCTGTGAGACCCAGAGAGAGCTGACACCCTGCTGCTTTGAGATGGGGTGGGTGAGGCTCTTAAGCTTCTCATAAGGACCTCGGGGCTGGTAGGTCCTTCCTGACACCCCACCAGAGTCTCTACAACAGCTGTCTGCATTCCCTCAACAGGACCTTCTAACCAGCACCTTTGATGTAAAATCACAGACTTGTGGAGCATCAGAGCTGGACAGGACCGTGGGGATGACTTATCCCCTCTTTAAATGTGAGAAAAGCATTCGAGGTGAGTCACACGTGCATTCCCAACTTGCCAAAACCAGGCCTTCGGGCCCTATGCTCTGTGTCTGTTTTTCCTTCATGGCACTAATTTGCTTTTTAGGTGTTTTTGAGGACTCTGCCAGGCCCTGTCCTGGGACTGAGGATATGAGTTTGGCTCTGAAATAACTCATTCTCTAGGCTGGTCTCCATGGGGGCAGATTTGGCAAACACGCTGAAAATAATTACAATACAAAGCAATAAGTGCTAAGATAGAAAATATAAGGGCTGGGGATGTGGCTCAAGTGGTTAACATGCTCGCCTGGCATGCGCAGGGTGCTGGGTTCGATCCTCAGCACCACATAAAAATAAAGATGTTAGGGCTGGGGATGTGGCTCAAGCGGTAGCGCGCTCGCCTGGCATGCGTGCGGCCCGGGTTCGATCCTCAGCACCACATACAAACAAAGATGTTGTGTCCGCTGAAAACTAAAAAAAAATAAATAAAAATTCTCTCTCTCTCTCCCTCTCTCTCTTTAAAATATATATATGCCAAGTGATCAGAAACAATGCCAATTTAAGTAATTTTATCACCACTGTCATCTCCACGCAGGAGGTGGGACTGGCCAAAGGTCTCTGAATTTGTCTGAAGCAGTGGTTCCCGACAATGGGTGGGGGTGCGTATGTCCCTCAGGAAGTCTTTGGCAATGTCTGGCCCTGTAGTAGGGGCCAGGGATGTGGCAAAGCATCCTGTAATGCACAGGACAGCAGCCCCTATGACCAAGAATTATAGTTTCCAGGATGACAGCACAGGTAGGTTTGAGAAATCCTGGAATACAAGGATGTAAATAAGTCTTAGCTGGGCGGAGTGGTGCACGCCTGCAACCACAGCTACTTGGGAGGCTGAGGCAGGAGGATGGCAAGTTTAAGGCCAACCCTAGCAATTTAGCCAGACTGAGTCTCAAAATATAAAAGGGTCAGGAATGTAGCTCAGTGACAGAGCACCCATGGGTTGGGTTAGGACAATGGTTTGTGATAACTAAGGATCATAGAACACAAACAGTATATCTGTATTAAAGTTTCATAGGGATTGATGGGAACACAGAAAAAAATCAAGAAGTCTCCAAATGGGAACAAACCACTGGTCTACAGACCAGCTTGTCCCTTTCTTTCTCATGGTTCTGGAGGCTGCAGCAGCCCGACAATAGGAGCATGGCAGAGCTCATTCCTATTGCATGCTCACCACCTCCTGCATCTCTGGGCCCCTCACTGTCCTCATCTTGAAAATGGGGAGAGCACTCTGGCCTCCTTTCAGAACAGCTCAGGTCATGGAAGGACCCAGGACCCAGGACCACCTCCCACTCAGGCCCATTTCTGTATGGAAGTCTCTGTGGGAATATATGTCAGACATCTCTGGGTTGGAAACAGAGGTCTTGACAGATGATCATTTCTCTCCATGGGCCGATGCCATCTTCCATCTCATTCCTTAGCCCCAAGACCAACCCACAGGTCACCCCAGAGTGCCCACACTGTCTTAGTAGGCACTAATATAGAAGTCCCTGGCACACTGGCACGCAGCAAGTTGGAGAACCCCACGACCTATCTCAGCTTGCCTCAATTCACACTCGTAGGGGCTCAAATCCTTGGAGGATTCGAATCAAGAGATTGCACCAAGGGGGTCACTTGATCCTTTAAACCTCAACAACCGCAGCCCACCACTCTGCAAAGCAGAGCCCTGAGTTCTTCTTACTCCTGGTGGGACTCCTCTACGAACAAGTGAGCATCAGGACAGAGTGGTTGCGGGTTAGGTTCGCTCAGGGTGAGCAAAATGTGGGCACTGCTGCAGACAGAAATGCAGCCTGGCCATTGCAGAGTATGGGCCCGCTGCACTCTGCACAGAAGTGAACTTTCTCCCCAGGCTGGCCAGCTCTCGGCCACACGCGGGTAATGGGGGCAGCTGAAGTTCAGCGCACCTGGCCATTACCCGGTGCCCGCGGGGCGCCTCTGCCCCTCTCCCCGCGCAGTCAGAGCCCGGGACCCCGCGCCCTGCGCTCACCTCCGCCAGCCGCGCGTGGCTCCCGGGCTGGGGGCCGCGGCTCCGAGGCTTCCTCAGGGGCACCCCTCGGCCCGCGGCCAGCAGCGCCGCCAGCATCACGGCGCCGAGCAGGAGTCCCGCCCGCCGCCCGAGGACTCGACGCATGGTCTCGCTCCGAGGCTGCGCTGCCCCGCGCCGGGCGCGCCTGTTCGCGCCCCGCCTCGCCTGCTCCGGGGCGGCACGGGGGCGCGCGGGCGGCGGCGCGCAGCTTGCACGCCCTCGGGCCCGAGCGCGGGAGTGGGCGCCCGCCCTGCCCTGGGGGTCAGCGCACCGCCGTGTCCCCTGTCCTCGGCGGAGGGGGCCCCTCGGCGCTCGCGGACTTGTCCTGGTGCTGCCGGCGGCCCCCTTTGATCTGGGCGCCTCCCAGCCCTCAGTCCCCGCCGCTGTCGCCATCGCGGCCCCGAGCGAATTCCTGTTCGGGGGAAGTTGCCGCCCGCCGCCACGCGCTCTCCAGCCCCGCGCCGCTCCTCGGGCGGGAAGGGTCGGGCGCCACCTCCCGCCTCCCCGACGGCGCTCCCACGGGGACAGGGACCCGCAGACCTGGCGCGCGCGCTCCGCGCCCCTGACCAGGCGGCGAGTGAGGGTCTTCAGGTCCTGGGCAGACGTGATTTGTGCACAGGTTCGCCTGGGACGGGAGCCTGAAGTCCCTCTTGCAAGGCTCTTCCAACTCCGCTGCTTGACGCAGAGCCCCGGCACCTGCCATCCCCGCACCCCGTGTCCTCGGAGTTCTCAGAGCACTTTTAAGACTAGGAGACGAGACCTAGGTGTGAGGGTAAAGTCCCAGAAGGACAGCAAGGAGGGACGCTTGAGGGGAGTGATCAGATGACCCCGCTCTGCAGCTGGGTGTCCCGCCCGCTGTCCTGGATGAGACAGTGTGGCAGCCAGTCCCTCATGAGAAACCACAGGCCACGCGGATGGGTACAATGGCCTACCTCTGACTGACTGAAAGAGAACCTTAGCTGTGGCAAAGAGCAGGAATGAGGGACAGTGACCACCCTAGTGGTCCAATGGGGTTGTTAAGGAATATGAGCATCATGACAGTGGGGAGCAGGTATCAGGGTGATGCCCATCCAGGGGCTGGAGGAGGGACCCCAGAGGGGAGCTCAGATCTGAGGGCAGGGTTGGTGGATCCCTGGAGGCGGTAACAAAGGTGGCCAGGAAGTTCAGCCACTGGGATATAAAGCTGTTGGGGTTTGGGTTGAGCTAGAGGAAAGCTCTTAGGGGAAGGTCAGTTTCCTGGAGGACTCTAGCATTTTGAATGGTGCATGGCAGGAATGACAGCCTAGGTCCAGGTCAGCCACTGTGGTGTGAATCCTGCTGCTGCCATTCACTGAGCAGGTGATCTCACTGGACATGTTGTGTGGCCTCTGCTTTCATCAGCTGTGATGGCATGAGGGGGAGTGTCATCTACCTCACAAGATGGAAGTGTAAGCCAGAATCTATGGTAAGAGGTTAGTATGAGTGTCGTGAAGTTGTCATGTTTTTTTTTTTAATATTTATTTTTTAGGTGTAGATGGACACAACACAATGCCTTTATTTTTATGTGGTGCTGAGGATCAAACCCGGGCCCACCAGGGCTAGGTGAGCGCTCTAGCGCTGAGCCACAATCCCAGCCCCACCATGTTTTGAAGTAGAGTTGAACATTAGCAATATTGAGCAGGTGATCTCATTGGACATGTTGTGTGGCCTCTGCTTTCATCAGCTGTGATGGCATGAGGGGGAGTGTCATCTATTGAGAGATACCCAGTACATGATTGTTATGGTTTTGATATGAGATTTCCCCAAAAACTTATATGTGTGATAATACAAGAAAGCTTAGATGTGAAATGATCAGTTTATGAGAGCCTTAACCTAATCAGTGCAGTAAAGTGTGGCTGGAGGAGCTGGGTCAATGGGGTCATGTCCTTGGGGGGATGGATATATATATCTCCATATATGTGTGTATGTGTGTGTGTGTGTGTGTGTGTGTGTGTGTGTGTGTGTGTGTTGCTGGGGATTGAACCCAGGGCCTGTACATCCAAGGCAAACACTCTACCAACTGAGCTATATCCCCAGCCCCTCCAAGTTTGTATTTTGCCCTTGGTGGGGGCAACTCTGTCTCTCTGGTGCCCTGTCCCCTGCTGCTTTACTCGGTTCCACACTTTTGCCATGATGTTCTGCCACACCCTAGGCTCAGAGGAATGGAATCTGATATTTTAGGACTGAGATTAAGGACTCGGTTCTGAGACCTCTGAAAACGAGGACAAATAAACTTCTCTAAAATTGTTCTTGTAAGTTCTTTTGGTCAGAGCAACAAAAAAGCTAAAACAAATTGGTACTGAGACTTAAAATCAGCATACTATAGTGACACTGCCACATCAGTGTTAGAGCAGCTCAATTCACAATAGATAAACTATGGAACCAGCCTTGGTGCCCTTTAAAGATGAATGGATAAAGAAACTGTGGTGTATGTATACTCAGCCATAAATATAAATGAAAAGATGGCATTTGCTGGTAAATGGATGAAACTGGAGATTATCATTCTAAGTGAAATAAGCCAATCCAAAAAACCCAAAATCCAAATGTTTTCTCTGATATGCAAATGCTAATTTACATTAAGGGTGGAGGTAGGGAAGAATAGAAGTAGTTTGATTAGACAGAAGGGAATGAAGGGAAATGAGGGGGAATGAGAGTAAGACAGTAGAATGAATCAGACATAACTTTCCTATGTTCATATATGAATACACGACCAATGTAACTCCACATTATGTACAACCAGAATGGGAAGTTGAACCCCATATATGTATAATATGTCAAAATACATTATACTGTCATGTATAAAAAATTTCAATCTGAGGAAATTTCATTAAATTGTACTCAATAGAAACTAAAAATAGGCTTGGAGTTGTGGCTCAGTGGTAGAGCGCTTGCCTAGCATGTGTGAGGCCCTCGGTTCAGTCCTCAGCACCACATATAAATAAATAAATAGATAAAATAAAAGATCCGCTGAAAAATAAATATTAAACAACAACAAAAAGAAATTGGTACCTAGAAGTGGGGTTGTTCCTTGACTGACCTGACCATGTGACTCAGAAGCTTTTGGAGCTTTTTAGAATTTGTGGGAGGAATTTTGGAAAGTTTAATAATGAAAGTTGGAAAAGCTTTAGAATGTTGTAGGTGGACCTTGATGGGCAGTTCTGGTGGGAGCTTAGAAGAGCAGAATGCCCATAGGACTGTGGACAGTAAAGACTTGGTTCTTGAGGTTTCAGAGGAAAAAGAGGACTCTCTGGAAGATTGGACTAGAGGCCATTCGTGGTGCATTCTAGCTAAGAAATTGTCTACACTTTGGCCATGTTCTGAGACTTTTTGTAAGGCTGAATTTAAAGGTGACGTATTTCTTAATTTGGCAGAAGAAAGTTCTAAGCATCATAGCATTCAGTTTGTGGCATGGATATTGCTGGTGGTTTTTTAGCCAAGTTTATTGTGATATTCAGGAGCAAAAAGCAAAGCAAAAATATTTGAAAAACTTGGAGTTTGGCCAGAAAACTTCAGGAAAACTGGGGCTAAGAAAGGTGTGGTTGTTAAAGACTAGTCATTAGAGAAACACTAAACATTTTACCCAAAGACAATAGGAAACATGGCTTGAGGGCATCTCAGGAACTGAAAAGATCATACCCATCTCAGGCTCAAGGGCACGAAAGTAAAAATTCCTTTGAGCAGAGACCAGGGGGCACCCTATTTGCACAAGGGGGCTTAGGAAATTTCACCATGCTCAGGTGCCCAGGAACTCAGAGGCTGCTGTATCCCTAGTCCCCAGAGTCTTGGCTGTTGCTCTAGATGGCAGCAACCTTTGGCATCAACCATGTGGTGATGGTTCTG
This sequence comes from Ictidomys tridecemlineatus, assembly GCF_052094955.1. Taxonomy (NCBI): domain Eukaryota; kingdom Metazoa; phylum Chordata; class Mammalia; order Rodentia; family Sciuridae; genus Ictidomys; species Ictidomys tridecemlineatus. The sequence goes on from NC_135481.1 coordinate 99,726,233, forward strand.
CAGGAATGCAGGATGCTGGAGTTAGGGGTTCATGGAGACTTCCACTGAGATTTCAAAGGAAGGTCTGGGAGGCCAGGCAAAGTGCAGCAGGGTTGGATGGAGTCCCTGTGGGCAGCCCCTGAGAGGGCCATGTGTGGAGATATGAGGAGGAGGCCAAAGCTGCATGGTGACCCCTGGGATTAAGAAATGCCAGTACTGTGGAAGGTATGCCCAGGAAAGCTGCAGGAACCAAGCAGAGACAAGCCAAGAGAAAGGTCATGTGTACTGCAACCACCCAAGCCAGAGGGGCAAAGTTACACACGCCCTTTGGAGAGAACTTCATGGTGCTGTGGGCTCCAGATGTTGTTCGTGGAGCTACAGGACTTGTTTGTCCAGCTGAACTTTGGTCTTGCTTTGGTCCCATCTCTTCTTTCTATGCTCCTATTTCTCCCTTGTGGAATGGAAATATTTACTCTATGTCTGTATATATTGGGTACCCATAACTTGATTTTGGTTTTTATGGGGGCTCATGCTGAGAGTTTACCCTGTATCTAGGTTGAGACTTTGAACTTGGACTTTTGGGCAATCCTTTTAAGACCTTGGGGACTCTTGAAAATGGCTTAAATATATTTTGAATTATGAGATAGCATGAGCTTTTAGGGACCAGGAGCAGAACATTATGGTTTCTATATGAGATGTCCCCAAAAAATTCATGTGTAAGACAATACAAGAAAGCTTAGATGTGAAATGACTGGGTTATGAGAGCCTTAACCTAATCAGGGCATTAATCCCCTGATAGGGATTAACTGGGCGGTAACTGTAAGAAGGTTGGGTGTGCTTGGAGGAGCTGGGTCATTGGGGTGTGTGTCCTTGGGGTTTACATTTTGTCCTTGGTGAGCGGAATGCTCCCTTTCTCTGCTTCCTGGGATCCTATGATCCTGTCCTCGCTGCTTTCTTCTTGGGCCTGGAGGGATGGAATCCACTGAGAACTGAGGCCTCTGAAATTATGGGTGACAAACTTCCTCCACTAAAATTGTTCTTGTCAGGTCTTTTGGTCACAGTAGCAAACAAACAAAAAGAACTGACTAAAACAATGGCACACTCTCAAATCGAAGCCAAAAGAAACCCAGGTTTTGAGCACCTGCTATACTGTATTTATTAGAACAAATGTTATGTAGCCTTGTTCTGTTTAGGTTTTTTTTTTTTCCTTTTGGTAAAAATACTTTCACATCCAGCTTACATTTTCGCCACACTTTGACACTTTCCACCAGATTAAACTCAAGACTTTGAAGAGCTTCTTCATTCATGAGTATCTGTCTTCATGTCAATCAATCAGTCACTCCACTCTAAGCTCCTCCCCACTTTCTGTGGACCTCTTAATTTAATAGGTCTTGCTGGGCCCACTTTTTCTTCCCCTCTTCATGAAACTTTTTTTTTTTTTAAATCAATTTCATGAGGTAAAAAATTACATATAAGGGGGCTGGGGATGTGGCTCAAGCGGTAGCGCGCTCGCCTAGCATGCGTGCGGCCCGGGTTCGATCCTCAGCAGCACCACATACCAACAAAGATGTTGTGTCCGCCGAGAATTAAGAAAAAATAAATAAATGTTAAAATTCTCTCTCTCTCTCTCTGTGCCCCCCTCTCTCTCACTCTCTCTTTAAAAAAAAAAATTACATATAATAAAACATATCCATTTTAATTGTACAGTTCAGAGTTTTGACAAATGGAAGACCTTGCTGTGACTCTAATTTCCTTCTGTGTACTGTGAATAAAAATCAAATTGTGCATCAGTGGAAAATTGCATTATCTACCTGGGTTCTCTGGTTCTAGTCTTTCTGCTTATGAGCTATTGCTCTGTAGGTTGTAGGTTTTCCTCATCAATTTCCTTATTAATGAATTAAATAGAATCTTTAATGCATTTATTTTTATAAGAAAGTCATGATTTTATGTTTTTAAAATTGCCTTGTTTTTGAAAACAAACCCTTTGTATGGTCAATCCCACCTCCTAACCTGGGCTGCTGGCAACATATAACCCCTGTGCTGCGTCACCAAAGGTTAGTTTGCCTTTTCTAGGATTTCTTATCAATGGGAATCATATTTATCTATTCTTTTGTGTAGTCATCCTTTGGCATGCTTTGGAGACTCACCCATCAGTAACTGGTATCAGTAATTTGTTCCTTTCATTAACATTGCACAATAAGAGCATACAATTTATTTATCCATTTGCCAAAATGCTTTTGGGTACTTTCCTTGTTGGGGTTATTATGAATAAAGCAGCTATGAATATTCAAGTAAAAGTTCTTTTGTGGACATGCTCTCATTTTTTTTAGGTAAGTAAATACCTGTAATAATTGCTGCCAAGCTGGGAACAGTGGTGCATGCCTGTAATATCAGTGGTTCAGGAGCAAAGGCAGGAGGATTGCAATTTCAAAATCAGCCTTAGCAACTTATCAAGGCCCTAAGCAACTTAGTGAGAAAAAAAGAGAGAAAAAAGATATATGTATTTTATATATGTATAAAAGGGCTGGGGATGTGGCTCAGTGGTTAAGTGACCTTGGGTTCAATCCCCAGTACAAAAAAAAAAAAAGAAACGAAACTCAAGGGCCAGGTGTGGTGGTGCATGCCTGTAATCCCAGCAGCTCAGGAGGCTGAGGCAGAAGAATAGAGAGTTCAAAGCCAGCCTCAGCAAAAGAGAGGTGCTAAGCACTCAGTGAGACATTGTCTCTAAATAAAATACCAAGTAGGACTGGGGATGTGGCTCAGTGGTCAAATGCCCCTGAGTTCAATCCCCAGTACCCTCTCCCCCCAAATCAAGTACCCATGAGCATCCTATGTGATCCTTCATTGTTCCACACCTTCGTCCACACTTAATATTGCAATTCATTTTAATTTTAGCCATTCTTATTGGGGTGTGTGGGATTTTATTGTCATATCAATAGTGATGATCATTTTTCATGTGCTAATTGGCCATTTGTATATACTTTTTAGTGCAATGTTTGTTACAAATTTTTCCCTTATTTTTGGATAACCTTACTGAATTTTAACAGTTCTTTATATATTTTCTGGTTAGAATTCCTTTATGAAACACTTGTATTATGAATTTTTTTTTAATCACAGTCTGTAGTTTTAAAGTCTTTTTCTATTTCCTTCTAGAAGTTCTAGAATTTTTATCAGCATATTTCAGGTTTATGATTTAATTATCATATATAAGGTTTGAGTTCATTTCCCTTGTGGACATTTAGCTGTTTCAGCACCAGTAGTTGAAATAACTGTATTTTCCCTACCAAATTACCTTGGAACCTTTGTTAAAAATCAACTGACCATATATGTATGGGTCTATTTCTGAACACTATTATTTTACTGATCCTTATGACCATTCCAAAGACAACAGCACTCTGTAGCTTTATAGGTATTCTTAAGTCCCTTTTCAAAATTGTTTTGACTGTATTCCTTTGCACCTCCATAAAAATTTTGTCAACCTGTATCTACAAAAAAAAAAAAATTAGTGGTTATCTTTTCCAATGCTTAAATATTTCACTGGTTTCCTGTGCATTAAGAGAAACCCCTCGGGGCTGGGGATGTAGCTCAAGCAGTAGTGCGCTCGCCTGGCATGCATGCGGCCCGGGTTCGATCCTCAGCACCACATACAAACAAGGATGTTGTGTCCGCCAAATACTAAAAAATAAAAGAAATGTGTTTCTTGCCCTTTGAGACACAATATTAAAAAAAAAAAAAAAAAAAAGAGAAACCCCTCACCCTGACCCACAAAGTCCTGGGTGGCCAGCCTCTGCTGCCGCCTTTCTGGCTTCACTACCCATTTGCTTATTGAGCTCTTTTCTTTACTCAGACTTTCTTTTAGATCCTCTGCTTCTTCAGACAGGTTTTCTTGTCACCTGTATAAACCAGAAACTTCATACAATCTTTTACTTTTCCTCAACAGTCTTTAGTGTTTATAAAATGATGTATCTGTTTGTGCGCTTGTTTACTGGAAGACAGGAAGCATATCTATTCATTGCTATGATTCATAATGTTCCGTGTACTTGATGGCACAGAGATAGAGCTCTCGATATTTCTTAGTTAAATGAATAAAGGCAGATATATCTTTATGAACATTTTATTAGGGCAAAACAATATATATTTGCATGGGATGATTCTTAAGTCATCTCAAATAGTTCCCCTTTAGATCTTAACATGCACTCTCAAAATTGATACACCACCCTAACTCATTATTTATAACTTCACAGTCATCCAATAAAAAATAAAAATAAAAAAAATCATCATCTGGCAAAAAGGCAGGGTATGGAAGAGTGACATTTTAACACATTACTAAAATTTAAAAAATTTTATTTACACTTCCCCTTCTTTTCCTTTCCCAGACTATATGAACATTACAGCAAAGGAAAGGGGTCATCACAGCACATCTTGTGAATTCCAGTTTACAAGTAACTTGGTCAGTGGAAAAACATGGACCAACGAATAAGATCTTGGCCTCCCATCAGCATTTCCTCTTCTCTTTCCCCCTTCCCTTACCGTTAGCTGCCTTTGTCAGAGAGGGATCATCAAGATGGGGGGGGGGGCTGTTGGCTGAACTGACAGGGCGATTCCCAGTGTCCTGTAAAGAGCCAGCAAGGAAGCTCTTAAGATTCTAACCAAAGTAACAACACTACGAATGAAGCCAAGCCGCCACTCCACCCTGGTCAGTGGTATGGCCCCTACTTTCCAGGAAGTTTTAGGCCAAGCAACCAAGTTTTGCATAAGAAACATGGAAACTGAGTTGGAAAAAGCAAACTTTGAGTTGGCTCAAGTCTCCTTGTGGAAGGACCCACTCACCACGTCCACGGCAACAAAGCAGACGCTGAGAAAGCACGATGTCAGGGTGCTGCCCTGGTTTGTAGCTTTCATTCAACCCCCTCACCACTGCCTCAGAAGAACAGAGCTTTGGGTATTGCTTCATTAAGAACACAGCGTAGGAGCCACTGTATTCTTTAGGGTCAGTTTAATATAACTCATCATACCAGAAAGAATAACAGCTTAAGGCCATTTATCATGTATGCTACCCAGTAAACAAAACCTATCCACAGCTCCTGGCACCAGAGTGGACTGGGAATGGGATATCTCCAGACCCTGCAGGGAAGACGAGAATGACCATTTTCACTAGGGAAGCAAACTAGTCCCCTTTTTTCCCTCCCTAGAAAAGACTCTATAGCAAAAAGCTGCTTGGAAAACAGAAGTCACTGGAAATGACAAAGGAACAGCAGCATTTTGTATACAAGTAAAGCCAGGGGATCACTGGCAAGCCCTAGTGTTTCTCCTGTGTGAGGCGGAAGCCAGCTCTCTAAGTCAGTTCTCTGGCTAGACATACATTTCATGTGAGCAAAGCGGAGGAGAGGAAGGGACACGCTTTTCTCCACATGAAAGGTACTTTGGTACCTGGCTGAATGGACTGAGATGCCTGCTGCGTACTGAGCTTCTGTGTTAAGCAGGTAGCAGCACACCTACAGGTTCTGGGGCTGGGAAAATAAACGGACTAGCACTCCCACCCTGAAAAAACAAACAAATCTATAGACAGATTCTTAGCTAGGCAGCCAAGAAGAGTCCTAGATTTTCATACTACTTTCACCACATTCCACAACCCCTTTGGGCTAAGTTGACTCCATACCCATGTGAAATGCTCACCAATTTCTGATCTCTGTTGAGTACAGGCACTGAGAAAAGAAAAAACACTGCTGTCCCTCTTGTTCTAACCACACAGTTGAAGCAAACAGAATAAAATCCATTGTGGCTTATCTAGAACATCAGGAGAGAAAAGGGACCCTAAAGTCAGGTCTTAACAATTTCCTATACAAGAGAACAATTGCATTTAGCCATTTTTAGGTGGGTTTGGCACAAGGCTGCAACTCTTTACAAAATAAGAATTAGCCAGTGTCTCTCTCTGCTGCCATGCTGTGACCAGCAATTCTACACTGCTTTCCAATCCAGTATTTGGGGGGACCAGAAATCCTCCCTGATTTAGAAAAGAGGGAACAGGGAGGTCGTGGTAGATCATCATTTCTCCTTTCCCCTGTGAAGTCAGAAATCTCTCCAAGTAAGCTACTCTGCCTGGTTTTCACTAATAGGTGGGAAGCAAAGGGTATCATACACTGACAGTTCAGCTGGACCACATCAGCTGTGAGAAACTTGGATACAGGACCCCTTAATTAAGCAGGGATGGAATAAAGTCCCCTGCCTCCTCTTGAAACATAAGGCTGAATGTACAAGGAGGACCAGGGTGTCTGAGCTATCGAGCCCAAGCCCAGCACCACCATATATATCAGTTTTCTCTGGAGCTAGAATTGTAAAAAAAAATAAAAATAAAAAAAAAATAAAAAGAAATCAAGAACTGGAAGATATAGAAAGAAAGAGAGGCAGGCCAAATGAAGAGAAGGATTATAGAGACAACTCAGTAGGAAAATGTTCCATTCCTTGGCCTCTGAATGGGAGTGGGGCAAGCTGTGTAAGAGGTTCCTGTCTACCTTCTGTGTCTTCTTGAGGAAGACACTGATTTTTCACTGTTTGAAATCTTCCCCCAATGAGTTTAAGATAGTGACTAAGTGGCTGGATTCTTCAAACAAGCAGTATTGAGGAGTTCTGAGGACTAGAATCTGTTTTTAAAAGGGATTTTCTTTTTTAATCTAAAGCAAAAAAAAAAAAAAAAAAGATTTTAAAGTGCTAAAAAAAAAAAAAGTGCTTCAAATTCCTTGTCACCTTCTAGGATAAAGCTTTTAAAATAAAGATGGGAGAGCTGGACACAGTAGAGCACACCTATAATCCCAGTCACTTGGGGAGGCACAGGTGGGAGTGTCACAGTTTAAAGCCAGCCTCAGCAAATTAACCAACTTAGTGAGACCCTGTCTCAAAATAAAAAGTAAAAAGGAATAGGGGTGTGGCTCAGTGGTTGAGTGCCCCTGGGTTCAAAAAAAAAAAAAAAAAAGAGTGAAGAGAAACTGCTACTTAGGCCATTATTTGTATGTGATTTTGTGTCTCCTAGCTGTACACTTCCTGGTTTCTGATATGATCAGCTGAATAAGTCTACACCTGAAATGAATAAAGTCAATGCAACAAAGAAGGGCAAGAAAAAGTATTAATCCAACCTCTATCAACTGACTCACATCACCAGTTTTGGTAGGAATGGTTAACTGCAACCTATTTGAAGCACAATATATATGTGTGTGTGTGTGTGTGTGTGTGTATGTGGTATTAGAGTTTGAATCCAGGGGCATTTACCACTGAGACAGACCCCCAGCCCCTTAATTTTTTTTTTTTTTTGAGAGGGTCTTGCTAAGTTGTCCAGGCTGATCTTAAACTTGGAATCCTTACACTTCAGCCTCCCAAGTAGCTTGGATTATAGACATGTGCTACCATGGTCGGTTTCAATCCCACCAGATTCTTGCATCAGGCCATGCCAAATTGTAATAAACAATATTTGCTTATCCCAGATTTGTGATCATTCTCAATGAGTATGACTGTATTTATATACCCTTGTACTTCCCCAAGAAGTTGGATAATTAATGATTTGTAGGATATAACTGGACCCCCAAATTTATATTACAATTAAGTAGAGACAACCAGCCACATGCAATATACATATAACATTTTGTCCTCTACAAAGTACAAAGATCCTGCATAGATCACAGGAATTTTGTATCTTCAAAATAAACTCTTAATTACATTTATCCTGAAACAACTTCTCATCAACAAAGTGACATGTGTGTTTATAATTTTAAATGCCCATACTGACATTTTAATTTGTAGTAACTTTGTGCAAGCCAAAATAAAAAGAAAGACCAGCAGATAAGTTCATTGATGAAAGTTTGTGACTTCTGCAAACCCTACACCTACATCTTTAATTAGTAACTGCAGTGCAAAAGCTATCTGGTATTGCAGACCAATTCTACAGTGGGGAATTAGATGCGCAGCAAAGGTTAGCAATGTACTTAATTTTACAGGCTAGTTATTTTAGTCACCATAGTCTTTCTTTTACTTTAACTTGGACATGCTAAATATATTCCCTGCATCTCTCCTTAGTTCTTTTATTCACCCTTGTCTGTTTTCTAAAAAAAGTGATATAAAACTTTGGAATATCTCAAGGGCTTAAAGCTCTCAGACGCTGAATGACCAAAGATAACTTACACTTGGGACATGAAAACAAAACTGCACAAACAACGACGTTGCTGATATCTTCCACCACGTGCATCTGTACAACATGCCACAGCTGATGGGGAGACACAGGATGTGGACTGGGAATCTTTACTAATAAAAGGAGCAATTTCAAAATCAGATCTGCAAAACAACTTTCACCAATGTTTTTTCATTCTGTTCCCAATCCTTCCCCTATAATACTTGATGGTTACTAAAAGACAAACTGATTTTGGGTACAATAAAGCCAAACGTTCTCTTCACTTGAGCTTTGGTTGAAGAAAAATGAAAAACTTTAAAATGGTGATTCTCAGGTTTGTTCTTTGGTCAAGCAGTATAAAGCTTTCTGAAAGAAGTTCCCTTACCTGGTTACAGTATGAAAAAAGTCAAAATAGGGGATATTCCAGTTTAGGAAATAGATCAGATTCCTATTAGAATTTCTCAGAAATATAATAGATCTGATTTCCTATTAGAATTTCTCAGAAAAAAGAAAATTCTATACAATGGAAGCACAGGGAAAATCTAGCTCCATAAGCCAGGTTAAAATTGTTTGAGGACATCAAGGATAAAAGAACTAGAATTCAAAAGACTAATTTTAAGTGGGTCAGCTTCTAAAAGGGTTAAATTAATAACTTTAATCCTGAAATAGAAACATGATAAATGATTTCTGAGCAAGGATTGACCAACATTTTCCTCTATCAGTTTAAATCCTAATCTGGTCCCAGGCCCAGTCAGAGGCTGTCATGATTTTGAAAAGTAGAAAGGAGGCAGAAACCCAACCACAACCATCCTGCAGGTACCAACTCTTGCCACACCACCTGCCAGCAGAGCCCTCACCACAGAGCAGCCTCATTCACAACATGGTGATCAGTGAGGAGGAGTCCATCACCTTCATCAGACAGGCCTGACTAGGCAGGGATTGCGCCTCCAAAATGATGTGTTTTCAGTAAGAGGTGGGAGATGTCAGGGTTAGAGTTTGAAAGCACGAAAAAGCACTTAGAATTTGGACACACCCTCAGACTGTGACCATATGAAGAAATATTAGATAGAGAAGGAAAAATATCATCTGGAAACCAGAACAAAAAATGGAATAAGATCAAGGTCTTGGGAGCCCCCCACCAGTCACATAGTTGGCACTATCATCGTTTACTGTTTTTCTTAAAAGGCTAAACTTATGAATAAAGTTATGACTTTGGTTGATTACTTGACCAGTTAAATAAGGATATCAAGGTGGGCAGCCTCAAAGACCTGGAGGGGAAAATGTGGAAGGCACTTGCTCCCAGGGGGAGGAGGGCCGGGGGAGTCTCTTGGCTGGAGAGCCAGGGCCAGCAGCAAGCCTTGCTGGACCCAAGCCTGCAAAGTGCTAGAGAGGGCAAAGCCTGGGTGGTTAGCCAGACAGGCAAGAGCCAGCATGACTTCACAAGTAGAAGAGCTATAAAATAAAACATGTTTTTAATGGACAAAGTGAATCACTTTTTTTTTTTTAAGGTGGTTTTTAGCAAAGAAAGGATGTGAAGCAGTTTTTTGTTTTTACTATTTACAAAATGCCACTTAAGAGCAGAGGTGGCCACCTTCAGTAGTTGAGGAAATGTCTTTCACGTGAGATGGCCACAGAAGTGTGGTTCCTGGAACTGGCTCAGAAAGGCCACACTGTCCTTGGTGAGAGAGTTCTTCTAGGGAGCACCACAAAGGCTCAGTCTTCTGTCTCCTCATATGTGGTCTCATCAAAGGGCCTGTCCAGTAGAGGCACCAGCCGGTGGCGGGAATACTTCAGCTGCAGCAGGTCCCCAACTTCATCTATCTCCTTTAAAGCCTAAGACACAGCAGATGAGGCAGACATCAGTCAGGGACAGCAGTACACAGGCACGCTTGATGGTTCACTGGGCCCAAAACAATGATGGTAAGGTTGGTGTGTCCAGTACATTCACTCAAACCAGACCACACACAGCTATGGGAAGAGCTGCTTTTGAACAAGGCCTCAGGCTGACCAGAAATATGACTTGTGAATAGCTGGTATGCAAGATAAAGGTTATATGTGTATCTGTGACACTGTGTAAACCTGCTTAATCTTGTTGCTACAATTTTGTATGACAATGTATACCTTATATTTCAGAGCTGATTATTAGTAAGAAGACACATTCATCTGTTCTCAAACTTAATTTTTAAAAATCAGTATTTTGAGAGAGAAAAAGGACATCAATAGCATTCCTTATGTATCTCAGCAGAAGAAAAAAATGTGAAAAATATAAAAAGCAAATAAGAGCTGGGCTTCAATATGTTATCAGGACAGTGGTACCTCTGAGAAGAGATTTAATTGAAACTCACAGAGAAGCAATTTAAACTTAAATTTCAGTTGGGAGAAACCATTAACCACTGAACCCTTGACCTCTGACATAGGATTAATTAATTAATTAATTAACAAAATATTAATTAACAAAAATTCGTAGGATTTACTAATAACACAAAGGAAAAGGGTATTTATAAACTCTGACTTCAGAAGAATCTTTCTTCCTTAATGTAAAAAAGAAAAAGATCAGGAACAGAAACCATCCAAACAAACCCACAGTAGTCCAAGTAGATCTAGATTATAAGATTCCTTCTGAGACAAGGTCTCTCAGTATGTTGCCCCAGCTAGGCCCAAGCAATCCTCTTACCTCAGCCTCCCAAGTCATTATAATTACAGGCATGGACCACTACACCCAGTAGAATAAATTCTTTTTTGGGGGGGGAGGGGGGTTTACTGGAGATTAAACCCATGGGCCCTCAACCACTGAGCCACATCCCAGTCCAATTCTTTTTTTTTTTTTTTAAATATTCTAATTAGAGACAAGGTCTCCCTGAATTATTTAGAGCATTGCTAAGATGTTGAGACTGGCTTTGAACTTGCTATCTCCTTGCCTCAGCCTCCTGAGGTGCTGGGATTACAGGTGTGAGCCACCGTACCTGGCAGAATAAACGCTTAATTGTAGAAATTCTGCTGTGTAGAAATAGGATGTAACAAGTCTTCTGCTGTTTAGAAATACAAAATGTCAATCAAATTATTATAATAAACTTCTAAAAGTATAAAAACTCTTGCCAGGCATGATGGCACATGCCTCTGGAGGCTGAGGCAGGAGGATTGAGTTCAGAGCCAGCCTCAGCAAGAGCGAGGCACTAAGCAACTCAATGAGACACTATCTCTATATAAAATACAAAATATGGCTGGGAATGAGGCTCAGTAGTTGAGTGCCTCTGAGTTCAATCCTGGTAATGCCCGCGCCCTTACAAAAAAAATATAAAAACTCTTTGGGATTATTATCATATCTCAAGCCAATTAATAAATATTTCTTTTTTTTAACTTTTATTTTTTAGTGGTGGATGGACACAATACCTTTATTTTTTTATTTTCACGTGGTGCTGAGGATCAAACCCAGTGCCTCACGCATGCTAGGCAAGTGCTCTACCTCTGAGCCACAACCCCAGCCCCGAATTAATATTTCCAGCAATTTTTATATATATATATATATATTGCAGATGTCACATTCTAAAGTTTTATGAACTTCCACAAAGCATACCTTTTCAGCGGCAGGGGGGTGGAGGGTGGGGAGTGGGGATAGAAGCCAGGGCTTGTGCATGTTAACATGTGCTCTACCACTAAGCTATACCCTCAGTTCAGAAAACAAAACTTTACAATTTAAGGACCGAGGGCTGGGGTTGTAACTCAATGATAGAGCGCTTGCCTAGCACATGAGGTCCTGGATTCAATCCTCAGCATCACATAAAAATAAATAAATAAGGCCTGAGGATATAGCTCAGTAGAGTGCTTGCCTTGCATGCACAAAGGCCTGGGTTCAACTCCCAGCACCACATACATGCATACATACATACATATATACATAAATAAATAAATGAAGTTTAAAAAACTTGAAGACTGAAATCTTAGATATGAAACAATAGCATATCAAGAGGCAATATCAAGAGATGAGAATAAACTGAAATCATAAATAATTAAATTCAGTAATAGTTATGAGCCCCAACTATACTTGGCACTGTGACAGGTGCTGAACATATAGAATGAGACTTAGCTCCTAACTTTCAGATTTATGTATGGGAAGGCTGGAATCTAGCTCAGTGGTAGAGGATTTGCCTAGCCCATCTTGCATGAGGCCCTGGGTTTGATCCCCAGCAACACAAAAATAAAAGTCTTATTTATCAAGAGGAAAAGACCTGAGCAAGTTTCCTTTAAGTGGAAATATACAGAATGAGCTGCACTCAGCCAATCAAGGAGGAGAAAAAGCTTAAGATAGAAAATTCTACATACATGACAACAACCAGGAAAGCTTGGAACAGAGACAGGATGGAAACGGAACTGCACAACTGTGGAGTCCATAGAGACAGAATGGTATGATGAATCTGGAAAATTCTCCAGAATTTGGTTGACACTGGGTCTGGTGTGATGCTACACACTTGGTAGTTCTTTTGTAAATGGCAGTTTTAAGTAGCATTGGGCACCACTGCTGTCTTAGGTACTCAGAGAACATTCAGATCAACAAATAATTGGTTTCATGTATGTGATACATGGGTTCTTTTAGTATAAGGCATGTTTATACCAAGATGAAAGTGTCCACTTACCGTATCAAGTATTTCTTTGGTATGAGCTGCTGACAGGCAAAACCTGGCTCTGGACTCAATAATTGGGGTAGCAGGAAATCCTACCACAACTACACCAATGTTTCGCTTTAGCATCTCTCGTCCAAAGGCGCTACAAAGGGGAAAATGAGGAAAAGAAATGAAGACCAGTATAAAGCAAGGGTCTTTCTGTCTGGAATGATTTAAACTCTAGTGACATAGACATCACTTCCTCTAACTTCTTCTAAAGTTAAAACTGACAATTCACAACTCGTTTATTCAATCCTAAGGTGGTGGTCTTCTGTATGATTTCCTTCACAAGGTAAAAGAATATAATTGGCAGAGACCAGTTGTAATAGGGTTTGCCTAAAGAGATTTATAATTACAGTCTTAAAAAAAAGTATCCTTGTTATTAACAGTGGTTCAAGGGCTTCAAAATAAACTTGCATTAAAACTCTGGTCCTTAAAATGTTAATCTTGGGGGGTGCTCGGGGAGACTGGAGGAACTCTGATTGGGCAAATGGGAGGGAGGGAAGGGGAGGGGGCATGGGGGTATGAAAGATGGTGGAATGAGATGAACATCATTACCCTAGGTACATGTATGATTGCGCATGTGATGCAACTCTACACTGTGCACAACCAGAGAAATGGAAAGTAGCATTCTGCTACTATGTATAACTAATTAGAACAAATAAAAAAATGTTAAGCTTGGCAGTTTCAATAGTCTTAAGGTTATGGAGATAGAGAGAACTGGCTATAACATGACACAGATCTGCTGGCAGAGTGACCAGTCGGCAAGCGGCCTCTAGTTTCTGTCAGGTAGCTGGCCAGTGGCTTTGGCTAATTGCTCGTACTACCTCTCACTCCAAGTCAGCTGTCCTATGGCCTTACTCTACTTCTGAATCTTGATTAAATAACATATCCTAATTTTCACTTAATTTTGCTTATTAAATTATGCTGTTCTATTTTTCCCTCATTGACCTACCTTATTTCTTTTACTTTTCCATTAATTTCTTCACAATATTTGAGAAAAATATCCTGCACATCTGGCAATACATCAGTGCCAGTCTTTTCCTACTCTCTAACACCTGCACAGCTTTCTCCATGCTCCCAGGTCAGATGAGCCCGAGCTCCCTGTATCTGTTGATCATGCTCCCTAACTGTCCAGCACATCACCCCAGTTCTCCTCCACCCTCTTCAGTTTCACCTGTATAGACAGATGAGGCACAGTCCTCTCTAAACAAAGCGTTCTAGATTGAGTCCTTCAGATCTGATAGCTCAAGTATACCTGTGATAATTCCACTGGGAGAAGATTCCCCAACACTCTCTTAGTAGGACATAATGCTAACTCCCTCTAATTCTGTATTGAAATCTGCACTCTTTTTTTCCCCCTTAGTAATTAAGCATCTCTTCCCAACTTCTCTCTCATAGTCTTTGGGATCTTCATTCTTCTAGGCTCCCCAATTAATTTTTCTCTCTTATATTCACTTCAATAAACATTTACTGAGTGCCTTCTGAGTGTTGGAATCTGAGGTGGATACTGGGAATTCAAAGATAAATATAAATATTTGCTCCTTTAATGAATTTAAACAAATGGGAGAAATGATCCTTATTCTAATTTTATACTAAAAATCTGGATCAAAACTCACCCATTGAAAAAGATATACCTTCAGTGCTTGGGAGGCTGAGGTAGGAGGATTACTTGAGACCAGGAGTTCAAGACCAACCTGGACAACACAGCAAAACCCTGCCTCAAAAAACAACCCCACTCTCTGACCCGGGGTTGTGGCTCAGTGCTTGCCTAGCATGCATGAGGCCCTGGGTTTGATTTCCGGCATCACATAAAAATAAATAAAATAAAAGCTATTATGTCCATCTACAACTAAAAAAGAAAAAATAATTAAAACAAACAAAAAACAATTCCCCCATCAAAAAGAAAAACACATCAAAACAAGGTGCCTTTTTTATGGAATCCATACTAAGCAGATCACTCCTTTATTCTACAGCTCCAGTATAATTTTGCATACAATTGTTCGATATAATTATTCAATGTAATTATTGTTCATTTGCTTTTCAAATGTCTTCTAGTTTCATTATACATCTGGACTTCTCAAATACAAAGAAAGCTGTCCCAGGTTGAGGGCTTCCATTATGTACATCTCACACAAACCAAAGCAGCTGGGGTAACCAGTACACCTGGTAAATATCCAATAACATGCTCCGCTCGACCTTTCTGACCTCATGGCCCACTGCTCCCCCTTGGGCACTGTCCTCCAGCTCCAGTGACCACTTGGCTATTCTTCAACCGACTAAGCATGTCCCTGAATGTGGCCTCTGTACAGACTGTTCCTCTTTGCTCAGATTTCATCTTCCCTTCCCACGGAGGCTTTACCTGTCCCCTATTTAATGCTATTTCTGCACACCTACAGGTCCTCTCAATCCCCATATGTAGCCTGCATTATTCTTTTTTCGATACACGCAATACCTTTGAGCACACATAGTGTAATATCTTCTAATTACTACATTTGTCTGACTGTTGCCCCACTAGAACGTAAGCTCCACAAGGACAGAGATGTTTTGTGTTTTGTTCACACATCCATCCTAAGCACCTGGAAGACAGCGTTAAACTTGGATATTTGTTTAATGAAATGATAATAAGTTTACACATCTTGCAATTTAGATCCACTATGTCAACTATGGCCTAACTAACAAATGGACACAGTGTAGAAAAGATAATTTTTCTAACTATAAGCCTAGTCTTTTATCACAGGTGCCTTAAGTCTAATGAAGGACCACTGAGTGACCTGCAATAAAACATACCCAATTTTGGCTGGCATGTAGAGCATCAAAGGCACCACTGGAGAATCTTCATTTCCATAGATGATGAAGCCCATCTCCTTCAGTCGTCTCCTGAAATACCTAGTGTTCTCGGCTAACTGCTGCACACATTCTTTGCCTGGAAAATTGTGGGAGAGAAAACAAAATGATGCTAAGAAAAAGGAGTAGGAAAAAAAGACAGCAGTCTCTTCCTATCGCCATTCTATCTAAATAGGCCTATGCTTGTTTCTTCCATTTCAACATCATTTTTTTGCATGATAAACTATGTGAAATGTAATAAATATGCCTCACTTTGTAATCTATCATTCTTGCTATTGATAGTAGTTTTTACATAACATGGAAAAATCAAGTTTAATGTCAAAAGTTTCCATGACATATTAGCATCCCCAAATAATTTCTGCAATTCAGCACTCCACGTATCTTTGACAGTAAGTAGGAAATTTATTATCTTCATTTTAGAAGTTACAAGAGTCTCAGGTAACTTGCCCACATCACCCAGTAGCAGTAAAAGGCACAGCTGACACTAGAATCTAGAACTTCCAATTTCAATACTCACTCCAACTAATTACGTTTAAATCATTTTACACATAAGTCCACAGGTAAAGTCACTTAGACCTCAAATTTTTCTCTTAACCATTTCATTTCACATTGTTTAAAAACTCTAATAAGACAGCAACAGTCTATATGTCATAAAGTAAAATCATATTTTAAATCTGATTTTACTCATCTTCCTAAAATACAAATAGATCAAAACACATTTCTTTAATAATTATTTAATTTAACTGACTAAATATCTGGCCAAGTATTGACACTATGGTTGGCCCATCTATGAACAGATGTTCAAATAATTGTCCTGTTTTTAATAAATCAAAAAAATTAGTTTGCAAAGGGTTAAAAAATGTTTAATGGTCTTTTCAACCATAAATAATTGTGAATAAAAAAAGTTTGCAGTAATTTTCTCACATATATCGAAGCATAATCAAGCAATCAAATGTACAGATGGTTAAAAAAAAAGTGTCCTTAGAAGTAGGATACTGATGGGGCTGGGGTTGTAGCTCAGTGGTAGAGCGCTTGCCTCGAATGCATGAGGCACTGGGTTCAATTCTCAGCACCACATTTAAACAAATAAATAAAGGTCCATTAATAACTAATAAAATATTTTAAAAAAAGAAGTAGGATACTGATGGAGCTGGGGATGTGGCACAGTGGTGGAGCATTTGCACAGCATGTATAAGGCCATGGGTTCAATCCCCATCACCAAAAAGAGAGAGAGAATATTAACATATTCATCATTCATGCAAAGCTATGCTAGATAAGTTGGCCAAAAATAACCCCGAATTAATATTCCTTATGTACAAGTTCATCAGAGAAAAACAGTCAACCTTTGATTAGACTAGTTAACATGAACACCAAGGAACAACACTAAAGTTGTTAGATTTAAGTAAGTTGACAACTGATGATCCAAGTACCCTATTTTCTCTGAGTCACTATCAATACATGCTTTACTCTACTTTCATAGGAGACTCCCACTTCCTGTCATTACAGCATCCTAGGGATCAAATTCACCTATTGTAAATAGCAGAAGATTGGACAAAAAATACAGCACAGTGGTTTTTAGACACTCAACACAGGGAGTGCAGGACTATGCTGCCCGGGAGAAGGGAAACCAAGCTAAACCTTCAGGTTGCTCTGTGCTTCCTGGAGGCAGGTACTAGATTGATGCACAGAGAAGGGGAACCCAGTTTTGTCAGTTGAGGACAGTTGGGTTTGGAGTGGAGAGTTGTCAGTTGTGATTAGAATTGGGGAGGCCAAGGTGGCTAGACTATTTTTGGTGTACAGGAGGAGGAATGTGCAGAGTGCACATGGGGATCTACAGGGGGCAGACTCCTTGAGTCCTGGGATGGGTATTGATTGATAGGCATACACAAGAAGAAAACTATCAGGGCTGGCATTATAGCTCAGTGGTAGAGCACTTGCCTAGCACATGAGAGGCATTGGGTTCAACCCGCAGCATCACATAAAAATAAATAAACAAAGGTATTGTGTCCATCTACAACTAAACAAAATATTAAAGAGAGAGAGAGAGAGAAACTATCAGATGATGGGGAAAGAAAGGGCCACCAGAAAACAGCACTCACACAGAGCTTTTTAATTTTTTTTATTTATACCCTTCAAAATGGGAGAATCTTACAACACATACAACAGGGTCCTCAGAAGAGCATTACCTTAGAAATGGAACTAAATTAGCCCTGGACTAAAAATTGATCTTGACCCATTCTAACAATACTTAAAAGCAAGTCTTAAAAGGATCCAAGAAAAAAAGTCCAAAATTACCTAAAGGAATATAATAAAATACAGCACCAACAGTATAAAATTTACTATGTCCAACACATAAAAGAAAATTGCAGGGGCTGAGATTGTGGCTCAGTGGTAGAACTCTCTCCTAGCACGTTTGAGGCTCTGGGTTCGATTCTCAGCACCACATAAAAATAAATTAATAAAAAATAGGTACTGTGTCCAATAACAACAACAAAATAATATTGCAGGCATTCAAAGAAACAGGAAATGTGACCTTATGTCAACAGAAAAGATCAGAAATGACAGTATTAGCAGGATGTTAAAATGTTATTTTATTTTATTTTATTTTTTTAAAAGAGAGAGTGAGAGAGAGGAGAGAGAGAGAGAGAGAGAGAGAGAGAGAGAGAGAGAAATTTTAATATTTATTTTTTAGTTCTCGGCGGACACAACATCTTTGTTGGTATGTGGTGCTGGGGATCAAAACCGGGCCGCACGCATGCCAGACGAGCGCGCTACCGCCTGAGCCACATTCCCAGCCCCATAAATGTTATTACAATTATGCTCTGTATGTTCAAAATGGTACAGGAAACACGATGAGAGTAAATAAATAAATAAATAAATAAATAAGGACAATCGATACACACAATAATGCTGACGGATCTCAAAAACACGTGAAGTGAAATAACCAGACATAAAAGACAATATCATATACAAATCCATTTATATGAAATTCTTAAAAAGTCACGATCACAGTGGCAGAAAAACAGATTACTGTTTGCCAGGGAATGGGAAGGAGACTGACAGCAAAGGGGCACGGGGGACTTCTGAGGATAATGATGTACAGATGGCTAAAAAAAAGTATCCTTAAAAGTAGGATATTTTATACCTTAGCTGTGGCATGGTTACAAGAATGTATATATTTGTCAAAACTGTGCAGTTACTTAAAATTGGTGACTTTTATTATCATATGTGAATAATCTCTCATTAAATTTGGTTTATGAATTGAGTGACACACCTGAATATACATTTGATTTTTTTCCCCTGTATCTAGTACATTTTTCTTATTACAAATAGACTAACCTCAATTAAGATTTTTTTTTCATTCCATAAAAATGAAGAAAAATTATCAAGAAAATAATTGTTAGAGAGATTTAGGCCAGGCGTGGTGGCTCACGCCTGTAATCCCAACGGCTTGGGAGGGTGAGACAGGACAATCCCAAGTTCAAAGCCAGCCTTGGCAACAGAGAGGTGCTAAGCAACTCAGTGAGACCCTGTCTCTAAATAAAATACAAAATAAGGCTGGGGATATGGCTCAGTGGCTGAGTGTCCAAAGTTCAATCCCTGATCCCCGCCACCAATCCCTGCCAAAAAAAAAAGATTTAGACCTTGCCTTTTTGCTGATTGCTTTATTAATCTAAAGAAGATTTAAACAGAAGGAGGTAGGAATCTCATCCATTGTCATCTATTCTCTCATAAGAAAACATTTTTAATATAATATTCATATACAAACCTAAAAATACTGAGAATAGGTACTTAAAATCTCCAACCTCTAAATGCTTATGCTGCTGAGTAGTATTTCATGGTAAGGTATACCACAATTTTACTTATTCATTTATGTGTTGATGGAAATCAGAAGTTGAGATTATCAACCTTCATTTTGGAAGCTACAAAGTACACAGTAAAAAGAACTATCTCCTATTCTAGTTATTCCAAATAAGGGACATAAGAATTGCTATAATTACTAGTTAACAGTTCAGTTTCATTTGATCCTAACTACTTAGGTAGGTGGCAAAAGAATGTACTATTTATACTTTATAAATGAAGAAACAGGCTCAGATGTCAAATTACTTTCTCTAAGGCTTTTTATTCATCAAATGGCAGATCAAGTTTATTTATTTATTTATTTATTTATTTTTAGTTGTAGATGGACACAATACCTTTGTTTTATTTTTATGTGGTGCTGAGGATCAAACCCAGTACTTCACCGGTGGCCAGGCAAGTGCTCTACCACTGAGCCACAATCCCAGCCCTGAGATTTAGGTCTTTTGACTCTAGTCCAATGCTTCTTCCCCCATACCACACAAAGAAATTATCCATGTTTCAAATTTTAAAGCTTAATGCTTTACTGGGTAACAATATCCATAATTTACTTTGTAACTAGCATTTATGGGCAAATGCACGTGCTGAGGGTGAATAGGTAAAGGAGATGCAGGACAAAGGAAAAGCAGTTTTTCCAATAAATTCATCTTGAACAGCAAAACTAATAATCAGTGATGAGCAAAGGGATAAAGACTAGAAGAGTCAAGACTATCTAGAAAAGGAATTCTACTAATATTTGATGGAAATAATAAAAATGATAGAGTGAATCACAGAAATGAAGTGTCAGATTATCCTTCAAACTATTAGACTAAACCATCACACTTTCAACAGTTAACTGGTTTTGAGCTTAAAAAAAAAAAAAGGCAATTTGTATGGGTGTGTGTGGAGGGTGGGTACTAAGAATTGAACCCAGGGTTCCTCTACCACTAATCTACATCCTCAACCCTTTTAATTTGGAGACAAGTGTCTCGCTAAATTGCTGAGGCTGACCTTAAACCTATGATCCTCCTGCCTCAGCTTCTTGAGTAGCTGGGACTACAGGCATGTGCCACCATATACACCTACCCCAAATTGTCAATTTCTTATTGTTCAACTTAATAATTTCAAAGAGACTAACAGGAAAATAATGTAGTCAAATAAATGCAGGCAAATCAGCAGGCTGTGGTATGTACATATGTTACCTTTACTTTTCTGTGTATGTGTGGTACTGGGGATTGAACCCAGGGTGCTCTATCATTGAGCTAAATCCCCAGTCTTTTTATTTTTTGTTTTGAGAGAGGGTCTTAGCAAGTTGCCCAGTCCACATTACACTTGTGATCTACCTGCCTCAGCCTCCTGAGTGCCAGGGGTTGTATGTGTGTGTGCCAGAGGGCCTGGCTAGTTGTTCTTTATTCTTGAAATGATACTGAACTTTAACAGATAATGCAGTCATCCCATTTTGAATTAAATACCATATAAAACACCAGTTAATACTAATGCAGGTAGGCTAATGACTATTGAAGTCTAATCTGCCCCTGAGTTGTTTTTTTTTTTTTAAATTTTTAAAAGATATTTATTTTTTAGTTTTAGGTAGAACAATATCTTTATTTTATTTTTATGTAGTGTTGAGAATCGCTAGGCGAGCATGCTACCACTTGAGCCACGTCCCCAGCCCCTGCCCCTGAGTTTTAAGGTTTTCTTTTTTTGGTACCAGGGATTGAACCCAGGGGTGCTTTACCACTGAGCCACATCCCCAGCTCTTTTTTATACTTTATTTCAAGACAGGGTCTTTTTAAATTGCTTAGGGCCTCATTAAGTTTTTGAGGCTGGCTTTGAACTTGCAATCCTCCTGCCTCAGCCTCCAGAGCTGCTGGGATTACAGGGGAGCATCACCGAACCTGGCAGTTCTAAGGTCTTCTTACTGCAGAGTTCTGAAGTCTGGCTAATTACAGACTTCAAGAAATACAGCACTGCTAAAAACAATTACTATCACTTAAAAGGGTTTTACCTTTGAGAAAGAAGACAATAATAAGAGGTCAGAGTGCTTCTCAACATAAATCTTTACTTTTTTTTTTGGTACCAGCAATTGAACCCATAGGGACTTAACCACTGAGCCACTAAGGCACTTCCCCAACCCTTTTTATTTTGAGATAGGGTCTAAATTGCCCAATCTGGCCTTGAAGTTGTGATCCTCCTGCTTCAAGCCTCCCTCGGGCCTCCCCACACCTTATATTTCCCTTAGATCCAATTACTATATTTATTCTAGAAAATATAAATGTGGGACAATATGATATATTTACAATTCAAAGTTACAGTATACTTAAAAGACAATACCATAAATAGGCTATCTCTTGTTTTTTTTTATTTTGTTGTTGTTGTTTTGTTTTTTCACTTTTGGTGCTGGAAATGGAACCCAGAGCCTTGCACATGCAAGGGCAGTGCCACTGAGCCACATTCCAGCTCTGGGGCCTCTCTTCAGTGGGCCCTCTCCTTATAAATTTTTTGCATTCATTTTTGGAATTTTAATTCTGTTCTCTTAATTGGAACATTACAAATTATTGTAGATAAATTCCCTCCCATTACTCTACTGTTTTCCTCCTCATTCTTTTATTATTGTTGTTATTGTTAATATTATGAGTTTATTTTTATTATTCTGGAGGGATTTAACCTAGGGACAATTTATCGTTAAGCTACATTTTCAGACCTTTTTATTTTGTGACAGGGTCTCACTAAGTTGCTCAGGGCCCCCTTATGAGATATACGATTTACAAAATTCCCCCTATTCTTAAGCTGTCTCTTCACTTGCTTAATGGGTATCCTTTGAAGCACAAAAGCTTTACTTTGATTTTTTTTTTTTTTTTTGCAGTACAGGGATTGAACACAAGGGTGCTTCATCACTAATCTATACCTTCAGCCCTTTTTATTTTTGAGACAAGGTCTCTTACTAAATTGCCCACGCTGACACGGAACTTGCAGCCCGTCTGCCTTAGCCTCCAGAGTCACTGGGATTACAGGTGTGCACGACCATGCCTGGTTAAAAGCTTACATTTTGATAAAGTCCAATTGAATTATCTTTTCTTGGGTTGTTTGTTCTTTTGGGTGATAAAACTAAAACACCACTGCCTGGTCCACAGTCATGTAGATTTACATTATTTTCTTCTAAGAGCTTTATAATTTTAATTCTTACATTTAAGCCTTTGATTCATTTTGAATTAATGTTTTGTTCATGGTGTGAGATAGGGATACATACTTCTGCATGTGGACTTCCAGTTTTTCCATCATCATCTGTTAAAAAATACTAGAGGGATTATAGATTGGTATTTTGTAAAAATGCCAATATCTGCTGAACCTAAACATTGGCCTACTTTAGGATCCAGCAATTCTATTTCTGGTTACATATACCCAACAGAATTGCCAACCAAAAGACATGTGTAAGAATGTCACAGCAGTATTCTTAATAACAGTCAAATCAGGAAACAACTCAAATGCCCACCAGCAGAATAGATAAACTATAATATATTCAAGCAATGAGATATTAGACAGCAATGAAGATGAATTATTATTCTACCCAAACACCCAGATGGATCTCAAAGACATGATTAGTAAAAGAAGAGAGACCCAAAAGATGATTAAATGTACTGTATGATTCCATTTATATGAAGTTCAAGAATGGGCAAAACTATTAAAGCACAATAACAGGGCTGGGGTTGTGGCTCAGTGGTAGAGCACTTGCCTAGCATGTGTGAGGCACTGGGTTTGATTCTCAGAACCATGTATAAATAAATAAAATCCAATCCATCAATCAATCAATCAATAAAGTATTTTTAAAAAGGTTTTTAAAAAACTCAAAAAAACAAAAAAACCCAGAAGTAGGCACAAGGCAGGCTGCATTGGGGTCACTGGGGATGTTCTACACTGTGATCTGGGAGTTAGGCAGATGACCATGTATCTGCTCATGGAATTTTAGACCTAAGATCTGTATACTTTATAAAGGCCAATACTACAATAAAAATAAAAATTCAAATGCTTGAAATGTTACCTTAAGTATTAAAAATAAAAACACCATCTGGAACTGAGGTTAACTTTCTCATCTCTCTATTCATAATATTAATATGGACAATTATTATCATCTAATAATCACTCTTTTTTTTTTTTAAAGAGAGAGTGAGAGAGGGGAGAGAGAGAGAGAGAGAGAGAGAGAGAGAGAGAGAGAGAGAGAGAGAGAGAGAGAGAGAATTTTTAATATTTATTTTTTAGTTCTCGGCGGACACAACATCTTTGTTGGTATGTGGTGCTGAGGATCGAACCCAGGCTACCGCTTGAGCCACATCCCCAGCCCCAATAATAATCACTCTTTTACAGAGAGAAGGAGGGGAGGAGGGAGGGAGGGAGGGAGGGAGGGAGGGAGGGAGAGAGAGGGAGAGAGAGAGAGAGAGAGAGAGAGAGAGAGAGAGAGAGAGAGAGAGAGAGAGAGAGAGAGAAACATCTGGGGGACTCAGGCCTTTGTTCCTTAAGACAAACCTGAAAAACACCTGACATTTTTTGGTGCTGGGTGCTCCCCAAGTTTGCAAGGCAGTGGAGGTGGCATTGAAACAGCACTTAAAACCTCATCCCCAGGCAGGAAATGAAGAGATAAAGCGCTCACCCTCAATGTTTTCCCCTTTTCTCTCTTAAGACAATCCTATGAATGAATACACAGAACAGACAATACTGGCTACAAACGTATTTATTTTCTTTCTGTGTATCTACTTTCTTTCCCCTATAGACACTTCCTGAGATACTTCAGCACTCGTTTTTCTTCTGCATACAGTGCCAAGAAAGAGAGGCTGAGGGAAGGTGGACATAACAAAACTAGTAATTTAACATAAACCTGGTCCAAATTGCCTTTTAGGAAGATATGAAACAATATAACTAAAAGGCTGAAATGGAACACAAAACTATTCATCAAAGAAAAAGTTAAAATGACACCTCTGCAGGAATAAAGCAAGAACAAATGGTTCATGTTCACTGAAAAGGTCAATTTGGGATTAAAAAAAAAAAAGCTTAAGTAACTCTGGGTGAGCATAATATCAATATGTAACAAAAGTTCTCCTGAAACATTTAAAAAAATTTTTTTTTTTTAGTTGTAGATGGACACAATACCTTTATTTATTTATATTTATGTGGTGCTGAGGATTGAACCCAGGGCCTCATACATGCTAGGCAAGTGCTGGTACCACTGAGCCACAACCCCAGCCCCAGAAACAGTTTTTGTAGGGAAAAAAAAAGTGCTCTCTAGGATGACAGTAATCTGAAATTCTGAACATTAAATATGGCAATGTAATACTTTCTCAGGAAAAATACTTTCACTAAATTTGTGTTTAACTCCCATTTTAAAAGGGGTCAGGCTGAGTAGAGGGTGGGTGCACATGCAGACAGACATTCAAAGAAGGCTGGACTTGGGTCAGGGCTTACTGATGTTCCTGAACTTACTAGATAACCCTTAGGTAAACAGGACATGCTTTACATGTGCAAGCATATCCTTTAATAGTGAGAGTTGCTGGGATTCCTGACTCTGGTTATTCAGGAAATCAGATTTCCAAAAATAACTTTTACTTCTTCTAAGAAAGGGGAAGAGGGCTGGGCATTTAGATTTGATACAAAAATTAAGAAAAACTACTCCCAAATCTCTGGGTTTTCTGATTCTAATTTTCATTATAACAATAAACATGTACATCTTTCTTTTACAATAAATATGAACATCTATAAAAGTCTCAATAAAACCTGTCAATCTGTTCCACTTCATATCATTTACTCCATATGATGAAATGCTCTGTTAAATCCAATCAACATCAATTAAAGAAACATTCAAGCCGGGTGTGGTGGTGCATGCCTGTGATCCCAACTACTCAGGGGCTGGGACAGGAAGATTGTACGATTGAGGACTGCCTGGGAAATGAGAGTGACCCTGTCCCAGACCCCTCCCCTCACCCCTGCACTCAAGTGTCTGTTTTTTGAGAAAGATGACAAATTTACAAGAAAGTGAACAATTCAAAGATACTAAGGAGGCACAATCCACAGATACTGTGACTAAATACAGGGGTAAGGATTTCTAGTTCAGCCTCATGAAGAGTGCTGCCGCTGCCCGAGATGCAGAGCGCAAAAGAAAAAGCCAGTGCAAGGGGAAACAAGCAGGAGAGGCTCCAACTCAAGAGAGAAGCTTGATTTTGGAGGAGCAAATATATTTAGAGTCCAGAGGTTTGAAATGGAGTAAGTCAAGACTACTGTTCCAAATTGGAAGTTAATGACTATTGGGATGACGGAAAGGAGGCTGTGGATAAACAGACCTGCCACCCGCCCCTTGGCGGGGGTGTTTAGGCTAATGTAATATTATTTAGTCCAAAGCCACTTTTTTTCTATGTAAATAAAATACAAGCGGTAACTTCTGAAAACAAACAAAAAACAAACCTCTTTCAGAGACCTAGGTCTCTGTCGACCATCAGAGGAACTGTAAAGGTTCAACACTAAAATTCGTCTGAACAATTTTCTGTAGCTTAGATGAAAATCATGCAAATTAGTAAATATAAGCATTTTTAAAATTTAAAATTGTTATTTTCTACCAATGGTTTTATGTTTCCAATTTTTTAAAATTCCAAATAAACCAAAGATTATTGGTGAAAGATGAAGGACAGAAGTAAAAAGACAAATTAGGTCACAAATTTTTCCTATGATCCGTTTTAAGGCATGCCTCTACTGTGTCCTTCGTTAGTTTGCTTTTTTATAAGTTTCTGTTGCTGTTCTTATGCCTTCATGTGTGGTCTTGTATAGTCAAAATAAACTGCAAACTCTGAGGGCAAATACTTTGTTTTGGTTCTTTTTCACTGTAGTACCTGCCTCAAGAAGGCACAGCAGATATTCAAGCTGAAATACTCTGAGAAAATGAAAACCCGTGTCTCTATTTGAACTAATTTAAATTGCAAAACAGAATAACCTATAATTACTTGATAAATAATCAATTATACAGCAAGGCAAATAATAATCTAGCCTATTAGCAACTATCTAGTACAGGAAAAGCACTCTGGAACTCAACACAAGGGCTCAAATTGTTGCTCTCCAGTTAGCAACTATGTAACTCTGGGTAAGTAAATTAATCTCCATTTCCTCAACCTCCCAATTTCTTCACTTGTAAGAAGGAGAATGATGTTTAATAGTGTTCTGAGAACGTAACGGAAAGCACTTAAAACTGTGGTAGTGGTTGCTCCTGTGCTCTTCCTCTGCTATTCAAATCTTCCACACAAGACCACACACTGACCCTGTGGCCCAGCCTTAGCTCTGAGATGAAATCAAGGACTGGCCTGTTTATCCTGTTGTTTCTAGGTCTCCATTTTCTAATTTTTTGTATACCCTTCATCTTTTTCTGGTTTTTTTTTCTGTACCAGGGATTAAACTCAGGGGTGCTTAAACACTGAGCCACATCCCTGGTCAATTTTATTTTTTTAAATTTTATTTTGAGACAGAGTCTTGCTGAATTGCTGAAGCTGGCCTTGAACTTGCGATCCTCCTGCCTCAGCCTCCTAAAGTACTGGGATTACAGGTGTGTGACACTGCGCCCAGCTATCATACACTAATTATCATCCAGGGGAGGCAAATTACCTTTGAAAATTTGAGTACTCAGGACAGCAAACCAGATGCCTTCCTTTTCTGAAAGCCCATTACCATGACAGAGATGGGACCAAATTATCTGAGACAGGCATAAAGAGATGCTTACATTAAGGTAATTTCCCCCCCATTTAAAAAATTATTTATTTATTTATCTATTTATTTATTAATCTTTATTTTGTTTATTTATTTTTATGTAGTTCTGAGGATCGAACTCAGGACCTCACATGTTCGAGGCAAGCGCTCTGCCACTGAGCCCCAGCCCAAGCCCCTAAAAATTATTTATTTATTTTTAAAAATATTTGTTTTAGTTGTCAATATGTGGTGCTGAGAATCGAAACCAGTGCCTCCCATACGTGAGGCAAGCACTCTACCACTGAGCCAAAACCCCAGTCCTCCCCCATATTTTTTAATTGATGCATTATAATTATATATAGAGGTGGGATTTGTTGTTACATAGTCACATTAAAGTCATTTTAAAACTCAAAGTCATCAGAAAGTAATTTTGAATATAATACAGTAAAAGTGAATGAGATAGAGATAGAAATAGGGAGGGGGAGGGGAGGGAGAGAAACAAACAGAACTAATAATTCTAAGTTTCACATATTAGCTTTTGTCAGGTTCTTTGGTGGCATCATGCTTCTGGATTTGTATCCTGGCTCCATCCTCTAACAGTTGTATGGCTTTAGCCAACTGAACCTCTCTTACCCAGTTTCCTATTCTGCAAAAAGGGGTTGAAGATAAAGTTGTCTGAAGAAATTGAGATAATGTAGAGCGCTTGCCTAGCATGATGAGGCATTGAGTTCCATCCTCAGCACCACATAAAAATAAAATACAGATATTGTATCCACCTAAAAAAATAATTTAAAAAATTTCAGAAAAATCAATGTTTTTGGTATCTGGTAAAATGTAAAAACATAATTTCTGAATTTCTTTCTTTTTTTCCCCTTTTGGTTCTAGGATTGACCCAAGGCTTCATGGCTAGGCACACACTCTACTATGAACTCAACCCCATGAATGAAATTCTAATTGTGACTTGAACTAAGGAAAACAACAAAAAAATAACCATAGATCCAAATACATGATATAGTAAAAAAGTCCCTCTACAAATGTTTTTTGTTTATTTTTTGTACTGGGGACTGATCTCAGGGGCACTTGACCACTGAGCCACATAGCCAGCCTAATTTTGTATTTTATTTAGAGACAGGGTCTCACTGAGTTAGTTGTTCAGCACCTTGCTTTTGCTGAGGCTGGCTTTGAATTCATGATCCCTCCTGCCTCAGCCTTCCTAGTTGCTGGGATTATAGGCATGCACCACCAGTCCAGCTTCTAGAAATGTTTTGAAGATCAGACGTCAATTAAAGGAATAATACACCTTAAAAAGACTAAAAACTATAAAAATATAACAGACACTGCTCTTATCTGCTAATAAAATGAATTTGGCAGCATATTCTCAGTTAACTGCACATGTGGGAAAAGAGGAAGATCCAGCAGCAAAGGTGACCAGCTAAATCAAAAATTGGTCTCCACTGGAATTTAAAATACATTTTATTATCTTAAAAGCAATTTTTTTTTGTATTGCTAACATCTGATTTTGGTGTAAGTTCATATATACCAGTTCTATGAGAGTAAATGACTGATACACATGTTTAGTGGCAGAGGCAGCTTATAATTACAAATGTGCCATGTATGATCTGTTCACAGGCTAAAAACGTGTAATAATCAAAATTCAGGAATAAGCACTGAGGCCGGCTTACAAAGTCTTTTAAATATACAGAATAAACCACTTAGACCCAAAGCAACAAATTCGTCCATGGCAAGTAACCCCTCCCTTGCAATGTCTGGTGGTAGCCTACCTCTACTTCAGTTTCTCCTTGAGCTTAGAAATGGGGAGGTTCTGTGTACATGGACAGGATGTCTGGATGTGCATACATTTCCCACTTAGCAAGGGCGAGGTCTGGGTGGAAATATGCCCTAACATCACCACCATGGAGACTACTTCCAATGGAGGCCAATGCCTGTCCTCCTGAGCCCCTGGGGTTCTGGCATGCTGATGACAATGCTGCTTCTGGTCAGTACTCCCAGGCTGCAGTTACACTTATGATGCTTTATGCAGCATCGAACACTTCAACAAATCCTACTTTCCTACTGATCATTACTGGCTGTGTCAACTGTTTCCTTGAAGAAACCTCTAGAAGTCATAAAATGTACACTTGAACATATAGCATAATTCATATATGACAGGGAAGAGAAGAATGGAGTATACCATCAACACTCATGTGGGGATAAATAAAGAGCCTATCACCCAAGAGCAATCCCTGTTCTGTTAGAATAATTAACTCACTGGTTAAAAGCTTAAGAAGACAGTTGGCCAGGCTCCACTCTCACTAGTAAACAGCTCTTGGAAATTTTGGGGAAAATTAACAAGAAATAATAGTAATATTATTATTACTATTATTACTTCTGTTTTTTAAAGAAACATTTAAAATATTTAAGGGAGAATACACACCAACCTTACATGGGGTGTTTTCAGATGAGGTACACACATAAAATTCAGGAATAATACAACACTTCATTGACCAAAATGACACTGAGTCCCAAATTTAAAATAACTTAAAAATTTCCCACTTGTTTCCTGATTTATGGGGAATTCATAAGCTGATTGCCCTCCTACAGTATAATTTCCTGCTCTTTCGTTATTCTTTAATTTTTTTTTTGTTTTAGTCATAGATGGACACAATACCTTTATTTTATTTATTTTTATGTGGTGCTGAGGATTGAACCCAATGCCTCACATGTGCAAGGCAAGCACTCCACCACTGAGCTACAACCCCAGCTTATCTTTCATTATTCTTAAGAGTAATTAAATACTGCGAGGTGTCCTGACAGGTGTCTTGACAGAACTCATGTGTTTGCTGATCTTGTTAAAATTAATGAGTAAATTCTAACAACTCTAGAATAAAACTTCCCCTATAGCTGTTAAAAGGCAATCAATATCCTCATTTCCTTCCTTCTCATAACTGATACTGTCAAATATTTCTCATCAAGTGGTGTTACTAATATGCTATTGCCAAAAGACAATAATATTAACAAAAATTATTACTTATATATGAGTTCAAGCAAAAGAAGAAATCTGTAGAGAATGTATATCAAACAATGGGTTACCCATGGGAAGAGAAATCATAGGGAACTAATTACTTTTTGTGATATATACCTGTAATATTTAGGTTTTGGAAAAATGAATAAGTCTTGCTCTTATAATGACTGGATAATGGGTAGGAAAAATTAATATGCTGGGATTAAAAATCCCACATTTGGGATCTTAAACAGACTGACCATTGAGGTTTTTGTGTTCATGCAGAAACAAGACCTGAAGTAAAACTATACATAAAGAGAATTCCAAAATCAGAGCTTACATCAGAATCTAAAAACACATCTTCATATTTGCCCATTTTTTGTTTGTTTGTTTTTTGTTTTGTGGTGCTAGGGATCAAGCCCAGGGCCTGTGCATACAAGTCAAGCACTCTACCAACTGAGCTATATCCCCAGCCCCACATCTTCATATTTGTATAGATGAACACCAGCCAACTCCATGCCCATCAGGTTTTACTTCCTTTGTCTTTTACTGTTATTAATTAGATCACATTACAAAGTTCTAAAATATAATAATTTGTTGTTTTTGATTTTTATTGATGATCTACTTTCTAACAAATTGTCAATGGTATAAACATCATGGATAGCATCAACTAAAATTTTGATAAGTAAAAATTAACATATAAAGTTAAAATTATAAAACTAGGTCTTTATTGCAACGCCCAATATGAAGTAGAATAATTTACTTGCTCCTTTACTTGCATTGAAGCTGGAAATGTCTGAAGGCAAATTTTAGTGTTCAAAGAATGTGGGCTGAGCTAGATGTGGTGGCTACAGATGTATACAGTACCAGAAACTCAAAAGGCTGAGGTGGAAGGATGGCTTAAGTCCATGAGTTTGAGGCAGCCTGGGTAACTTAATGATAGCCTGTCTCAAAAACAAACAAAAGAAGTGGGCTAATCAACAGAGTGCTGTGATGGTTAATATCATGTGCCAATTTGAGTGGGCAATGTCAATTGGACTGAGCTACAGGTACCCTGTTATTTAGGCAAACATTATTTGGGGTGTTGAGAGGATGTTTTGGATGAGATATAACAATGGAATCAATAGTCCAACATTGAAAACTGCCTTCCATAATGTGGTGAGCTTCATCTGACCAGCTGAAGGCTAAAAAGGGCTGACCCTGTCCTTAGTGAGAGAGAACTCCTGTCTGACAGTATTGAACTACATCAGTTTTTGCCTGCCCTTAGGTCTGGAACTGAAATCCTAGCTTTTTCTAGATCTCAAACATGCTGGAACCATACCTGGCTCTCCTGACCTATTCACTGCAGATCCAGGGACCTGTCAGCCTCCATAATCATGCAAACCAATTCCTTATGCTAAATTTCTGTTTATAAATACGCACACATGCACGCACCCCTATTGGTCTACTGGTTGTTTCTCTACAGAATCCTGATTAATACAAATGCTCACAAGGGTCCATAAATACTAAACAGGGAAAGTCAAGCAAATGCTTTATGATTGCTGCTTTGGTGCCTTAGAAAGGTTGGAAATCTCTTTAAGACACAGCTGTCCATTCATTTTACCAAGTTATTTCAGGTCCAGTGGGATTTAGGTGATGAGAACCCTGTTCCTTATCAAATAGAAAAAGGGCCAAGTATTTCTTTAATCATTTATCAACTGCAAGAAACAGCCCTCAAGGTGTTCAGGGAGGACAGTACTCTGTTATTGATGCAGTACTGCTATGAAGCAATGAATGGTACACAGTACTTAAAATCCTAACAGTAGAAAACATCTTAGAACAAAAAAATCTTGCAGCCATGCTTTCTATACATTTTCCCAGGAACAGGGTGTGTTTAATAATTAAAAACACTGAATGATGAGTTACAGATAAAAATTCATAAATGGAAAGTCATATTTCTGTAAGTGGTGGTAAACATTTGGTGCTTTATTAAATTTGGTAATTTTTCTGATCTTATGAATCTCATTAGTAGGTATTGAAGCGGACCTTCCTGCTGAAAGAAATGCTGATGGGGCTGGGTTGTGGCCCAGTGGTAGAGTGCTCAACTCGCATGTGTACGGCACTGTGTTTCATTCTCAGCACCACATAAAAATAAATAAATAAAAGTTGTTTTAAAAATGTTAACTCTTTTTAAAAAGGAAGGAAGGAAGGAAGGAAGGAAGGAAGGAAGGAAGGAAGGAAGGAAGGAAGGAAGGAAGGAAGGAAGGAAGATGCTGATGATGTTAATAAGGTTTAGGAACTTCTACACTATGAAGTTCCTCCTTCCTATTTAGATGACATCTTGGGTGTGAACTGGCTAGAACAGGGATGAATTATTAATGAAGTCATTACATTTTCTTTCTTTCAAGAAACAGCAGTCCCCCCTTCACTTATTTTTAATTATCCATTGTCACTTCCTTTGAACAGCTTTGAAGTGGGAGGAGAAGGCAGTAGAAAACACTTAAAACTCTCATCACAATGCTTCCTAGATCAGTAAATTACACACTTGTCACAAGTATCCACATGGGGTGCACCATGAAGAACAGGGTGGATGGCTACAGGAAAGGGGGAAGCCAGTCCAAAGTACAGTGGAGAACATACGACTCACTACCTTTAAGGTCATCCTTTGTTCTTTAACTTCTACATGAACCCCAGTAGTGCTGTAGATTAAAATTAAATCACTCTATTTAAAAATATCTTAAAGTATCAAATGGGACTGGAGAAGGAAGTCGGGTGGAGAAGAGAGCAGAGTAGGTAAAGGAAAAAAGAAACTGCTCTAAAAAACAAAGTATAGTGGTATTTGAATTTTCTATTGTCCCCCCCACATACCATCTCAGAAAAAGAATGATAAAGAATCTTATCTAAAAATCTTATTCAAAACAAAAACAAAAGAAATGTTAACTAAAAGGCAGAGCAGATTGCTTTTGATAACACATTCCCCTCAGGTCCCAGCTAAATGACACTGGAAAAGCTTTCTGTTACACACACTTAAGAGTCCCAAAGAAAAGGAAAATAAATGTGTCTTCAACACTCTTTACAAACTAAGGTATTTAGTCCTAATGAAGTGTCTCATGGAGGGGATAGTTATAAGGGAGCTCCAGGAAGCAAGAGCTCTGAAAGGTAATTTCGTAGCATGGAGACAAATGAGCAGGAGCCAGGTTCACCATCTCACACACAGCCCCCCTATTTTGCCAGACTGGCAACAAATATCTACCTGCTCAGCTTGGACCATGTTGGGCTGACAGGTATCAAAGCAGACAGATCTGCCTTCCTGCCCCAGGGGTGCTGCTCCAAAGCAGTGCCTTGGGTTTCTATCTCTATATGAGAAAGAGCAGCTTTTGCTAACACCAAGGACTGCACAGCAAATTCCTCCCACAAGCAGGGTTTATCGCTCCCTTCCTAGTAGTGACTTAATCCTTTAATTCCTTTCAATGCCAAAAACTAGGATTTCCTGAGGACTGCCACAGGATGTGCAGCAAGCAGCAGGGGCCAAGGCTTAACGTTGTTGATTCAATATAATCAGAAGTTTAAAAAATGGTTGCTAATGCACAGCCAGAAACAGAGGGCATTAAACAAAAGGAAGAAAAGAGGCCAAGTACCTTTGAAAAAATAAGGAACTGAGCTTGAAAGGGTGCAGACTTACAGTCAGGACAGAAGTCTTTTTTTTGGGGGGAGGGTGCAGTGCCAAGGATGGAATCTGAGGCCTAAGACATGCTAGGCAAGTGCTCTACCACTGAGCCACATCCTCAGCCTGGGATAAAAAGTCTTAATTTGTCCAAAGACTGTTCTACTATCCTCTGGTGGGGCTGGAACATATTACAAGCCATTGCTGGAGAGAAACAAAGGGAGGAGGAAATACACTGTGTGCATCATGGTCAAGCATCAAGATCGACAAAGGTGAGCAAATAAAGACAATCACTGAAAAAAGCTGAGCTTGAACTTCAACTGCTTGAGAGGTAGATGGCAAGGTGGTAGGGTAGGAGTTTATAACTGATTAGTACCAACATTCAATTTAAAACAAACATTTACTGTGCATAAGACCATTTGTTGGTTATGTAAAGAAGAACCTGGGATTCTCAATAGGCTATAAATATACAAGTAGGAAAAAAAGAAAAACAAAAATAATTAATTCCAAGCAGCTTTGTAACACTGACCATAGGTCTTTGGGTTCCACCTTTCTTCCCACTAACTGGTTTCCAATTTCTCTACCTTTGTCACCAGCCATTTAGGAGGTAGCACAAGGATCTTAGATGTTTAGATTTTCAAGAACAATGAAAATTAGTAAGTCAGCTTTATCACTAAACCTTTGTTCTATAAACCAAACATTTCCCTCATTTTTCTTTTAAAAGGAGAGATAAATGGGCTGGGGATGTGGCTCAAGTGGTTAACGTGCTCACCTGGCATGCGCAGGGCGCTGGGTTCGATTCTCGGCACCACATAAAAATAAAGATGTTAGGGCTGGGGATGTGGCTCAAGCGATAGCATGCTCGCCTGGCATGCTTGCGGCCCAGGTTCGATCCTCAGCACCACATACAGACAAAGATGTTGTGTCCGCCGAAAACAAACTAAAAAATAAATATTAAAAATTCTCTCTCTCTCTTTAAAAAAATAGAGATGTTGTGTCCACTGAAAACTAAAAAATAAATATTAAAAAGATTCTCTCTTTCAAAAAAAAAAAAAAAAAAAAGGAGAGACAATATATCTTACCTCCTGGTTTCTTTTCCTCTTCCCAATTACCACCATTCAGTAGAGTTGTTTTTGTTATTCTTTGATATAAACAAGCTTTGAAAAAAAACTAAATAAATAACCTTAGGCCTGTTAAACATCAATCTGATTTTGACTGAGGTTTTTTAAAAATGTTTTTCTAGAGCCTGGTCTACCAAGAAATCAATGGTCTGAGTAGAGTAGCCTAGAATCCTTATGTTTTACATTTTAAAAAAAATTTTTTTAAGTTGTCAATAGACCTTTATTTTTTTGCTTATTTATATGTGGTGCTGAGGATTGAACTGAGTCCTCACATGTGTGAGGCAAGTGCTCTGCCACTGAGCTCCAGCCCCTGTATTTTAATTTTTTGAGACACTGTCTTATGTTGTCAAAGCTACCTTGAACTTGCAATCCTTCCGCCTTATTGTCCACAGTAGCCTACAGAGACTACTAGCACGTGCCACAGCGCCTAGAATGAATATTCTTTTTCCTAAACTCCACAGCAGTGATGCTCAACCTGGGCTTCCACTGGAAGTATCAGGAGCACTTTTAAATAACAATATACCGAAGCGCTCACCCCTAGACAGTCAAAGGTCTGCAGTGGGTCTCTGCCATTGGACACTGCTTCCAACCTTCTCATTTTGGGACAAGGTTAAGGACTATTGCACTAAAGTGCTCAGATGCAGGCGGTCCATGGACAGAGTTTGAGCGTAGGACTTAAAAGAGTTCACCTTAACGCGGTGCTTTGGAAACTCTGACAGACTCCTTGAATCCAACTGGAGTCAGGTTCCTTTGAGTGCTTTCTCTGTCATACCTTGAGATTCCCTTTACCATTTCAAGGAATACAACATGACTAAGAATCCTGCTGAGGGTGTTTGGAGGAAATCCCTGCACTTGGTATCTGACCACCCTTGATATCTTGGCACCTGGTCTGCTTCCTGCAAAAATTCTGAAGGCAAGGAGCCCCTAACCCTTGATGCTTCCCTTGGTAATTGCCCACCCACTACCCTGCATTCTGGCTATAAATTCCCACTTACCTGCGCCAGAGTCAGTAAAGCCCAATCTCTCATTGCAGTGGCCCCCTATGCCTATCACCTGGCCCCTATTGAATAAGAAGTGCCATGGGACTGAGTGTTTGGCTCAGAGGTAGAGGACTTGCCTAGCATGTGCAAGGCTCTAGGTTCAATTTCTGTCACTACAAAATCAGTTCTGCCCCTGGAGCCACCTCTCTCGCTCAGTCCCTCCGCTCTACTCTATGAGTGCACTCTCACTTTTGCTTTAATAAATCTGTGCTCTGCCTGTTTAAAAAAAAAAAATCAATTCTTCTTTGGAAAGCTCTCATATCTGGCAAGCTATCAGAAGAGTAGGTATCATGGTCTTGACAGAGGGCAGTCCGCAGTCCATCTATCTTGTTAATTGCTTACATGCATTAAGTAATGGTAGCAATTAACCATTACTAAGTTGAAGAACACCTGGAATCAAGTCCCTTAGGCAAAATCCTAAGAATAATTCTGGAGGAAAGAGGAGGCAATTCCAATCATGTTAGGGTTTACAAAGTTAGCTTTGTTCTTTAATAAGCAACAGAGATAAGTTCACAAATTAGAAGTGATCAGAAGACATAGCAAGTAAAGGTATGTCTCAGCTCAGTAACTGAACATACAAAATCACATCAAAAAATCTTTAAATTGCATTATGAAATAAAACTAAGTTAGTTGACCTACTCAATTCTTTTTTTTTTAATCATTTTTTAGTTGTAGTTGGCTCAAGTGGTAGCACGCTCACCTAGCATGCATGGGGCGCTGTGTTCGATTCTCAGCACCATATAAAAAATAAAATAAAGTTTTATGTCCACCTAAAACTATTTTATTTACTTATTTTTATGTAGTGCCTGGGCGTCCCACATGCTAGGTGAGCTCTCCACTGAGCCACAACCTCAACCCTCACCTACTTAATTTAAAAAAAAAAAAAAAAAAAAAAAAGGACTTAATACTTTAATCAAGAGTTTAGATTCCTCAGGTCATCTTACCATATTACCAAAAAAGGAAGGACATACAGTTCAAGGCTCCTTTCTTGCCCCAGAGGAATGAATTCAAACTCTTTATTTATGTTTTGTACTAACAACAAGATTCTACTTAATGGCCAAGTCTACATTTGTTCAAAGGTTACCTTCCAGCCTGCTGCCTATGGGCATCTTAATAGCCAGTCTCAAACTAACTGAAACAAGACACAAAAGGAGTTTCTTATTGCAAGAAACTTTTATTAACATTTGGATTTGGAAGAAAGAGATGAGAGTGGAAGGAGAAACAGACCATGGTAAAAAGCTCTTCAGGGTTCAGAACAGATTTCTGAACAGAGAGGGAGGTGAAAGGGGTTACTGATCCATGGAGAGGGAACAGGTAGGCAGATGCCCAAAAGGCCTTTCATTTGTCAGGCTGATTACTCACAAGGAAACATAGCTGTTCTTTGGAAAATTAGCAGACCAGAAACCAGAGAGTTAGAAAGAGAATATAAAATAGTCTGTTTTAATAAAGTATTAAATAAACATTAATTATACTTCACAAGTATAAGCGGCTAATGTTAGGAAAGCCACATTTAATTTGAAGACAAGATATTAAGAAAACTTGTCCCATATGTGGGTTCAAATTTCTCCTCCTGTAAAAAGTGGTCCTATAGTTTCTGATTTCAAAAGCTTATTAAGTCATTGGTTAAAAAGGCCTTTTGTGCTAGAAAATGAAGAAATTAATTTATAAAAGGGAATTTTTTTCTTTAAATTTTTACATAATTTGCTACCATGATAGAAGCCATAGAAAAATTTTACTTTCATAGAAAGTTTTTTTTTTTTTTTTTTGATAGTGCTAGGGATTAAAGCCAGGGCCTTGTGCATGCTAGGCAAGCACTCTACCAACTGAGCTATATTATATGCCCAGCTCTGTAAAGTTCGGTAAAGAATGTAAGATCTGAGGGGCTGGGGATATGGCTCAAGTGGTAGCACGCTCACCTAGCATGCATGGGGCACTGGGTTCGATTCTCAGCACCACATAAAAAATAAAGATATTATGTATACCTAGAACTAAAAAATAAATATTAAAAAAAGAATGTAAGATCTGAATTGCTTCCAATAATTAGATGGCTTTAAGTAAGTTTAAGGTTTAACGGGGTGGAGAAGGAAGAAGTTGTCAGGGGAAAAGGAAGGAGGAACTTGAGAAAAGAGGAAGGCGAACAAAGGAAGAGGTTTTTTTCTGAGACTAGTTCTTCCAGGGAACTTTACCCTACCCCTAGAATGGAAGGTTTTTCAAAGACCAGGGTCATGTACTGTTCAACTCTGCACCCCTCACATAGCACCCCTACTACCACGCACAGAATTTGATAAATGTGGAAACAAAGCTTTAACAGCAGGGTTCTAAGCCGTTAGCTACCAAGTTAGGTCAGGCCTGACTCTCCCCATCAGATACAGGACTCAACTGAACTGGGGTAAGAATAAAACTGCTCACCAGGAAACTTAGTTTTTATTTGTATAAATTTCTAATAATAAGATAAATTACTTTAAAGCAGGAAAATAAAGTAAAAAAATTTTAGAAGACAAATAAATTGTTCCTGGGCTCAAAAGGCATGGTGTTTGGAGCAAGGATTAAAAGCTGTCACCCCCAGAAGAAGCAAGGGCAAGACGTTGTTTTTCCAACAGTTCTGCCGGGGCATGAGAATTGTGAGATGCTTCTTTGTAAAATGTGCCTCAGTTCTCCTAATTTAGTTTTTGACAGTTCTACCTCATTAACAACTCTATTACTGTAATTAGTTCAAATATTAGGACAAATGAATTTTAATTAAACCTCAATCTTCCTAAGGTATTCATTTTTTCTTTTTCTTCTGCACCAACAACCATCAGAATGGGCCCAGCTCCTTCAAAACTAAGAAGTGAGCCAGGAGTGGTGGTTCATGCCTTTCATCATAGCTACTCTGTAATTCCAGTTATTCTGAGGCTGAACCAGGAGTACTGCAAACTCAAGGCCAGCCTAGGCAACTCAGCAAGACCCTGCCTCAAAATAAAATAAAAAGGGCTAGGGATCAAGCTCAGTAGTAGAGTTATGATCTACATATATGAAGCCCTGGGTTCAATTCCTAGTGCTGCCCTCCCCCCCCCCCGCCAAAAAAAAAAAAAACCCTCAAACACTAAGAAGTAAGAAAAGCTCAGTATTCTATGTGGAAAGTGATTTGTCATCATTTTAAATTTATCTATGTACCTGTCTAGTTTATGCTATTCCATGATTTGGCCATTCTGGCTCAAGATTAGACTATGCAGCAATGTTACAATAAAGCACCTTAAAAGCCCACCCATATTTGAATATTTGTAGATCATGTGTGCACTCAATTAACAAATTTATTGAAAGGATACTAAACGTCAGACACTAAGCCAGGTGTTATTCATGTTATTATTAACTATACCTTTAGTAAGAAATAAAATTCATCAAAGTACAGCTCTGGAAAAATGAAAGAAAAAAAAACAAAACAAAATTTTGGTGGACTTGGTCATTTTGCCTTGATCATAGATTTTGGAGCCAAATTTTCATTGCTGGATGTGCATCAGTGTTAATGTGAAGTAAAAAATTCCAAGTGTCCAGAGGAACTTGTTGGAATGTCCCATGTCTAGCTTTTTCTACTCACAAGCCTGTTGTAACTCAACAATGCCATTTAAGGCACAATTTCCATTCACTCTTAGGTCCCATGCTGCTCCACATCCACTGGCCAAAGGCCATATGTCCCTCTCTTCCTTGGGGAAAGGAAAGGAAGCAGGAAAGGGCGGGAGGAAGGAGAATGCCTGCAAAGCAGGATGGAAATGGATCTCATCTTCCTTGCCTGCTGAGACTTTGCTGAAAGTGCTACCCCCTCCCCAAAGCAGCACATCTTCTCACAGGAAAGTCAGAAACATTTGTTAATACCAACCACATACCATTCATGCATGTATTTAAGCCTTACTTAACATTATTTTAAGCAGGCTTTATTTCCACTTAAGTTTTTTAAAAATATTTTTAAATTTTTTTTATTTTTTAAAAATATTAGTTATACATGGACACAATACCTTTATTTGGTTTATTTATTTTTATGTGGTGCTGAGGATCGAACCCAGTGCCTCACATGTGCAAGGCAAGTTCTCTGTCACCGAGCCCCAACCCTCCACTTAAGTGTTTAATATACTCTCTGCAGTCTAACAACAACAAAAAAAGTTTTGATCATAAATGTAATATATTTGCATAGCAAAGTTTTAATAGCATAGAATATTACTAAATAATAATAAACATTTCTTTTTTTTTAAAGAGAGAGAGTGAGAGAGAGAGTGAGAGAGAGAAAGAGAATTTTTAATATTTATTTTTTAGTTTTCAGCGGACACAACATCTTTGTATGTTGCTGAGGATGGAACCCGGGACACACGCATGCCAGGCAAGCGCGCTACCGCTTGAGCCACATCCCCAGCCCTAATAATAAACATTTGTCCCTGAACACTAGCCACCTCCATCCCACTCCCAGGAAGTCTTATGTCTGGCTTTTCTGGTAGTTGGCACCTGTGTTGAAAAGACCTCTACTTCCTATGTCATCAATCCTAGATGATGTCTGAGGCCTTCATACTTCTCCACATTCCACCTTTCCTCCATGAATCACCATCATTTTTGTAATATTACTATTTTTAATTCTTCTGGTGGCTAGTTACCTTTGTAAATTTAGAAAGCTTTTCTTAAACCTCAAAATTTGTTCATAAACTTAAGACAGTACCTATTGGTACTTCACTAACTCTGGTAACATACTGGTAGTGGGTGGGGAAACTTGAAATGTATAGAAGCTAGTGGAAAGAATTTAGAAGTCTCTAAAGATGTCTACCAAAATCACTGCAAGGTACATACACTCTAAAGAATCTCACAAAGAAGACACATACAAAGATCACTGTTGCAGTATTGTGTAACATTTAAAAATAGCTCTAACAGGGGCTGGGACTGGGGCTGGGGTTCAGCCGTAGTGCACTTGCCTGGCATGTGTGAGGCACTGGGTTCGATCCTCAACACCACATTAAAATAAATAAATAAAATAAAGGTATTGTGTCCATCTACAACTAAAAAAATTTTTTTAAAAATTATTAAAAATGCTACTCACACCCTTTTATCCCTCCCCTCTCCCAAAACTGAATACACTTGTGTGTCTTCATCAGTGATACTGCACAGTAAGGACTCCACTACATTTCCCACTTACGCATTCACCTGTCTCTCCATTTCCCTCTCTCACAGAGATGTCTTTTAGGTACGTGGGCTTACCTACTTTCTTCATAGCTTTTACACATATCATGGGAAATTTTTTGTCATAATGTGGGAAGATGACCAGGATAAAGCACAACATAGTCAAACAACTCTAGCAGACAGAAGACACGCCCCCTCCCCCTCAGGAAAAGAGCCTCATGAGTAATACACATCCTGCAGCAGCTTCCCCAGACTCACGCTCAGCACTTTGGATAGCCTGCCAAGGGAGACTTATGACATGGGGTTTTCATTCATACACTTAAATCTCATAAACATTTCTGTGACTTATTACAGCAAGTAGAGTGAGTCCTCCAGAACAGGGAACATGTACTCCATATGCTATTTATGGGCAAACACACTCCCTAAAGTATGAAAGCACTGAGGGAGAAAACTGCAGGACAGCGACTGTCTTCTAGGGAGTGAGTGGGAGACACAGGATCAGGAAAAGATAGCTGAAAAGTTTCATATATCTTTTGATTTCTTTTTAAAAGGTGAGATAAGGGTCTGGGGCTGTGGCTCGGTGGTAGAGTGCTCACCTAGCATGCATGAGGCATTGGGTTCAATCCTCAGCACCATATAAAAATAAAATAAAGATACTGTGTTCACCTAAAACAAAAAAATAAATAAATATTTTTTTAAAAAAGATGAGATAAAAGGTGAAATGCTATCATTATTAAAATACCAGCACAGGGCACGTTATTTCCTGTAGAGTTTTATGAAATTTGAAGGACCAATGAAATTTTTAACCCATCTGAAACAGGCACAAGTCTACCAATATTGAGCAGATCACAGAAACTATTCAAGAATTTGAATCTGATACTACACAGGACAAGGGAACTAGCGTGTGCCAGTGGTTTTAGCCCTGTAAACCTCGTATCCTGACAAGACTGCCTTCCATGAGAATCTCCACCCCTGCCTCTGGCCTCCTGATCCCAACCTTGACCACTCTTTACCTCACATAGATCTGCTCTGGCCACAGTGGCCACCTTGCTACTCCTTGAACACAGAGTTGCCTCCATCTCAGGGAACTTCTGCCCCTGGGTTTTCATGTCTAAATCCTCACCTTCTTCAAATCCTTGCTAAAATCCACCACCACTACCCTCTTTAAAATGACAAAGTGAGTCCCCAGCCTCTTAACCCCTGCTTATCTACCTGTCAGTTCTTACCACTTTCTAGCATTATGTAATTCACACACCTCCACCCACAAAAGAAAACCCAGAAATTTAGACATGTTTTATCCTTTGATGAATACAGGTGCCTGGATAGCACCTAGCACAATGCAAGCACTTAAATATCTTAATTAATAAAGCTTCAATCATTCTGTACTACAGTGTTCTCTGGCACTCACACAACTTCCAATCATTCTTTGCACCCACAATACTGCTCAAGTATACACTTTAATTCAAATAGTGTGAGTGTATTCCCATTTCTGTGAATTCTGATTCAGAGTCTAACATGCAGTAAGAAACTTGATGTTTTCAGAATTAATGAATTCAACGTCTTGAACATAAGGGATGCAGGACATTTCTATTACAAAAAGAATCACCCTCAGGTAACCAACTGCAGGTCTCTCTTTGGAAAGATCACCTTAAGGCACAATTAGAAGACTACTGTCCAGGTTCAGAGCTTTTTTTCTACAAGGACAATAAAAAGATGCACTCAAAATGTCATAAAAATAAATATCATCTTAACACATACACAGATAAAAAAGAAGTCAGGTCAAATTTAATTAAGATCCAATAGCAGGCTATGGAGAAAAGGTATTTATCTCTACTTTTTTATTTTTATTGACCTCTGTTTTGACAGAGAAACAATGTCGCCAATAGAAGTTTATCATGCTAATTAAACATTTCAGGGAATAAATTTTAAAATAAATTATTTAAAAGTTGGTAGTGGGGCTGGGGTTATAGCTCAGTGGCAGAGCACTTGCCTAGCACATGTGAGGCATTGGGTTTGATCCTCAGTACCACATAAAAATAAATAAATATATAAAATAAAGGTGGTGGGGGAAGCTGATAGGAAAAGTTTTTTTGTTTGTTTGTTTTTTATATTTATTTTTTAGTTCTCGGCGGACACAACATCTTTGTTGGTATGTGGTGCTGAGGATCGAACCTGGGCCGCACGCATGCCAGGCAAGCGTGCTACCGCTTGAGCCACATCCCCAGCCCCAGGAAAAGTTTTTAAAATGGCCACAAATTATTTGACATGCCTTGAGTTGGGGAAGTGCAGGTTAATACTCCATGCCCTTCATTCTGTCCTGACCTTAGTCATGAATGAGCTTGTTTAACAACTAATCAGAAGAGGTCATGGAGTTTCAGCCAGGTTCTTTGGAATGCCTGCTCTCTAAAGTGTCCTTTCACAAACTGGTACCCAGTTATGATGTCATGGAAAGGAATCATAAAGGTACTCCGGTCACATCATGGCTAAGTCTGTCTTAGCCTAGGTCAGTCTAGCCCAGGTGTCCTGTGAAGAAGCGGCCAGATGATCCCAGTCACAAGTCATCTAAGTCTTCCAGTATTTGAGTCTTCCAAGCTAGTCCCAGACACTCCGCAGCAAAAACAAGCCGTCCCTGCTGTGCCCTGACCAAATTCCTGACCCTCAGAATCTGAGCATAAATAACTGGTTGTTGTGTTGCACCACTAAGCTTTGGGGTGGCTGGAGAGAAAGAACTGGAAACAAGTGCTGCCCCAAGTCTTTATCTAATCACCATATTTCATTTTTTCATGAGATGTCATTGGTTAGTACACACAAGTCCTCTAGCAAAGGACAAAGCACTGACTCAATATTAACTTTGAAAGATGTCAGTCCTTTCCCAGCCACCCAAGTCTGTGCCCTATACCAATAAGATGCACATATCTCTCACTCAAGAAATGCTAATGTGTCTGTCTCCTTCTCACTCTCTTCTCTCTCAGAGCAAAGCATTCTCTTTTCAATATACCACATCAGAAAGAGGAAAGTAAATTGTAGCTATTGGTACTCATGAGGCCCTAATGCTACGTGTGCAATATTTCTAAAATATTTTCTTCTTGAAGAAACAAATTCATAAAATTAAAAATGATCACAATTTATTATTTCCAAAAATCTTTCCCTAGAAACAAGGATCTATAACTGGTAGAAAAAATATTAAGGCAAAATTTTGATTTCAGAAAACAACTTTAAACAAAATCAGATGGACCCCTTTATTCTTGTTTTTAAGCACAAATTTAGTTAATCTTAAAGTATTATATAGCTATAGAGTGAAGAGCTCAAGGCTAATAATAAAAAAATCTTTTATTAAAGTCATTCTTGTAAAAGCAAAAAAAGTAAAAAGTAAAATTAAATGTATGTCTTATACTGGCAATAGAAATACTTTTTAAAGTAAAAACAACAAAAACTCAATTTTATTATGACTAGTTTGTAGTCAATACTGCCCTCTGGTGACACAAAATAAAAGTCAAATGTCAGAAAGTGAATGTAATACTTGATTTCAGTGTTCAAGTCAAGGCATCTAGTCTGGACTACAAATTCCACCAAAGACAAAATAAATAGATTCATTATTACCTTCATTATCTATTTCATGTTAAATTAGAGACTCTCAAGGGTTCTTATACATGGAAAGAGCAGTTCTTGCATAAACTATTAATGAAACATCATTACA
The DNA here is from genome assembly GCF_052094955.1 of Ictidomys tridecemlineatus. Lineage (NCBI taxonomy): Eukaryota > Metazoa > Chordata > Mammalia > Rodentia > Sciuridae > Ictidomys > Ictidomys tridecemlineatus. The sequence goes on from NC_135481.1 coordinate 99,771,060, forward strand.
TGGTAAATTTTATCTTTAGTAAAATTATTCAATTTAAGGAAGACCCTGAAGACATGCTACTCATAAGTTAAGAAGGCATGCAGGACAGTGAGAGGAAAGCCTTGCCATCTGTAACAGAAAATTCCATGGGAAGGGAGCCATAGTTCTCAGTGCCTGTGTATCTAACACACTGAAAAGTACCCATGGAAACCAAGGCCTCACAAGCCTGCCAACTCTGCCCCTCAGGAAACCTTACTCCTTATTTTTAGGAAAAAATCTTAACAAAAAAGAGCACATTTGGCTGCTAAATATTCACTAAGTGTAGGAAATGTTTCAAGAAAAAAAGACTTACCAAGGCTAGTGCCATCCTGCCCCATGATGCACTTCATTGAGGTGATGATCTGCTCCACCACAGGGGGTGACAGAGATGTGGCATACACTGCACTATGAGAATGTGTGCGCAAATAGTCAATCAGCTCCTGGGGAGTTCAAAGAGGCAGATAATTAGAGGCAATTCTTTAATTTACTGGCAATGTCAGTTACTACCTTCCTTCCAGGTGCCAGTGGACACCTCCCTTAAAAGGCCTGGCAGAGACACTAATCTGAGATGTGAGGTTAACCGACAGGGTCAAAGTGTCAGCAACAACAGGGTTAGAATCTCTACAAAGGTTTTTAATCTTTGTTTGATTTTTTTTTAAACCAATTTCAAAGTATCTTTTCTCTATTTAATGTTACCAACAAACAAGGAGGCGTTCTGGATTTCCCTTTTACATACAATAATTTACTTCTAAGCATTACAGAAAATTTCACTTTCATCTCACCTTACACTTGCAAGGCTCATCCTTATACCCTTAAAGTAAGAGTACTCAGTCTTGGGGTTCAGCTTGGTGGTAGAGCAAATGCCTGGTGTGTGAGATTCTGGGACAGTCCCCACCAATAAATAAACAAATAAATAAATAGTCTCTAATATTGGTTTTAAGGGCATCAGAATATCCTCCAGGGGCTGGGGATGTGGCTCAAGCAGTAGCGTGCTCGTCTGGCATGCATGCGGCCCGGGTTCGATCCTCAGTACCACATACAAAGATGTTGTGTCCACCGAAAACTAAAAAATAAATATTAAAAAAATTCTTTCTCTCTCTCTCTCTTTAAAAAAAAAAAGAAAAAGAATATCCTCTAGTTATATGGAGATTTATAAAATTATATAAATGTGGCAGAAATAAGTCTTTCATTAGAATACCAATGCTACCTCACTGCATAAAGTAAAGCCCTGTTACAAGGATTTCTAAAACAACTAATTATATACCCCTGTTCTCTGGTACTCTTTAACTTCACTTAAATCTTTAAATAAATAAAATGTGGGGCTGAGGCTATGGCTCAGTGGTAGAGTGCTCACCTGGCACTAGTAAGGCACTGGGTTTGATCCTCAGCACCACATAAAAATAATGTGGTGCTAAATATATATGTAAAAAAATACAAAATAAATAAATGTGCACACAAGTGTTATTACCAAAACCAAGTAAATAAACAAAAATGATAACATGTGTTAATACTTCTAAAATAGTAAAAAACATGCCCCCAAACCCAGAAGCACAAATGTTATACTTAAATGATCTCCCAGAATATTACTTTTCTATCCTCTGGTATGCAGGAATAAATCTTACCAAAAAGCAGTTAACTCTCCAAAATAAGCCTAGTTCCATTAACAAAAAGGGTAACATTTGAGAATAAAATCCACCAAGCCTGATTAAAACCTACTGAAAATGTGTTTTCCCTAAAAGGCAACCAATTATTTAAAGAATGACTATTCTTTAAGACACCCAACACCAGGAATTTAGAATATTTTTGAGTACCTACTATGTGCTATATATGAATATCTGACATATACCATTTTTTTTCTAATGTTATAGTGATTTTTAAAAATACTTTTATGAAAATATAAACCACATGCTATTATATTCACCTTTTAATTTTTTGGTACCAGGGATTGATGAGCCCAGAGGTGCTTAACCATGGAGCCACACCTCCAACCATTTTTATTTTGAGATAGGGTCTCATGCTAAGTTGTTGAAGCTAACTTTGAACTTATGATCCTGCTGCCTCAGCCTTCTGAGCGACTGGGATTAAAGGCATGCACCACTGAGCCTGGCTCATATTCACCTTTTGAAAGTGTACAATTCAGTGGCTTTTAGCATATTTGGAATTGTGCAACTTTCACCAGCATCTAATTTTAAAACATTTACATCACCCTAAAAGGGAAACCCATTAAAGGTCCCTTCTACTTCTCCCTCTCCTCAGCCCTGGCAACTTCTAATCTACTTTCTGTTTCTACACCTATTCTTAATAGAAAACTTCAAGAAAAATCATCATACAATATGTGACCCTCGGCAACTGACTTTTCACTTAACAGGATGTTGTCAAAGTGCATCCCTGTTGTATTAGGCACATATCATTTTAAACTCTTATTACAATATTACAAGAGCTAGGCATATCTATCTTTATTTTGCTGACAAACTGAAAAGTTAAATGCTTTCCTGAAGGTCTCACAAAGCAAGCAGAGGCAAATCCAGGCCTGTTTCTTTAGTTCACCATTGCCACCATGCCACATTGATTTTTTTTTTTTTTTTGGGAGAGAGAGAGAGAATTTTTTTTAATATTTCTTTTTTAGTTTTTGGTGGACACAACATCTTTATTTTATTTTTATGTGGTACTGAGGATCGAACCCAGTGCCCTGCTCATGCCAGGCGAACGTGCTATGGCTTGAGCCACATCCCCAGTCCCACATTGGTTTTTAGTTACCTCAAGTTCACTATATAATTTCAGAATTGAAAGATACAATGTTCTGTAGCACTCTAGAGCTAGCAAATGCTTTTTCTTCCTCTTTCTATGTTCACCCATGATACATTTGAGTCCAAGGGCCAGAAAACCGAGCTTCTGTTCCCACTGGCTCCCATGACAACCACACTACTTTCGAAACCCAGCAGCAGACTGGCAACAGGAAGCAGCACTGTGTGTCCTCTCACAAAAGAGGGTATTCTATATCTCAAACCAGAACGTAGTTTAGAAAGAAGCTCAAATAAGAAAACAACCAACAATGAACAGAACCAGCCTTTAGCTCAGTGAGGAGACATCAGCATCACTCTCTGGGCAGCTGAAGCGGGAAGCCCACTGGCACTAGGAGCTAAACCACAAACAAACTCAGGATCTCCACACCCCAGTTCAGGACTCATCTGCTAAACACTGCCAAGTTCAGGCATCCTGTTTTCATCTTTAATGGCCCATTCACCTTCTTGCCTCCAATGTATCCTCCAGAAGCACCAAAGCTCTTTGTGAACGTTCCCATCATGACATCCACATCCTCAGGATTCAAGCCAAAGTAGTCTACCACACCTCGACCTTTAGGGCCCAGGGCGCCGATGCTGTGAGCCTCATCCAGATACAAGTATGCCTTGTATTTCTTCTTGAGGGCAATCACTTCAGGAAGGCGAACAATAGACCCCTCCATGCTGACAAAACAGGATTAAAAAATATATACATTGAGACTTTTTACCTCTCAAAATTAGAAATTATTGCTTTACTATTCATGTTGTGAGTTTATTTCTTTTTAAATCATCTAACGACTTCACCTGTGGTTTTAAATCAACAGGGTTAGTTGGTGCTATGGCTTGGCAGAAATCTAGAGGAAAGGAGATTAGATCTTTTAAGACAAGTGCCAGAATACAATAGATCCTAATTCATGACGGAAAGAATTAAGGTCACAGCAGAGTCTTCTAAAGCTTGTACTTATAGGTAACATTAGACTTTTGTATTACATTGCATACACAATTAAAATTACACAAAAGAATAAAAAATTAGGAGATCAAAGCATAAGGACTAGCAACATTAATCGAAGACAAATATTTCTCAAAATTAAGTGGTATGTAATTTGGTTTGACATATTAGAATCCATATTCTTGCCCATATGTGTGAGTTCCCTACGCCAAGAGAAAAATGCAGGACCCAAAGAGAATGGGCATTAGGAGACTGTGTAGTATACACACAAAAAGCCTTCTATTCCAGTGCTGACTTTGCTTCCAGGGTTTTCAACAAGTCATAATACTGTTTCTTTAGTTTCCAGAGGGTGCAATGTAGCATTCCCTCCTTCAGCGTAATAATTCTAGAACTTCATGGACCCAAGTCACAAAGATCAGGACAGTGAAGTAGGATTACCTATATATTCCTTCCACAAGAATTAGAATTTTCTTCCAGGGCCTTCGTGTCCGAGGCTGACCATAAACAATGGCATCTTTTAATAGCTTCTCTAGGCTTTGCATATCTACAAGCACATGAAAAAGAATTGAGTCATAGACAATCTTCCTTTATCCTAACTTTCTTCCAAAAATTCAAATACATATTTCTTACTCATTCGGGAAGTGTGTCTTGAATAGCAAAGGACATGAACAAAAATAGAGTCAAACAAAATGAGACTAGGGCAAAATGGTGAACTATTACCACCTTTAACTGAAACCTAAATGTGACAAATATTCAAAACCATCAACATGATTAAATAACTGTGGTTACTGTCTGCTTCGGTTGCTTACCATGCTTTCTGAAATGACCAATGCTTCATCTTAAATACTTTGCCTTCAAGTTAGCTTTTCTGTATTTGTAGAATCAAAGTATATCTCTAATCCTAGTGAGTCATTCATAAAGAAGAGCATAAAGAAGACTGAGCAAGAGTGTGAACAAAGGGCTGGGAATGTAGCTCAGTGACAGTGCTTGCCTAATGTGCACCAGTACCAAATAAAAAGTTTGTGAACAAATCATAACAAATATGTATACCTTTACTTCAAAGTGTAGTCTCTACTTCCTTCCACCTGGGATGTACTCAATAAGTGCTTGTTAAATAGCCTTAATAGCCTAATCTTGGTACTGGGTTTAAAATACACCAATCTGGGTGCTTGTGTCTATGTTTTAAGCAAGCTTGGCAAGCAGTTGAGACTGTTCCCTATTCAACTTCCTCAGCCATTCATACATAACCAAGTTCTGTGGCTCTGCTAGTGCTTAAGGTGGTTAATCGGCCTAGGACACGACCTGGTATAACCATTAATGAGGATCATATGGTAAAGTTCCTATTAAAGACAAATGCTATGAAGACTGTTGCCACCATTATGACCTCCATATTTAAAATATTTGCTCTGAAATGAATCTTAAAAAATTCCCCCAGGGGCTGGGATTGTGGCTCAGTGGTAGCGCACTTGCCCAGCATGCGTGAGGCACTGGATTTGATTCTCAGCACCACATACAAATAAATAAAATAAAGGTCCAGGGGCTGGGGATGTACTCAAGCAGTAGCGCGCTCGCCTGGCGTGCGTGCGGCCCGGGTTCGATCCTCAGCACCACATACAAACAAAGATGGGGTCTGCCGAAAACTGAAAAACAAATATTAAAAAATTCTCTCTCTCTCTCTCAAAAAAATTTAAAAAATAAAAAATAAATAAAGGTCCATCAACAACTAAAAAATATTTTTTAAAAAATTCCCCCAAATCTAATCCCCAATTCTGGGGGATATTTAATAGTAGCAGGAGACACCTCACCATAAAATATGAATTTGCATTTTTTATTGCTCATCACTGGAGAAGGGGTTTACAAAATCACGTTTGCTCTTTTCATAAAAGAACTGTGATAAGGAGAAATAAAGCAACAAAAACACAAAGCACAAACACAAATATGATAACCAGAGGCTGACATTGTGCTTAAACTTTCAGCTATTTGCAATAAAGCAGTTTGCACCCTTCCTAAGAGAAGACAGAAGATGCTCTATACAGAAGTATATTTGCCCTAATTTTAAAAAAACATATTTTTAGTTGTCAATGGATCTTTATTTTATTTATATGCAGTGCTTAGAATCCAACCCAGCACCTCACACATGCTAGACAAGTGCTCTACCACTATGTCTCAACCCCAGCCCAATCTGTCCTAATTTGAAGTCTATAGTTCTGCAGATAGAATGTGTGGCAATCAGCCAGAGACAAGTGTATACTTGTTATTTGAGTTTCTTATGTTTATAGACAGAAAGGAAGAGGAAAATAAATATTGATTCTAAGTTTTAGACAAGAAGAAATATCTATAACAGAATGCTTGATCATATTATCTATTTGGGAAAAAAACATTTAATCTCTTCCCCCTATTTCCTCAAATTTTAGTATATATTTCCTCAAATTTCACGGAAATTTAGGTTGAAATATATAGTAAAACTCCCAGAAAAGTATAACTTTATGATTGAAATGAGGAAGACATTAAGTAAAATCCAACAGTCCCAACAAGCATGACAAAATAATTTTGTGTCTGCATAGCAAGACACACAAAAAAAGATAAAAAATAAATTTAAAAATGGTGCAACTTTATATATAAAGGGCTCTTACAATCAGAGGAAAAGATAAACAGTTTGAAAATGGCCAATTTATAAAGTAACACCAGTAAACAAGTATCTAAAATAACTATATAAAAAGTTGCTTTACACTTAATAATAGAATAAAAATCAATGTACTATTTATTCACTAATTAGATTTAAAAAGATTTAAAATGATTCATAATAACCTATGTTGTCCAATGATTAGAAAGAGTTATTTGTATAATGCTTAAAAGCAATTTGGAAAAGGATTAAAAATTTACACCCTCTTACTCAAGCATTCTGAGACTGCCAGGCACTAATCAGATGATTGTACAAAAATGGGAGTGAAGTTCAGTTTCTAATAGAAAAGTTTAGAAACAATTTGAGGTTCATACTGAGGGGCAGATTCCCTTATGATAAAATCAGAAATAATTGCCAAACTGGCATTAAAGGAGGAGGTAGTCATAGCTACTAACAATCTATGTTCGCATTGTTAAAAAAAAAAAGGAAATTGCAGGTTACACCTTAGGTTTCATTTGATAAAACAAAATACATTTTAAGCAAGAAAAACAGAAGAAAGTCATTAAGACCCATAATCCTTTTCTCCAGAGGTAAAGAACATTTTGGAATATATTATTCTAGACTTTGATCTGTACATACACACATTTTTTTCTCACTGTGTGTATTTTAACTATGAAAATTATGTTGCATTGTGTATTATTTAATAGTACACAGATATTTCCACTTGGAGAGCAGGTTTTTGCTTTCTGGCACTTTTCTCTGAGGTCCTACAGTATCTGTACATATCCAGATCTCCGTACTTGCCTATTGTATCGTAGATGCTGGTTTAACTGTTAAATCTTTATTAACCAGAGATCCTACAGATCAGGAATCCTGATTTATTATCTCAATACCCTTCAGGCATCTATTATGTATACTTTAACAAGAAATTTGCAAACAAGAAAATGGAATGGAAAACCTGAAAGTCAATTAAAAGGAGACTATCACATTTTGCATATAAGATCTGTGTTTTTACTCCAATGAGGAAGTGCACAACTTTTAAAAAACAGGAGAACATTTTAAATTTTCTATTTAGCTTCATTTATGTTTTCTATTATTAATAGAAGTAATGTTACTATTACCATTGACACAAAGAATATTAAACCCTAAAGCATATAGTGAATTCTATGACAAAACTCACTGTTGTGCTTGAAGATTCGAATGGTTGCCCCCGACAGTCTGGCACCTAGAACCAGCGATGCATGGTTTAGCTCATCACTCAGAATTAAGCAACCCTGCAAAACCATAAGCATAGGAAGGTAAGATGATGGAGGGGAAAGTGTTAATTATGCAATTTACAAAAGGGTAGAGTCACTAATAATTAAACCCTATTAAGGAAACCCTACACAACAGCAAAGTGATCAATTTTTTAAAAAGTGTATTTGGTTTTGCAGAGATACCTTAGAAATCGATGCAAAATCCTAGCCTATTTAATACCTTCATTCTGTGATGGACCTAAACATTCAGATACACATAAAGAGGTTCTTATTCATATCTAAAATCATAAGATTTTAGCATATGAATAAGACCATCTTTAAAAGATTTGGTTTTCTCTGATTTGAGAATATTCTCTCTCTCTCTCTTTCTCTCTCTCTCTCTCTCTGTACCAGGGATTGAGATCAGGGCACTCAACTACTGAGCCACATCCCCAGTTCTATTTTGTATTTTATTTAGAAACAGGGTCTTACTGAATTGCTTAGTACCTTGCTTTTTGCTGAGGCTGATTTTGAACTCACAATCCTCCTGTCTCAGCCTCCTGAGCAGCTGGGATTACAGGTATGTGCCACTGATTTGAGAATATTTCAACTGAATTTTGATATGCTGTACTGTTTACTTGTAGGAAATGGCATCTCAGAGTTAAGCCTGTAGAAATGGGGCACTGTTTCTCTCTACTAACCATATCATTCGGAATTCAGGAAGGATCTCACTTATAAACCCCATATCCCATGGTGTGTAAAAATCTCTGGAAAAACTTTACTTTCACATGTAAATATGGTTCATGCTACAGCAACAGGAAAAGGTTGATGCTCTTGGTTTTTTATTTCTTCCCCAATTCATACTAGGCCATCTCTCCTGGAGTCCTTCTACTATAAGAGCACATGGTGTTCTTAATGCACAGGTTTTTTTCTCTGTCAAAACACAGCTTCAAAATATCCGATTAGATCTCATTTTCTCTGAATCGCCTCTTAAAAAACCCCCTTTTCCTGCAGATGGCAGAATCACAGCCTTTGGGACAGGAATCCCCTGTATTTCTCCTTTGCTAGAAAAGCAATAAACCTTTTTTAATCTCAAAAAAAATCAGATTAGATAAAATAATATAAGGTACAGAAAGTATACAATATGCTCCTGTAAGAATAAAAGGAAGAAGATGGATTAGCATATGCCTATTTATTACAGGATATTCTTGGACAGATATTTAGGAAAATTGTAATAGCAGGTATCTGAATTTTTTACTGTGTGCTAGTTTTTTATTACTTAAATAAAAGCTACCTATATCAAAATAAAAAAGGGCTGGGGATGTGGCTCTGTGGCAAAGCACCCCTGGTACTAAATAAAAGGCAGGTTTAGAGGTATGGGTACAAACTCCTGATTTTAAAAATTCACATTTATTATATACATGTGTACATACACACAGCTGTGTTTGTATGCATGAGTTAGTATACATATATGCATGTTCTATCTGTATCCACTAAGGCATGTGAAGCAGTAAAATCCCATAGCAATAAACACACCTGGTTCCCAGACCCTGACTTCTAAATACAATTCTCTGGTTGATCCGAAAGCTAGGATAAGGAACAAAACTGAGCCTGGAACTTTTTTTTTTTTGTACTGGAGATTGAACCTAGGGGTTCTCAACCACTGAGCCATACCCCCATACCTCCCCTTAAAAAAATTTTTTTTTTTAAGTTATAGATGGACATAATACCTTTATTTTATTTGTTTATTTTTATGTGGTGCCAGGGATTGAATCCAGTGTCTCACGCATGCTAGGCAAGTGCTCTACCACTGAGCCACAACCCCGGCCCACCCCCAACCCTTTTTATATTTTATTGAGAGACAGGGCCTTGCTAAGTTGCTGAAGCTGGCTTTGAACTCTCGATCCTCCTACCTCAGCCTCCCAAGCTGCTGGGATTACAGGTGTGCACCCCTGCATCTGGCTAAGCCTGGATCATCTTAATATGCCAGAAAGCAAGAAAGTACTTTTAAAAAATGAAAAAGTTGTTGCATATTCTAAAGACACAAGAGCCTTCCTGAATGAGTTCCCAATGCCCCAAACTAAAATAATTCAGGTAATAAAAAGAAGCAATCATATTGGATTATTACCCAAATAATGAAAAAGTCACAAATACATAGTGATATAAATATATAGGGGACAATTCTTCCTTACACACAATTCAAATGAGTATTGAAGGAGAAAAGTAGAAAATTTAATGTAAGAACATCAAAGTAATAACTGCTGTAGTTGAGATCAAAAGATGAATACTAAAATTAGTAGGTGAAAGGCGAATTGCCCAGTAACATACACCAATACCGTGCACCCTACAGGGCACATGGTGTTCTTAATACACTGCTTCAGTGGATCATGAGACAGAGCAGATACACCCAAACTGAGACAGCCTACAAGGAAAGACAGGACTGTCACAGATTGGAAAGGACTGAGGATCTACAATAATTGAATGTAGTTAGTTATGTACATTCTTTTATTTTCTTCTCTCTCCACCTAATTTCTTTTTTCTTTTTTTCTTTTTTTTTTTTTTTTCCACCTAATTTCTTTTTCTGGAAAAATATGCAGTATCATTATGGCCTTTTTGTTTAAAATCTATTTTTAGATAACATTGTTTACCATCTGTATGATTCAATCTGGTTTTTTTTCCTTCCTAATCTACTAGGAGTCCTAGTAGATTATATCCTACTATTGTATCCTTGGTTTAAAAAAATGAAATAAATATTAAATATCAGCAGTTGACATCTAAGTGCATAATATATTTCAGGCAACATGTTCAGAGATTTAGATGCATTAATATTTTTAATTGCCACAACAATCGTTATGAGGAAGGTACTATTATCATCTTCACTTTACATAGAGGACACTGAGTCAGGATAACTCTCTTGCTCAAGGTCATCAAAATGCACATTAGATAAAAAGCTCCTGCTTCCAGAACGTTGTGTTTATCAACAAACTGCCCTCCCTGCATCGAAGATGAACAATCAACCATCTCACAGAGAAATTCAGTACCAGATTCAAAGAATTAGGAGAAGTAGACAGTTGCTGCCCTTAACAGGTTAAAGGATATTTAGTAACATTTCAACTACAATGTTTCAGATTCAGAAGACAAATCTTTAAGGTAGTACATTCCCATGTAAATAGAGAAGAAATCTAACTTTAGATAGGAATTTGCTAGAGTTTGTGTTCATACAGGGAGAAAATGAAGTTATCTAATGTTCTAAGTATAAAAATTCTAATTCCTAAATAAAGGACAGTAATGCCTTAGAATCAATGTGACGTCAAAGAACCACACACTGTGTTTTTGAGGGAATCTGTATGTTTAATCCAAGTTGTTAGATTCACTAGCGTAAAGTTGTTCTAATATTCCCTCATTACCCTTGACTTCTGGAGGCAGTGAGCGATGCCCTCACTTGCTCCTGCTACTGGTATTTTGTGTCTTCTCATCCTGATCAGTTGGCCATACATTTACCAATTTAATTCACTTTCTCAAGAGGCAGTTTTGGTTTCACTGATTTCCTAGTATCTAATTCATTGATTTTTGCATTTATCTTTATTGCATACTTCCTTCTGCTTAGTTTGGATTTCTTTTGCTCTTTTCTAGTTTCTTAAGATAGAAAGTTTTCTAGCTGGGTACAGTGGCGCACACCTGTAATCCCAGTGGCTCAGGAGGCTGGGGCAGGATGATTGCAGGTTCAAAGCTGGCCTCAGCAACTTAGTGAGACCCCAAGCAACCTAGTGAGATCCTGTCTCAAAATAAATAAATAAATAAAAAATAAAATAAAATAAAAAGGACTGGGGATGTGTTTCAGTGGTTAAGCACCCTGGGTTCTATCCCCAGTATAAAACATAAAACAAAAAACAAACAAACAAACAAAAACCCACAAATGAACAAAAACATTTTCTTTTGACACTCTACATTCCCATCTGAGCACTGCTTTACTTTTATCCAACGAATTATGATATTAATTTCCATTTAATTGAAAATGTTTTCTATCTTCCCTTATTCTTTATTCTTTGGCTCATGGATAATCCAGAAATGTGTGGTTTAATTTCAAATATTTAAGGATGTTCCAGATATCTTTGTGTTACTGATTCCTAATTTCACCATGGTCAGAGAACAAAAACTTTTTTAATGGTCTGAAGTATGGTCTTGTTTATTTTATTTATTTATTTATTTATTTATTTATTTATTTATTTGGAGACAGGGTCTCACTAGGTTACTTAAGGTCTCACTCTCGGTAAATGTTTTGCTGTTGTTGGGTGAAGTGTCTGAGTAGTGTCAATCGGCTGGATGAAAGTATTTTCTAAGTTTTCTATATCCATATGGATTTTATGTTTAGTTCTATTGATTGATAGAGGGGTGTGAATATCTAATTAGAATTCTACACCTGTATACTTCTCCTTTAAGCTTCATCAATTTTTGTTTTGTGTACTTCAAAGCTCTGTTATTAGGTACCTATATATCTTGAAGAATTAATTCTTATCATATACAGTAATCCTCTTTATCTTCAGAAATATTACCTGTTTGAAAATCTTTGTTTATGTAATGTGGTCACTTCACATTTCTTTTGATTATTGTTTGCAAGATATATCTTTTTTCATTCTTTCTTTCTTTCTTTTTTTTTTTTTTTGGTGGTGCTGGGGATGGAACCCAGGGCCTTGAACATGGTAAACAAGTACTCTTAACACTGAGCTACTTCCCCAACCATTCTTTGACCTTGATGTCTTTATATTTAAAGACTCTCATTTTATATTAGAAAGCCTACTTAATTTTACCTAATATAATAATGTTTTCTACTTGAAGATATAAATTATTTACATCTACTATAATGTCAATAGTAAATTAAACCCAAACTTACTTGGTTTCTATTTGTTCCATTTGTACCTTACAGAACCTCATAACTGTATAACTGAATTAGAGTTAGAATAATCCATTTATGAAGGAAAGTTTAAGGACCAGAAATGTTACTCGACACATTCACAGTCACACAGCTAAGTATGACCACACAATGAACCAATAAACAAGCAAAACCTCCTGTCTGAGTTAACCCACTACTTTTTTAATGCACAAATCCTAGACATCAATGTTAAAATGATGTCAAGGGTCCTTCAAGCTGACTGCCAATCTGCTAAAATACACTATACAAAGTATGTTATCCTTTCTGTCTTCTAACTATCTATTCACAAGCTCTATCTACAGGATGGATGGAAAAATACATAAATGTCTACATATATATTTATATATAACTTGTCTATATGTTAGGATGACATATATTTTCATATTTTTCAATTTAGGATAATCCATCTATTAAATAAATTTCTGAACTAAACTTTCATAATTTTAGTCTTTCAGAAGTTTTTATTTATTAGACTCCCTTCAAAACTGTATGTTAAAAAGAGGAAGGTAAGGGCTGGGGATATAGCTCAGTTGGTAGAATGCTAGCATGTACAAGGCCCTTACTTTAATCCCCGTCACCACAAAAAACAAACAAAAAAGAGGAAGATAAACTTGTATGTGATTTTTATATTGGTACTCAAACCCTTATGAACTGAATGGCATTGCAGAGAGAAAAGATAGAAGGAGTCCTGTGTGTTATACATCACTGCTTTTCAATGCTTCCTTAGCCACGTTAGATCAAACAACTGTGATTTCTCAAATGTCAACTACATATTTTTGTTTTAAAGATGGAGAATAAAATGTGCACACCGGTAATCTCAGCGGCTCAGGAGGCTGAGGAAGGAGGATTGCAAGTTCAAAAGCCAGCCTCAGCAACAGTAAGGCACTAAGCAACTCAGTGAGACCATGTCTCTAAATAAAATATAAAATAGGGCTGGGGATGTGGCTCAGTGATCCAGTGCCCTCGAGTTCAATCACCAATACAAAAAAAAAAAAAAGAAGGTAAGTTTCGTCCAACAGAAAAGTAAAGGACCATGGGTTCTACAAGAAAGGTTCAACTGATATAAGACTCCACGACAGTCTGTGATAGAAATATGTTTGGAACAAAGATGTGTAGTGTCAAGTTATGGTCACTTTGGCTTGCTTTGAATACTTCTGAAAACCAAAGAAGATATGTATGAGAGAATTTTTATGAATGACAAAGTGTCTTACTTTGCTAACAAGAGCAGGAATATTCATTGAATTTGTTGCAAATCCCATGCCATATGTCATAGCAGCTTCTACTCCCAAAAACCTTGCTACAAGCTTCTCTAGTTCTTCATGCTTGTCCAGGTTTCCTGTGTGAAGAAGTTAACAAAGTCAATATCATAAAATCCTGAATTTAAGAATCACTCACCACTTTTCAAACAGAAACCAATCTATATGTTGTGACCTTTTCTATGGTCTATAAAGGAGTCAGTATTATGAAGAGTAATGGCTTATCAGGAACACAATAGATAAAATACATTTAGATTCAGCATTTCTGGTGAGAGAATTGGCAAAAACAATTTTATGTTTCTACACACCAGCTCCGCTCTAGGCCTTAAGAGGCATAGCAAGATTTGCTTCTGAGGGGCTGAGGTTGTGGTTCAGTGGTAGAGCACTCACCTAGCACGTGTGAGACACTGGTTTGATCCTTAGCACCACAAAAAAGTAGATTTAAAATAAAGGTGTTGTGTTCGTCTACAACTAAAAAAACATTTTTTAAAAAAATATTTGTTTTTTTTTCCCCATCTGCCATCCAAAACAGTGTAGCTGGTCTGTTGTAGAGATAAAACGTGTGGAAAGAGGGAGGTCTCTGAAGAATAAGAAAACATGGAAGTAGAGAGAAGGGAAGGAGGAGAAGAAGGAAAGCAGAGGGAAGCTGGGGAAACTAGCTTTTAGCATTTCTACCACCTAGGTGAGGTACCAGGCACGTTAAGTTAAGCCACCCTCTGTCCTCAGTTGTAATGGCCTACTCAATAGCATTGAACCCTTTCCAAATTGCAGGATCACAAGCATATAAATTTCTACTGTTATTTTAAACCACTAAGCTTTGGGTTGGTTTGTTGTGGAGCAACAGATAAGTTAAAAAGCTCCTTCTCTTTCTTTGATCCGACTAGTAAACTTGTATGTGATTTTTACATTGGTACTCAAACCCTTAAGAACTGAATGGCATTGCAGAGAAAAAAAGATATGGAGAAAGAATCCTGTGTGTTATACATCACTGCTGTACAATGCTTCCTTAGCCACATTAGATCAAACAGACTATGATTTCTCGAATGTCAACTACACCTTTTTGTTTTACAGATGGAGAATAAAATGTTTTACTCATTCCGGTTCTGGGTTTTATTAGCCCTGAGCTGAGCCTTGGGTAATTGAGGGCTTCCTGCTAGTGAGGTGGTTTGGCATTTAAGCAGTGGGTCTTGCCTGAGATGGACGGCTAAATTCCTTGACAACTATCCAGTGGTTTTCCTGCCTGCCTGTGAAAATCCCCCAGCATGGATTCCTCCTCATGAGAAAGTACACCACCCAGACTACGACAGTGAATTAACCCAGTTTCTCCCGCAAACTGTCACACTGAAAAAGCCTCCTGGAGCTCAGTTGGGATTGTTAAATCCCCCAGAGGAGGAAAGAACTCCCAGCTAGGCATCTTCATCTCCAAGGTGATTCCTGACTCAGATGCACATCGAGCAGGACTTCAAGAAGGAGACCAAGTTCTAGCTGTGAATGGGGTGGATTTCCAAGATATTGAGCACAGGCTATTAAAAGATCCTGAAGACCACCTGAGAAACCAGAAAGTGTGCACACTTCTTTCCTTACAATTATCATTGTCAAAAAGAGAGAACTGTGCACTGAAGAGTTGCAGCCCATGGCCCTCCATGTGGAAACTGCCAGGCCAAGCCAGCTGTTATCCAAACTGTACTGACTCTAAGTCCCCTAGTTTTCTAGGCAAGCTTCATTCCCTGAAAGGAAAGGGATGAAAATGTCAAGGTATAACCTAGCCTGTGGGGAACCCAGCTAGAAATGGCAGCTGACATTTACTAGTTACCATGAGCTCGGCACATATACATTTTATCATTTTTATTATAGAAATTGGTCAGAAAATATTGGGAACCTTCCACCTGGTTGCCTGGCCACTTCATCCTACCCTTATACTATCCTAAGTTTACACACATTGGGGCCGCCAATGAGACACTTTTGTCCCTTCCTCCTCCTATCAACTCTCCCAAAATGGAAAATACAATACTGAATAAATGTCACTGTGACTTTTTGGGAAAAAAATGTTTTATTTTCATTTCCCTATTGACAAGCATCACAATACAAATGGAAGAGCAAGAAACAAAAACATAAAATTCTAATAATCATTCATTACTAAATATCTGCAATCTTCAACACAATTAATAAAAATGGAAAGTATATACAGAAGTATGGTGTTATAGCTGAACTCTGTTCACTAAAAAGATATTTTGAGAAGCTGGGGTATTGCTCAGTTGCACAGTATGTGCTTCTTAGCATGTGTTAGGCCCTGTATCCAATCCTCAGGACCAAAACAAAATAACAAAAAAACAGATATCTTGAAATTCTAACTCCTGAACCTCAAAATCTGATCTTTGGAAACAGGGTCTTCACAGGGGTAACCAAGATAAAACAAGGTTATTGGGGTGGTGCTAAAATCTTTTTTTTTTTCAGTTTTAGATGGACACAATATCTTTATTTTTATTTGTATGTGGTGCCAAGAATCGAACCCAGTGCCTCACGCACGCTAGGTGAGTGCGCTACCACTTGAGCCACATCCCCAGCCCATAATATCTTTATAAGAAAGGAAAATTTGGACATGGAGACAGATGTACATAGAGGAGGCATGACAGAAGACAATGCTTGATACTCAGGAAGACAGCTGTGTGGCCCCAAGACAGGAATGCCAAAGATGTTGGCAAATACAGAAGCAAGAAAGAGAGTCTCCAGGGCTCTCAGAGAGAGCATGACCCTTCTGGCATCTTGATCCCAACTTCTACCCTCCAAAATGATAAAACTATAAACTGTCTTAAGTTATCCAGTTTCTCACAGTTTGTTACGGCAGCCCTAGAAAACCAACGCAGACGGGAAATGACTTAGAGTGACAGGTCCATATCTACACCCTTACAGAGTGAACATGGTTCAGTGAGAACCAAGCAAATTCATTGTATGGAACCCAGTGGAGGCTCAAAAGTTAGAGACAACAGGAATAAGAGAAGGCAAGGGTTAAGGAAAGGCAACAAGTGACTGTTTGAAAGATAATAATTAAAAACAGAAATTTTCTCTGCTGATGGAATTGTACAATGTTGCAGCACTTTGGAAAAGAGCAATTCCTCAAAAAGTTAACTGTAGAGTTACCACATGATGGAGCAACTTCACTCCTAAGTATATACCCAAGAGAAATGAATACATAGGTCCATTTTATGACCGAATAATAATCCATTATGTGAGTATTGTATATATTGTTTATTCATTTATCTCCTGGTGGACTTTGGGTTGTTTCTACTTTTGAGTGCTTGTGAACAGTGTGGCCAGACACAACAACCCAAATGGAATGAAGTAGTGACGTACGTATGCTATAAAGTATTAATGCATGCTATAACAAAGATAAATATTGTAAAAACATTAAGTGAAAGAAGCCAGACACAAATGACTATGATATTACAGGATTTCATTTATATAAAATGTCCAAAATAGGTGAATCCAAAAAGACAGAAAGTAGATTTTTGGTTGCTAGGAACTTGGTAGAAAGAGGGGAGAATATCCAGTCACTGCTAAAGGGCATGGGGTTTCTTTCAGGGGAAATAAAAAATGTTCTAGAATTAGAGTGTGGTGATGGTTACACAGCTTTTTGAAAAAATAATGAGGTACACACTTTATAAGGATGTGAGTTATAGCTTAATAAAGCTGTTAAAAAAGAAAAAAATAACATAGACGCTGCCTCATTCCTACCCCTATAGAAATAGGCAAGTAATTTTGCCTTTTCTTACCTCCACAAATAAATTATTCTTAACTCAGGGACACCAAATATAAAAGTATGCATATGCTAAAAATGGTGACTAAAGGTAAGGTTATACAGACAGGCTCGCATACTAAATTTCTCAGAAACAAAAGAAAAAATGAAAAACACAGGAGAGGAAGACAATTAGAGGGTAAATACTAGGGGGTTATACATAAATGTTTCTGAAAGTGAGAGTTGAGAAAATGCCAAAGAAGAAGTGGCACAAAACCAAAGGACCTGCTTCTTCAATATTTAAGAACCCAGCAAGAATCAAATCAGCACAATCAGTGGGAAAAAGAAAGACTCATACCAAGGCACAAATGGGACTTTTTCCCCCACCCTGCCCAAATGGGAATTCTTGATGTACTCAAGGGAAAGAGAAAGTCTTGGATGCTTTCCAGGGTAAGACACAGAAAGAAATGAGGGGGTTGTTGGGGAGGGGGAGTAAGGATAGGAGGAATGAAGGAAGGGAGTAAGAGGAAGGGAAAGGGGGAATGAAAAAAAAAAGACCAAACAACAGTGACATTCCTCATAGGAGGGGAACCGGAAGGCTGGAGAATGTATATAGGAAGCAGATTTTTCATTACCCATCTTTTGGTACTTCTAGGATTATTAACAATGTTATGTATTGTCTACCCCCCAACACAGGCTTTAAACAATAAAACTTTTCAGATAGAAGGTATGATAGAATGAATGGCATACACAAAACTGGTGACCAGACAGCATTACACTTCTGATCAGCACCCCTCATCCCAGAGTACAATGATGCAACATCCTCACACTCTCAAGGAAAATATGTTCAACCCATAGTGTGGTGGTGGCAGAATTAATACTGAAGCAATACAGTTGATCAAAGACATCTTCTGATATCCAAATATATTTTGACAATTTCAGAAAAATTATCTCCCCTGCACCCCAAGGAAAGCACTGTATAATGAGTTTCACCAATATGAGGAAGGATGTCAAGAAAGAGGAAGATACAGAATTCACTAAATAAGGAATCCAAGTCAGAGGTGAAAGGGGGAAAAAAGAAGAGGAGGAGAAGCGGGGGGAGGAAGGAGGGGAGGAGGAGGAGGAGGACCAGAATGCAACTGTACAATAGTCTTGGAGAGCAACTAGCCCAAACTGAAACAGGTCAGAGACAATTACATTAAGGAAGCATCTAACAGAACCTGGCAGACTACATGAAAAAGAATATGGTTTTTCCAAGTTCTCTAGGCTCTTATTTAGAAGTTGCCTAACAGACTTTAAGGCTCCTCCAGCATTAAATTGGTATAAGATTAGAGGAATAAAAACCTTCATGATATAGCAGCTGCCAGGTATGTTTTAGATCATGCAAAACACTAGCCCACCATTTATTATTTATTGAGTTATTCTAGATGCAAGCTTTCAAAAACTTCGACTTTTACCATGTGGGTTTGTTCTTTCTTTTTATTTTGTTGATGGTTTTGGGATTGAACCTAGGACCTCATATATGCTTGGCAAGTGCTCTACCACTGAGCAATACTCCCAGCCCCCCAAATTTAGGCTTTTGGGTCAAAACCTTTTACACTGCAGGTCAACATATACTTTAAGAATTAAGCCAGGGGCTGGAGTTGTGGCTCAGTGGTACAGTCTTTACCTGGCACGTGTAAGGCACTGGGTTCAATCCTCAGTACCACATAACAAAGAAAGAAGCAGAGAAGAAAAGGAAAGAAAGGAAGGAAGGAAGGAAAAAAGGTGTTGTGTCCATCTATGACTAAAAAATACTTAAAAAAAAAAAAAAAAGAATTAAGCCAGGGTTTGGGGTTGTGGCTCAGCGGTAGTGCACTCACCTAGCACGTTTGAGACACTGGGTTCGATCCTCAGCACCACATAAAAATAAATAAAATAAATGTATTGTGTCCAACTACAACTAAAAAGATAAATATTAAAAAAAGAATTAAGTCAAAGTTTATTTTTAATCATTAAAAACAAATCAAATAAGCTGGGCACAGTGGCACTGTAATCCCAGCAATCCAGGAGGCTAAGGCAGCCTCAGCAATACAGCGAAACTCTTTGCAACTTCATGAGACTCCGTCTCAAATAAAAAAATAAAAAGGGGATGCAGATCAGTGGTTAAAGAGCCTCTGGGTTCAATCCCCAGTATGGAAATAGATAGAAAGATAGATAAACTGGGTGTGGTGGCACAGGCCTGTAATTCTAGCTACTAGTAAGGCTTAGGCAAGGAGAATTTAAGTTTGAGGTCAGTCTGGGCAACATAGTGAGACTCCGTCTCAAAATAAAAAATAAAAAGTATTGGGGTTGTAGCTCAGTGGTAGAAGACCCGAGTTCAATCCTCAGTACTACAAAATAAATAAATAAATGAATAAATAAACAAACAAGTCACATCACTTTTTCTGCTCAGATACTACAAGAGAATATAAGGACCCTGATAGTAGCTAAGAAAACATACATTAGCCTACTCCTAGGATTTCACACATACAAGGCAGAGAACCTATGAAAATTTAGGGAGAAAAAAACTGAAAAAAAAATTTAACATGTTCTAGAATTGGCTTGTCTGTATGTGGTACTGGGCACTGAACCCAGGGGTGCTCTATCAGTGAGCTATGTCCCCAGCCCTGTTTATTTTGAGACAGGGCTTTACTAGGTTATTTGGGCAGCCCTCAAAACTTGTGATTATTTTGCCTCAGGGAATTTGCCTTTTTTTTTTTTTTTTAAATGGTGTTGGGGATTGAACCCAGGGCCTTGTGCATGCAAGACAAGCACTCTCCCAAGTGAGCTATATCCCCAGCCCAGGAATTTGCTTTTTTTAAAAGCAATTCTGAATATTTTCTGGAAGAACTACTTATGTTTGTTAGCCAAGGACAATGACACTCTAGGAGATTTGGGAATAAAAATTATAGTACAAACAAATAAAGAAATCGTCTAAGAAACTTCACTAGCAATAGAAACTAGAATTATTGAAGATGTACAACTTGTGTATATGTTTTAAAAGTCCAATTTAAATAATAAAGTAGATGATATGAAAAGCTACACGATTCTATTTGATTCTGTTTTTACAGTTTCATTTCTTCATTCCAAGTTTAATGAGTTGCCTGAGTTGCTATGATAGATTAGACTGGGATGCAAATCCTTTTTATGCTTGCACTGAGAGGTAAAATCTAATCTCCATAGCCCTTGAATCTGGGCTGGCTTTACTGACTCACTTTGATCAAAAGAAAAAGGATTTAATATTCTGGACTCACAAAGATAGGGCATAAAAAGACTTCCAGCTTTCAGCCAGGTATCTGTGAACACTTGCTCTAGGGCAAAGCCCACTGCCATGTAAAGTAAGTGATTCTCCAAGATAGCCATGCCCCAAAGAAGTCCAAACTAGTAGCGTGGGACTGCGACACAGAGTACCAGGCATCTCAGCCCAGGTGAAACATGTGAATGAAGAGGCATTCAGAGAGCTCTAGCCACAAGCCGATGCTGACTGCAACTGTGTGAGGGACTCTGATAGAAACCACCCAACTGCACTTGCCAGCCCCAGACCTGTGAGAACTCAATCTATAAGCATTAGGGTGATGCACAGTAAGAAGAAGGTGCTTTATGACGTCTGTAGCTATCAGTGCTCTAGAACCAAATGGAAGAAGCTAAAATCCTCCTTTGAACTAAAATAAATCTCTTATATAAAACTATAACCTTTTACCTTTTATAGACTTGTAACAATAAAAAGTTTACATTACTGAGTGTCTATTTCTACAATTAACCTATTTAATTCTTGAAAGAGATCTATAAAGCAGGAATTATTAGCCCAATGTCTAGTATGAAAATAGAATAACCCTCATCACACCCTTGGACTAATAAGTGGTACTTCTAACTATTGCTATTTACAAAAGGCAATACAATCAATATTAAAGTTATAAGTGAAATAAAACTTATGGAACTTTACTAGGGACATTCTGTATGTATAACATATTGGAAAAATATCTCAAAATGTGTTACAAACATAAAAATCATCCAACCCTTCAGAAAAAGAAAGCATTTTTTACCTGATCTAAAATGCATGGCAAAGCAAATGTATGAATTTTAATACCCTAGCTCTTTTAAAAAGCAATTCTGTATCATCAGTATTCATTCCTGAGTTAAAGAAGTTAAAAGCAGCAGCAGCTAACCAAACATAACTCACACTTACCAATTTCCTGCCGAGTACTGCACACTCCAACGCCATACTCCTCTAGGACCCTGGCAGCTGCTTCTTGACATGATCCAGTGTTTCGTGCAAATCCAAGATAGTTGTAGGAACCCATATTTATAACACCTTTAATTATATTCCCTGTATACCTGTGTTTCAATAAACACACAAAATTTAATAAACTCAGGAGCAAATACAATACTTAAGTGTGATAATAAGTGCAATGTAACATGAAAGGAAACACCATAGGGATGTGGAGAAAACGTGTTCTGTATGAAAAGAAGCTCAAACTCAGTACCCAACCAAGGAAATGGAAGGTACAATCAAATACCAATTTTTACTTATGAATAATGATGAAGATTTAAAAACTGATGATATCCAGTGTTGGCCAGGACAGTGTCACAAACTAAGTAAGAATACTTTCTTTGGATGGCACTTTGTCAGCACTTATCCACTGAAAGATGTGCATATTCCTTGACTCAATCAATTCTCACACATGAGCATATGCACAAGAGGATCTATAAGAGCCACTGCAATTAATTTGCCATGTCCCTTCCCTAGGCACAGAGATCTGTGACATTTCATGTGACAGAAGCTCAGTCAGCCTGAGCCCCCAAGGAAAGATGACTGATTCAGAGACTCTACCAACCTAAGGTAGATAGGAAAAGTAGGTAAGAAAGTGTTGTTACTTTAACACTCGGGGCAATTGGGATGACCCAGCCCAACCTGCTATAGCATGGCACATTTAGGTAGCCATGATAAATAAGAAACCTGCTGTGAATGTACAAGTAAGACATTATTAATACATTAGCAAATTAAAAAGGCAAACTGTAGGGCTGGGGATACAGCTCAGTAGTAGAGCGCTTACTTAGCATGTAAAAGGTACTGGATTCATCCCCCAGTAGAGGAGAAAAAAAATGTAGCAAACGGTAGAATAATTTATATAGTATAATCTCACTTTTGCATATCAAAAAGTTACCTGTGTATAACCCCAGTAGATACACTACACACATACCTCACAGAAAACATCTAGAGGAATAACACAAAATAAAATGATGACAATGGTCAACTCAGTAAAGGAGGATTTGTCAGGTAGTGAATTTACAGAGGACAGGGTTTAGTTTTCATGGGGGACTTTCTGTATAATCTATTTTTCCCCCCCAGTACTGGGGTTTGAACCCAGAGACACTTTATTGTTAAACTACACCCTCAGCCCTTGTTCTTTTGAGACAGGGTCTTGATAAGTTTCCAAGGCTGGCCTTGAACTTGCAATCCTCCTGCCTTGACCTCCCAAGTAGATGGGATTATAGGTATTGTATTTTCTTTTTTAATAGGAAAGCAATTATGGAATATTTGTGCAATCTATACAATTTTCAAAATGTTAAAATATAGTTTTTTTAACTAGTTAATCCATTTAAGTAAAAATACTTGATTTATCCTTAAATCATCAAAGAAATCAAAACATCCACAAATAAGAAACCTGCTGTGAATGTACAAGTAAGACATTATTAATACATTAGCAAATTAAAAACATCCACAAATAAATTCAGATCCTTTACTCAATTCTATTAAGTGGAATGATGGATAGTCTTAAAAAAAAAAAAAAAGACAAAACTTTTTTTCTCAACTATAACACACCACAGAATCAAATATAATTAAAAAAAATATTTTAAAAATCTCAAAAAAGCTGGGTGCAGTGGCGCATGCCTGTAATCACAGCAGCTCAGGAGGCTGAGGCAGGAGGATCTCGAGTTCAAAGCCAACCCCAGCAACTTAGCAAGGCCCTAAGCAATCAACCAGACCCTGTCTCTAAACAAAATATAAAAAGGGCTGGGGATCTGGCTCAGTAGTTGAGTGTCCCTGGGTTCAGTATTCAGCACCCACTACCGCCCACAAAAAAAAAAAAAAAATCTCAATAATGGTTAGGGGCATAGCTCAGTGGTGGAGTGTTTGCTATATGGTTTGATCCCCCTACTCCTACCCCTACCCCCTCCCTAATCCAATTAACAACAAACAAAATGCAAGGAAAGAAATCTTGGTATTGATTATATCCTCAGCTGCTACTCCTGTTTTGAGAAAATACTTAATTTGCAATATTTTATCTAATGAAGAAATTCTTTTATTGCTAAGAAGTAATTTCCCACCGAGACTCACTTGAATGACCAGTTGTAGTCATGAGACTGTCTCTCCATGATGTCCACCTTGGCTCCAGGCACGCTGCAGATCGGTCGATTCCAGTTGTCTCTTATCCTCATGTAGAGGTTCCTTGTATAGAAGTTTTCAAAATCCTGATACAATGACACAAAGTCCTGCCAACAAATGGTGAAACATGTATATTTAACTGAGTTACCTTAAAAAAAAATTTCACAACTTCCCTTTTCGAGTTGCAAGAGCACCTGAGAATGATAAGTCAGTTATATTTAATTAACTGATCTATCAGGAAAGGCATCAATTTTCTAAGTTTATTTCAACATAACTCTTTATTAATCAGTTAAAAGTCACATCACTCTGAGGGTTGACTTACATTCAAGGTTTCGAATAACTGACTACACAACTCTGACATTAAATGTTTTCTCTTCCTAATAATTAATATCCAAGAGACTGTTCTACTCCCTTCCCCCCTGCCAATAATGTTAAGGGGAAATGCCACAAGAACCAAAGAAAAGATGATAAACCAGAAATACTACCAAAAAAGAAAGAAAGACCAACAGGTAGATTATAGGAAGTCATCCACCTTGAGTAGTTTCCCTCTTGGATTGGAGTTAATAACAGAACATTCTGAAAACTAATTCCCATGTCCACAGACTTACAATCTTCCTTTCCTTCCTGAGATTAAATTAAACTAAAATGTAGGTCTATAACAATCAAGTCTCAGTGGAGGTGAAATGAATGCATAACGCTATGCCCAACGTTGTAGGAGCCCTGTTCAGAACACATGTGGCCAGACCATGTGAGCTCCACCCCAACTCCTCAGAATTCAAGGGTAAGAAAAACAAAAAGAAAACAGAATTGGAGTTTATTATGCTTCCAGTCCTCGGATCTGAGCTTGGTGCCAATCTAATCTGTTAAATAAATTAACAAAAAATAGTTAAAAAGCGTAAGCCTCATTCTGTAAAAGATTTTCATGGCTAAAAAGATCATGCAAAACTCTAAAATTAACAACTTTCTATGGACTAGTAGAAAGCTAAAGTGACTACGAAATAAATAAGAGAAGATGAATCAGAGTAGATGAATTGCCTTAAATAGAGCTGAGCAGAGTCAGAAAGAATCCTGAGCATTTGCCCTGCCTGATACCATCTCTTTCATAATTAGTTCCCAGAACAGAAAATATCCACAATGTGGATATCCCTCACAATTAGAAATTTGTCATTTAAGTAATTTGTCCGTTTTGGTAGTGTCCTCTTCCAATAAAATACTGGCAGAGTGAAAGCATGAATAGAAGCAACCAAATTTTAATTAAAGACTTTTCTTTGACTATCATTCACCTACATGTCCAACAGAAAAAAAACAAGAAAGTTGTCCCCAACCTATGTCAACTCACATCAAATGAGGTAACAGGACTAACTCCTCTAGTAAAATCACAGTACTAATGATCTCATTTCTTTCTAATGAAAGGATAATTTCACTCAATCACTGTCTAAACACTGCACAGTAGTGTTTAAGATATTAACTCAAATTGTTGAAAGAACTATTTCCTCACAAAAAAATTTTATTAGCAACACAAAACAATACTTTTTGTTTTGAATACATAAACATCAGGAAAAAACTTGAGTCTCATCTAGATACCAGAATGGTTATCAAATCTCCAGACAGAAAAAGGACTACAGGCTAGCACGAGGTAGAACTTCCTCTCTCAGCCTTGGATAAACTGAGTTAACCAGGGACATAACTGTCTGTAGTTAGAAGGGAGGAACACGTTCCAACCTCCTAACAGAGAATTGTTATTCTGAGGCCAAGCGTCACCATCTCCTTAAGGCTACACTGAGAGGACAATGAGGTCCCTGAGATGGGAATACATTGGCACACAGTAAAGGAAGAGGAGTTGTCATACTGATGGATGTTAGAGACCAAAAGCAGGTAGCACAGAATGGTTGGAGAAGGACTCAGGCCACAGTTTTAGCTTCCCTTCACTCCCTAGCTAAGTTCCAGACTAGTAGCTTTGAACAGAAGTTTCGGTAGAGGTATCTGGCGGGCAGAAACCAACTTCTGCTGCTTAGCAATGAAGAAAAAGGACAGGAGAGGAACCACTATCTGGGATTCCAGTTCCAGGCAGTGGAAGGACTGAAGAGGAGTTGCTCCTCGCCCCACGATTCCTGTGTTCAACAGTGCAGGAATGTCCAGGTGAAATCAATTCATTTGATGGATTAGTAATCTGAATGGTCTGTCTCTCTCTGCTTCCCAACTGCCATGAATGAACTCCTCTGCCACAACTTTCCACCCTGAAGTTCTTTCTTACCTCAGCCTCAGACCAATGGAACAGGCTGACCATGGACTGAACCTCTGAAATTGTGAGCCCAAGATGTAATGTCTTCTCCTCTAAGTTATTTTTGTCAAGTATTTTAGTCACAATGACAAAAAGCTGACGAACACAAATGTATCTGTTTTTCCATAATATCTTGTACATTATTTTAAATATTCTAAGATTGATGTTAAAACAGGTTTTTTTTTTGTTTATTCATTCAAATATCTTTTAGTGAATACTGGATACATGCTGAATTCTTTGTGAATCTCAAGGCATTTCTTGAGATCACAGGGAAAAGGGTGGGGGCTACCCACTTTCAGAAAATGACTTTGTAACTATTTATTGTTCATGTTTGTTAGTGTAATTTTGTTTCCAAATAGATAACATCTTATGAAAGGAAGTGGACAACAATGATGATGAATAATCATAAAAGTAGCAATAATTCCCAGCTACTAAGATACACAAGGCACCAGCAGAAAGTTTTATGTGTATGTATACATCTATGCACCTAAGTACCTGTGCACTATCTTACAGAAAAGCTAAATGGTTTTCCCAATTAGGGAATTAGCAAAAACAGAACTGGGCCTTCTAATTCCAGGCTCTGCTCCTAACCCCAACGCCACTGCTTCTCATTTTGAGAAGCTTTTAAAATCTATCTGAAATACTCTGACATCATTCAAAGCACTTCAAGCCCGCTGTGCTACGGGCCTTCCCCACTCTTATCCTGTCTTGTGCTCATGAAGAACAGGCCCTTGATATACGTATATACAGACAGACAGACAAACACAGCTGGAATTCTAAAACCCGTATTTTCCAGACACCCTTGTGATCAGGTTGTGGATGAGATTCTACAGTGAGGCACATACACAAGATCTGAAAGGCAGAGGCTACCTTTCTTGCAACAGCTCACAAAGAAAGCTCTAGTAGACTTTAGGCTAGGTTTCATGTTCCCAGCCACAATGGCAACACCTGGATACTCACAGCAGGAGCAGCTTCCAAATTGGGGGGCGGCTTAGTTGGAATAGGAAGACCATAACTTCCTCTACCCTTTCACAGCATTACTAACACTTAATTCAGTATCTACAGTGATTCAGTTAACTGCAATTAAACTTTACTATTTCAACAGCACATTCACTACAATATTTGCTGAAAAATAAATATTTAATGTTGTAAGTACCTTTTTGTTGTTGTTGTTTTGCTACCAAGGATTGAATCCAGGGGTACTTAACCTCTGAGCCACATCCCTATCCCTTTTTATTTTTATTTTTTATTGAGACAGGGTCTTGCTGAGTTGCTTAGGGCCTCACTAAGTTGCTAAGGCTGGCTTCGCACTCACAATCTCCCATCTCAGCCTCCCGAGTCAAAGGGACTACATGCGTGCACCACCATGTCCAGCAGTTATCAGTATCTTTTTTTTTTTTTTTTAAAGAGAGAGTGAGAGAGAAAGAGAGAGAATTTTTTTTTAATATTTATTTTTTAGTTTTCGGCGGGCACAGCATCTTTGTTTGTATGTGGTGCTGAGGATCGAACCCGGGCAGCACACATGCCAGGTGAGCATGCTATCGCTTGAGCCACATCCCCAGCCCCTTTTTTTCTTTTTCTTTTTTTTTTTTTTTTTGGGGGGGGTACTGGGGATTGAACTCAGGAGCACTGGACCACCCTATTAAAGACTCTATCCAAAATAGCAAGAACACTTAAAACCATATCCCCAGCCCTATTTTGTATTTCATTTACAGACAGGGTCTCACTGAGTTGCTTAGCACCCTGCTTTTGCTGAAGCTGGCTTTGAACTCACAATCCTCCTGCCTCATTCTCCTGAGCCTCTGGGATAACAGATGTACATCACTGTGCCTAGCAGTTGTAAGTATCTTATAATTAAAATTTAAATTATTTGTCTTGGTCACACAACCATTAAATGATATAAATGAAACTTGAGACTTGTAACACTATTCCATACTAGTGGTTTTAGTGGTAATGCTACAATTCCAATAAGAATTCTCAGTGTCAGCTGGGCACAGTGACACATGCCTGTAAATCTTGCTCCTCAGGAAGACAAGGCAGGAGAACTGTAAATTCAAGGTCGGCTTGGATAAAACAGTGAGACCCTGTCTCAAACTTAATTTTAAAAAAGGGCTGAGGATGTAGTTCAGTGGTAGAGCACTGGCCTAGCATATGCTAGGCCTTGGGATCAATCCACAATTCAGAAGGAAAAAACAAAACAAAAACAAAAAACCTCAATGTCATTTCTAATTTAACCATTTTTTAATTTGTTTTAGAGTTTAGGTGTTGCAGTTTGGACCTTAAATGTCCCCCAGGGCTCATATGCTAAAGGTTTGGCACTACTGGGAGGTGGGGGAGCTTTTAGGAGGTGGGGCCCAGTGGAAGGAAGTTATGTCACTGGGGACATGGCTTTGAATGGGATCTTGGAACTCTGGCTCCTCCTCTCTTTTTACTTTCCAATTACCATGAGGTAAGCAGCTTTGTTTCACCAAAGGCTACCCATTATGGTGTCCTACCTTGCCAAGGGTATAAAAGCTAGGGAGCCAACCAGCCAACCAACTGTGGAATGTAACCTCTGAAACTGTGAGCCAAAATAAACAGCTTTTCCTTTTAAGTTTTATATCTCAATTATTCTGTCACAGCAAAGGAAAGCTAACTCACTAAGGCATAGATCTCAAATCAAAGGACAAAATTTTTCTCATTTGAGGCAAAAAACACTGCTTTGATGTTAGAATAACAAGCTTGGAAAAAAAATGCTAGAGATCAGCTTGGGCAACTTAGTGAGACCCTGTTTCAAAATAAAATTTAAAAGGACTGGGGAAGTAGTTTAGTGTCCATTATGCACGAGGCCTGAGTTCAAGTGAAAATACAGATTGTTTATATGACTCAGCAGTTCCTTTCCTAGGTATATCCCCTAAAGAACTGAAAACAGATATTCAAACAATTACTTGTAAATGAATGTTCACAAAAGCATTATTCACAATTGACAAAAGATGGCAACAAAATATGACATACATCCAAACTGTGGAAGAGTACTCAGTTATAAAAAGGAATGAAGTGTAGGTTAAGAATCCCTTATCCAAAATGCTTGGAATAAGAAGTGTTTCAGATCTTGGAGGATTTTGTTGTTGTTGTTGTTGTTAGGGTTTGGAATATTTACATAGACTTTACTGGATGAGCATTCCTAATTCAAAATCTGAAATCTGAAACTCTTAAGAAGCATTTTAGATTTCAGATTTGGGAGGCTCAATCTGTATTGTTACAAGCTATGATGCTGGAGGAACCTCAGAAACATGCTAAGTAGAAGCAGACACAGAAGGCCACATATTACATGACTCTATCCAAAACAGCAAGAACATTTAAAACCATAGAAACAGAAAGCAGATTAATGGCTGCCAGGAGCTCAGAATGAAACTTACCTCCATACATAAGGCAAAGGAGCAAGAGTACAAGTGGGCACAGCATCAACAAAGTTCGTGAAAATGGCCACCTTCTCACACTAGCCTCTAAGGGCTGGAGCCATGCACATGGTGGGACACCTGAGGCCCTGGGTTCAAACTCTATAGGCCAAAAACAAACCAACAGTATGACCCTGATGCTGCTGACATCAGTGAAGAAAAGGTAAGCTTCTTGGAAAATACAACTTTTGGATAAATGAAATATGTATTCCCAAATTCAACAACAATTTGGAGCAATAATCATATAAATTCTTCATTCGAAAAACTGTCATTCTTAATGAGAAAATTCAATTAATGAAAATCTTATATTGAATGCCCCAGGTGGATTAAAAACACCAAAACAAAATACCAAACAAAAAATCCTGACTTTGAAAGCCATCCATGTACAGTAGTGCATGGACCAAACAGGCATCGTAGCCAGTGAATAGGAAAATCTAGTATCTGGGGAATTCCACAGGCAATCCTACCAATAAGACCACCCAGATACATGTGAGCTCCTATTCATCTCTGCCAAAAGGTCCCACACAGCACTGGAGATGTGGTGACCTGCTGAAGCCACATAACCACACAGCCTCCCAGAGATGGGTGTGGCCTGCCAAGATGCCAATCAACCTGTTGACTGCAAGACAACATGAAGCAAGACTCCATCCCTGAAACCTTTCCCTGCCTTTGATGCTCTCCCTTAAATAAAGAATCCGAGCCATTTTTTAACTGTTCTGTTCCAGCTCCTACCAGAACTGAAAGAATCTATCTGGCACTCTGCTTTAAAACTAATTCTGACTTTGTTTCTTATTTCTTCACTAATAACTTAAGACTATATTTTTCTCAGGTGGCTTATCCCTTCCTGAGCAGGAAAAATTACCCTGGCAAGGAGCTGGCTGCCTCTCGATAACTACCCACTGAAGGAGGTAAGAGTTTAATGGAAAATAAGTAAGCCCCACCTAAATGTGGAGGAACAGAATCTATTAACATGCATCAGCACGCATTAACCTGTGCCAGGAAGAACAGGCTAGAATAAGCTCTGATTGCAAATCTTGGGTTTCCCAAATGTCTAAAGATAAAACTCTGAGTCTACTGTAGAAAAGGTCTGTGGCCTCTATGACAAAGAAGCTGTTCTCTGAAGAGCTGAGAGAAGGTGGCCATGTGTAGACACAGACATCCACACAGAGAAAGGGCTCAATGAGTTTCTCTTGTGCTTGCGTGCATTCAGAACTGTCTTCAGGCCACAAGGGGTAAGTGGCGAAGAGGACCAGAGACATAGGGTAATGTTTTTTTGTTTTTTTTTTTTAATTGACTATTTTTTTTTTTTAATTGCCGCAGTCTGGCTGGGCACAATTCAGGAGCCACTTGTCAAAAGAAACGAACTTTATTTTTAGAACACACACACCCGGCACCACACAGCTCTTCAGGAATTCCCTCAGAGCCCAACTGCCACCACCGGCTTCTCACAAGCCTCTCAACCTCCCCCACTCCTCCTGCTCCTGAGGCAGAATGGCTGGGTCAAATGGGCGGAGCCCAAAAAAAGTCCCCCAATGAGCAGCTCCATGGTCTGAAAGGGCGGGGAAATAGCCCAATGAGCATCACCACAGAAAAGCCAATCAGCTGGCAGCTAGAAGTTTGCTGGGGCTGCTGTGAGCCAACCATCAGCTGGCAGCTGGAAGTTTGCTGGGGCCCCTCCGGCTGTGGCTCTCAACATTTTATTATTGGTTGTTCAATACATTACAAATACTTGAATTCCACAGGGCAAGGGCCTGGACTCTGCTTTCTTGAGGACCAATTTATTTCTTTCTAGTCATAATATAAGAAAATTTCTTAATGTGAATTAACAATCTCCATTACAATCTAAATTTACCATCATTCACATTAGATACCTAAATCCTATTCCTTTAAAAATCTGTAATCTGCTCTTCCTTTCTTTTTAATCATGCTTTATTAGGCTGAATTATAGGAAATTATCAACTTAGCAGTTCAAATATGGTCAAAATTGGCATTTTTACATGATTCAATGTAATACTTATGGATTAAAACATAAGCCAGGCACAGTGGTGCACACCTGTAATCCCAGCAACTGGGGAGGCTAAGGCAGAAGAATCGCAAGTTTGAGGCAAAATAAAAATAAAATAAACAAACAATATAAATAAATAACAAAGTAAAAAATAAAAAAGGCTGGGAATGTAGCCCAGTAGTAAAGCATACACTGGTTCAATTCCTAGTACCAAAAACCAAAACCAAACAAATAAAAAACTATACACGATCAAATAAGGTAATTCACAAACTGTGGATAAGACAAAATGTTTTAAATATAACACAAAATTTACTACTCATAAAGAAAAATTGATAAATTTGCTTAAAGTAATTTCTGTTCACTAAAAGACACCATGCAGAACTGGGGACTGAATCAGAGCAGATTGTATTCCATGCTTTTATAATTTTGACAAATGAATCCTAATGTCATATATAACTAAAACTAACCAAAAAAAATTAAAAAAAAAAAAAAACACCATGCAGAGAATGAAAACACAAGCCACATATTTCAGGAAGATAGGTGCAAAATACATTCTAGAATACATTAAGATTTCCTATAAACTGGAGATGGGAGTACATATAGCTAGCTCAGTGGTAGAGTGCTTGCCTACCATTTACAACATGCTGGACTTGATCCTCAACACAACAAAACAAGATTTCCTGTAAACCATTAAGAAAAAGATAGAAATCCAAGAGGAAAACAGGCAAAAGATCTGAACAGCCACTTCATGAAATCAACACTTTCCATAGTTAGTGAATGAACCTATGAAAAGGTATTCAGCATCATTGGGCAATAATGAAATGCAAATTAAAACCGCAACAAGATACTAATACATATATATATACCAGCAGAACTGGCCAAATTTTAGAATTTTACACCAAGTGTTGGTAAAGATATGAAACAACAAAAATCCTCAAGCACAGCTAACTAGTAGGTATACCTAGCAAAATTGCTTTGGAAGACAATTTGGCACTATCAAGCAAAACTGAAGATATGC
This sequence comes from Ictidomys tridecemlineatus, assembly GCF_052094955.1. Lineage (NCBI taxonomy): Eukaryota > Metazoa > Chordata > Mammalia > Rodentia > Sciuridae > Ictidomys > Ictidomys tridecemlineatus. The sequence goes on from NC_135481.1 coordinate 99,803,734, forward strand.
ATAGTCTCAACCCAATCATCCCAAGCCTGGAAATATATGCCCAAGAAACAGATCACAGTGATTATGGCAGTTGTATTACTCTCTGACAAAATATGAGAAAAACTTCAATAATGACTAACTGTGGTATTCTCACAGTGAGATACTATTCAGCAATGAAAACAAAGGGAGCTGGGAACCACGGCAAATTGCTAAAGCCTACATTGAGCTTCAAAACAGATCAGAGCACAAACACACAAACGCGGTGCAAATGAGGTTAGATATAAGAACAGGCCTAACAAAAGTTTTATTATTTAAAAATGAACACATGGGTGATAAAATCAACAAGAAAAGTCAAGACAGTGGTTATCTCAGGGGAAAGGCAATATAGTAAGATCCAAAAAGGGCCCCTGTGGGCGTGGTTTCTGCAGTGGTGGGTTTATGGCTGCTTACTTAGATTGCATTCCTTATATTCCACATTTACCTTTTATTATCATTTCTAGATATACACAAGTGTGTATTGGTTATAGAAAACCAACAGACAGGTTGAAGAACACTGGAAGGAATGCTTCCATTAAATAAATACCAAACATTCTATATAGAGAGGAAAAGTACTTCCCATTACATGCATTTAATTGTTTTATTACCTTTATTTTATTTATTCATTTTTATGTGGTGCTGAGGATTGAACCCAGTTGCTTGTCTGTGCCAGGCAAGTACTTTACCACTGAGCCACAAACCCCAGCCCGCATTTAATCTTAAAGTGTCATGTGACAGAGTGCCTAACTCTGGGAAACACATATATTCACATTTACTTATCATGACATCTAATCACAAGAAAATCTACTTTGTTTGAAGGTGCTCAGACACATGTCTAACTGGCAAGATCAATATGCTTCAGAACTTTGAGCTACTGAAACTGAAGACCACACATCTGAAAAATCTATTCTTTAAAAACATACTAGGAGGGCTGGGGTTGTGATTCAGTGGTAAAGCACTTGCCTAGCACATGTGAGGTCCTGGGTTCAATTCTCAGCACCACATAAAAATAAATAAAATACAGGTATTGTGTCCAACTACAACTAAAAATAAATATTAAAAAAAAAAAAACTAGGGCTGGGGGTTCTGGCTCAATGGTAGAATACTTGCCTAATACACGTGAGGCACTAAATTTGATCCTCAGCACCATATAAAGACAAACAAAATGATTGTGCTCATCTATAACTAAAAAAAAAAATTTAAAAACCAACACACTAATGCTGACGGCAGATACTGAAGGTTTTTCAGATATTTGACATGAATAAATAATACTGCAAATCAAGTACAAGCTGTTAAAAAAATTCCACAGCATTATAAATTTTTATTTGGGCAATGTTTTTCTCTAGTAGGGAACGCAATACAGAATCAATCCTAATAGCTAGAGGTATTTATTTTATAAGCCAATAATTCTGTCTTTACTTCTACTTAATTAAAAAAGAAGTAGGTGAAATAACTTACAAAAGGCTATCAAATTATTGATTTTAAAACCTTAGAGTGATGGTTAATTAATAGCTTTCCTCACTGTCCATAAATCATCCTGTTTGTTCTTTTCCTGTTTTTAATGTTAAAGATAGGAAGTAACTTCCTTGCTGTTTATATGATGCCATGAAGACATTTAAAAAAAAATTAGCGTTAAAGATCCATGTTTTTCCCAGATCTGGGTCACTTGAGTGTTTGTATGTGTCTGTACAAGTGCAGACACAGCCCGACACCAATACTTCACAACTTGAAACTTTTCATTGTGACTATTTACCAACACTCACAACATCATTCATATCTTAAAACATTTACCAAGTGTCTAATACAAGCCAAGAAGTCTTGTAGGCACTGGGTCTACAGCAGTAAACAGAAAGATAATGACCTGTGCCTTCATGGAATTTACATTCGGGTAGAAGAGACACAGGTAGAAGAGACACAAAATCAGATAAATATAGAGAACAGTATGTTAGATAGTGAAAAATATGAATGAAACCCAAAGAAGGCACAGAGGGAAATGCATACTGCTGGAAACATGCTGCAATTTAGCTAGAGTTCCCTGGACAGAAGAGGGGACAAAAGCGACGTGAGGGAACAATCCATGGGACCATCTGGAGGAAAAGCTTTCCTGGCAGGACAAACAGCAAGCATAACAGCAGTGAGGCAGGAGTGCACTTGGTGTGTTTGAGGAATTGCAAAGAAGCCAGCAGGTAAGTGAAGGGCCAAGCTATAGATGTCACCGTGGTGGAAATGGAGGTTGGTAAGAAGTAGCTAAATTTGGATTTGCCAATGGACTACACAGGGCATATGGCAGAAAGAAGAATCAAGGATAACTCAACGTTTGTTTTTAACTGAAGCAACCGGCAGAAGAAATGTATCATCCACGGATGGAAAAGGCAGCAAGCTGGTTAGAGTGAATATCTAACCAGCTCAGACACCTGAAATTTGAGATGCTTATCTGGAGATGTCAAGAGGGCAACCAGATAGAAGGCTCTATTCAGTTTGGTAAGAAAGTCAATGACAGAGAGATGAATTTGGAAGTTATCAACATACAGAAGGGATTGAAAGTGTATTCATTAAGTAAGGCTGAAGCCTGGACTATACTAACACTTGGAAATGAGACAGATGACGAGGATCCACAAAGGGAGAATATGAAAAAACAGAAAGAAAGGCAGGAGAAAACCCAAGCAACTATAATGTCTTGGAAACCAAGTGAACATGGCGCTTCCTGACTGCTTGTATCAAATCTGTTGAAAGGTGTCAAGCAAGGTAAAAACTGAGAAAGGACTAATACACATGGGTCATGGGTGACTCTGAGAAGAAGAATCTTCTAAAGTGGTAGGGACAAAATCCTGACTGCAGTAGGCTCAGGAAAAGAGTGAAAAACAAGACATTGGAAACAACAACCCCAGGGAATTTTGCTATAAAACAAAGAATAGAAAAGTGGATCAAGAGAAAGTAAGGTGGAGAAAAGCTTAAAAAAAACCAAAACAAACAAACAACAACAACAAAAAAAACCCACGTGAAAAATACCTCATCTGGATTCTAATGGGAATGGTCCAGTAGAGGAAGACAACTGTTCCAAGAGCCAAGTCATCATCCTCCTTATGGCAAACCTGGCTGTGTGTCACATAGGTGCTGGACCTGGCCAGCCATCATGTGCTACCTCTAACAAGCTCTACAGGATGGCTGGATTCAAGGGTCCATCAAGTCTATATACTTTCAGGTATTTGCTACCAAAACTGTTATGACATTTTCAAAATGATAGGGAGCAACAAAAAACCACAAGGTAATTTAATTTCTAAGGAAACATCAACCATGCACCACTAGGCAAGCCTGTAATCCCAGCTATGCAACCATCTGAGAGGCTGGGCAGGAAGATCTCCAGTTTGAGGCCAACCCAAGCAACAGAGCAAGACCCCCTTCTCAGGAAAACCAAACCAAAACAAACACCCACCCCTACCCCCTCACACCACGCCTCCTCAAAACAAAAAACATTAATAAAACTTCAACATGTTTTCTTAAACTGGAATTTGAAAATTGCTGAGGGTAGTCTCAGGGACTCATGAATTCTATTATTATTTTTAATTTTTTTTCATTTAGATAAACATTTTAAAATAGCTTTATCTATTTAACATTCCAATAAGTACTCAACTTAAACTTGGAATAACTCAAGACAAAGAGGGTACCGCTTATTAAACTTTAAAAATCATAGTAATAAACAGCTCCAATTGCTTTATGCAAAGAAAATCTGATTAAAACCTAAAAATTCAAAAGTCAAGACCTTGTTTAAAAAAAAAAAAAAAAAAACTACACTGTTGTCTTCATCAAAAACCCCAGTAGGTGATGGGAAAACTCTTAGGATAAAGTGCTAAACGCACTACCAAACTTTTTGAAAATTTTATTGGGCATAGCTTCTTATGGAGAAAAAAAAAACCAGAATAAATAAAAAGAGATGAATGAATGAAAGAGATTCCATATGATGAAGTATTATTCAGAAATAAAAAGGAATTAAGTAATGGTACCTGCTACAGCATGGATAAACCTCAAAAACATCATGTCAAGTGAAAGGGACAGACAAGATCACACAGCATATGATCCCATTCATGTGACATATGAATAACAGAAATCCACAGATAGAAAGTATAGTAGTGGCTGCCTGGGATGGGAGGGAGGTAAGGAAGAGGTGCCTACTAATGGATACAGGTTTTTTTCTTTTGGGTGATGAAAATGTTACCAAATTAGATCATAGTACTCATTTGTGTAGTTCTAAAAATAAACAGGATGCCCTTTATGGTATGTAAATCATGTTTCAATGAAGTGTTTTTAAAATCATGACTGCTGGCTTGGGGATGCAACTCAGCACTTGTCTAGCATATGAGCCCCTGAGTTTAATCCCCAGCACCACACACATACACACACACACACACACACACACACACACACACACACACACACACAGAAAAATGACAGCTATCCTGGCCCCACTTTTAACACAAAACGATGGAAAGTTATGCTTTTTAAGTGTGGAATGATCTAAAAAATTAAAAAGACAAGCCAACTGTCCAATCCCCTAGTTTAATACTCTATAGACAACTATACTGCAAGCAGAGTTTCCTAAGATACTGCTAAAATGACAACTGCCAGAATGTTCTTATTAAACTACTTTTTGAAGAAGTTCAAGAATACAGTCCTAGGGGCTGGGGCTGGGGATGGGGCTCAGCAGTAGAGTGCTCTACTTGGCCCATGTGAGGCCCTGGGTTTGATCCTCAACACCACATATGAATAAATAAATAAATAAAATAAAGGTATGTGTCAACTACAATTAAAAAATATTTTTTAAAAAATACAATCCTATAAAGATAAAATATAACTGTACATGTTTTCTCAAAAAAATCCTTATAGGAACTCTTATTACTGGATAAATAAATAAAGGTATGTGTCAACTACAATTAAAAAATATTTTTTAAAAAATACAATCCTATAAAGATAAAATATAACTGTAAATGTTTTCTCAAAAAAAAAATCCTTATAGGAACTCTTATTACTGGATTTCAATCTATTTCCTTCTTTTGTGTCTTGAAAATTAAATGTATCTGGATGTGGATATATATATATCTGTCCTGTTTTTGAACATCAGACCACAAATGCACTATGGAGGCAAAACGTTAGTTTTTGGTTTAATGTGATAACCACCTACCACACTTTGCTGCTTAGATTTCTAAGTATTTCCTATCTTAGAACATTATTATTAATTCAAGCTTTTGCTATATTGATTGAATACACATTTCTGGACTACCAGCTTCACCTCACACGAAAAGGAAATAAATTGAGAATGTAGTTCAGTGGTAGAGTGCTTGCCTAGTATGCATAAAAAAGAGAAACTCTAAGCTGAGAAAAACAACATTCTTGTCCAAAACACCACTAATAACAGAAAAGCATGGGGGAAAGAAATTCCTAGAATTTTATGCAATTTATATGAAATAGAATAAGCTCATCTTTTTAAAAAAATACCTTTATTTTTATTTATTTTTATGTGGTGCTGGGGAACGAACCCAGGGCCTCACACATGCAAGGCAAGCACTCTACCACTGAGCCCAATAATAAACTCATCTTTACTAGTATGACCATGCAATTTAGTTCTACCCAAAACAATACTTGGTGTTTCCCTATAAAGAATAATTAACATAAGTAAGTTGGGCTTTTTTGTAACAAAATGAGGAAGAAAATCAGGATGTGGTCAGGTGGTCAGCAAGGAAGTGGCAACATCATATTTGCATTTTATGATCCTAAGCAACCAGCTCATTCTCCTTGCAGTTTATCACTGAAGTCTGCCTACTCCTCTCCCCACTTCTCTCCAGCAGGAGAAACAAACATGATCCATCATAAGGCTGAATGAGCCTTCCTTTCCTCTAAAAGCTGAATTTTATAAGAAAATGGCAGCATTTAATTGAATTAACTGCTGATGTAATCATGAAAATCCAATTGAAATAAATTTGAATAAACTGTAGAGGCAAATGTCCCCTCTGTCCCTCATGATTTCCTCTTATTATTTCCTCCAAGAATTATTTCCTAGTTAATCCTATACTACCAGTTTACTTTTTGTTCTACAATTTCTTATAATTCGAGCACTCTTTATTTGCATAATGGTTTTCTGAAGGTGCTAAGTATGAAGAGTCTGTTTCCTCAACAAAATTAGAAACTACTTAATAAAATCTGTATATTCTAATAATTTCATATAAAATGACATACACAAGAGCAGCCTCCAATATCTAAACAGTGAATTTACTCTCTAAAGACATGAAACAAGTTCCAGAGATAATGACTCATTCACAAAGTAACTCAGATGTACCTTTTTTTTAATATTTATTTTTCAGTTGTAAAATAGCTTTATTTTATTTATTTATTTTTATGTGGCACTGAGGATGGAACCCACAGCCTCACACATGCTTGGTGATTACCCTGCCACTGAGCCACAACTCCAGCCCCTCAGATGTATCTTTACTGTTTCATTCACTCATCACACTGAGCACCAGCTGTGTAAGCCCACAGTCACTCTCCCGCTCAAAAACTGCCCTCAACTCCTCTCTGCCTACCAGCTTCCTCATTTGACATTCAAAACAATTTCTCATATATCCGAATTCCAAGTTTTCCCAAATATTACTCATGTCTTTGCCTACACTATAAACAAGATATTAGCCACCATCCACAACCACCATCAGTTCAGTCTAGTAGATTAGCCTGTGAACAAGTAAATGAAACACTGTCGAACACAGTAAGTGTACAGGAAGCCATAACTGAAGGATGGATAAACACACTGTGGATGCAAAAATTCTAGGTGGATGCACTCATAAACAGAATAGATGAAGAATCAAATTTAAAAATGTGTTTGAGTTTTCAATGATGGACTGAGTTCTGCATATAAAGCTCTGCTCACATTCAGCATTTTTTAAAAACCACTTTTTTTGGGCAGAGGGGGATATTGGAGATTGAACTCAGGGGCATTCAACTACTAAGCCATATCCCCAGCTCTATTTTGTATTTTATTTAGAGACAGGGTTTCACTGAGTTGCTTAGCACCTTGCCATTGCTGAGGCTGGCTTTGAACTCGAGATCCTCCTGTCTGAGCCCAGAAACCACTTTCCTTTATGAGTAAGGATGGCCAACTTGTGGCATTATGGCTGGGAAAGAAGTGCAAAATGGTTGAGAGGAGCTAAGATGTCTGATCGGGAGTGCTCTTAGGGGCCAGAATTCTCAAACCACACATATAATGGTTGATTTTGTCTTGGTAGCTGACAAGGCCCTCTCCTCTCCTCTCCTCTCATTCTCGCTATGCTGCCTAGGCTGGCCTGGAACTCCTAAGCTTAAGCAATCGAATCGGCCGGCCTCAGCCTCTCAAGTAGCTGGGATCACAAGCAGGCGCCCCGATACCCAGCTCTTCCCATATTTTCTTGATGCACTCTTTCTCTTCCCCTACTGGTTCCTCTGACAGTGGTGACCCCAACCCTCCTCTCTCAGATATCATTCCACAAAAGGAAGAGCTATAAAGGACAATAAATAAAACTAACATCTTTTTTTTAAAAGAGAGAGAGAGAGAATTTTTTAATATTTATTTTTTATTTTTCAGTGGACACAACATCTTTATTTTATTTTTATGTGGTGTTGAGGATCAAACCCAGAGCCCCGCGCATGCCAGACGAGCACACTACCGCTTGAGTCACATCCCCAGTCCTAAAACTAACATCTTAAGCCCTTCTCTAATCTGGTACATTCCCCTGACTTCAGAGGACAATCTCTCTAGAATTCATATGACAAGAGAAAATAATTTTTTTTTAGTAGAATCAGGCATTTTTTTTACCCTCATTCTATTTGTTGCAATAGGTATAAAGCACTAAAAACATAAGAGCATACATAGAAAATGCAAGTGAATGAGGTCTTCCTCCCAGAGACAAACATTACCATCTCTGTTTACCATGACTTTCACACACAAATGGCTCAGCCACATTGTTTCTGCATTTGTTTATTTGGGGAAAGAAGGTGGTCCAGGAACCAAAAAAAAAAAAAAATGATGTATAATGTGTCCAGGAGAAAACACACCAGAAGGACACAATCTTTCAGATAATTATAAACACAGCATGGGATAAATAGGAAGCATGAGCAGAGAGAGCATGGCTTTTGGCACTTCACATTCCTGTGGCCACAAACTAGCTGTGATACTAGGTATCTTCAGATGCCTGCTTAAATTGTGAATTTCAGCTTTCTAATCCATGAAAAAGGGATAGTGTTGCCAACTTCATTTCATTCTTAGAGTAATTAAACTAAAAACATGTCAAATGCTTTGATTTCTCTACCCCTCTAATCTTATTTCCAGCTTTCTTTGTAAAATGTTTTCACTTAACTGCATTTGGAATATTGATTTTATCACATATCCAAATTTCTAAGGAAAAAAAATTGTGTGAAAATACTAACATTTTTATAAAAGAATTCTATTTAAAGAATCAAAGACTCTAACAATTACCTTTTGTTCTTCTCTTTCTGTTGCATGATGACACTTTTCAATTCTCCAGTGCCTCAGGAAATCCCGAAGATATCCAAAGAGGGTAAGCACCCCATAGCCCACATATGTGAGCACGGCAACCAGCATGGGCGTTTCTTCAAAAGCTTCATTGAAGGGTCTTTTATATAGTCCTCCATTTTCTGTAACATGATGGATCTAAAAGGGAAGTTAAAAATGTTTACTTCAATCATGAGAAGAAAAAGATACCTTGAAAACTGTATAGTCCAATGAAACTCTAAGATCTAAGTAGGGTCTACTTGTTTTTAATAGAAATAATTTATAGGGCTGGGGTTGTATTTCAGTGGTAGAATGATTGCCTAGCAAGTGTGAGACACTGGGTTTGATCCTCAGCACCACATAAAAAATAAATAAATAAAGGTATTGTACCCATCTACAACTAAAATATATATAAAAAAAGAAATTTATAAATCATATGCACTTCACAAGAAGAGTTAAAAAATGTGAAAAGAACTAATAGCTAACACTAGATTTTTTTATAATTGGATTTTCTGAAAGATTCTAAAATGCTATTTCAGAAAACATAATTTTATTTGTTCTCATAAATAAAAGAGACAGTTTACTCTGAAAACACTGTTATTAGCTAACCAATGAAATGACCAAAAGTTCAAAAGTAAATTAGGTTTTCCAAACAAAAATATTTGCAGATGTTTTACTACCATATGTATTTAAGGCCACTCATATCATTCCAAATAATTATCAGCACTAAGCTACTGTGGAAACAACTGGTTCTCATGAACCTTTGTCAGTGATAACAGGAGTAAGATATACACAAAACTCAAGTGCTTAGGTAAGTGTGGACCAACACTGTAAGTAGAAGAAAGAAAGCCCCAGCTGCAGTGGCATTTTTATTCCAGCTCCTTGGAACTTTAATCTTAATTTACAGCAGCTCGCTTTAATAAAGATCGTCAATCAAAATTATTAAGAGCAAGTGGAGCATGGTCACCCATGCCTATAATCCCAGCAACATGGGAAACTGAGACAGGAAGGTGGCCAGCCTCAGTAACTTATCAAGACCTGTACTCAAAATAAAAAATAAAAAGGACTGGGGATGCGGCTCAGTGATAAAGCACCTCTGGATTCAATCCCCAGTACCATAAGAAAAAAAAAAAAGGAGCAAGTTGTCAATTAAGTATTATACTAGTTTTGAGCAGACTCTAAGGAATAAAAGATCCTTTCTTGCCCTCTCAGGCTATACAAATTGATTTTCACATATTAATACATATTAAGACACTTGAGAATATAATATCCTAGTAATGTTAGTTTTGGAAAGCTGCCAAAATGCTTCCAAATTTAAGAGTTTGAAAAAAGACAAGAATTGTACTTAACAAAGGAAAAGCATTCAGATAGGCATGGCAGATGGAATTTGGAGGTGCTGATTTAATTTGTTGGTCTAAGTAAAAGAACTTCTGAGAACTATTTATAAAACTAAGTTAGGTATTCAGTAGTCTTTTCCCCCAAAGCCTGAAAGTTTGTATCAATATTTAATACTTAAACTTTCACGCAAGAATATACTTGTAACATGTTTAGAAAAGAAATGCTAGAAATGAACCCATATCTAAAGATAGAAAATCATTTAAGCTGGGTACAGTGGCATGTGTCTCTAGTCCCAGCTACTTGGGAGGCTGAGGCTTATCTGTATTATTAAAATGCCAGCAGAGTTACAGTGCTCCATCATCTCTAACCAATGTGCTGCCAACTTACATGTTGGGAATGCAGTGGGTGGATTTCTTTACAAGAAATCTGCCTTTATTTCAGATACACCCAGAACTTCAGGACTAATAAATTTCATACTGTAGGTTGGATTATCTAGGAAGCAATCAGTTAAACCATTATGCTTTCCGTTTTCTTATTTAAAGTGCTCTACCACTGACCCGCACCCCCAGTCCATTAGTTTGTTTTTAAATACTGTATCGTTCTATTGAAGTCTTACTTAAAATCAAGTGTTTTTAAAAGAACTAAGATTCAACTACAAAGTGACCAGGAGTGTGGCTTAACTGAAACACTAGCAAACCTGATCATGTAGTGCCAGAATGGACAGACCAGGTGATAGGCAAACTCTCACAGGAGAAAAAGTCTTAGAAGTCAGGAAGAACAAAATTATTTGTTCTGTTATATTTTACCTCTCACAAGATTCAAAATAAGGGTCTCACCATCTTAAAATATATATTAACCCATGAGGGAAAGCACTAGGCCCATTTTGTACATTACTGCACCCATAGCATCCAGAAGAGTATTTATGGTTAACAAAGAGTTAACACTTGCTTAATAACACTTCCTGTTATTACTATTACAGAAAATGACATCTCATAGGAATGCAGTAAATATGTGTAAATGAAAATATGCACCATGCTCTTTGCTCTTTCAAAACAAGTACCCTGGCAAAAAAGGGACTAAGTTACAGTGATCAATTAATAGGAGGGCGTTTCTAGAACCCAGATCTGATGTGTTTTAGTCTCAAGCAGACTGTCAATGAAATCAGGCTGACTCTAAAAAAGACATATGCTACAAACTCTTTCACGGTATTTCAAATTCTGGATTTAACAGGAGGTCTCTTAATAAGTCTTTCAGTCATTCTAACTTAATAGTTATACTATCAACAAGGTAATCAAAGAAAATACTAGTATATCACTCCCTCCAGGTTGGAGAAACAGTAAACAGAAATGCTCATGGTAAACAGACAAGAATGTGGTACTATGTTCCCATTATACAACACAAGGGAGATTTAAGAACTCCAATGAATGTCAAGGTATGTTCGCTTGAACAGTAATTTTACTAATCAAGAAAATGTGACCCGGGCACGGTGGCACACTCCTATAACCCCAGTGGCTCAGGAGGCTGAGGCAGGAGGATTGCAAATTCAAAGCCAGTCTCAACAATAGCAAGGCACTAAGCAACTCGGTGAGACCCTACCTCTAAATAAAAGCACAAAATAGGGCTGGAGATGTGGCTCAGTGGTTGAGTGCCCCTGAGTTCAATCCCTGGTAGCCAAATAAAATAAAATAAAATAAAAAGGTAAAGGAAGAAACTTTCTAAGTCAACACTACAAGCACACCACCATAAAACACACTATTCTAGTGGTGGTACACACCTGTAATCCCAGTGCTTGGGAGACTGAGGCAGGTGGATGGTGAGTTAAAAGCCAGCCTTAGCAAAGTAAGGCCCTAAGCAACTCAGCAAGACTCTGTCTCTAAATAAAATATAAAATGGCTGGAGCTGGGGGCTGGAGTGTGGCTTGGAGGTGAAGCACTTGCCTAGCATGCGTGGGGCACTGGGTTTGATCCTCAGTACCACATAAATATAAATAAATAAAGGTATTGTGTCAACCCATAACTAGAGGAATAGATGTTTAAAAAAGGCGGGGGGGGGGGGGCAGGGGCTGGGGATATGGCTTAGTGGTTAGGCTCCCCTAGGTTCAATCCTTGGTACCAAAAGTCAAACAAACAAGAAAAAAAAAAACACATTACAGGGCAGTGGGAGAGAAAAAAAATCAAACAATATTTTATCCATGTGCCTCTAGACTGTCAACATGTTACCAAGAGGCTGAAAAGTCACTCGTGACCAAAGCAATAATGGAAAAATATAAGCAAAAGAGCAACCATAATACTATATGCCCTAAAATGGTCTGAAAAGAGACCAAGGAATTAGAGTAGGAAATGGGATGGGGGAGAAAGGATACTTCTCACAATCTTGTAAACCAGTTTGATTTTTCTTTTCTTTTTTTTTTTTTTTACAATAAGTACATATTACTGAGTTTTCACTTTTTGTTTTACTTTTAAAACATGCATACTGTTTTGCCACTGATTTTATCCACTATTTGGACTATAACAGAGTTAGAAGCAGAGCATGCCCACTGTTATAACATCCAGCAAATCCTCATCTACTTATTAGTTCTCAAATACACCTTACATGTTAATGAATAATAATATACACTGAAATCCCAAATTTCTTTCCAGAACTTCCCATTTACATACTTACCTGCCTTCTAATCAGCTTTTAGATCCCATGGGCACTGGAAACTCAACAAATCTAAAGCTAACTTCTTATCTCACCATCCTAACCCTTCCCTCAATTAAAATCTGATCCTCCCCTTGAGTTACCTGTTTTGGTCAAGAGCATCACCATGCAATCTGCCCAGCAGCCCAAGTTTGGAATCAATCCTCTTCAACTCTACTTCATTTTCTACTTCCACTCAGAACTAGTAATGAACTTTTGTGCCTTTGTTCAAGATCATCTTGTTTGGCACCAGGGAATTGTTTGTTGTTGTCTTATTTCATTTGGCACCAGGGAATTGTTTGTTATTGTCTTACACCCCCCCCCCCCATCCCCCAGCGCTTGCGCTCAAGATTGAACCCAGGGGCACTTTACCACTGAGCTACATCCCGGGTCCTTTTCTTCTTCTTCTTCTTCTTCTTTAGTTGTAGTTGCATAGAATACCTTTATTTATATGTGGTTCTGAGGATCAAACCCAGGGCCTCACATGCGCTAGGCAAGCACTCTACCACTGAACCATAGCCCCAGCCCCATTCCAGGTCCTTTTTTAAAAAATTGAGAAAGGGTCTTGCTAAATTGCCGAGGCTGGCCTTGAACTTGGAATTCTCCTGTCTAAGCCTCCCAAGAGACTTTGATTACAGGTGTATGCCGCTACTTCAGGCTCTGGCACCAGGGAATTTGGAGGAGACTGAAAATGTATGTCTTGAGGCAAGTATAAAATACAATATACACACAAAATTCATGGGAGTCACAAGTAACGGATTGAGATCCTGTCTCAAAACATTAAGCTGGGCATGGTGGCACACGCCTGTAATCCTAGCAGCTCAGGAGGCTGAGACAGGAGAATCAGGAATTCAAAGCCAGCCTCAGCAATAGCCAGGTGAGGCACTAAGCAACTCAGTGAGATCCTGTCTCTAAATAAAATACAAAATAGGGCTGGGGATGTGGCTCAGTGGCCAATGCCCCTGAGTTCAATCCCCAGTACCAAATAAACAAACAAATAAATAAATAAAACATTAAACAACAACAAAATGACTGGAGATTTGGCTCAGAGGTTAAGTGTCCCTGGGTTCAATCGCTGGTATCCCCCCAAATTAAAGACTGAGTATTTAGTTCAGTGGTAGAGTGCCACTAGGCTCAATCATCAATACTGTTCAAAACAAAAATGGGGAGTGGGTAATTTTCTCACTATAGCATAATTACCCAAAATAAGGAAATTGATACATGCTAATATAAATTCAAAAACTTAAAATTGAGTCTGCCAATTGTCCTATGGAACTTTACAGTAAAATAAAATCTTGGACTGGATAATATTTAGGCTTTTTAATTTGGGAGGGAAATAATTGTCTCTTTAATGGGGGGGGGATAACAAGCTTTAATTACACTGTAAAATGCCTTAGAAGGAATTATTCTGAATAAAGGTTTCAAGAATACCATGAAAGGAGGCTGGAATTGTAGCTCAGTGGTAGAGCACTTGCCTAGCTTGTATAAGGCACTGGGTTTGATCCTCAGCACCACATCAAAATGAATAAAATAAATAAATAAATAAATAAATCTACAACTAAAAATATTTTTTTAAAAAAAGAATACCTTGAAAGGTCAGAGTAACTACATAATGATGAAACAATGGTAAAGCATATTTTTCTGATACAAATACAAAATCATATAAGCATGATTTCCTTAAGAAAATGAACACATTCCAGGTGAAGACTAAGATAACAGAACCTGCCCAGCTGCTGGATGGTTTGGAACATTATTTTAAAAACAATGTCCAATATGAACCATCCATTATTCTCTAGTAAAAAAACTATAATCCTGTCTTTTGCATTAAATGAACCCCGTTCATCTCCAAGAGCTATATTCTGTTGTTCCTTAAAATTTAGTTCTGCTGAAAACTGTCTTCTCTTGGAATTTTACTGAAATGTCCTAGCCTCTCCCTACTGCATACCACACATACTAGAGAGAATAGTTTGGAGCATTGTGCAGATCACACAAGCTATTCCATGCTCTGAACCCATGTTTCCAGAGTGTCCTCTCTTTTCAGCAGGCAAAGTTTGAAAATCAGGAGGCTCATGTTTTTTCTTGCAATCAGGATAAATTCCCTAATTTTTGTCAATACGTAGCTCATGTGGACTGGACTGGAATGTGCTTTCAAACCTGGCTGTAGAACTCACAGTATAGTTTGGCATGACCATTTTCCTGCTGACAGCCTCAAAAGAGAATTAAGGAACATGTCAGTTGAGGGGCATCCTGTGCACATTGGGCACTGATGTCCACAGGGCAGTTACTGCCCTCACTTACTACCTGAACCTTCTCTGTAACATTTTCCCATAACAGATCTGTGACAGATGCAGAGTCCTGAAGCTGGAGAGCAGTTCTGCCACAAATTCTGCCTCTTCATCTGAGCTCTTCTTGTATCTCTTAACATGCCCTGAGCCTGTAATGCCGCCTCTTCCAGTCTGTGCCCTCCATGAGTCTGCATTTGCAGAGGCAGCCCAGCGTGCACCCAATTCCCTTCTCTGAGAATACTCCTTGCTGTGCAGGGTGGGATCCCTGGTAGTCACTGTAGGTTCTTGGTCTTGATTGGTTAAACACTTTGTCAAAAGGGACCCAACAACCCTCCCTCATGGAGACTTAATTTCAAAAGGGAGAATTTCATCTTTGATGGTCTAACACTTGAATTATACAACTTATCAGATATTACCTACCAAAAAAAATTGCGCATTCTTTTAGTTGTGAAAACAAGTATTGTTGAACATTTGTATATTTTTATAAAACTTAAAATGAACACATGTAGTATTTCTCCTGTAAAATAAGCATAATTTAATATTGTTTTATATTTAAAAAATGGGAGTTAGAAAAAATAACATAATTGGAGAAAATTGAATCAACAAATTAAAATATAAAGAAAACAAATATCTCCTGAAATTCTACAGCTCAAAAATAACCACTATAACATTTTGATGTACATCTTCCATATATAATACATACATCATATACACAGATATATATACACAGAGATGTATAATTTTTTTCTACATTTATGGGAAATGTATAATTTCACATAAATCACACTACATGTTTTACAATCTTTTCCCCATATTATTAATATATTCTATTGCTAGTCAATATAGGCAAATATCATTCTTTTAAAGGATGCCTAAATTCCACAATAGAGATATATGGCAAATTAATGAATTCCCACTCATAATATTTAGGCTTTTCCCAATACTACCAATGTACAAGTACTTTGTATCTCCTTATACTTATTTTTTCCAAAGAATAAATTCTGAGAAGTGAGGCTTCACCAGGTATCGTGGCATACACCTATAATCCCAGAGGCTCAAGAGGCTGAGGCCGGAGGATCACAACTTCAAAGCCAGCCTCAGCAAATGCAAGGCACTAAGCAACCCAGTGAGACCCTGTCTCTAAATAAAATTCAAAAGAGGACTGGGGATGTGGCTTATTGGTTGTGTGCCCATGACTTCAATCCCTAGTACCTCTCCCCCTGCCAAAAAAAGTTTGAGATGTGAGACTTCACTTTAAAAATATATATTTATTAGATTATGATCAGAATATCATTCTATAAAATAATAGAAAGGCACTCAGAGGCCACTGTAGCCATGACATCAACCACAGAATACTTGTTTTGCTGGTACACAGACTTCAAGACTTAGAGGATCTTGGAGGCTTCCAAGTAAGACTTCAAAGGAAGCTGACATGATGGCACATGCCTATAATCTCAGTGACTTGGAAGGTTGACGCAGGAAGATCAAAAGTTCAAAGCTCACCTCATCAATGAGGTCCTAAGTAACTTAGTGAGACCCTGTCTCAAAATAAAAAATAAAAAGGGCTGAGGATATAGCTTAATGGTTGAATGTCCTGGGTTTAATCCACAGTACCAAAAACCAACCAACCAACAAAAAATATATATATAAATTTCAAAGGAAAACTCAGAAGGCCAGGTAGTGTGTTCAGGGTCAGAGTCTCTGCAAGCAGCCCCTGACAAGTCAGTCAATGTGTGGAGGTCTGAAAGTGAAGCTGAGTCTCCAATGGAGACCCCAAGAAGACAGATACGCCAACAATGTAGAGCACCTGCCAAGGGAAACAGCAGGCAGTGTGAAAAGCCAGCTGACAGAGGTGGCTTTATGGGCTATAACCAGCAAGGCCATAGAGACTGGGCTCTCCAAACCCCTAGGAAGCCCACATAATACTCAGGGGTTTGGACACAGAGCTGGGATTAAATGTTTGGCCCTGCTGGGTTTGGGTCTTGCTTTGGTCCCATCCATCCTTGGTATTTTCCCATTTTTTCCTTTTGGAATAGGAATGTATTCTCTATTCCTGTGCCACTCTGTATCTTAGAAGCATCTAACTTTCTTTGGTTTTCACAGGGCCTCAAGATGAGATCGCCTGTGTCTAGAAGAGACTTTAGACTTGGGCTTTTCAGCAGTAGTGGAACAGTTGAGACTTTGGGAATGAAAAGGATGAACTGTAAGATCGACATGGACCTTTGGGGGACAGAGGCAGGCAGAATGGCCCCAGAACGCCATCTGAATCTAGAATATCCCACAAGGGCTCATGTTAAAGGCTTGGTCCCCAGCTTGGTGCTACCAGGAGGTAGCACCCCAGGAGGGAGTTAATGAGAGGCATTTATGTCACTGGGGGCATGCCTTTGAAGGGGACTGCAGTACCCTGGGTCCTTCCTCCTATCCTCTTTTGTTTCCCAGTGATGGGTTAGGAGTTTTGATCCATCACAATGTGCTGCCTCAGCCAGCGCCTAAGACAATGGGGCCTACTGACCATGGACTGGAACCTCCCAAACTATAGGCCAAAACAAGCCTTTTCTCTTTAAAATAAATTAATTAAAGGAGAATTTAGAGATATTTTTAAAGGTTAATTGATTTCTAAAATTTGCTCACTATAGTTTAAGTATTCCAATCTCATCTTTAAGTAAACAAACCATAATCTCAAACAACATAATGTTTTATAGAATTGTTTTGGGTTCCCTTTAAGGCAAAGCAATTCCACTTAAATCCTACCCTGTCTCTGTCTCTCCCTGTCTGTCTCTCTTATTTTCTCATTCTTTCTTTCTTAACAAATTAATTCTAAAACTCATGTAGAAAAGCAAAGATCCAAGAAATATATCAAGTTAGTCTTAAGACTTTAAAGACAAATGGTAGGGAAATCACCTTCATTTGGTAGTAAGACTGACCACATAACTACAGTATGGGTTTATGATTTCAATCAAACAGTAGAGAAGTGAAACAAAAACCCAGAAAAAAGTACACTGTGACCATGGACTCTGATAGATGATAGTGGCGGTACTTCCACTTTCGGGGATAGAATGCCTTTTTTAAAAAACAATTTTTTTAGTTGTATATGGATTATTTATTTATTTGTTTGTTTATTTATTTATTTATTTGCGGTGCTAAGGATCGAACTCGGGGTCTCACATTTGCCACGCAAGCGCTCTACCACTAAGCCACAACTGCAGCCCCTGGAATTCCTGTTATTGGTACTAAAACACATGATTTTTCAAGTGCAACAAAAGTAAAAATAGATCCTCACTTGACACCATTCTGTAAAATCAATTCTAGGTTATTAAATATCCAAATGTGAAAGCCAAAAAATTCAAAACTGTAGTGTACAGGAGAAATCTTTATGACCTTAAGAAAAGATTTTCCTAAAACTGTCAAAGCACAAATGAAGGTTGATAAATTTGATTATATAAAATGCCCAAGAATAAAAAATGCTATAATACTTAGGGGAAAAAATTAATCAGATAAGTACAAGCTAGATATGGTGCTATACACCATAAATCCCAGCTATTCCAGATGCTTCAGCAGGAGGCTACTAAGTTCAAGGCCAGCCTGGGTAACTTAGCAAGACCCTTTTTCAAAATAAAATTGAAAAAGGGCTGGGGATATATCTTAATGGATTCAATCCCCTATCTATGTGTGTGTATGTGTGTGTGTGTGTGTGTGTGTGTGTGTGTGTGTCTCTCTCTGTCTCTCAGACACACACACACACACACACACACACATAGAGTGCAAGACTTCTCAATACAAATTACAAAACACTGTTGAAAGAAATTAAAGAAGATTTAAAAATGAAAAGATTTTTTATATTCATGGATTGAAAAGTCATTATAATGGAAAGACTCGCTAACTGACCTATAGATTCAATACAAAAATCCAAGCTGATTTTTTTGGTGACATTGACAAACTAATCCTAAAATTCGTATGGAAAGATGAGAGACTCAGAAGAGAGAAAATCTTGAAAAGAAAAAAGTGGAGAACAAATTTCTCAACTGCAAAATTTACTATAAGACCACAGTAATCAAAATAATGTGGTACTAGGAAAGACAGACATATACAGCAACAGAATAGAATTTTGAGTCTAGAAATAAAATTTATAATTATTTTTTATTTACATTTATAATTATTTTTGACAAGATATCCAAGATAACTCAGGGAGAAAGAATAGTCTTTTTAAAAAGTGATATAGGAATAATTGGATATCCATGTGCAAAAGAACTAAATTGGACCTACTACCTCAAAAAAACTGTTCAAAGGGTGCAGTTCAGTGACTGAATGCTTGCTTAGCATGTATGAGGCCCTGGGCTCAATCCCAAATAACATACACACACAAAATAACAACAACAACAACAATTTAAACTTCTGTCCTTCAAAAAACAACATCAAGAAAGTAAAAAAAGCAGGGTATGGTGTCTCACGCCTATAATCCCAGCACCTGTGAAGGCTGAGGCAGGAGGATTTCGAGTTCAAAGCCAGCCTTAGCAAAAGCAAGGCACTAAGCAACTCAGTGAGACTCTGTCTCTAAATAAAATTCAAAATAGGGCTGGGGATGTGGCTTAGTGGTCAAGTGCCCCTGAATTAAATCCCCAGTACAAAAAAAGAAAAGACAAAAAATAGCCTATGGAATAGTAGACAAGTTTTGCAAATCATCTAGCAGATAAGACTTAATATCTACAACATATAAAGTACTCTTTCTTTATAAAGTTGGGGGTGCTTGCAGAGACTGACCCTGCAACACCTAGCCTTCTGAGTTTTTCTTTTTGAAATAATTTTTTTGGTTGGTTGGTTGGTTTTTGGTACTGTGGATTGAACCTAGGGCACTCAACCACTGAGCTATATACCCCGCCCTTTATACTTTATATACAATATATAAAGTACTCTTTATAAGAAGTAGTCCCAAACCACCCTGTCTAAAATGCTCTCTTTCCCCAATTCTTTTCCCCCCCTTTTTGTAGCACTTAAAACTGCCTGGTGTTGGGGCTAGAGCTGTAGCTTAGTGGTCAAGCACTTGCCTCGCATGTATGAAGCACTGGGTTCGATCCTCAGCACCTCCTAAAGATACTGTATGTTCATCTACAACTAAATAAATATTTTTTTAAAAAACTGCCTGCTGGGCTGGGGATGTGGCTCAAGCGGTAGCGCGCTCGCCTGGCATGCGTGCGACCCGGGTTCGATCCTCAGCACCACATACCAACAAAGATGTTGTGTCCGCCAAGAACTAAAAAATAAATATTAAAAAAAAAAATTCTCTCTCTCCCTGTATCACTCTCTCTTTAAAAAAAAAAAAAGAAAAAAGAAATGTTCACCTTTTAAGAAAAATAAATAAATAAATAAAAATAAAAAACTGCCTGGTATGATATAGTATATCTATTTGCTTTTTACTGTCTGCCTCTCTCACTGGAGCATGGATGCTGTATCCTCTAGTGCTCAGATCATGCCTAGCTCGTACTAAGGTTTCAATAAGTACTACTAGAGGAAACGATACATCTATGATAATTTGAGTGTTTTTTTAAATGAGAGAAAAAAAATCTGAGTTAGTCAGCTTTTCATCACTGTGACCAAAATACCTCACAAGAATTTATTTTTTTTATTTTTTTTTAAAGAGAGAGTGAGAGAGGAGAGAGAGAGAGAGAGAGAGAGAATTTTAATATTTATTTTTTAGTTTTCGGCGGACACAACATCTTTGTTGGTATGTGGTGCTGAGGATGGAACCCGGGTCGCACGCATGCCAGGCAAGCGCGCTACCGCTTGAGCCACATCCCCAGCGCCCTTACAAGAATTTAACGGAGGAAAAGTTTATTTTGGGCTCACGGCTTCAGAGGTTCAGTCTACTTACTGTTGGCCAACTTCATTGCTCGAAAGCCGTCAGCTCATAGCAGCCAGGAAGCAGAGAGCAAGAGAGAAACCAGTTACAAGATAGTCAAGATCACACCCCCAGTGACTTACTTCCTCTAGCCATGCCCCCACCTGCCTACAGTTACCATCCAGTAGTCCATTCAAATGAATTAATCTGATGAGGTTACAGCTCTCATAATCCAATCATTTCATCTCTGAACATCCCTGCATGGCCTAACACATGAAATTTTTTTTGGCAGGGGGCAGGGGGGGTACTAGGGATTGAACTCAGAAGCACTCAATGACTGAGCCACATCTTGAGCCCCGTACTGTACTTTATTTAGAAACAGGGTCTTACTGAATTGCTTAGCGCCTTGCTTTTGTCTGATTCTGGCTTTGAACTTGTGATCCTCCTGCCTCAGTCTCCCCAGCCATTGGGATTACATGCATGTGCCACTGTGTCCAGCACATATGAACTTTTGGGGAGACACCTCACATCCAAACCATAACAACCTCTAAAGGAATAAGCTAATTGTTGACTTTTTTGGTATGAAAGTCACATTTCAATATTGGGTGTTACCTATTGTATCTTGAGTCTATTTTCTTAGAATATACAATTGTGAAATAACTTTCTTAAGGTTTGCACAAAATATGGAACACTTCACAAATTTGCGTGTCATCCTTGGGGCAGGGGCCATGCCAATCTTCTCTGTATTGTTCCAATTTTAGTATATGTGCTGCCAAAGTGATCAGAGTTCTTTTTGTTTGTTTTTTGTTTTGGTACTGGGGATTGAACTTAGGGGTACTTAACACTGATCCAAATCCCCAGCCCCCACCCCCATTTGTTTGTTTGTTTTGTTTTGTTTTTTGAGACAAGGTCTCACTAAGTTGTTTAGGGACTTTGCTGAAGCTGGCCTTGAAACTTGCAATCCTGCTGCAGCCTCTCAAGCCACTGGGATTATATGTATGTACCACCACGTCCAGCTAACTGTTGAGTTT
The DNA here is from genome assembly GCF_052094955.1 of Ictidomys tridecemlineatus. Lineage (NCBI taxonomy): Eukaryota > Metazoa > Chordata > Mammalia > Rodentia > Sciuridae > Ictidomys > Ictidomys tridecemlineatus. The sequence continues at coordinate 99,825,445 of NC_135481.1, forward strand.
TGATGAAGCTAAGTGTTCAGTGTGGGTATATGTGCATATATATATATATATATATATATGTTCATATTTAACTTTTAAATTAATTATAGCATGATATTTCATATGAACTTGCTGACTGGCAAAAACTAGTTCCTTAAAATATTATAGAAATGTACAGGAAATGGACAGTGGTGGTATATATGCCATTAAAGAAACTGTTTAGTGCTTCGTGTTTATTGTTTATTGTTTCAGGTTTTCAGGTGGTTAAACAATAATAGGGGATGTCTAAATTTCCTTATTAGTGATAGCTTGTGAAAGAGTTCAAAGAGGCCACTGAAGGTTTTGACAGTCTGGAAATGGTACAAATGCACCCCGGTACACCCCGTCACCTCCACAGTAGCTCTTTTTAATGAGTAGCAAGGCCAGGAATGACTTCTGCAGCCTCACTCCCCACTGTCTTACCAAGGGTTTAATCTGTGAAACCCAGGCAAGTGTGGCAAAGGAAAGGACACCTACTGGCATGGACTTGTAGCCACCTCTCTTTTCTCACATTAATTTAAAAAGCCAAGAAGCAAGGCTGAGAAACCAGGCTGTGATGACTGGTTAGACTAATAATCCACCTGCTGGAGATCTGCAGGTTGCATGCAGGGTAATATTCTGATTGCTTCCCTTGTAAGTTTGGCTTTTATATAAGCAAAGAAGCAGGTTATTTCCAGCACAGCTAAATTAGTTGGTGTTAAACCTCCTTTCCTAAAAACAGACATTTTCTTAGCAGAAAACAATTTCTCAAGCAGAGAAAACTTATACAATCATTTATCTCAATACAAGTGTAGCTAATAATATGAATAGCAAAAACACCTCATTTTGACTAGTAAAATGAGCTGAGAGATGAGTGGAAAGTACAATTCCAATAGGAAGCTACTCATGATCTAAAACAACCAGATTAACCCACTAAGTCCCAAGATTTCAATTCTATAAACATGATAAATATTCAAACATTATTTTAAAATTACTTGAAGTAGCACATTTGTTACTCTATTTAATTTTTCTTTTTTTTTTTGTAGTTGTAGATTTTCAGAATGATCTTATTTTATTTGTTTATTTTTATGTGGTGCTAAGGATTGAACCCAGTGCCTCACATATACTAGGCAAAATGGGTTAAGCTAAAGTACCTTTAAAATAATTAGAGGAAAATCTGATCCACAGGAGATTTCAGGAATATGCCTAAAAAATATCAATAAATTTTAAAAAAAATGGAAAGAACCACATTCTAGTCCTAACTTTGATATTTAAATCTCTCTTTTTTCCAATGGTACTGGGGATTGAGCCCATGCACGCTGTACTATTGAACTCCATCCGCAGGCCTTTTTATTCTGAGACAGTGTCTTGCTAAATTGCCCAGGCAAGCTTCGAACTTGTAGTCCCTCTGCTTCAGCCTCCCAGGTAGCTAGGATTAAGGTGTGCACTACTGTACCCAACAACTTATTCTTTTATCTCAAAATCACATTAATATTTAAGGATAATCTCTTATTTGTATCATCAAATACTGAGTACAGTTCTTGAAATATAGATAGAAATTAAATATTTGTAGGACAAGTAAAAATTAAATGAAGTAACTATGACAATTTTGAGTTTCTTGGTGGAATAGGGCCGAGTTCCTAGAAGCTTTGACATCAGAAAATTATTTTTGCAGTTTTGAAAATGTTAAAAAAAAATATATATATGTATATATGAGGAATCTTCATGCCTGGGAATCTAAATTAAAGGAAGAGAAGATCAAGTTGTGAGAGAGTTCCCAAGTCTAGGAGTGCTAAAGTCACAAGGTGAACCTACGGAATACTATGCCCGGTGCCTCTGTCTTCTATCCTTCCATTCTAGTTCCTCCTTCTTGGGAAAGCCAAAGTTTTTGACTAATTGCTAGATAATGTCTGTAAAAGACCTTCAGAGGCTAAAGTCAAGGTTACTTTCACCTTTAGCGGAGGCAGATATGGCATGGGGCTGAGCACCTCTATCTGAACAGCTGGGTCTGGTTGGTCTGAAAGTCAAGGGTAGGATCTATTGTGATTTCTTACAGGTGTTACCTGCTGAACACTATAAGATTGTGTTGACTTCAAGTGCCCTTTCAGGTCAAGACCCCTAGGCTGTCCAGCACTTAATGAATGTCCTATGCAGAAAACTGGCCACATATTTGGGTTTCTTCAAGAATTCATTGTGTTGTGCCAGCCCATACAGTTATCATAAGCTCTGCTGGGTTTTCTCTCTTGGTAGAGTCCTGCCTAGAACAAGCCTCACGCTCATCAGCCCATGCTCAAACTCTGCAAGTACCACAGTGAGAGACAGTGGCTGGCAATGTCAGCTCCCCTATAAAAGGCTCCTTCCTCTCTGAAATTTTAGTTCATTACTGCTCACTGCTTTGCACCGAAGACAGCTTTTTAATGTCTTCCCAAAACTTATTTTGAAAAACTGTTATAATTTTATCTAATTATTACTGTGAGAGTGATAGCTTGCCTCTCCCTATTAAATGACATGGAAGCAGAAAACTCAGGATCATTTTTTTGTTTTCTTTTCATTGCTACAAATGTGATATAAAAAATATTAGTTGTTAAGATAAAATAGAAATTAATTCTTTTTCTTTTCTTTCTTTCTCTCTTTTTTTTTTTTTTTTTTTGGTACCAGTGTGCTTAACCATTAAGCCACAACCCCACCCCCTTTTTGAGACAGGGTCTGGCTAAGTTGTTAGGGCCTTGCTAGTTGCTGAGGCTGGCCTTGAACTTTCAATCCTTCTGTCCAGCCTCCCAAGTCCCTAGGATCACAGGTACAAATCACTACACCTGACAGAAACTATCTCTTTTTGATGTAAGAATGAAGGTAGATGAACAATTCTGAGTGGATGGGTTATCAGGGACTTCGGAGTTCTCTTTGTTGTTCTATCCTCTTTTAAGGTGTCTTCATTAGCATCTGCATCAGCAACCACATCTACATTCTATTCCCCAAGAAGAAAGAAAGAGAAATAAAGGGAAAACCTCTTCTGTTTTAAAGGCTATAATGTAGCAGTGGTCCACAATCTCTCTGTTCACTTCCTACTGACCAGAATTTCATAACATGGCTATTCCTGCCTGTAAAACAGACTGGGAAATATAGACTGCCGCTCAGTGTCCATGCACTACCTAAAACTCGGAGACTCAACTACTAAAGAGAGGCAGACTGTATACTGGGGGCCAGTTAGCAGTCTCTGCCATATATGTTACGAAGAATAACTCTAACTAGATTTTTCCCTTAAATTGTCAAGTTTTCCTGAAACCTTGTATTAACGAATCTTTTGTTGAGGCTGGGGGTGTGGCTCGCCTGGCATTCGAGCTGCGCTGGGTTCGATCCTCAGCACCACATACAAATAAAGATGTTGTGTCCACCAAAAACTAAAAAAAATAAATATTAAAAAAGAATCTATTGTTCTGTTTACTTTGTGATTTTCTTTATCATAAAAGAGCCTCCAAAGTTAGCATACAAATATTTAATTTGTATTTTTTATTTTATTTTATTTTTTACAGGTGTAACTCATGGTCAAGTGCTTGCCTAGCATGCCTACCCCACATACACATGTGTGTGTATACACACGCACATACACACACACACATACACACACACACACACACACACTCACAGAGTCTGATGTCCCTCAATATAGAAAAATACTTATTTATAATTTTGAACCAGGTCATCCTCATCATAGACAATAAACACTATTCCAAATGAATAAAATTGACAAAGTTGGAAAACATCTTTAAAAAATATCTTGAAGCATAATTTAGAGGTTATGCTAACCTGATAAAAATCCAAAAATAATATACAAAGTTTTTTACAAAGATACAATGAAGCAGGCTGAAGCAGTGGCTCAGCGGTAGCACACTTGCCTGGCATGTGTGAGGCACTGAGTTCAGTTCTTGGCACCACATATAAATAAATAAAGGTCTATCAGCAACTAAAAAAAATTTTTTCTAAATATACTATGGACATTTAATGGAGCAAAAATGGTCTTTTTAACAAACAGAACTAGGGGCTGGGGATGTGGCTCAAGCGGTAGCCCGCTCCCCTGGCATGCGTGCGGCCTGGGTTCGATCCTCAGCACCACATACCAACAAAGATGTTGTGTCTGCCAAGAACTAAAAAATAAATATTAAAAAATTCTCTCTCTCTCTCTCTCTCTCTCTCTCTCTCTCTCTCTCTCTCTTCAAAAAAAAACCAGAACTTAAACATTTATATGGGGGAAAAATTAACCTCAACACACTTCATACCTGATTAAAAAAATTAACTCAAATAAATTCTAGGTCTATATGTAAAATATAAAACTTTTAGAAGAAACATGGAGATAATTTTTGTGGTCTTGAGTTAGGCAAGGTTTTTTTTTTTAGATATAACACCAAAAGCCATTTGTAAAACAGAAATTCTAAGAATTTCTAAGAATAGCACCTGTATCTGTTAACATATTCAGTTGAGAGTAATTGAAACAAACTCTAGCAAACCTAAGCAAAAGTTGATTTACTGAAAGGATGACTCGTACACAAAAGAAGAAGGTTGGGAAGAATCAACGAACAAAAGTGTCTCAGGGACTGGGCTGGGGCTCTGTGTAGAGCATGTGCCTAGCATGTGTGAGGCACTGGGTTCAATTCTAAGCACCACATACAAATAAATAAAATAAACGTCCATTGGAAAAAAAAAAAGTGTTTCAGAAAGGTAGAAACTAGCAAGCTCTCAGGCCTCAACAGTAGGAGTTATGAACGTTTCTTCAGGCGTTAATGGTCCACTAACCTCTAGACTTTCCACATCAAAATTAAATCCCCAGGACAGAGGGTTGTTGGGTCCCCTTTGACAAAGGTGTTAACCAGTGCCAATCAGTAAGAATCTATAGTCACAAAGCACAGATGTGACTACCAGGGGTCCCACCCTGCACAGCAAGGAGTTTTCCCAGAAAAGGGAATTGGGTGCACGCTGGGCTGCCTCTGCAAATGCAGACTCATGGAGGGCACAGACTGGAGGAGGCGGCATTACAGGCTCAGGGCATGTTAGAGGTGCAAGAAGAGCTCAGAACTGTGAGAGCCCCAGCCCAGTCCCTTTCTGTGGCAGAACTGCTCTCAAGCCTCCTGACTCTGCATCTGTCACAGATCTGTCTGTTATGGGAAAATGCTACAGAGAAGGCTTAGGCGGCAAGTGAGGGCAATAACTGCCCTGTGGACATCAGTTTCCAATGTGCACAGGATACCCCTTAACTGACATGTTCCTCAATTCTGTTTTGAGGCTGTCAGCAGGAAAATGGTCATACCAAACTATATGTGAGTTCTACAGCTAGGTTTGAAAGCACTTTCTAGTCTAGTCTACATGAGCTACATATGTGAGCTCCCTGATTTTCAAAATTTGCCTGCTGAAGAGGGAGGAGACACTTCATGAGTTCAGAGCATGGAATAGCTTGTGTGATCTGCACAAAGCTCCAAAATATTCTCTCTAGTATGTGTGGTATGCAGTAGGGAGAGGCCACGACATATCAGTAAAATTCCAAGAGAAGACCAGCCTATGCAACCAACTCTCAAGAGATAAAAACTATTATCATCCCAAATGTCTAATTTAAATTCTCAAAAATTACCAGTAAATTCTATATTGCCACTTGTAATGACATAGTTAAGTCAGACAAACCTAAATACAACCCAAGCTCTTCCAAGTGATTAACTACTGACCCTGGGCCAGTAGTCTGACTTCAATCTTCTTATCTGTAAAATGGGGGTACTATTTACCTACCAAGGCTCTTGTCAAGAGTCGATGAAGAGGGATGGGGTTGTGACTCAGTGGTAGAGCCCTTGCCTGACATGTGTGAGGCACTGGGTTCAATTCTCAGCACCACATATAAACAAATGAATAAAATAAAGGTCCATCAACAACTAAAAAATACATATTAAAAAAAATATTCTATGAAGAAACCAGGAGAGGGCCTGGCACACAGCAGGTTTGCAGCAAATGATACCTATTACTACTATCTATCTTTGGTTTCTTGTCACCCAAAGGCACTGCCTACCCTCCTTAAGGAAACAGCCTGTCTCCCTGAGCTCCTCTCACACCACTTCCTCCTAACCAGGTTTTCACAATCCACCTTCCCTAGCAGCTTGTGTGCTGCATCTGTGTGTCTTCTCCCAGGAACAGAGATTCTCTAATCTTCCTCTCTGCTACCTCCTCTTCTGGCTTAATGCCCTCCGCTATCTTCTTTACCAATGGCTTCAACTACCACCTATTCCTTCAATCTCCTGAGATCCATTACATACCAGGTACAAAATAAATAGTAAAAATCTCAAATGTTGGCCTTAGGGGCTTACCAATTAGGTAGAAAGAGGCTTATTTAGACTAATTCAAAATCATCACATGTAAAAAGTCACTACGTTGTCCAACAGTTCCTAATCTTTTCAGATCACAAAATTGTTGAATATTTCCCTAACCTCAATATGTGTTGTTTGGAGGAAGGCTAGATCACACCCATAGTCTCAGTACCACTCCATGTCTTACTATACTTAGAAATTAACAGAAAGCAGAGGATTGATTTACAACAGAACACATTAAAAAATGAACACCTTGGGCCAGGCGCAGAGGCACATGCCTATAATCCCAGTGGCTCAGGAAGCTGAGGCAAGAGGATCATGATTTCAAAGCCAGCCTCAGCAAAAGCAAGGCACTAAACAACTCAATGAGACCCTGCCTCTAAATAAAATTTAAAAAATAGGGCTGGGGATCTGGCTCAAGCGGTAGCGCGCTCGCCTGGCATGCGTGCGGCCCGGGTTCGATCCTCAGCACCACATACCAACAAAGATGTTGTGTCCGCCGAGAACTAAAAAATAAATATTAAAAATTCTCTCTCTCTCTCTCTTCCCTCTCTCACTCTCTCTTTTAAAAAAAAAAAAACAAAACAAAAACCGAACACTTTAAAATTCAGTTGGTATATTAAAAGTACGGCAAAAAGCACAGAACAATTAAGACTAAGGATTTTTTTTACCATTTAACTAAACCCTATAACTAAATCCTCTTTAAAATTAAATATTTTTTTTTGCAACACCATAGGTGGAAGTAAGAATCATTCTAAATTTGAGTGAATATGTATATGCAGATTTTTGAGAAAAGAGAAAAATAGTCTGAAATTGGACTCGGGTTCATTGGCTATTGTTGAATAATACACCTCAAGAATTAAACCTAATTTGGAATTTTTTTAAAAAAGGATTGAGTGTTTATTATGGCTATTTTCTTTTTAAAATTTTTTACTTGTTTAGTTATATAGAACAGTAAAATGGATTTTGACATATCACACATACATGGAGTGTAACTTCCCATTCTTGTGATTGTATAGGATGTGGTCACACTGGTCATGTATCATATATGAACACAGGAAAGTTATGTCGGATTTGTTCTACTGTCTTTCCCATTCCCATCCCCGCTCCCTTCCCCCAACTCTGCCCTGTCTAATCCTGTGAACCTCCCCTTGCTGCCCACTGTGAGTCAGCATCCACATATCAGAGAGAACATTCGGCCTTTGTTTTTTGGGGGGATTGGCTTAAAGGTCACCTACTTACTCACAAATGCCAAAATTTCATTCTTCTTTATGGCTGAGTAATATTCCATTGTATATATGTACCATTATTATGGCTACTTTCAAAGAAAGTTTGAATGTGATTCTAGTATCTTTGAAGTTCTGTGTATTTCCTGACAAGCCCTGAAGGGTGATAGGGGAACTGCTGCAGGAGGGAAGAAGCAAGTCCAAGATTTTCCCACCCTGTTATAGGGAAAAAGGGACCAGCAAAAGGTCTAAGTTTTTTTTCTTCATATAAGTAAAATGCATATTCCTCCCATTATAACTGTAAGTAGTATTTTATGTAATAGATATTGTCATATTCTAGGAATGGCCTATAACATATATGTTTCCTTAACCAGGTTGCAAACATTTTCCACTGTTAATAGCTGAATAAGAGGCTGGGGATGTGGCTCAAGCAGTAGCGCGCTCGCCTGGCATGCATACGGCCCGGGTTCGATCCTCAGCACCACATACAAACAAAGATGTTGTGTTCGCCAAAAACTAAAAAAAAAAAAAAAATAAAAAAATAGCTGAATAAACTGGGCATGGTGGCAATGACTGTAATACCAGTGGCTCAGGAGGCTGAGGCAGGAATATCACGAGTTCACAGTCAGCCTCAGCAATGGCCAGGCCCCAAGCAACTCAGGGGTCAAGTGCCCTTGAGTAAAATCTAAAAACTCTAACCTCAAAGAAATGGAAAATAGAATGGAGATTACAAGAGGCCCAGGGAAAAGTGGGAAAGAGAAGGAGCAGAGGTTGATAAACGGGTTCTAAGTTAGGCAGAGAGGTTCTGGTGTGCTATAGGGTACCTAAAGAAAACAATGCACTGTGTGTTTCAAAAAGTTAAAAGAAATGATTTTGAGTTTTTACCATAAAGGAATGATGGCTAGGTGCAGTGATGCATGCCTATAATCCCAGTAGCTAGGGAAGCTGAGGTAGGACGATTGTGAGCTCAAAGCCGCCTCAGCAATTTAGCAAGGCCCTAAGCAAGACTCTGTGTACAAATAAAATATGAAAAAGGGATGAGGATGTGGCTCAGTGGTTAAGCACCAAAAAAGAAAAGAAATGATGTTTGAGGAGATGGATATACTTAACCTGATTTAAACATTATATGGTACCCCATTAAGTACAGAATTTTTATGTTTTTATGTATCAGTTAAAAAGTAAATTTTAAGCTGGGCACAGTAGCACACGTCTGTAATCCCAAGTTCAAAACCAGCCTCAGCAAAAGCAGGGCCCTAAGCAACTCAGTGAGACCCTGTCTTTAAATAAAATACAAATTAGGGCTGGGGGTGTGGCTCAGTGGTTCAGTGCCCCTGAGGTCAATCTCCAGTAATCCCCCCAAAATAAGTAAATAAATCCTAAAATAATGAATCCCCAAAACAAGGATTATCCCTTCCCCTGTTAAGGTCCAGGGGAATACTTATCATGTCTATAATCAGAAATAAAAATAATTTTAAAACAAAAGGAAAAACAGCTGACTCAAACTTCATAATGGGTCATCAAAGTAGTCTTAAAGATAGCAAATATAAATTTTCTTTTCAAGAGAAAAGGAGTTTTCTAATCATCACAAACTTCAAATTATATTATAGAAGGTTTCTTAGAAACTATTCAGAAGGCCAATGACTTTTGAGGTCACAAACCATTTAATCAAGTGAGACACACCCACTCAGCATGCAGACACTGCCTCTACCCATCCCTCTCAATTGCCTATTCGACCAATAAACACTGCTGCTTTCTTTGAAAAACTGAACCTAACTGAACCAACCAATTAGCCCTCTCGATGAGTGCACTATGTGCTTATAGGGTACCTGGGCCCTCCCTCAAAGTGGGCAAGTCTGCCCTTGCTGAACATCCAAGTTTTAAAATGCTACCTTAAAAACAGTTACCTATTTTCCCCCAAGAATTCTTTTAGAGAGAATTTTGAATACCACAAATTACTAGAATCTTTCAGAACTAACTAGTGAAAATCAAATATTCTTTCACTTGATACAAAAAAAGTATTTAAAACAAAAATTCTTATTCCTAGGTCTAAGTAGTTACATTGTTTCTGAAAAATCTGGAGGCCTTCAGGGCTTCTTATCAGGCCCTGCCAAACCTGAGCAGGTAGAATGGCCATTCCAGCTATTCCTCCTGTTTCTGCCTCAGACTCAACTTCTTTCCTCAACTACTATCACATTAATTCCCCAGTTACAATTTCCCTTCAATGGAAACAAAAGCTAGTAGCTATTTAGTAAACCACCCTTCATTAGTTATTTATTTGACTTCCTCTAAGAAGCAAGACCAACACTTTGTTCTTTCTACTTTGCCCGTCTTGCTATTTAAAATAATGTGTGGGGTGCAGTGGCATACCCCCCTAATCCCAGTGGCTCTGGAGGCTGAGGCAGAAGGATTACAAGTTTAAAGCCAGCCTAGGCAACTTATTGAGGCCCTAAACAACTCAGTGAGACCCTGGGGCTGGGGATATAGCTCAGTGGTTAAGTGCCCCTGGGTTCAACCCCCAAGTACTAAAAAAAGAAAAGAAAACTTGTGCTCCAGTGCCTCCTGGAGATAGAATCCTACTTATTCTAGCGACTCTTATACTTCTAAGATATCATTAAAATAATTCCCAAAAGAAGAAAGTTCAAAACTGTCTCAAAGGCAGATAATATCTTTTCCTTTCATACTAGTTAACTGATTAAGAAAGGTAAAATGAAAAGTCCTTTTTGTTTGTTTGAGATGGGGTCTTTCTAGCTGTGGTGCCCAGCCTGGGCTGGGCTGAAGCTCCAGCCTCAGTTTCCCAAGTAGCTGGACTTACAGGTATGCTCCATAGTACACAACTTGAAAAGTCGTTATTTTTTTTCTTCTAATAAAATTTTTCTTTTTTCTTTTTCTTTTTTTTTTCTTTTCTTTTTTTTCTTTTTTTGCAGTGCTAGGATTGAACTCTGGGATGTTCTACCACTGACAGATATCATTAGTTCATTTTATTTTATTTTTTTGAGTCCAAGTCTTGCTAAATTGCTCAAGGTGGCCATAAACTTGCAATCCTGCTTCAGCTTCCGGAGTCACTGGAATTACAGACATGCACCACCACTCCCAGCATTGGGAGTGCTGCTAACATGGAGTTTTAAAAACAAACAATCAGGAAAATTTTTTACTTCAGGTACAACCAAACCATGTCATTTATTTAATGAAATGTTAAATTTACAGAAACTCTTGGTAATTAAGATCACTGGAAAAATGTAACTCACTGTTGAGAAAATTTCCTCAAATCCTCTGAAGTCTTTAAAAATAAGACAGAGCCAAGCACAGTGGCCTGTAATCCGAGCCCGAAGCTCTGGAGGCTGAGGCAGGAGGATGGTGAGTTCAAAGCAAGGCACTACACAACTCAGTGAGACTCTGTCTCTGATAAAATACAAAATTGGGCTGGGGATGTGGCTCAGTGGTTGAGTGCCCCTGAGTTCAGTCCCTGGTATCCAAAAAAAAAAAAGGGGGGGGGTGGGGAGGGGGATAAAAATAAGACAGAATTCTCGGCTTGGGATGTGGCTCAAGTACTAGCGTACTCGCCTGGCATTCGTGAGGACCTGGGTTCCATCCTTAGCACCACATAAAAATAAAATGAAGATACTGTGTCTATCTAAAACTAAAAAATAAATGTTTTTTAAAAAAGACAGAATTCTTTATCAAGATTCATTTTAGTAAAGTCCTACAAAAAGATAAAAGGATTGAATTACATAAAATCCCAAGTTTCTTTCTTTCCTTTTTTTTTTCTTTTTTGGTACTGGGTTTGAACTCAGGAGCACTTAACCACTGAGCCACATTCCCAATCCTTTCTTTTTTTGTATTTTATTTAGAGACAGGGTCTCACTGAGTTGCTTAGTGCCTCACTAAACTGCTAAGGCTGGCTTTGAACTTTCAATCCTCCCGGATCCTCCCGGCTCCACTTCTTGAGTGGCACTGTGCCCTACCCAAAGGTTCTTTTATTTTTTTTTTTTAATTTTTTAGTTGAAGTTGGACACAATACCTTTATTTTAAATACTTTTATGTGGTGCTAAGGATCGAACCCAGGGCCTCACACGCGTAGGCGAGTGTTCTGCTGCTGAGCCACAACCCCAACCCCTCAAGGTATCACTTTTTTTTTAAATATTTATTTACTTATTTATTTTAGTTTTCGGCGGACACAACATTTTTGTTTGTATGTGGTGCTGAGGATCGAACCCGGGCCGCACACATGCCAGGTGAGTGCGATACTGATACCGCTTGAGCCACATCCCCAGCCCCCAAAGGTTCTTTCTAATTCGAATTCTGTCAAAGTTTTCCAAAGGCTAATTGTCACCCTTTACCTCAAAATCTGATCCTCCTCCCAATCATCTGAATGGAAAAATCACTGCTTTACTGTTTAGCTCTTCTGAAAACTACTGACATCTCTAAACAGTAATGTCTGATTGTTTTCAAACTCCTTCCTTTAACACCATCTATTTAAGTAAACTCAACCTGAATCTAAGAGTTGACATTTTAGCATATGCATGCATCTCAGAAGCATACTCTAGGGTATATGGAAATCTTAAGTTTGTTACCTCTCTCCTGCTTATTAAAAGGCAAATATTAGGTTATGTGAGGAAATGTATTTATCTCTACCACATTACACTACATATTTAATAAAAGATTGACACACACCTATATGCCTAACAGTTTTTTTTTTTTTTTTAGTTTAAGGATTGAACTCAGGGGCACTCCACCACTGAACCACATCTCCAGCCCTATTTTGTATTTTATTTAGAGACAAGGTCTCACTGAGTTGCTTAGCTCCTCACTTTTGCTGAGGCTGGCTTTGAATTTGCAATCCTCCTACCTCAGCTTCCCAAACCGCTGAGATTAACAGGCACTCGGCTATGCCAAACATCTTTATGTATTGTGAGACACAGTTGGCAAGATTTCCCCCAGAACATAAGGAAATATAGGTAGTGGTTTCAGTCTCTGTAATTGAACAAAAGCAACTTTAAAATATTTTTAATATACTCTTGCTCTCATTAAGTTGATCTGTCTTCTGCATAAGAAAAAGAATGAAGAAAAACACAAACAATATGCCTCTATATGAATGTACAGATCTACAGGTCTGAAGTCTGTTTTTAAGACTCTGGAAAACAATTTTCTAGAGTGGACATTGCAGCTCTTAGAGCATTCCATTAGACCCTTCTTCCAAATACCATCCATGTGCCTTGAGGGAAATTGTTCACTAAAGTATGTTCCCAAAATTCCACCAGATGTTACAGTCACAGATTTTTCATTAGTAACTTGACACTCCCTCACCTTATTAGTTGGGAACCTCTGAAGAAATATCATGCCTACAAATGCTAAATTAAGATATTATGGAAAGGGAGAAATTGCATTGACTATTTAATCAGAATAAAACTCCTGATGACTGAAAAGAACACTCAAATATACAGCACCTCTAACATGTGAACAGTTTTCTCTTGACTTCTTTTCCCCTCCTCACTCATTCAACTGTGAAATGTTTTCTAACTCCAACTGTTAATTTCCCTATTACATTCTATACCACACCAATTTTGTCTTATTAGTCACTTATATTGCTAGGAAAACAACAAATTCTTCCACCACTTGTTTTTTATCACACCCTCTTTCACAAAATTATTTCTTAAAAAGTGAAAACTCACCTTTTGAATCCATGTACCTCTCTATCTTGACGTCTTACAAATTCATGGGAATCAAGTCTTTTTCACCTATTTTCCACCCTCTCCCACACAGTCTCAGTATCTCAAATGACCTGGAGAAATGCTTTTTTGTTTCATACCAAACAGTAACAGGCCTATCCATCACAGCTACTACTGTTGGGGGGTGGGGATTACCAAATATTTATGTTAAGGCCAAATTAAGATATCCCATCAAAAACTCCAACAGTCACACTACTGCTAAGGAAAACAGGGTACTTAAAAAAAAAAAAAAAAGTTTTCTTTAACATCTGAACAAGACTTATAAATACTAAAATCAATTAAATTATCACAACACTCTCTTCCAGTCACATTAATCTTGCATCTTTTCAACCAGTTCATTTTTAAGAACACTTTTCAGCAGAAGAGGCAGCCCTGAGAATTGGAAGGTTGATAATAAGTAATGTGAATTCAGAACTTTTCAAAATATTTTAGAACTGCCTGAACCTGGTTGATGATTCAACCTTGATTAATTAGTATAGAGACTTATCACAAGTTAGCCAACAATCCCGTGTGATAGCATTTCTGCTAGGTCAAAAGGATCACCTAATTCAACCTGGAGAGTGGGAAGGGGGTCTCACCTCCACAGGCAGCGTAAAAAGATAATGCTTTCTAGGCATCAGAGCAGGTTCACTGCCAGGTCCATGGTCCACTGTCCTGCTAGTGGAAGAAGTCTAGAATATGGTAGGCAGACACTGGGTGTGTTTCCACCTGGCACCATCTCCTAACTTTCTTTGCCTCCTGAGGACCCCAAGGGTGGTTTTCCTTGGGCGGTTGCAGGATTCTTATTAAAAGGACGCAACTACCTCGTGGGTTTGAGGAGGAAACCTCGGGTGAAAAAACCAGGAGCCCTTGCGCCGATCCTGCTTGGGTCCGAAGGGTCACTGACAGCCTCCCCTGGGGAGCCGCCCGCACTTCTGGCGGGATCAGGCAGAGGGAGGAACCGCGGGCTCCGGCGGAGCTCAAGCCTCGGGGGGAGGGGAAGACCTTCAGGCGCGCAGGGATGGGGAGCCCCGCGCCGCCCTTGAGCCTCGGGGCTTGGGGAGGCCGGGTCAGCGCGCGGACACGGCCGCCAGCACACCTGAACCACGCCGAGCCCGGCAGTCGGTCACCGCGACCTCGCCCTGCCCGGCCGCCCCCTGGGCCCGCCCGACGGCCGCCCCGGCCGAGCCCCGACGTCAGCTCGCGGGGTCCCGGCCCACCGCCCCCGACCCAACCCGGTCGCCCGGTCCCATCGTACCTGACCGGCAGCGGCTGCGGCAGCGGCGGCGGCGGCGGCGGCGGCGCTGCTCCTCACGTACCCGTTCCGCACTTCCCCGTTCGCCACGCAGCCGTTCGCGCGCGCTGGGCGGCGGCAGCAGCAGCCTCCGGGTTCCGGCCGCATCGTCCCGGCAGCACCAGGCGCAGGGAAGGCTCTGTAAGCAGCGGCTGCAGCTCCGACTCCCGCTCCGCACCGCACCCACCTCCCCGAAACCGGAAATGGCTGCAGCGCCGCCGCCAATTCCCGGTGCGGCCGTCACACGGAGGTGGGGCCCGCTCTCGGGAGGACGCGACTCGCCCAAGGCCCGGTGATGAAGGGGGACCCGGGGCGGGGCCAAGCCGCGCAGGGGCGAGGGCTTGACGGAGGCTGGCCAATCCGGAGGAGGAGGAGGCCGACCTGTGCTGCTTCCCAGCCAATCACGGGTAAGAGCAGCGCGGCTCTCCCGCAACGAGGGGGCTTCTCTAGAAGGGACTCGTGGACCTGGCACCTGATTGGAGACCCAAGCCAGGTCGTGTAGGGCTTGGCAGCCTAATGGTCCAGACTAAGGAGGAGGCGGAGTCCAGGAAAAAGTAACCAATGAGAGTGTGAGGGAAGAAAGAGGGGCTGAACCTGTCTCTAGAGCGGGTTCCCTGGTTCTCCCAGACAGGTGGTGCCCTCTCTGCCATTGCCTCCTGGGAAGCAGAATCCCAGCCCAAGACAGGCAGCTCATTATTTCATTAGTAAATGCCCCTGTGGGTATTAATAGAATAGCCTTTTTGACAGTCTCTCACCATTCTTCAATATGCAACACACGTTAACACAATTCTTAAGTAATAATTCAGATGCCTCTTCTTGTGCCCTTCACGTTTGTCCCTGTCAGGGTTTTCCCCACTTCCTTTTAAAGACTTTTCTTGAAAATCAGGAAACCTGTGCTGTGGATATGGCTCAGTGGTAATGTCTGCCTGGCTTGCATGAGGCCGTGGGGATTCAAAAAAGAAAGAAAGAAAATCAGGAAACCTTTCAACTCTGTCAACTAGACACTAAAATTTTAATATTTAACCACTTCGGGACTCAAATTTCTTGAAACGGATTTAATACTTTCTGCTTCACAGACTCATTGCTAGAATTATATTAGTAAAGGTTACGCATCAAAATATCTTACCTAGCCTAGGAGCATGGTAAATATTATTTTCTAGCTCTTTTAGTTCTGTCTTTGTAGAGTGGTTAAAAAAAAAAAAAAAAGAAGTTTGATCTACATTAAAGCAAGAGACTTTCAGTTACCCATAAAGAATTTAGTGTCAAGTTAAAGAGTATAGACTCAAGTCAGTCTGGGTTTCAATCCTGACTGTGCCATTACTAGCTGACTGACCTCTATTTGTCTTCCTCTGTTCAGTGGGGTTATAATAGTTGTCATCAGGATCTAATGAGTTAATACATGTAAGGTGTTTTGCCTAGGACCTAGCAATTAGGAAGCATTCATTAAGTGCTAGTTATTACTAATTGATGACTGCACCTCATAGAGTCCCTGCATTTTCCCCCTACTCTCCTGGAGCTTTAGAAACAGGTTGATAAGGAATCAGTTTTGCGTGGGGAACTGAACAGTAAGAGCAGGTGGGGAAGACACCTATTTGAATGGACAAACATTAAGATCCTGAAGTGAACATAAGTCAATGGATTAAGGTAAAAAAAAAAAAAAGAATATTATGCACCATGAAACTGACATTCCAGGTAGAGACAAGTGCACATATAAAGAAAACAATAAAAGGCTGACCCAGGCCAGGAGGAACTGGGTGACAGGACTTCTGGTGAGGAAGGATGGATGACAGTGGCAAGTCAAATTTCCACATAGTAAGTTTTCAGGGCAGGAATCTGTTGGAAGCAGGAGCAGGACCTAAGAGATTTTATTGAAGCTTAGATAATGAGCTGAATGAATCTTGAGAAGGCTTGAGAGGATGATACAGAACGAGATGGATCTTGAGGATTAGCAGGATTTGGAAAACAAGAACTGAGAAGGAAAGGGAGGATGTTCTAGAGAGAGGGTACCTGCAAAAGCTCAAGTGCAGAGGATTGAAAGAGCAAAGTCTGAACTGGAGCCTAAGAAGAGTAAAGGTACCTGGCTAGATTAGAGGGATCCTGTTAGCCAGTCCCACCTTCCTGAAGGGAGGACTCCAGCTCCTTATCTTGTTCTGCCACTTACTCATCATGTGTGGTCTTGAGCCAGTCATGTATACCCAGCCCTGGTTTCCTCACTCATCTTCTGAAGTTAATACCTGTGCTACTTACCTCACAAACGATTGGATTGCTCCATATGCCATTGCTAAATCGAAAAATGGATGTCTCAGTAGGCAGTAGGAAACACTCCAGGCTCCAGGCTTGTGAAAGGTGCCTCATCATCCTAACTTTATAGAATTCATATGCAAAGTTCTGTGCTGGACTCAAGAAACATAATTCTCCTCTTCCTTCAAGGTTGCTCAAGCCACTTTAGCTACAAAGCCTTTCTTGAATGTCAGCCTCCCTATAACATTAGGAGGTTGACGTTCAAGGTGTCCATTACAAGAAGATAGAACCTAGGAATAAAAAGAACAAACAATAATACTTTGGAATGCAAGTTAAAGGAGAAGCTCTCCTGTATAGTAACAGGGATTGCTTCCTAGAAGAGAAATGAAATGAAAGAAACCAGGCATTTCACAGGGGGAGTAGCCAGCCTGCACTATCAGACTATCAGATAGGAATTTTGGTTGCACACAGTGCAAGTCAACTTTCGCTGACTGACATGGAAGATAATTCACTGGAAGGTTATCGGCAGCTCAGAGACTTGGCTGAAGCTCCAGAAGGCCAGGCAGCAAGGACCACGACAAGGCTTTGTGGCAGGAACTCTGCTGAGCAGGTTCAATTACTTCCACCCAGCCCTTCCCTCCTTCAGTGGCTTGGTCAGGGGTCAGAGTCCTGCGGAGAGCATCTGATTGACTGAGTTAGGTCACACCACACAGAAGAAGGATATGGCTCCTTCACTTTCACTGGTAGAAGAGACCTACCAACATTCACCCTCCAAGAAGAGGATACACAATGAGGAAAGGTGATTTCCCAAAAGGAAATTGGGGACCAAATAGAAAAAAGGAACGGACACCCAACAAGCAAAAATGATGAATGCCCACTTTATCTGTAAGACCAAAGAAGAATCACAGGATAAAAAGTGCCCTTTAGAAGTGATCTGCTTCTGTCAACACCAGAGCTAGACCACTCAGAGCTACTTTCCGATCCTGACTCTGAGACCTTTATTTAGTCTTCTCTTTTCAAACTTCCCATGCTTCATTCATTCATTTCTCTATTTTGGTCACTCACTTAACAAATATATATATATATATATATATATATATATAATTTTGCTGAGCATCCTATCAGATAACACAACTACAAGGATAAGCAGAAAGTATAGGGTCTCTGCCCTTATGGAAATCTCAGTCTTCATTTATAAGAAATGGGTCTCTATTTCCTTTACATTATTCCTAATCGAATACAACCAGGAAAAGAGACTTACTGCTCTCCCTGGAATTCTGACCCCATTTTTGCAGAAAAACCTTAGATAATGTTTTTTGATCACTTTTGGTGGCAATATTTATATCCACAAAACTGGGCAGACTCTGGAACAAGAGCTAAGAATTGCATTATTATTGGGAGGACTGAGCTATTTAAAGGAATGATTGCATGCATATATGAAACTTTAAAAGGAATAATAGGAGCTGGGAATGTAGCTCAGTGGCAGAACACTTATCCATCATGCATGAGGCTCTGGGTTCAATACCCAGCACTGCAAAAAGAAAATAAAAAAGAGGGATCATAGTTTCTGATTACGCACCTACTGGGTGCCTGCTGAGCATCCACTAGAGCAATTTTAATCTGTGTTTAACAAGGCATTGCAATAGGTGCTCTGTAGTAAGATAGATGAGCACTCCAGGAATTGGCTAGAACCTGTGTCTCAATGGCAGGTCTCTGCCCTTGTGTTTCCTCTGCTCCAGAAACACCTCTGAACTTCCAACTGAACTGCCACACCCTACACTGCCATCCTGAATTTCCTGTGGGCACTCATCCAGCTGAATGTTGCAATTATCTGAGGTTCTGTTTCAGGAAGTGAACTTTTGCTTCTGGCTCCAGGAAGGAGAAAAAGGGGTGGTGATCGAGATAACAATTATGATGATAGTGGTAGTGTTAGGATGTTAGGATTCTGACTTGCAGTTTTGAACTGAATTCAAAATGAATTTATAAAAGAAGATTTATTGGTTCTAATAAACAAAAAGGCCAGGCATGTATACCCAGCCCTCGTTTCCTGGCACATCTGACTGTTTCCCTGTATCCCAGTGAAGTCATTAGGAATTTGTCTTCATCCTTGGTTTGGTATTCCTCGTGGTTGACTTTATTGCCATATTAGTTGTCACCACATGATGACATGTTACATAGCAAGCAAGCTTGCCATGAGTAGCTTTAAAATCTTAGCCAAGGTGCCAGACACAGTGGTGCAACTCTGTAATCCCAGCAGCTCAGAGGCAGGGAGGATTGCAAATTCAAAGCCAGCCTCAGCAACCTAGAAAGGCCCTCAGTGACTTAGCAGGACCGTATCTCAAAATAAAAAAGTTTGGGGATGTGGCTCGGTGGTTAAGTGCCTCTGGGTTCAATCTCCAGTAACCAAAATAATAATGATGATGATGTTAAAAATCTCATCCAAGGGGCTGTGAGTGTAGCTCAGTGGTAGAGTGTTTCCCTAGCATGTGGGAGCCCCTGGGTTCCAGCCTGGCATCACAAAAAAACAAAAACAACAAAAAGCTCAGCCAGGAGACAGTCCTTTTTTTTGGTAATCCCCCCTGAGGTAGACTCCCATTGCCTCAGATGGATGTTGAATTGATTGGCCAGGCCTGAATCTTGTACCTACCCACTCCACCAGTTTGAGGCCAGTGCTTTCCCGACTGGAAGAGATGGGTATTGTTACCATATAAAAGTGATAGGCAGCTATAATTAACACAGGACCATTTTACTGACCATATTGGATATGATGACAGCAAGAAGCAGGAAGCAGGGATGCATAGAAGATTCTCAGCATTTTAGGCAATGTTACAGGGAAAAAAACTCACTCTCTTTCCCATAACTCTTTTTGTATTTACCTGGCTATGCTATATATTCTTAGATTTTAAAAATGACATCTTTTAGGGCTGGGGATGTGGCTCAAGTGGTAGCGTGCTCGCCTAGCATGTGTGAGGCGCTGGGTTCGATTCTCAGTACCACATAAAAATAAAGACTAAAAAATAATTTTTTTAAATGACATCTTTTAAAGCATAACACCTTTTATTTCAATCCTGATCAATGTTTTCCATTCTGACCAATCTATGCCCACATTTTAGCTGGTTGCTTCTGCACTGTCCATTCCACTTTTCCTTCATGAGTTAGTATGTATGTATGTATGCATGCATGTATTTATTGGTAGCTGGGCTTGAACCCAAGGGCACTTAGCCACTGAGTTACATTCCCAGCCCTTTTTATTTTTTATTTTGAGAGTCTTGCTAAATTGCTTAGGGCCTCACTGAGTTGCTGAGGTTGGCTTTGAACTTGGGAACCCCCTAGCTAGCTGGGATTGCACCACCACACCGAGAGTAATATTTATTTATTTAAAAATGAGTTAACTTTTGCCCAAACTATTGCCACAGAAATGGGCTCAGGAGTTTGTTGATTCAATGATGATTAATGATCAGGGGAAAGAAACCTCTCTGTTCTCCCAAGGGAGTGGTAGATGAATGTGAAGCTTACAAGTGATACATGGAAAGACACCGAAGAATGAAACCTGAATCAGGGCCTGATGAGGTGGTGCACACCTGTAATCCCAGTGACTCCAGAGGGAGGCAGGATAATAGTGAGTTCAAAGCCAGTCTCAGCAATTTAGTGAAACCCTAAGGAATTTAGCGAGACCCTACCTCAAAATAAAATATAAAAAGGGTTGGAGATGTGGCTCAATGGTTATATGGTTATGTGCTCCTGGGTTTAATCCCTGGTACCAAAATAAATAAATAAATAAATAATGAAGCCAGTATCAGGAAGAAGTGGGTGGAGTGCATCAAGACACGTGGAGTTGGTGGTCTGATAGAACCGTGCCTGAAGCCTAGACTAGACATTTCTTTGTTTATGCAGGTTGAAGTTTTATGGGCTTTTTGTTTCATGGTGGAACTTAAAGCACTCTAACTCTTAATAGTTTCTCAGCAGATTTTTTTAGAGCATTACTGAAGTATAATTGACATTAATCTAACTGCATCTTCAAGTGTATGATTTGATGAGATTTGAAATGTGTACACCTATGAATTCATCTTCACGATCAAAATAATAAGCATGTACATCATCCTCAAAAAGTCTCCTGGTGCCTTTTGGAATCCCTCCCTGCTCTGTCACCCTCCCTTTTATAGTTTTAGTAAATATCCGGCGTCTTTCAAAGGTCCATATGTAAAATCCTCAGCATGGCAACCTTGAGAGATGCTGTGGGCCTTTAAGAGGTAGGGCCTTTAGGGGGAGGTTATTAAGTCATTGGGGCATGGCTTCAAAGGGGGAGTATGGGACCCCCACCCACCCTGCTCTGTTTCCTGGCTTCAGATATTACTGCCAGTTGCTGCTAACCATGACACATGCTCCCACAGTTGCCATTACCACTGGCCTAAGCCAATGGGGCTGCCTAATCTTGAACTTGAACCTCCAAACTATGAGCTAAAAATAAGTCTTTTCTCTTTATAAGTTAGCTGCATCTGAAATTTTGTAGAAGAAATGCAAAGCCAATACATTCCCTGTCCAAGATTTTATGTCATATAGCCTAGCTTGCATTTTCCAGAATTTTATTTAAATGGAATGATATAGTCCATTTTCTCTTTGACTTCTTTCACTCAGTATAATATTTTGGGATACATCCATGTTGTTGCTTGTGTTTTTGTTCCTTTTTGTTGATGGATAGGATATTTTCATTGTATGGATGTACAGCCATTTGTTTATTCATTCACCTGTTGATAGACATTTGTCTTTTTTCTAGTTTGGGGCTATTGTGAATAAAGTTGCTCTAAATCTCTGTGGGCAAATCTTTGCGTGGATATAAACCTTCATTCTTCTTCTTCTCCCACCTAGGAGTGGGATCTTTTTTAAAAATATATTTTTCTATTAAATGAAAGAAAGTTAGAATATAATATAGGCCAAAACAAGAAAAAGTAAAAGACACTAATAATATATCTTGATACATATCCTTCCAAGAATGATAATTAAGAAAATAGAGGGGCTGGGGATGTGGCTCAAGTGGTAGCGCACTCGCCTGGCATGCGTGCGGCCCCGGTTTGATCCTCAGCACCATATACAAACAAAGATGTTGTGTACGCCAAAAACTGAAAAATAAATATTGAAATTCTCTCTTCTCTTTCTCTCTCTCTCTCTCTCTCTCTTAAAAAAATAAAATTAAAAAATTAAAAAAAAAATAAGAAAATAGAAGAGTGGAGCTAGGTGCTATAGCACACGTTTGTAATCCCAGTGGTTTGGGAGGCTGAGACAGGAGAATTGCGAATTCAAAGACAGTCTCAGCAAAAGCGAGGTGCTAAGCAACTCAGTGAGACCCTATCTCTAAATAAAATACAAAAAAGGGCTGGGGATGTGGCTCAGCGGTCAAGTGGTCCTGAGTTTAATCCCTGGTACAAAAAAAGAATAAAAAGAAAGAGAGAAAGAAAAAAGCAAAACAGATGGGAAGAGAATTTCAGGAAAATGAACATGATGAGCAGTCACCTAGAAACAAGACAGCCTACACTGAGCAGACCACATGTCATTTACTCCTGGTGCAGGTCCTAAAGCAGTGGTACTCAATCTGCAGTCGCATCATGACACATAGCTTTCAACACATGCTGTTTTATAGTTAAGGTACTTGTGTTTTCATTTGTGTTTGTTTTCTCATCCACTAAATAGTGATACATGCTTAGTTATCATGTGGGATTATTTATACATCTTTTCATGTATTTGTATGTGAGTCAAACCCTCAAATCCTTGTTCATGTTGTAGATGATTCAAAGCTTTCTTACTTTTCAATTCTTACCATTTTTAAAAATGATGCATCTATTTATAATCTTAATATTTTAAGACCTAATAACAGAGTGGGACTACAAGTTTGTTTGAATAATCAAAAAAGCAATTAGTGTACCATATTAATAAAGGACAAAACCCACACTTTTGGGGGTTTGTTTTTGGTACTAAGGATTGAATCCAGGAATACTCTCCAAATGAGCTACACCCTAGTCCTTTTAATTTTTTATTTTGAGGCAGAGATCTTGCTAAGATTTTTTTTTTGTGTGTGTGTGTGGTGCTGGGGATTGAACCCAGGGCCTTGTGCATGCGAGGCAAGCACTCTACCCACTGAGCTACATCCCCAGCCCTTGCTAAATTATTTAGGGCCTTGCTAATTGGCTGAGACTGGCCTTAAACTTGTGATTCTTCTGCCTCAGCCTCCTGAGTCACTGAGATTACAGGTATGCATCATTGTGCTTGGCCATCTAGTCACTTTAATAGTCACACAAAAAAGCATATGGCAAAATCTAACACTTATTCATCATAAAAGCATGCCCTAGGAAAAGAACAGAATTTCCTCAACATAATAAAGGGCATTTACAAAGCACAGTTAAAATTCAAAGTGGTTAAAGTCTGAATGCTTTTATCCTCTGAGATCAAGAACAAGAGAAGAAGGTTAGCCTTCAACACTTCTATTCAACTTGTACTATAACTTACAGCCAGGGCAATTAAACAAGAAAGTGAAATAAAAGGCATTCAGATTAGAAAAGAAGGAAAATGATTTCTACTCACAACAATTTTTTTTTTGTACCAGGAATTGAACCCAGGTCTCTTAACCACTGAGCCACATCCCAGGCCTCTTTCTTTCTTTCTTCTTTAATATTTATTTTTTTAGTTGTAGTTGGAAACAATACCTTTATTTATTTTTTTATTGATTTATATTATGTTGTGCTGAAGATCGAACCCAGGGCTTTGCACATGCCAGGCGAGCGCTCTACCGCTGAGCCACAACCCCAGCCCCTTTCTTTTCTTTCTTTCTTTCTTTTTTTTTTAAATTTAAATTTGAAACAGGATTGTGTTAAGTTGCTTAGGGCCTCACTAACTTGCTGAAATAAATAATGAACTTGCAATCATTCTACCTCAGCCTTCTGAGCCACTGGGATACAGGAGGGCACCAACATTCCCAGCACAACGTAATCTTATACATAGAATATCTCAAGGAATCCAATAAAAAATATTGGGAATTATCAACAAGTTAAACTGACTATAGGATACAAGATTAATACACAAAAAATGGCTGCAGTTTTACAAACTAAAAATAAACATTCTGAAAATGAAATCAAGAAAACAATTCCATTAACAATATCGTCAAAAAGGATAAAATACTTTAAAAACTAGCAAAAGGCTGGGCAGGGTGGTTGGAGCATGCCTAGAATCCTAGCAATTTAGGAGGCTGTGGCAAGAGGATCACAACGTCAAGGCCAGCAATACAGGTGTGATGGCAAAACCAGATCTGGTCGTGAAATGAAATTATAAAAACACTGTGGCAAGAAACCAATGCCTGGGGAAAGGGTCAGATCCCCTCCTCTCTCTCAGCCTTTCTCCAGGAAGCCTACTTATCCAGGGTTCCCTACCTTTTGGATTGTAAATAAACTGCCCTAGGAGTCTGACTATCCCTCTTGAAACTTAACAGCTGTTTCATCTGACCTGTTTCTGTAAGCTTGCTTTCTGTTAGAGACCCTGCACCAGACCCTCAGCAGCATATATTAGGCCTTTTATTTTATTTTTTCTTTTTTAAGAGGAAAAAAGCCCCAGTAATTGAACGGGTCTAAAATAAAGCTAAATAACCTATAAATGTTGTGAGAAACTGTGGATCAGGGCTCAGAATTTGAAGTTTTGTCTTCCTCTAGGCCCACCCGCATAAAATAAAGTTTGGAGTTCTCGGAGTGTTGCTTGCCGCCTCTCAACCAGTCTGTTTCCCACAACACAGGCAGACCTTGTCTCAAAATTTAAAAAAAAAACAAAAAGGGGTGGCAATGCGTTTTAGGCAGCTTTTTCCACCACTATGTTCACTAAAAAGACCTGACAAACAATCTTAGAGAAGGAAAAGTGTATTTGGCGCTCAGAGTTTCAGAAGTCTCAATCCATAGCCCGCCAGCTTCATTGCTCTGGTCCCCAGATGAGGCAGAGCATCATAAAGGAAGGATGTGGAGGAGAGAAGCAGCTCCCAACGTAAGCGCCAATTAGGAAGCAGAGAGAGCTGTGCTCACCAGGGACAAAATATAAACCCTAAAGGCATGCCTCCAGGGACCCACCTCTTCCAGTCACACCCTCCCTGCCTACAGTTACCACACAGTCAATCCATATCTGAAGATTAAACTGTCTCTCCAAGGATTAAATCACACCTATCATAATCCAATCATTTCACCTTTAAATGTTCTTGCATTGTCTCACACATGAGCTTTTGGGGGACACCTCATTTCTAAACCACAAAAGAATGTAAGTCAGTGGCAAAGTGCCCCTGGGTTCCATCCTCAGTACCACAAAAGCCAAACAACAACAACAAAGCTAACTAAAAAGTATAAGATATATATATATATATATATACCGAAAACTACGGAATATTGTTAAAAAAAAAATTAAAGGAGGGCTGAGACTCTGGCTCAGCGGTAGAGCTTTTGCCTGGCATTATTGGGCCCTGGGTTCAATCCTGAGCACTGAAAAAAAAAATTAAGCAAACCTAAATAATGGAAAGATATTTCATTTTCCAAGATTAGAAGACTTAATATTATTAAGATGGCAGTGCTTCCCGAATTTATCGATAGATTCAATGCAATCGCTAACCTGGTCCATCTGCTTTTTTTGAGACATTATGGATCCTAAAATTCACATGACAATGTAAGAGACCCAGAATAGCCAAAGCAATCTTAACAAAGGACCAAAGGACCAAGAGGACTCATCTATTCCAATTTCACAACTTACTATTTAGCAGAAATAATCAAGACAGTGTGCTACTGGCATATCAATACATATATAGGACAGTATAATAAAATACAGAATCTAGAAATAAACCCTAACATTTATAATCAATTGAGGTTTTTTAATCTATTTTAATTTTTTTTAGTTGTAAATTGACCTTTATTTATTTATTTATATGTGGTGCTGAGAATTGAACCTAGTGCCTCACACATGCTAGGCAAGCACTCTACCAACTAAGCCACGACCCCAGCACTCATCTAAATTTTTAATAATAGTGTCAAGACAATTCAAGGGGAGGAATGAATTGGTCTTGTCAACAAATGGTTCTAATACACCTGGATATCTACATGTCAGGAATGAAACTGAACCCCTACCTCATACCATATACAAAAACCAAGTCAAAAGGGATGAAAGACCTACATGTAAGAGCTAAAATTATTAAGTCATTAGAAGAAAACATGGGCATAAATACTTATGACCACATATTACACAACTGGTTTTAGATATGATGCCAGACATACATAAACAGAGAAAAACTAGATAAACTAGATATAGTGGCCTCTGATCATGAGATTTCAAGGCAGATTTCAAAATACAAGGGTGAATCTAAGCTAGCTTGACCTGAGTAAGACTGCTGCATGTGCATTCCATGAGGGTACAAGGGGAGCAGGTATGGGAAGAAAAGGGATGTGTTCTGAGAACTTCTGAGAGATGTTGCTGGAATTAAAAAGACCCAAATAACACCCCCTTCCTCACCAAAGTTCTGAATCAATTAAGAAATAAGACAGGGGCTGGGGATGTGGCTCAAGCGGTAGCGCGCATGCCTGGCATGCGTGCGGCCCGGGTTCGATCCTCAGCACCACATACAAAGATGTTGTGTCCGCCGAGAACTAAGAAAAAATAAAATAAATGTTAAAATTCTCTCTCTGTCCCCCTCTCACTCTCTAAAAAAAAAAAAAAAAAAAAAAAAAAAAAAGAGCTGTTGGTCATTTAAAAAAAAAAGAAAAAGAAATAAGACAGAAGTGTCAGCCATTGTTGCCAAACTTAAACACACAGCTGAATTCCCAGGCGTGGGACCTGTATGAGTTGCACAGGGCCCTGACTTGCTTTAGTGCTCTGCTGTTACAACTGTGAAATTCTTAATACTTTTTTTTGCACCCACAAATTATGAAGCTCACAAAAATGTCACCTGGAAAAATGCAATTTTTCTCACAGTTACAAGTGATCTGGGAGCACATGGCCCATTGTGAAGGTCAGTTTCTCACCTCCAGTCCAGGTGTGGGGGCAGCCCTCCTTAAAGGGAAGTTGAATCTGCAACATGTGTACAAGCTGCTCTCCCAGTGGCCTGGTGGAGAGGGAGAGACAGAAACCAGACCCCATAATCCAGGACAGCTGCCAAATTACCCTTAACAGGTGGAGAAACATGTCCCACATCAACCAGGACCCCATTCCACCTCTGGGTGGGATAAGAAGAGGTGGAGAAGAGATCAAGAGTGACTAGATAAACCTGAGAAATGGAAAGAGGCATTCTTCCCTTCCTCTTTTAGAGATGGGGTCTCACTATGTCCCACCCCTAGGCAATTACTCTTCCAGTCTCACCTCTGCTTCTCTGAGGATCTGCATCCTTCTTTACTCTTTCGCTACAGACCAATTTCCACTGATGCTGCCCTAGCTGCATTTTCTGCTTTCAAGAAAAGAACTCAGTCTGCAACTAGCATTTCAAGGCCAGTTCCAAAGTCCAGAAGAGAGAACATGCTAGATCCAGCTGTGAGTCATGTACACTCTGGTCCAATTAATAAGGACATGAGGGCAAGGTCACATGCTCAAACATAGTGTGGAAGGCCCACTCTGGAAGGGTGTGTGTGTGCATGTGTGCACAGGAAATTCTTAGAGAAAGGGCAGGCACCAGCTAACTGATGCTCCAAAGTGTCTGCTTTGTTGACTGCGGCAGAAAGGAAAGGGGGTAAGAGTCGTGTTTGGGTAGGAGAGGGTGGGTAGGAAGGGGCCATTTTCCCTGGGAAAGATAAACAGATTCCAACAACAGGTAGAAAAGTTGAGAGAGGTAAGAATCAACACTGGAGGTAGCTGAGAAATTCCTCATTTAATCAATCAAAATTTAAGCAGGTGCGGTGGCACAAGCCTCCGATCCCAGCGACTTGGGAGGCTGAGGTAGGAGGATCACAAGTTCAAAGCCAGCCTCAGCAATTTAGAGAGACCCTGTCTCAAAATAAAAAAAAAATAAAAATAAAAATAAAAGGGCTGGGGATATGACTCAGTGGTTAAGCGCCCTTAGTGATGAGGAGTAAGAGAAAGAACAGAGAAGGGAGAGGATGAGACTTCACCAACCTCCAACCCTGTCCTCTCCCCTCCCCGCCAATAGTGAAAATCAGGTCGGCCGGTTATTTTAGGCTGAGATTCCTGCGTGTTTCCAGGCAATCGCTGGCAACAACAATTCTCTCTAGAAAGTTCAAGGAAACAGATTAAGGTCAGCCTTGATAGCAGTTCCCTGCGGGGATCAGAACGGGACTGGCGGCCAGGGTGCTGCCCTGCAGGTCGCTAGGCTCCTGCGCGGCCACCGAGGAGAACCCCGCGCCTGGAGCCTCAGCGCAGCCGGGCTGGGCGCGGGCCGGGCGGTCATCCCAGCGCCTCGCCCCTCGCCCCTCGCGCGGTGTGCGGGAAGGATCAGGGGCCGAGGACGGGCGAGGACGCCCCGGAGAGGGAGCAGTCCGGGAAACTGGAAGGATGTGTTTGGAGAAAGCGCGGGAAGGAAGTCGGGGAAGCCAGATAGGAGGGCGTGGGAGGGTCGGCCGCGGTTTCTGGGAAAGTCGAGCCGTCCCGGGGGACCCCGCTCTCCAACTCCCTCCGCCGTCGCCCGCCGCTCGCGGCCGGGGCGCACGCGCCTTCCGCGGCCCCGCGGGAGGGGGTGCCCTGCGGCTCCCCCAGGACCAGGCCCGGGGGCGCAGAGCAGCCCCGCCGAGGCTCTGTCCCCCAGTTGCAGGGACGAAGGAGCCACCCGAGGTGCGCGCGCACTGATGCGCAGAGAGCGGGAGGCCCCGGCGGAAAGCAACGTCCCAAACGCTACTGATGGATTTGATGGATTTGTTTTGTGTGGGTAAAGAGGCAGGAAAAACGCGTAAAAGTCGCCGCTGAACAATTGCGCACTTATTTGTAGGAAGGGGACTTTTACAATTTTTTTTTTGTATAAATGGACTTTTATCTGGAATCCTAACCAATAAAATTGATTTAAAACAATAACAACAAAAACAAAAACCCTACAGTTGCTCTCTTGTCCCTCTCTCCAATCCATCTTGGTGGGGGATTTTGAAAAGCTAGATCCCTACTCTTGAGTTACTGGTAAAGACCTGAGGTTCAGAGAGGCTGTGAGTTACACAGTCACACAGCAAAGAAGGATAAAAAGCCAACAGAAAACTGAACTGCAGGCCAAATTGTGCTTCTGCCTGTTTTTGTTCAGCCTGGGAGCTAAGAACTGGTCTTTTCCATTTTTAAATGGTTAAAAAGAATCCAAAGAATGACAATATATAGGGGGTTGAAAATTTATATGAAGTAAAATATCAGTGTCCATTAATGAATTTAATTACAAAAATTTATGTACAAGACCACACCCATTCATTTATGGCTCTACTACAAAGTGAGTAGTTGGAACAGAAACCTGATGGCAACGCCTAAAATATTTTCTGGCACTTTGCCGAATAGCCTTCAGTTTCCTGGCCTGGAGTTCTCAGCAGTTCTCGCCGGGGTACTACCTCCAAGGCCTTAGACACTGGGGAGAGTGGGGGGATGAGGGGTGAGTGAGGAAGGGAGACAGGATTCTGTAATACTGGAGTCCTTTGGCTAAAGGCTCAGAAACAAAAGGCAAGTTCAGGGTCAGCCTCAGCAGAACAGATAAAAGGGCTGCTCTAGTGTAGGGTATTCTGTGGCAATTACAAGATCAAGGACAATCTACTTTTCTGAGCTCTCCCGTGTTCTAATCTCTTTTCTGAGCGCGAGGGGGATTATTAATAGTTCCTAGGGCACCTCACAAGAAGCTCACGCTGCTTTCAGAAAATTATGAAAACTCTAGCAATCACAGTTGACATTGTCAACTTCTTTCCAGTCTCTATTACATTAGCTAACGTCTAAAGAACACGTCTCCTGCTCCAGGTGCTATGCTAGGTATGTTTCAAGTATGGTTTTCTCTTTGGAATAGATTTTAGTATTATCCCCATTTTGCAGATGAAGAAATCGAGGCTTAGGGAATCGAATGTCTCACAGCTACAAAATGGTTGCAGTCAGGATTCAGACTTGGGTCAGTGTTATTTTATTTTACTTTGAAGTGCTATGGATAGAACCCAGGTTCTCACACATGCTGGGCAAACACTCAGCCACTGAGCTACACCCCCATTCCTGTCTAATGTTAGAATGTGCCCTTATGCCCCACACTGTACTGCCAATGGCCGGGGTTACACACATCATAGTCCATACAATGTCTGCAAGAATGATGCAGTGAATAGGTCAAGGTTCACAAAGAAAAGGGAGACCACTTGGAAAAGTATTTGAAAAGAGGGAGTTTAATGCAAAGAATTGGTAACAGAAAATCTGAGAAGCTTACAGGGGACAGTGACACAGCCCTGAAATAAATAGGATGCTACCATTGTCCCTGAGGCAGAAGGGGGTCTTAGGCTGCTTGGGCTACTATAACAAAATACCATAGACTTGGTGGCTTAAACAACAGAAATTTATTTCTTATACTTCTGGAGGGTGGGAAGTCCAAGATCAAGATCTCGTCAAGGTTTCATTCTGAGGCCTCTTTTCTTGGCTAGTGGACAGCTGCCATCTTGCTGTGTGCTCATATGACCTCTCTGTCTACAGCCAGTGATCCCTCTGCTACCTCTTTCTGTAAAGACACTAATCTCGTCAGACCAGCACCCCAAACCCATGTCTCATTTAACCTTAATTACCTCCATAAAAGCCCCATCTCTAAATCTAACTACATTGGAGACCATGTACCTGTGAGTTTGCAGGAGGACATGAATATCCAGTCTGTAACAGAGGATGAAGAGTGGGAGTGATGTTATGAAGCCCAAGGATGGGAATCAGTTGGTGAAAATCAGAAGTGCAGATGGCCAGGTCAGCAGGAGCTGGAAACACAGAAGAGCTTCAGCTACTGCTGAAGATGCTACACAGGCAGAGAGAGATGGGGAAATACCCTGCCTGGCCTTGTCCTTTCTCCCACCATTAATCGCTCCATTGGCTAATCAGAGCAGTAATGAGCTGATATGGAAACCCTGGAAGTGCAGTCTGTAGGAGCCAGCCCCATTTTGATATAGAGCAGGAGAGGAAGAAAGTAGACCTCAAGCAGTGTCATAGAATTTCCCCGGCTCTCTGCGTAACACCCAACATTGAGACTGTGGTTATTCAAAGCACTACCGTGACATAGTCCTTGCTTACCAAGAATTCAAAAAGAGTTAAATTCAACATCCACATGATGAAAACATTTCTAAAATATATCATTATTAAGTTTTCTTTTCAAGCACCAGAAGCTATGTGCAGTACAGTTCTATTTGTGTGTGTTTGAGAGTGATTAGTGCCAGCTGTTGTAAAAAGCAACCTCAAAGTCTCCATAGCCTGACAGCATTCATTGCAGATTATTTTCCACTCGTGGGTTATGGGTTTTTCTAAGTCGTTCCTTTCCGACGGGTGACTCGAGGATCTGGAACCCTCCCATCATTGTCCTTGCCATCTCCGAGTCCTTCATTCCCAACCATAAAAACAGAGCAGTCAGTGTGCAGAAGACAGGGAAGGTCCTCTAGGGACTCCTCCTGAGGACCATGTATACTACTTCTGCCCATTGTTCACGGGTCAGAGCCCAGTCAAATTGTTCCAATTCATTTGGAAGACAGTTAGGAAATGTAGGGGACGGGTTTGGTGGAATTGAGGTACTACCTTGTTGTTATTTTGTACTGGAGATTGAACTCCGAGGTCCAGTCGTGGTGGTAACTCTAGGCCAATGGGGCAGGATAGAGGAAGTCAGTCACTGCATCTTCCCTCTGGCCCTTTCCTTCTTCTCTCTCTTGCTCTGCTTCCTGACCACCATGATATGCCCCCGCCTAGAATTTCCAAAAAGAACCTGTTCAGAGCTACAGGCTTTCTAATCAGTGGCCCATTTACAAGGCATTCAAATATATTCATAGACATGGCAGAAAAAAAAAATCCACTCCAAGGTAGGCTCCAAAGTCTACCTTGCCACAGTTATGCTGTGGTATCCAAATAAAGAAATAGAGAAGGCTTGGGAATTTGAATACCTGGAGGGGTCAGGCTGATAATTTAGACAGGAGAAGAGGATGATAAAGAGCAATTGACCCTGAGACTGGGGTTTAATAGGAAGGGAGGGGAGAAAACTGATAACTGAAGAATCCACCTGCTTTTAAAAGGAGCTACCTTTCTTCCCCAACCTCTTGTTGCTAATGTAAATGAACATTGTTGTTTGTTGTTTTGTTAGTTGAAAATCAGATTTTCATGTGAAATCTGCTGGTTTTAAATATTGACAACTAATTCGAAGCTTTCCAATGCTGTGTAAGACAAGCAAAACCCTTTTGTAGGTTGCATCGGGGTTATCAATCTATGATCTCTAAGATAAGCAATCAGGGTACATAAAGATCCTGAAGGAGGGAGGAGAAGGCTGTTGGGATGAGGTGGAGAGGGAGGACAGTGTGTGTGTGTGGGGGGGTACTTTGGAGAAAGGCATTGAAAAGAGGTGTTTGGGAAGTGCTACCTCTTCACTCCTCTTTTCCTAAAAGCTTCAGGAAAATAGTTTTTTTCCAGCACTGCTTGCTAATGGCAGTTGATCTGTGCTTTCTTTGTGTTACATGATTGTGTTGAGATTGTCTCTAAAAAGGCCCCAGTCACATCTGAGTTGTGATTGAGCCTCCACTAATACAGTTGGTTTTCAATACAGATTCTAGCAACTCAGAACTCGGGTCTTGATGGCAGGAAGAAGGAAGCTTGAGTCCTGGTTCCCCACTTATTTGCTCTATGCTTTTCTTTCTTTCTCCTTCCTCCCTCCCTCCCTCCCTTCCTCCTTCTCTCCCTTCCTCCCTCCCTTCTTTCCTTCCTTCCTTCCTGGGATTAAATCCAGGGATGCTCTACTACTGAGCTCCATCCCCAGTCCTTTTTATTTTTTAATACAGCGTCTCACTAAGTTGCCAAGGCTGGCCTCAACCTTGCAGTCCTCCTGCCTCAGTCATCTGAGTTGTTGGAATGACAGGTGTATGTCACTGCACAAGGCTCCTCTAAGCATTTCTGAACCTCATCTGCAAATTGGTCATAAGTATAATCCCTACCCTTTGGAGTTATAGAGTGTTATATGAGAAAATGAAGTTAAAACACTCAGCACGGTACTTAGCACCTAGTACACTCAAAACAATAATTGCAGTGACTATTATACTATTATATTATATATGGATACATACACATACATAATTATTATCATTTTTAATTATAAACCCACAGGGAAAGAATGTGCTGATCAGCAAACACAAGTAGCTGGTAAATCTGTTTTATATTTTATTTGAAAAATGATTAATCTGCTCTCCTGGTTTTTTTATGCATTAATCTTGCATGACTTGGGTAGTGTGAACCGGTAATTATCACTTTACACAAGTCTATGGTTTCACCTGGACAGAGTACTTTACTCCGAAGCCTCCGCCCGTCTGTGGAGCAGAGGGATTAACCCATGACCCATGGGCAGCAACCGAGTGTTATTAGGACCATTACTGTGGCCAATGCTGTGGTATGAATGATCACCTGCTCAAATGAATCTCTGAGGATCGCCTCCTACCCTCTGCCTCTGCCATCCTCTTCCTTGTCCTAAGGGGAAGTAAGGAAATTATCTGAGAGCCCTGCATTTTTTTTTTTTGAGGGTGGGAGGATATGAACTCCCTTGGAGCCTTGTTTTAATTGGTATAAAAAGTCTTTCCTGTGGCTTAATAAAGGTCATTTTATACATAGACCTTTTATGAACAATTAGTGTTAAGAACCTTAAGAATATTCTGGAACTAGAGGTTCCAATATCTCCTATTTTCATGACTCCCCAAGTGAAGTTAGAGAATTCTGTTGGAATGAATCTGGGTGGCTCTTGTAGTAGCATTATCATTTCAACCGCTGAAATACAGTTACAGAGAGGGAGAGAGGGGCGGGGGAAGAGGGAGGGGCAGAAACACTTCATTCATGATTTTGATTAAAATAAAATGATATAAAAGTTTCTCAGAAATGGAATGATAAACCCTGCACACTTGGCCAGTCGGGCATGCTATCAACTCAACTGGAGCCGTGGCTTATCTTGCTGAGGTGGCACCCTCAACTTTCCCTTTCTAACCTGAAACATTCATGTGTTTCCATTTGTTCAAAGTGTTACTTTCATAATCAGGAAGAAAAAAAAAGACATTTCCATTTTGAAGGGGGAAGGGGAGGAAGAAACAGATGTAGCCTAGCAACTTGAGCATTCCAGGTCCCCAAAAAAGTGTTTATTTAACACGTGTTGCCTAAATTAGAGAAAAGAGTGAAGCAGGAAGGCAGGAAGACAGGGAGAAGGAAAGAAAGGAGGGAGAGGAATCGGTGGTGGGGGGAGGGAGAAAAGCAGGGACCATGGGTCTGGGTCAGATCCCCTCTGTGGGGGGTGGGGGTTACACTGGGGTCCCAAGGGATCAGTCAGGTGTGTTGGTACAAACTCTTAACAGCCTGGGATAGTTGGGATGAATTAATTTAGAGATGGGGAATTGATGATCAGCTGTTTTGCAAAAAGTCCAAATTTACACCCTGATTCTTACTTTTTTTTCCAAATTTTTTTAGTCATCAATGGACCTTTATTTATTTATTTATGGTACTTAGAATTGAACCCAGTGCCTCAACACATGCTAGGCAAGTGCTCTACCCCTGAGCCTCGATTCCAGCGCCCCCTACCTGGCCCACCACCCGGCATGCTTACTCTTAATCTAAACTTCTTTCCAAGGCAAATGAAGTCCACAGCTTCTGCCATCCCTTTTTAATTATGTTAGACTGGCTCGGTATGGGGGCAACAAGAATTTTAGCCTTAGGTGGGAGATTTAGAATCAGCATTCAGACCAAGAAGAGAAAAATCGAGAAAAACTGTAGCAGGCAAACTAACCCTTCCTGTTTGTCATCCTGCTCAGGAAATAGACTGAGGGCCCACCAGGCGTCAGGCCCAGGGCCATGGAGTTTAATGCTGGGGACTCAGAGGCAAGGGTACAGGGCTCTGGCTGGAGGCTCTCAAGAAGCAGGAAACGAGGAGCCGTGGTGCCAGGAGCTGTGGTTGAGGAGGTGGCGTGGGGATCAGGAGAGAGCACTTGGTACCACAGGCTCTTGTACTTGCTATCTGTGTCACCCCTTCCCTGAAGCTGGGGTGACAGTAGTGCCTGGCTTTTAGGGTCAGCACAAGGATTTAATGAGCCCATGGAGCCTTCAACACAGGGCTGGGTGTGGAGTGTCATTAGTGATTGTTCTGTACCAAAGTACTTGGAGAAACCCAGTGAAAGGTGGTTGATGCTCCCACAGGGGACCAGAGAAAGCCACAAATGAGCGATGACGTGAGTCTTGGTGGTGGAGAAAAATGATTTGTTTTATGGACAGAGCTGGGTGGCTTACTTCCAGCAAAGGAGAGGCACGAAGATCTAGGTGTGTTTTTTGAAAAGCAAGCTCTTTGGCATGACTTCAGCATTGGGGTGTGTGCTGTGGTAAGCAAAGGCAAAGGAGGGTGCGGCAGTGTGTGTGTGTGTGTGTGTGTGTGTGTGTGTGTGTGCGTGTGTATAGCAGAAACAGTGTGTACATTGCATGAGTGTATGTAACCCAGGTGGCAGAGGGAAGTGTGTGGGAGTATGTGGAGGGTCCTGGCTGTGAGTGACCCCAGTGGTATGTTGAAGGGTTTTGTGTGATACCTGGTAGGCATGGCCTTGGGCTTTTCCTGGAGGTGTGTCAGGAAAGGGAGAGCTTGGAAGGCTTTGTTCTTTGTTTTTAAGGTTTCTAAGCAAAAGACAACAGAAAACAGATTCTGGAAGTGGTGGCCCTTTGGAGAAGGGGAAAGGAGCCTTTGGGTGTTGTTCCCTGACTGACCACTAGAGGGAGGCCTGGGCTGGGAAGTGGCGCACACCTGCCTGCGGAGGGGCGGCAGGCCCTGAGCAGTGGAGACCCCGAGCTCACATCCAAGTCCCCGCTCCCATCAGCCCCTCACAGCAGGTTGAGGCGCACTTGCTGGATTACAGATAAGGACAGGAAGAAAAGGAACATCCCTGATGTGCTATGGAAACCTGGACCTCAGTGCCATGTCCCCTTCCCAGCTAAGGCACATTTGCTCTCTGTCCCTACCTCCCATGCCACATATGTGGACACCCCACACCCAGCCAGCATGCCCTAACTTTGTCCATATCCCTCAAGCAGCTTTCCTGGGCCCAGGGCTGCACGTGCTAGCCAGAAGGAGAACCTGAGGAGGAGCCCTGTGCAGGCCTGGGCAGCAGACCCAGGGCCTCCTGGAGAGAGAGAGGATGCTGGAGTCCTGGTGCTCAGAGCAGTGAGCAAGGGAGTCAAGGGCATCAGGTGAGTATGGGGAGGCATCCAGCGCCTCATTTGGGGGTTCTTCTTCCTGCTCAGGAGGATGTAAGCCACCCAAGAAGTCAAAGTCTAGAATAATTAGTGAAGAACAAAAGACAAAGTCGGAAAGATAGTTTCAAAAAAATGAAGCGGCCTGCTCCCGGGGCTGCTGGGATGGTGGCGGAGTCCCAAGGCCTCCTGCCGCCGTCGGGCAGGGAGGCCAGCGGAGGCGGGGCCGCGGTCGCCCCTGAGAGGCGCCGCGGAGGCGGCGGTGGTGGCCCAGCCTCTTCTTTCCTCGCACAGCCAGGAGGCCCCTGCTCTAGGCCCGCGTCGCCATGGCCGCTGTTGCTGAAGCAGCAGGAGGAATTGAAACCACAGACTATGCTGGGCTTATTATTCCCCCTGCTCCTACAAAACCAGATTTCGATGGTCCTCGAGAAAAGATGCAGAAACTGGGAGAGGGTGAAGGGTCTATGACCAAAGAAGAGTTTGCAAAGATGAAGCAAGAACTGGAAGCTGAATATCTCGCTGTCTTTAAGAAGACTGTGTCCTCTCATGAAGTATTTCTTCAGCGGCTTTCTTCTCATCCTGTTCTCAGTAAAGATCGAAACTTTCATGTTTTCCTGGAATATGATCAGGATCTAAGTGTTAGGCGGAAAAATACCAAAGAAATGTTTGGTGGCTTCTTTAAAAGTGTGGTGAAAAGTGCTGATGAAGTTCTTTTTTCTGGAGTTAAGGAGGTAGATGACTTCTTTGAGCAAGAGAAGAACTTCCTTATTAATTATTACAATAGGATCAAGGATTCCTGTGCTAAAGCTGACAGAATGACCAGAACTCACAAAAATGTTGCTGATGACTATATTCACACTGCGGCCTCCTTGCAGAGCCTGGCTTTAGAAGAACCCACAGTCATCAAAAAATACCTATTGAAGGTTGCTGAACTGTTTGAAAAACTTAGGAAAGTGGAGGGTCGTGTCTCATCAGATGAAGATTTAAAGCTGACAGAGCTTCTTCCGATACTACATGCTCAATATAGAGGCTGCAAAGGATCTCTTATAAAGACGCACCAAAGCCCTCATTGACTATGAGAACTCAAACAAAGCTCTGGATAAGGCCCCGGTTAAAAAGCAAAGATGTCAAGTTGGCTGAGGCACACCAACAGGAATGTTGCCAGAAATTTGAACAGCTTTCTGAATCTGCAAAAGAAGAACTTATAAATTTCAAACGGAAGAGAGTGGCAGCGTTTAGAAAAAACCTAATTGAGATGTCTGAACTGGAAATAAAGCATGCCAGAAACAATGTCTCCCTCTTGCAGAGCTGCATTGACTTATTCAAGAACAACTGATCTATCTGCCTTTTCTCTGAAGGAAACAAATGTGAAAACTGCATCACTTGCACTTAAATCATTACCATAGAATATGATTAGCTTTGACTTTAGTTTAAAATTATGTGAATAAATATTTTGATTTCTAAAAATCTTAACACTTAACCATGTTGGTTTAAAAATATTTTTATTGCATGCAGCTTGGATATAACTAATCTTTTCCTTATGCATTTAATACCTCAGAGTGGGCAGAATCTAAATACTGGATTCTCCTGTAGTTTGTCTTCAGTTACTTAAGAAAGGGTGTGGAAGACATGTGCCTTCTGGAAATATGTAGAAGCAATCACCAGGCTCATGTCTGTCATCCCGATTCATGTGCCCATGTCCCTACAGACTGATCTGTCAGGAAGGTGCCAGTTCAACAAATGATAATAGCTACTTGTTACAGCTAACAGACATTCCATTCCTTCATTAGGGTTTTTTTTTTTCCTTGTTACTTTCATGTTTTTGAGTCACCTAAAGTGTTTGTATAATAACAAGGGCAAAAAAGATCTCATTTATCTTTTTAAAAACCCTTTGCAGTTCCATTTTTATAGTTGGGATATAAATATTTGAGGGGAGAGAAGTATGTAGGGGTATATATAGAAATAAACAGTATGGCCTGCTTTAAAGATGGCTACACAAAAAAGATATAAGCTCTTTCCCTGATGTTGGGGGAATGTGTGTTTGGGCTTTTGTTTTTTTTATAAAGTATGCAATAAAATAATAAATCATAAAAAAATGAAGCCCCTGATAGGCCCAGTCCACAGAGGATCTGGAGCTGGACAATTAGAAAATGGCTCCCGTGGTTTATTTAAGGGGGTACACCAAAGGCAGGGATAAGGTTTAGGCGTGGAGTCTTGCTTCCTGAGGTCTTGCAGTCCCCATGTTGATTGGCATCTTGGCTGGTCACACCCATCTCAGAGGGGCTGTGTGGCTGCAGCAGGTCACACCATCTCCCTGTGTGGGACCTTTGGCAGAGCTAGACAGGGCTCACAGTATGTCTGGGTGGTCAGCCAGAGGAAATGTCCACTGGAAGTTACCAGACACCAGATTTTATTAGGCTGTACAACATAGTCCACACACAGCCCAAGGATGGCTCTCAACAGGTGAGCACCTCCTTGAAGCCTGTGGGGAGGGAGGAGGCATCCACCAAAGTGGGGACACAAGGATTTGTCTTCTTTCCCCCAGCTCTTGGTATTTCTCCATCCCCCTCTTTTTTTCAGTGCTGGGGATCAAACCCAGGGCCTTGCATATACTTAGACAACTACCACTGAGTCATGCCCAGGGCCCAGTGTTTTCTGTCTTTACGTAAGATGTTGGTTACAAAGCCTAGCAGTATGTGAGTTTTCAACAAAAGCTGATTGAAACAGTGACTTCTCTTTCTTCAGCTTTTGTCTGGCTTGTTGTGTGAAAGCCGTCACTTTTCTTGTGTCAAGGGGTCCTGCAATTTTAAGATCTCCCCTTCAATCCCAGCAGTTCAGAAGGCTGAGGTAGGAGGATGGAGAGTTCAAAGCCAGCCTCAGCAATTTAGTGAGGCCCTAAGCAACTTGGAGATACCCTCTTTTTAAATAAAATATTTTTAAAAAGGGCTGGGGATGTGGCTCAGTGGTCAAGTAACCCTGGGTTCAATCCCCAGTGCAAAAAAAAGAACAAAGAAAAGAAAAAAGAAAAAAAAATTCCCTAGGTTTTTTCAGGTCTCCTGAAGAGATGAAGCCTAATTTCCCTCCCGGGCTGTGACTCACCTCTAGGAAATAAAGCAAAAGTGATGGTGGGCAATTTCAGGAACCAGGTCGTCAAAGTTGCTGCTCCTCTTTGACACTGGGGTCATCACTCAGGGGACACAGAAGCCATGTCCTAAAGACATTCAGGAATCCTGCAGAGAGGCTCACGTCATGCAGACCTGAGAGCTTGGGCCAACATTTAGGTTGGAAGCTAGTGCTCCAGCCCCATCCAGTTTCAGACAAACTCCTCCTTGACCGGCAGAGACTCTGAGCCCCATAAACCACCAGGGAGCTGCTCTGTAGAAACTGTAGATCATAAATATTCATCATTTCATGCCACTAAGTTTGAGGGTAATTTGCTGTGCAGCTATAAATAACTAATATGGCCTTCGAGGGGGATCCTAATAAAGAGCCCTCTTATTCTCTCCTAGGGTTTTGCAGTCGAGAAAGATTTTAAAAAACACAAACATATGGGGCTGGGGATGTGGCTCAAGCGGTGGTGCGCTCGCCTGGCATGCGCAGGGCAGTGGGTTCAATCCTCAGCACCACATACAAATAAAGATGTTGTGTCCACCGAAAACTAAAAAATAAATATTAAAAAATTCTCTCTCTCTCTCTCTAAAAAAAAATATGAAGGGAAATAGCACTTTTATTAATGATAAGAGTCCAGGTTGCAGGTTGTGGTCGTGGGTCTTAAACCAATTGAGCCTGCTACTGTTGAACCCCAGAGTCTAGGTAGCCTTCGTTACCCAGTCCCAAGGAACACGGGTGGAGATAAGAGCTCCCCTTGCTGAGTAAAGGCCTGAAGGAGGGAGGACTTCCACTCAGCAGTGGGCTCAGGTCCACGGGAGACAGGTGTGGATGTGAGCCAAGAATGCCCAGGCCTTCTTCCCCAAATTAAGGGCGGAGGAGTCACCGCCCCTTCCCCACAGCCACCAGGGGAGGAAGGTTCAGTAAGGGGTAGAGAATTCTAGAAGTTTCCATCCTTCACAGGAAGGAAACATTAGGGTGATGATGGAGTTTGGATTCAAGTGTCCCCAAGGTCCATGGGGGATTGCTTCCTAGCATGGTGCTGTCACCAGGGGTGGACACGTGAAGAGGTGGGGCCTTGTTTGAAGTCTTTAGGTCACTGGGCCATGTCTCTCTCTTTCTTTCTCTCTGTCTTCCTCTCCACTCCCTGGCAATGAGGAGAGCAGTTCTGCTCCACCATGTGCTTTGTCAGTGATGTTTTGCATCTCCACTGGCCAAAAAGCAATGGGTCCAATTGATCATGAACTGGGAACTCCAAAACTGTGAAAACCTTCAATCTTTAAAAAACCTGATTTTTGTAGTTGTGTATGGACAGTATACCTTTGTTGATTTTTATGCAGTGCTAAGGATCGAAACCAGTGCCTCACACATTGTAGGCAAGTGCTCTGCCACTGAGCTACAGCCCCAGCCCCAAACCTTTAATCTTCAAAATTGATTATATCAGGTATTTGTTTTAGTAACAGAAAGCTGACTGACAGGAGGGGGAATGTTTCTCCTTCAGATCCTTCCTTTCCATCTTGGGGTCCTATTCATGTATATTGTGTCTTTCTTTTCCAGAGGTTTGGGGCCCCAGATGACTTCTCTGTCACTGGTCTCTATTAGTTCTTATTCTTCTGTCCTCCCTATTGTGTCCTGGGAACTCTTTGCTACCTGGTACTGCTTGTCACAGCACTCCACATGGACCAGGCCCTCCCTCAGGACTTATTGGGGGTTATCATGCTTCAAATTTGCCAACTCAGAGGCTATGGTTGTAGCTCAGTGGTAGAGCGCTTGCCTAGCAGGTGTGAGGCACTGGGTTTGGTCCTCAGCACTCACCACATAAAATAATAAATAAAATAAAGGTATTGTGTTCATCTATAACTAAAAATAAAAATAAGAAATAAAAAGGAATTTTGCCACTTTTTTGTTTTTTTTTTTTTTTTTTTGGTTAGTACTAGGAATGGAACCAGGGCTTACACATGCTAGGCAGGAATCTACCACTGAGCTTCCTTGCAGCCCTTAAAGTTGCCACTTTGAAAATAAGGTTTTATTTTCATTTTTGTTGGTTTTCTTTCCCCAAGACTTTGAGGGTATTGTTTTGTTAAATCACCCATGCTAATGGCCCAAACTATCTTTGCAAGGATATTGTATAAATGAGGAATCACTTTTTTTTTTTTAAACGAAGTCCTTATCAGAAAGGATTATTCCATTTAGTGGGTGGAAATGTGGTTCTGGAATGTACTTAATATCTAGCAAGCAGCGGCAGGGAATGAAAAGTCGTGCCATTCATTTTCATAGTTCAGTGATAATATACATCTATT
The DNA here is from genome assembly GCF_052094955.1 of Ictidomys tridecemlineatus. NCBI lineage: Eukaryota > Metazoa > Chordata > Mammalia > Rodentia > Sciuridae > Ictidomys > Ictidomys tridecemlineatus. The sequence goes on from NC_135481.1 coordinate 99,867,022, forward strand.
GCATATGTACAGCTATTTTAAAGGTTTATTATATTTGTTTCTTACAAAGTGTGTGGTGAAATAGCTGTACTTTCTTCCCTTGCTCTTTAATATTTAGGATTCTTTTCCTCAGAATCACTAGTCAATGATGTCACATCTCTAGCCTTGAATGTTCCACATTTAATTTCTTGGCTATAATTTAATATTCTAGATTAGTAAACTTAAATGATATCTTTGACTTTTCTTTCTGGATTATGAGTCAACAAAGCTTTCATCATTCTTTCTTGAGTCTCTTAGATTTATTTTCTTTTGGTTTACATAATTAACATATAAACAGGAAGTACAGACTGGATACGTAGGGTAAAGTATGACAGGTGCCTGTGGTGGCTTAATGGGTATGCATTATTCTCATCCCAATAACCTGCCCTTTTGCAATGTGACTCTGCCATCCATGCCTGCAAGAGGTAGAGTCTCTTGCCTTACTGTTTTGGTTTGGATGTGAGGTGTCCCCTAAAAGCTTATATGTGAGACAAGGCAAGAAGGTACAGAGGAGAAATGATTGGGAGTCTCAACCTAATCAGTGATTTAATCCCCTGATAGGGATTAACTGAAGCAGTAGGGTGTGGTTGGAGGAGGTGGGAATTGGGGAGTGGCCTTGAGTATATATTTGTATCTGGAGGGTGGAATCTCTCTCTGCCTCCTGGTCGCCACGATGTGAGCTATTTTCCTGGCCACCTTCTCTGGCCATGATGTTCAGCCTCACCCCAACCTCTGAGGAATGGAGCCAGCCTTCTATGGACTGAGTCTTCTGAAACCCTGAGCCCTCAAAGAAACTTTTCCTCCTCTACAATTGTTCTGGTCAGATCTTTTAGTCACAGCAATGAAATAGCTGACTAAAACTCTTACACTTTGAAACCTGGCTGACTTTGAGTGGCTTTGACCAGTAGAACGTGTCAAAATCAATGATGGTGATCGTATGCCAGAGCCTCAGCTTGCAAAGGTCTTGCTGCTTCTGCTTTCATGGTCTTGGAATATTACCCTGGGACACCAGAGAAGCCAGTCTAGCATTCTGGATGACTAGAGACCTTGTGGGGGACTGAGACAGCCCACGTGACAGCCAGCACTCGTGGATCACAGCTGCCTCAGTGAGTTCTGGGGTACCCAGCCAACCCACAGTTCACGAAAGTAGCAAGTAGTTGTTTCTTTAAGCCACTAAACTTTGGGGGTGGTTTGCTGTGTAGGCAAGGGTAACTGAAACAGTCCCCATCACCCTTCTCTTGATCCAACACCTCTCAGACCTTTTCTACATATTGTAAATATCCACATGTATGTAACTTTCAAAAGTTAAATATCACTATTTTAAATCTTCATAGGATACATCATTGTATAGTTGTACTACAATTTACTTACCAATTTTCTGTTAATGGACATTTTAGGCAATTTTCAATTTTTCACTACTATGGATAGTGTTGCAATGAATATCCTTAGACCTTCAGGTCTCCCTGCTCTAAGTCATTTGATCTATCAGTGCCTGGGTTAAGGGAGGGTCTTAGGGGCCTGGGGTAATCACTGTGGGGCTTGAGCCCTTAATACCTACCCCTAGTACACCATCCTCTCAAGAAAATTGAGAAGCGTTTGTGCACCAGTGGCCAGTGCACTCTTTGCTCCTTGGGTATCATTAAAGGGTTGGAGATGACATAAAGACTTATGAAGGAAGGTGGAGATAGGGCTACAGGTTAGGGGCTCTAGCAAAGCATATGGATCCCAGCAGCCTTCTTTCCATGTGGTGTGGGCCTGGTAAAGAGGCTTTGCCCTTAAAGCACTTTCAATTCCCTGGAGTGCTCTGTGCCTCTGGGGGTGTTTTTGGAGTCTCTGTGATTGGAAGAGGTAATTCAGGAAAGGGTATGAGGAGTGTGGGTGTCAGCAATGGGAAGGAGGGTGCCGGAAAAGGACTTTGCATCCTGCAGAGGGATTTCTGCCAGAGGTATGTGTGTGCGCATCGCGGGGGCAGCTGACAGGGTGCTATACGAGCCTGAGTGTGGATGTGACCAAACTCAGGGATATGCTGCTGTTAAATGAAGCGAGGCATTTCCATGGTAACACAGCTCTCTGCTCTTAGCCAGATGCCAAGCCCTTAAATTATATTTTTCTGGCTGAAAGCCCCTCAGTTGCCTTTGGTCTCCAAAGCAATGGCACCAGATACCTCATACTCATCTCTAGCCTTCCCCCAAAGCCCAAGAGGTGATATGCTGGGGAAATGATGCTGGAGCACTGGTGGGTTTTGTTTAGGGGAGGGCCTTGGAGTAGTGTTTGGTAAAGGGAGCTGGACAGGCTCCACACCTATCAACTCCTGGCCAATGATCTGGGGTTAATATCCTCCAGCACTTCATTCTGGAAGGAAACTCTATTTAGCAATGAATATCAATGGATATGCCCACCATTTCTTCTACTCATCTTTCCCTTTCTACCCATCCACTGTCCTTCATTTGGTTTTTCAAGAATTAAGTCATATGTTTCATCAAGTGTCCCTGCCTCCCTGGCCACTTGTGACTGGTCTAGGAATAGACAACTGACCCCAAGAATGTCAAGCTGATTCTCTTCTAGCAACCTGGGTTTGGGTTAATCACCCCGAGAGGCAGGGACACTAAGGTGCCATTAGGCCCCTGCACAGTGCAAGTAAAATCAGCAGAGTTGTGGTGAACAAGAAGCAGACAGGCTGAGTGAGACCAGGGAGGGCAGAGAGAGTAGGAGAGGGGGATGTGGCAGCTGCTGTGGCTCCAACGTCTTTCCTGATTCTAGTTGCACTTCCTGCCCTTGGTTGGGATGTGTCTTGCTGTGGAATGCTAAGGCATGCAGAGGACTTGGGTAAGGTTTTCCCAGTGGTGCTGAAAGTGCCTGTCTAGCCACATTACCACTCAGGATTAGCAGTGAGTCCCTCAAAAAAGAGGCTGTTTGGCTATGTGAGAATGTAAAATGCTGCTGCCCTTCCACCGCCAGTTGTTGAAAAGACTTTCGTGGGGTACAATGTTGCATTAAGAATATGACCAAGGTGTTGGGCAAAGTGGCACATGCTGGAATCCCAGCTATTTGGGAGGCTGAGGCAGGAGGATTGCAAATTCAAAGCTAGACTCAGCAACTTAGTGAGGACCTAAGCAATTGAAAGAGACCTTGTCTACAAATAAAAATAAAACAAAAAGGGTTAGGGATGTGGCTCAGTGGTTAAGTGTCCCTGGGTTCAATCCCTAATACCAAAAAAAAAAAAAAAAAAGACAAAGGAAATTTACTTCCTTAAGCATTGTACTAAGCAGCCATTATATACCAAGCACTATTTTAAGCATGAGAGAAAGAGCCCTGAACAAGACTGAGAAAGGCCTGCCCATAGGGAGTTTATCCTTGGAGGACACAGATAGTACAGAGTAAACAAACCTAAAGCAGGTAGTGCTATGGGTTAGAACAAAACCAGTGATTCTCTCAATGTGAGTCAGACATATCACAACCATTAAAGTTAAGAATATCCTTAAGAGTTTCCAGATGCTAATCCCACAAGAGGAATGAGTCAAGTGGGCTAATAATGCCTTTGACCAAACAGGAGGGTAGTGAAGCTAACCCTGACTCATCTTTGTCAACCTGTATGTCACTTCCTCTGGGAAGTCTGGCCTTTCCATCTCCAGGTTAATACCCTCCTCCTGTACCTCATGCTGACCCACCAGAGCCCATTCCTTGGCTAGGCATGTGTTTCCCCCACTCCCTGTGGGGCCTGAGGGCAGCAGCGATGCCTGTCACATTCACTCACACGGCGGCTCACTTCACTGAAGCTTGGTGGTTGCTGGATAAATAAATAACAAGGGCTCGATATAAAAGGAAAAAAAAATAGCAAAGGCTCCGTGTCTGACCGACAGCATCCACACTGATGTTTGTTTTTGTCCCTTGAGGCAATTATCTCACAATGTGACCCCTTCAAAGGCAGAGACAGTAGTTAGTGACACACATAACACAAATGTCTTCAGAGAAAGAGAAAAAATATTCTCTAGCCAAAAATGCAGAAGGAGCTTGTTCCCTCTTCCTGCACTTGAGCCTGGGGGCTTTCTGCTGAGAATCTCTTAACAAAGAAGTAGAGTCTGTGGGACCATGTCCAGTGGCTCTCAGCAGTGTGTGCTTGCTGCCAGCAGGAGCAAGTGGAAGCACACTGGTGGGCTCCCTGTAGGCCTGATCTCACTACTGGGGATAGGACAGTTAATATCTAACAAGGGAACAGAGCATGTAGCTGGAAACACACACACACACATACACACACGTGCACAAACACCTCCCAGGATGCCCCAAACAGCAGAGATTTCACCTCTCCTCCCTTGGGCCATCACCACAGAACTAACAGAAATAAGAAACCTTAAAGCTCTGGGAATTTCAGTGCTATCTTCCCAGCCTCCTCCTTTTCAGGGAAGGACTTGTGGCCCTCACAAGTTGGCTCCACCTCAGGATTGACTGTTGCCTTAGCAACAAAAGCCCAAATCTGATATCTTCATGGGAAGGTAGATCAGGGTTTGTGGGCAATCAATGAACCTGAGCTTAGGATGCACTAAACCAAGAGGTGGGTTCTCCTGCCTGGAAAGGAGTCCATGCATTTTCTAGTCAGTCCAGGGAGGACCCACATGTCAGAATCAGAGCCCTTGTATAGTAGCCATTGGCTGCCTTTTGCATCATTTGACCCAGTACCAGATCTTTTTTTTTTTAGAGAGAGAGAGAGAGAGAGAGAGAGAGAGAGAGAGAGAGAGAGAGAGAGAGGGAATTTATTTATTTATTTTTTTAAGCTTTCGGCGGATACAACATCTTTGTTTGTATGTGGTGCTGAGGATCGAACCCGGGCCACACGCATGCGAGGCGAGCGCGCTACGGCTTGAGCCACATCCCCAGCCCCCAGTACCAGATCTTTTAATAACACATATATCCAGTTTGGAGAAATATGGATGTACTCCAAATTTTTTTAATCATTGCTGGATTCTTTGTAAATTTTGCTATGCACAAATAAAATGTGACATGTTTTCATAAAAAAGTCAGATGACACAAAAGTATATAAAGTAGAAAGGGCCTCCTACCACCTCCCCCAATCTCTTATCCTCACTATTACATTTGGATTTATCTCCCTACCATGTATTTATAAACATATGCATAGAAACAGTCTTTACATTAGTTTTTACATTAGTCTATGTGTACATTTATATATACATAATGGTTTTGCATATCCATTTTTAGACTGTATATATTATTTTACAATTTTTCTTCACTAATCAATATATCTTTGGAGTGTTTTTCATGTCAGTACCTTCTTGTGAAGGGATGCACGGTATTAATATGTCTCATAGTATCTATGAGCCATAATTTGACTAGCTTGTTTGGTACTGATTAATATTTGGGTTATTTCCAGCTTTTCACTATTGAGAATAACACTGTAATGAACATCTTTTACACATATCATGTCCAGGTATATATACTTATACCATAGGTATTTTCTGTAAAGAAGAAACCTAGAAGTAGAATTGCTAGATTAAAATTTATGTAAACACCAATAATTAGCCTCCAGTGAGCTTTAGCAATTTGTTCCCACAGCAGTGTATCAGTCACATATCCAAACCAACAGCAGGTGGCCATTCATTTAATAAATAGACACAAGCAGGCACCATTTGATACAATAGGACACCTGTCTGCCTTGTGGCACTTACAGTCCAGTAAGAAGAAAGAGTAATTATTTATCATATTCTTTATTATTTTCTTAATTAGTAACTTATGTAGAATGTTATGCCATAAATACTATGAAAAAACAGTGTTTTTACTATGTCATAGTATTACATAGTAAAGTCAAAGAAGGTGATATATAGATATACACACATATACCACATATGTACATATGTGTATTTTTTTTGTACTTGGGATTGAACCCAGGGCGTGCTTTACCTCTGAGGCATATCCCCAGCTCTTTTTTTACTTGGAGACAGGGTCTCACTAAATTGCTCAGATTGGCCTTGAACTAGCAATCCTCCTGCCTCAGGCTCCTAAGTTGCTACTGTGCTTGGCTATGGAAGGTATTTGAGCAAAGACTGAAAGGAAATGAGTACAAATCCCTGGGAAGTGTTCTAGGCCAAGTACCCTCCCGTGCCAAGGCCATGAGGCAGGGATGTGCTTGGCATGTTGAATTGGAGCAAGGAGGCCAATGGCTAGAAGAGAAGGTAAGAAGACCAAGAGAAAAATGGGGGCCAAACGGGGTAGGGAGTTGTAGGTAATCAATGGGACTTGGCTTGTGTTTAGGGTAAGGACTGACTTTAATTTTGAGCACAAAAGTGATATAATTTGCCAGGCAAGGTGGTGCATGCCTGTAATCCCAGTGGCTCAGGAGGCTAAGGCAGGAGGATTGCAAGTTCAAAGCCAGCCTCAGTAAAAGAGAGGCGCTAAGCAACTCAATGAGACCCTCTCTCTAAATAAGATACAAAATAGGGCTGGGGGTGTGGCTCAGTAGTGGGTGCCCCTGAGTTCAATCCCCATTATCCAAAAAAAAAAAAAAAAGGTAACGTGATCTGCCTTAGCTGTTAACAAGCTTACTTACTTAGGCTGCTATGTTGATAGTAAACTATTGGGACAGGGACAGGGACAGGGACAGGGACAGCATGGAAGGAGCTGGTTAGGATGTTATTGAAAGGATTCAGTTGAGAGATGACTGTGGCTTGAGCCAGGGTTGTAACTCTGAGGTGAAGAGAACCGATCAGATTCTGGATTCCTTGAAGGTAGATACCACGTGTTTTGTGGGATCAGCAGTGGGTTATGAGTCAGAGAGAGGAGTCTAGAGATCATAATTTGGTTAGTTTTGCTGAATGGTTGGGCACAAACTTTTATCCTAAAATAATCTGCATTTCTCGGGGCTGGGGTTGAGGCTCAGCAGTAGAGCGCTCGCTTAGCACGTGCAAGGCAGTGGGTTCAATCCTCAGCACCACATAAAAATAAATAAATAAATAAATAAAGATTATGTCCAACTGCAACTAAAACAAAATAAAATTTGCATTTCTCTCACCACTAGTGAGGTGAGCATCTTTTTAGATTTACAGTTATTTGTATTGTTTTCTTCTAAGAAGTTTCAGTTTTGTGTTTTCCTTCTGTATTTTAGTTAACGCTTGATTTCCTTACCAAAAGCTACTGGGGTAGCTTTGCTTTGTGCTTATCCAGCCTCTCTGTGGGATTAAGTTCTCATTTTAGAAATACACTATTGCAGAGCTCATATGTAATAAGGATTACTTGATTACGCCTCATTTAGATCAGAAAATGGGGCTCAAAAAAGCAAACTGAGGGGCTGGGGTTGTGGCTCAGTGGTAGAGGGCACAGCTAGCTAGTGCTTTGTGAGGCGCTGGGTTCAACCCTCAGTACCACATATGCATAAATAAAATAAAGGTATTGTGTCCACCTACAACTCAAAAAATATTAAAAAAAGGTAAACTGAGACTAGGCTCAGTGACTTACTTATTCAAGGTCACAAAGTTAAGTGTTACAACTGTTATTAAAATGTGGCTTTCTTGGGCTGTGGGTGTAAGTCAGTAATAGAGCATTTACCTAGCATGCATGAGGCCCTGGGTTCCATTTCCATCACAGGAGAAAAAAACCAACCTTCCTTGATAACCACTCTATTCCACTTTCCTTCTATTATCTTAGTAGGAAATCTGTCTTAACAACAAAATGAACTGAGAATCAAAAACCCAATTCCAGGGCTGGGGCTGTAGCTCAGTGGTAGTGCACTTGCCTAGCACATGTGAGGCATTGGGTTTGATCTTCAGCACCACACAAAAACAAACAAATAAATAAAGGTATTGTGTCCACCTACAACTAAAATAAAAATAAAAAGAAACCATCTCCATAAGGGCTCAAATTTGGATAGGTAGCTGATCAAAAGAAACATCAATAAAAATTTAGCACTCAGGCTAAGAAACCACTTTTCCGCTGTAACCTTTGAAACAGGTGAGGAGTCTCTGTTTAGCTCCTCCAAAGATCAATAGTCACTCCCAGGGTTCCTTTCTGCCTCATTATCATTCTAATTTGCCTTAGCTGAATTCATCTCAGGTATTAGGGTCTTTTTTTCCCTCCTCTAATAAACAGTCTTCAATTGAGGGAAAATGAATAATACCAGCTTATTTTAGTGAAAAGGAACAGAGAAAATTGGAATACTGGAAAGCCAAATCTTGCTGAGTTTGTCCTACTTAGCAATACATCTGTGTCTCACTGAGGCCCTGGGACCCTTCTAGGAAAAACCAGATGTGAGGCAAAAATGAGCCATAGGAAAGAGGCTCTGTTGAAATAACAGGAAGCATACTGAGTAGATCCATTTTGGCAACTATATTCTAAAGAAAAAGGAAGGTCAGAGAAACTGAGAGGGTGTCAGATTGATCAGGGAAGACAACTAGAAATGACACTTGATGTGACAATTCACAAAACTGGTGCTGCTTGACTCAGCATGTGCCCCACTGGTCCCTTTGAAAAGCCTCAGAAAGGCTTTCAAAAGAACAATTTATGCTGGCTGTAGAAAATCTGGGAATCATAAGAATGTTAGCTTTTTCTATGTATTAAACATTAAAAAATTTTGTAAATACTGGGCATACTATTTTAAGCTGTTTTTAAGTTAACACGGTGTTTCTCCTAATAATCAAATTTTCTCTAAGACATAATTTGTAGTGCCTATTAGCATTTTATAACGTAAGAATTTCATTAAAACAGCCCCTTTTTGTTAGACAATGTTGTTGTTCCTAGGTTTGCATCCAAATTTCAGATAGAGGTAGAAGTGCCTGATAAAGAAGTTACCATCTATTTAAAAGAAGAAAAAAAAAAATCAAGCCAGGCATGGTAGCTGAGGTAGGATTATAAATTCAAGGCCAGCCTGGGCAATTTAATGAGAACCCATCTCCCCCTGCCAAAAAGAAAAAATGAATATTTATTATTTTTGCTGGGAGTTGAACCCAGTGGGGATTGAACCCAGGGCAAGTGCTCTAACACAGAGCTACATCCACAGCCAAATTTTATTCTTTCTTTAAAAAAAGGATTTTAAAAGATTTTCAATGTAAGAAAGAAATCAGAGACACAGGAAAGCCCAAATAAAATAAACATCAATTGTAATTTTGGTTATTCATGTTTTGGTATGTACAGTGTTCCAGTTTTTGAAAAACATGTGAACATTCTATACAAAAGTAGTTGGATTTTCTCAAATATCATGAGGATCTGTGTGGTGGTGCAGCTGTAACCCGTGTAACCAGGAGTCTGAGGCAGGAGGATCACAAGTTCAAGGCCATCCTGGAGAATTTAGCAAGGTACTGTCTCAAAAAATAAAAAGGGCTGGAGATATAGGTCAGTGGTAAAGTACCTCTGGATTTGACCTCTAGTTCCCTCTGCTCCCAAATATATATGTAAGTGTTTGCCTATACTACCTGTTCTTCTAAAAGATGCCTTGTAATAGCTGGATTTCCATCTTGGTTATGGCACATCCAGCCGGCTCCAGGGGCGCTTGTGCAGCTGAGGAGTAGTGCTGCAGGACCATTTGTTGAAAGGCTACATGAGGGCTGGGGTACAGCTCAGTGGTAGGCTGATGGCCCAGCCCAGGACGCAAGACACCCTGGGTTCCAACCCTAGTATTGAAGAAAATCAAAGCTACATGAATCTAATCAGCCAACTCTCCTGCTGCTGGATATTAAGCTTATTTCAAATTTTCATTATTATAAGCTCTTACACAAAAATTATTCTGGATGGCTGATTACTTTTGTGGACCCAATTCTAGAAGTAAAATTTATTGGACTAAAGGGCACATATTTACAAACCATTAGGATGGCCACATAATTTATCATCAAACCATTTCTAAGAAGGGCACATAATCCAGGACTGCCCTTTCCAAAAGGTGATGTAGAGTTACATGTTCCAGGATGCCACACTGCCCAACAGGCCATAGCTATTTTTCTTTTTTAGTTGTAGATGGACATAATATCTTTATTTATTTTTATATGTGGTGTTGAGGATGGAACCCAGCGCCTCACACATGCTAAGTGAGCACTACACCACTGAGCCACAACCCCAGCCCCTATTTTGTTCTTATCAAGGGGAGTATTATGGTACCAGTTTTTCCAGGCTTAACATTTTTTGTTGTACTTGGGATTGAACCCAGGGTGCTCTACCCTTATTTTTTATGAGATAGGATCTCACTAAATTCCCCAACATACCCTTGACTTTTGCGATCCTGCCTCAGCCTCCCAAGTAGCTGGAATTGCACGCCTGTGCCACTGGACCCAATAGTGACTCCACCCTTTATACATCTGTTCATCCTAAATTCTATTGAATAGCCACACCAGAATCTTTATATATTCTTTTGATATAAAACATTAATTAAAAAAATCTTAATAAAAAAGAAAAATTTTCCCTTGATCCTTTCCTTAATTTCAGGGTTCTTTCTGCAGGCTGACCTTTCCTGGCTTTGTAGCTTTGTAGGGTCTCTATTGCAACCACTCAGCCCCATCCTTATAACACAAAAGTACCCACAGATTAGTATAAATCAATCAGAGTGACTGGGTTCCAACAAAATTTTAGTTATGGACTGAAAATTTAAACTTCATATAATTTTTATGTTTCACAAAGTATTATTCTTTTGACATCAGCCCCCTCCCCACTCCAGCCCCTTAGAAATGTAAAAAGTTTTCTTATCCTGTGGGCAGTACAACAAAAACTGGAGGTAGGTCATAATTTGCTGACATCTAACTTAGGAAGTAAATGGTTGACAATTAAAACCTAGTGGGATCTCCTCATGTAAATGTAGAGTTTTTCCTTTTCCACGAATTACATAATTTATTGCATATGGTCAAAGACCAAGTAGGATTGCATTCATATACCTTCAATTATATGTGCTTAACAAAAATAGGGAGGGAGGGGAAGAGAGCAAGGACAAGAGAAGAAACACTGTAGCAATTCTCACCATGCCACACAATGAGCACATTCCCAGGGGAGCATGGGATGGGAGGCAGGCATCTGCTCCCTTGGCTGGCCTCAGTTGCTTTTCATAGCATGAACACTTCATGGAATGAGTCTACTACTTTGGATTTGTGTGTGTGTGTGTTGCTGGGATTGAACCCAGAGCCTTATGCATGGGAGGTAAGCACTCTACCAACTGAGCTATATTCCCAGCACTATTTTGGATTTTTTGGGGCACAACATGGTTCCTAAGCACAAGCCAAAGCCCTTTTCTGATAATCAGCTGAAGCAGCAGCAACTGGTTTTAGCATTAAGGGTGAACTCTGTTGGATTTACTAAATGGCAGTATGTTGGTTTCAGGTGGGTCATATTTAAAGTACCTCGTGGGGCCAGCTGTGATGGTGTACTTCTGTAATCCTCATTATTTGCGTGGCTGAGACAGGAGGATCACAGGTTCAAGGCCAGCCTTAGCAACTTATTGAGGCCCTAAGCAATTTAGCAGGACACTGTCTTAAAAAAAAAAAAAGCCTGTCAGTATAGCTCAGTGGTAGAGGTGCCCTGGGTTCAATCTCTAGTACCACCCCCTACCAAACAACCACAACAAAAGAGACGGACAGAGGAGAAATGCAAATTCCACATGACACATCAAAAACACTAGGCATCAAAGTGGCTTCTGGCCCACTGCCACACAAACATACTGAATTAGGATATCTCTAGAGCCCAAGTAGTAATAAGACAACAATGTTACATCATGTTTCTAGAAAAGAGCATTGAATTCCCTGTTCATTACCAAAATTCCCCCTAGGAAGATGGCAGTAAATATTTCTCCATTTTATGAGTGAAAAAATAGAGGTCCAGAGAAATGTAAAGTACTTGCTGCAGGTACAGTGTGCAGAGCTGGTGGGGGTACAAAGATGAAGACTTGATGCTTCATGCATTTTCTTAGCAGGTTATGGACTACCATCAGACATGAGAGTAGTGATTGGACTATCAAGTGTCTCTCCTGTGAGACAGCCACAGAGAATACTTAGGGCAGAGCAGGGTGGTGTAGGGCAGAAACAGCCAGAGGGCTTCACAGCTGAACAATACAGCAAATAAAAAGAGGAAAAACCCAATCCCAGATAGACTAACCCTCAAAGACAGATACAGATCTTTAATTTAAAACCAAGTGAGTTTATTCATGGAGAAAACAGTAACAGAACACCTTCGGGACATTTTTAGTTCAATAATTAAAACTGCATTAAAAAGCCAACGGGAGAGTTTGGAGACAGGATGTGGAGAAACTACTGTTCCCCTTTTGTTCGGTTTACATATATTTGTCTTCTAGGCAAAATTGATGGCTACGATTAATTTCTTTTCTAGGGGACAATACAGTTCTATGGTCATCCATACATGCAATTCCTCTGTGAGAGCCAGTGAAGATGGCAGAAGAGATCAAAGACTTCAGTGATGACTGGGGCAGTGTTGCTATATTTTCCAGGAGTAAAATCTGAGGTATTTAGATTCCACAGATCTGTAAACTTACTTCCACCTCCCTCAAGGTAACGGCAGAAGCTGAGAATGCTGTGCGGACCATTATACCTCTTTTGTATCCACACACATCACTGCTGACATCTCACTAGGATTAGACTGTGTCTGAGCAAAGTGAAGGCAGTTTACTCTTCAAGATGGCTTTCAAGGCAACAGTGTGATTATGATGAGTCCTTCCCTGTCTGTTTTTGTTTGTCCTGGTGCTAGAGTCCGTGGTAATATAAGACCTGTCTCCATGTCTCAGCTGTTAGGGTGCAACCTGGCCCGTTTTACTTGGCTATTCTGGTTATCCAGATGGCAGGAACCTTCTATGGTGATGTCTCTTTTTTTCTCCTCCACGGGTTCCAAAGGGAAGTCCTGGTCTGTGGCTAATACCTGTCGGACAGTCATGTTAACACGAGCAGTTTTCAAGTAGCTGGCACATATCTGCCAGTCCTCCACAGAACAGGGCTCTACCAGTGAATCTCTGGGGAGGACACCTGGGAGAGGTGTCTCCAGGCAGTGAGGTAGGCCTTCTCCCTCAGGATGTGGAAGAACTCGAGGGACTGCATGGTTCAACAGGCGGCTGAAACCTGACATCACCATAATGTCACCACTGTGCATAAACATGGCTGTGGGGGCCTCATCTCTTTTGAGGCCACCTAGAAGAAAGATGGCAGACTGTCCAAAGCTACAAAAAAATAAGTAAAAATAGGAAGTTTTTTCTGTTATTAACTATCATTGTCAAAGTTATTGCCAACTTCATCATTTGCAATTCAGTTTAATCTTCCTCTTTTGGAAATAAAATTTGATGAAGTAAATAAGCAAGTGAAGAACTGAGTTTTAACATTATCCATATAAAGTTTTATTGATGTATCTTTTAAGACTTCAGTCTTTCAAAATTGCATTCTTTACTCTGTGTATCATTCCTTCATTATAAAGATAAGGCATTAATAAAAGGCACTTTTTTTTCTTTTTTTTTTAATTAGTTGCTCATGACAATACAATGATCTTGACATATCATACATTTGATTCAAATGGGGGTATGAATTCTCATTATAAAAGGCACTTTCTTTGTTGAGATACTGGCATTGTACTCAAGACCAATGTTATGTTTAGGGAGACCAGAGTAAACACTCAGGCTTTTGGATTTTGCTCTACTATTCTAAAAAAGCTGCTCACTTCGCTTTATGATCTTCTACCTATTTCTTCCACAGAACACAGAGGATATCTTTCATTATAAAAGGCATACTCCATGCAACTTAAAGAGAAAAAGTAACTGTTATGTGGGCGTTGCTCATAGAAGACTAATTTTACTTTATGATACATTGTTAAGATGCCCAGAAATGAAAGATTATAGAATCCAGCCATTCAAAGAAAGTTTAATGTCTTTATTTTAGCTTAATTCTTTAAAGAAAATAATGAAATGATAAAAGTAACTCAAAATCTTTGGAACCAGCTTACCTAAATGACAACAGGGGTTTGGAGTGATCTAGTTCAGATCTGTCTACATGGATTCCTAATGTGGAATCTAAGCGGTAGTAATTCAGGATACCGGCTTCAGCTTGGAAACCCTGAAATCCACAGGCAGCGGCTACTTGCTCTGAGAGGAAAGCCAGGTCAGAAGGGAAAGGTGTGTAATGATCTGCTGAGTATTTCTTTGGTAAAAGTAGAGAAAATAAGAAAAATAAACAATGATCTCAGGAATAGTAAACTGTGGCATAAGATTAATTACTACTTTAAAATCCTCTAATTTCCAAAGTAGTATTAGCCAGCATTATCTACCTGTCCAGAGGGATCCAATAATCAAATAATAAATCACTCAAAAAACTGAACACCTATTTTAGAGCAGACAGCATGCTATGCAGTTGCAAAGGACACAGACTCACAGTGCATGGAGTCTACACATGAAGTGATTATTACACCACTCTCCAGTATACTTTAATGTTAAGCAGGACAGTTCTTTTAGGATAAAAAGTCAACTCAAAATGTCACTGTCAAGGGCTGGGGTTGTGGCTCAGTGGTAGAGCACTCCTCTAGCACGTGGGAGGCCCTGGGTTCAATCCCCAGCACCACATAAAAATAAATAAATAAAATAGAGGTATTGTGTCCAACTACAATTAAAATATAAATTTTTTAAAAAAGTGTCACTGTCAAGAGATGCCTAAGTAAATATGATAATTAAATGTAATACAGTAACCTGGATGAGATTCTAGAACAGAAAAAGGATGTTTGTTAAAAATTAAGAAACTCTGAATTAAATTATAATTTAATTACAATTTACACTATTGGTTAATTAATTTATTTCTAGTTTTTTGTTTTCTCTTTCTTTTGTGGTGACTGGAATCAAATTCAGAACCTTGCACATGCTAGGGAAGTGTTCTACCACTGAGCTACATTCCCAGCCAAAATACCACAAAAATACCACACTAATGAAAGACGTTAACAGATGGTGGAACTAGATATGGCACCTTGCTGTATTATCTTCTTAACTTTTCTGTACATCTAAAACTATCCTAAAAATTTAAAAAAAAATTTTTAAAAGGCAACTTAAATATTATAAGCTACCTTGCAACAAGGCTTTGTGCCAATTTCAGTGGTCAATCTGATGAGATGACATGCTCAAAACATCTGACTCATATCATGGTCAAGGTAGAACCTTAAAATGGAACAAGTACTTTCTCAGCACTTATCTCTCCAAATTGCTTCTGTTTTTAGCACCTAAGGATTACAAATACCTTCTGTCTCTAGCACACATAAAAATGAACACCACCACAAAAAACAAAGGGCAGAAAGCCTTTCTAAAAGATCTTCCTGCCTACAATTCATAAGAATAACAAGGCTATGGTTTCATTAGGTTTCCTGTGTGACGAGGTTGAGGGCTCTCTGGGCTGTGCATGCCTGCAGCAGCCCAACACAGCCTTTCCCTTCTGGATGCTCCTCTATTCCCACCTCTTCCATTGCCAAATCAACCTCAAATGTGATCAGAAAATCCACTTTTGTCTCACAAATCCACTAGTTTCCTGATATATTCTAGCTGGAGCAATAGTCCTGGCTCTGGATAGAAGGGATTTACTTTGGCCAGAAATGCACTTTAACTTCAGGTACAAGGAAAACTTCTGTGAAATCTTTGGTTAGAACTTGTTTTTAATTTTCTCTTCTTCTATTGAACTGCAAATAAGAAAAGCTCCTATTTAATTCTTAAAACTAAAGGTATAGTTACAGAACATTAAAGTTTCCTTGTGTCAATTTAAGTTTTATTCCTTTAGAAGATCAACTAGTTAGGCCTCCTGTTGTAGCTCTAGATAGCCTCTGCTATGGTTAAAATAATTACCTTTCAGGCTTTCCAACCTGTCCAAACTGTCTATGGATTACACACTTACTCTTTCTCTTTTTGTCAATCATACTTAATTCTCTCTTTTTAACTAAAAATACTATATTTTGTCAAGTCCCACCCCCTAAACTTTCACTTTTTTTAAAACTTTTGATTTCTCATTCAGAGTTGTTGATAATTTTTCACTTTCCATTATTCTTAGTAAACAAGGTTAAACTTGAGGTCCTTGGGAATAATAATATATCTAAAATATTTAAAACAAGAGCTGCCAGGAGCAGTGGTAAATGGCTGTAATCCCAGCAATTTGGGAGGCTGAGAGTAGGATTCTAAGTTCAAGGACAGTCTGGACAGTTTAGCAAGGCCCTGTTTAAAAAAACAAAAAATGCTATTTCCTTTTGTGTTAATATATCTAACTGTCTAGAATAGTCAGGCACTATGGTAATCATTTTACAGGTATTACTCACAAACAGGATTTAAACACCAACTGTCTAACACAAAGACCATCATATGGCCATTTTCCTGAATACAAACATCTAGTTTCATACTGAATCTGTGTCACTGAAAGAAAGAATTATATTACACATACTTTTAAAAAGTAACATTACATGAACCAGTTAATAAACTTATTAATAAGCTGGGTTAACTAAAACAACAGAGTTTTTAGAAAGTAATTGGTTAGGCAGAGAATATGGTCTATACCAATATGTTTTACTCCGCCTCCACTTACTTTTTTTTTTTTTTTGCAGTGTGGGGGATGGAATACAGGGCTTCACGCATGCTAGGCAAATGCTCTACCACTGATCTCTACCCCATTCCTCAGTTTAATCTTAGAATTCTTTTACTTGGTGGTAAACATTGAGACACGAGACACTGTGTTACTAGTGAGAAATGATATGTCTTCTGAAGCACAGAGGACAGAAAAGAAATTGTAGCTCAATAAAACATGGAATTTTCTTAACTATAGGAAATTCTTTCCCACCTCTCTCCTGGCCAGACATTTATCTGGCATCTCCTGGCAAGCAAAGGTATCTTGGAAGTTCTTTTGACTGATGGAAGAAAACACTGTTAAGTATAGAGAACTTTTTTTGGTAAACTCCAGGCACATATCGTGTAGAAAATAAATGCTCAACAAACTTCAAACAATAATGAATATAAAGATAACTGAGAACTGCTTTTGGAAACAGTAAAAGAAATCTATATCCTGAAGCAGACTCTGAGACAGGACTGATGACTTTTGATGCAAAATATGATCTGAGGGCTTATGCAGACAAAATTTTCTCTTGATAAATTATTCATTTCTTCTGAGATAACTGAAGGGCGATTTTTAAGGAGGGCATAAATAAAGAGACCCTACAAAAATAACCTTATGAATAACTTATGCTCTAGATAGTCCCTGGGTGATACTTTAAGCTTGACTAGGAAGAAATCCAACTATTCAGGCTCAAGAAGCACATAAATGGGGGCTGGGGTTGTGGCTCAGCGGAAGAGTGCTCGCCTAGCGCGTGCAAGGCCTTGGGTTCGATTCTCAGCACCATATAAAAAAATAAATAAGTAAATAAAGGTATTATGTCAACCACAACTGAAAAATATTAAAAAAAAAGAAGAAAAAATGAAGCACATAAATGGAGAATGAAAAAATTTGAATACCTTACTGTCCCAGTTATAATGGTAGCCTAGGGTTACCCAGCGCAATTTCTCTAGTAGACTTCGGGGTCTCCGTTTATTCACTTCTTTATACCTGCAAAAATTGGCAACAATAGAGAATTTGTCCATCTCAAATATCAGCAACAGCCCTCTGTATGAACCCTGGAGTCTAAATTTAGTATTCCACGGTTTAAGCTGTTAAACAAGGTTGGTGAAGAAAATGAAAACATATAAATGAGTTGACCAAGAATACAATAACAGTAAAAAACATATTAGCCTTTCCAATTTCTACTCTTTAGTTCTAAATCCTCTGCTGAATGGCATCAACTTTAAATGACAAATTTTCTAGCATCTCGGTAATGATAAAGCAAGAAAACAAAACAAAATGATAACAGGAATGTCTTTACTTGTTAATGATACTGAAAGCACTAACAATGTACAATTAAAAAAAAAAAAAACTGGTTTAACATGACTTACTTAACCCTGTACAATATAGCTTAGATAATTGAGGCTCAACTAACAATTAAGGCACCACTGAAACTGATTTGGTTTCTGCCCATCCATTATTCAAACCAAAGGAGGTGTCAGTAAAACAGAGGTACCCTTCCTGTAATTGTTTTATCTGAAGAAATAAATCTATGATATTAACTACTCTTTTTCTAAAGAGGAAGCTTATTTGGTTCATCTCCAAAAATCTAAAATTTCAAGGTCTAATCATTTTATATAGTTAATTATAATTTTCATCACTAATCAATCTTGGAAAAAAAAAAAAAAGCTGGGCATCACAGATCACAAGTTTGAGGCCAGCCTCAGCAACTTAGTGAGGCCTTAGGCAACTCAGTGAAACCCTGTCTCAAAATGAAAAAAAAAAAAAAAAGGGTCAGGGATGTGGCTCAGTGGTTAAGACTGGACCCAATCCCTAGTACCAAAAAAGATGAGACTCCTTTAAGGGATTTACATTCTGACAGGAAATTAACATATAAAATGGAAAGTTTAGGTAGAAATAAAGGGAAAGTTAAAGGCAACAGAAAGTCTAGCTAAACTGAATAGCAGAGACTTCAAAGGGTATGAGAACTAAGAAAAAGCTATAAGTGCAAAGCCAGCTTAAGGTTTTGAGATATGCTGGATAGTTGCACATAGTGACAAAGAATGGCCAGCATTTAAACAGGGAGAGACACAGTAGGCAACATGGGCACAAAAGTGCAAAAGTGAAGGATCCAATGGAGGCCCATACAGTAAGTGGTGCTCACTTTTCTTGATGTCTAGCAAGGAGTTCAGGGATTGATGCTATCTGTGCTCACAGAATTTATAATCTGGTCTAGGTTAACTGAATCATTGTAAGAAAGACTTTGAGGTTTACCTTATACAGGAAGACTAGTCCAAGGATGGAAAAGAAGTCAGAGCAGTCTTACTTTCAAAATTTTAAGCCCAGTCCAAATAACAAAAAGAAAAGAATAACTTAAAAGCTTCCTGAGTGCAAGAAAGTGATCTTTAATTTTTCCATTTTGAAGGTAATAATACATATATTTTGTGCAATATATTAGGATTGAGGTAGGTTCAATTCATTTCATATCCTTTTCTGAGAACTTGATTTCAATTCTTACCTTTGTATTTTCTGGAAAGAAAGTAGCCAACAATTGTTAACATTTGCCCTCATCATATGAGAGCAGAATTGGCCAGCATAATACATTTCTTGTCTTAGCACTACAGTATTACTTAGGAACCCATCTTGTTTCCATGGGCCTCTTGGGTAACAAGGATTCCAAAAAATTCATTCTTGAATGTTGTGAACATTATGAGGCCAAACTTAACCCACATCCAGAATATTTTAAAGCATGAAACACTGAAGAATCACTGAAGGGCATAAATTGTTCTCCCTTAAAACCTGACTTGTCTAAGAGGAAACCAAGAAGGATCAGCATTAATGGAGCTTCCATTCAAGCCACCCTGAACAAAGTAGGAATATGGTGGCACCTTGACCTAATTTTAAATTTGTATCCAATTATCCAAAAGAATGTTTTCAAGAATGCAGACCCTAATTATTGGCTCTCATGGCAAACAGAAACATACTATGCTCCCTGACCTCACTATGTCCTCCGGGCACTAGGATGAGGAAGATAAATGGGTGGGCTGGTCACCTTCTCCCCCAGGGAATGTGTTCATATGGCAGTCTGTACAGTTTCTGTAATGACTAAGTGCCTTATGTAAGTGTTGACATTTTCTTCAGCAATCATGTTCTAAAGCACTGCTTCCAACTGAACCCTAACTGGGAGGAAATGAACTCTTGGCCTGCTTGTCTACTTTTTGTACAGTGGGTAAACCAGAGCCATAACTAAGCACTGCATTTTCTTTACTTTCTTGCTTGAATGGAACATTAGTTGAATCATTGGGAGAACAAAATTACTCAGGACAGAATAAAGTCTGAAGATTTATGATATGGGCTGGGGATTTAGCTCAGCTGGTAGAGTGCTTGACGTGCATGCACAGGCCCTGGGTTCAATCACTGGCACCACATACACAAAGACTTATGATAAAAATCTTCAAAATCCTACTACGGGTATTTGTTTTTTCAACTTTAGTGCTCCACCACTGAGTTACATCTCTAGACTTTTTTGAGAAAGAGTAGTACTGCTTAATAGTCCAGGCTGTCCTCAAACTTGAGATCCTCCTGCCTTATCCTCCTGAGTAGATGGGATTACTGTTGTGTGCCACCACACCGGGCTTTTTTCAATTATTTTTATGGTTTAAGAATTGTCTTTTACAACTCTGATTATTTTCCTCTAAGACCACAGCCTTCTTCTTTCCTTCCCTATTCTCTCATTTTTCATTGAACCTGATCTTCAATCTCCTAATCCTAGAGCCCCATTCTTTTCAATATTTGAGTCCTTCCAGTTTTTTGTCTCTTCTCAACTCGATATTGCCAATCATAAGGAGTAGACCTCTAATGCTACTTTAACTGCTAACATCCTTTGTTATGTTGTAAATATTTTATTTCATTCAACCTTCCAGCTTCTGTTTGAAGCCTTCACCATGCATCTCAATGCTTCAGTTTTGTTCTTACTCCCTCTTTTAGGTTAATGAGACAGAGGCCTAAATGATACAGTCCAATTTCAATTTTTCTCTCCTATACCTCTACATTTCTCTAAATTTTTATTCCATCCTTCCCTCCTGGTTTCAGAAGTGGTCGTATTTTCTTCCACCACGGCTAATTCTCTACCCATACTATATCCTTTCCCCCATACAAACTCTGGGGCCTTTCTTCATTAATAAATCTTTCTTCTCCTATTTTCAAGTCCTCCTCTGCACTTGTTTCTTCCTCTTACACTGTTTAACAATTCTGCATACTTAAGACAAAAGAACAAAAAAATTTTTTTCCAACTCTACCTCTCATTCAAGCCACCCTGCCCATATCCCAACCTCTCTGCCCCATATGTGTTTTTCCATTCACAATTAAACTCTAAAAAACCCTCAGAATTTGCCATCTTTACTCTCCCCTCACTACAGTCTGTTTTTTGCTTACATTACTTTACCAAAATTAGTTTCTTAGCTTCAATACCATCACCTAACTGTCAAATCCTAGGCCTACTTGACATGGCTGGCCTGTCTCTTCTTATTGAAAATATTTTCTTGTCTCCGCCTCTAACAGTGTTCTCTTCTATTTTCCTTCACATCCCTCTGGCTGCTCAGGGTCTTCTGCTCTACTTTCTATACCCAGCACTGATGCTGCCTAAGGCCAATGACCTTCTTTTCTCTTTTGGGGAATGAGAGAAAATCACATCTATTCTCACTACTTCATGGTGATTTTTGTGTGTAACTCTCATCTCATCTCTGACTTTGCTCCCAAGTTCAGCTCCTTATTCCCAGGGCATGCTGTATATCCCCACTTGGATATAACACAGGCATTTCAAAATTAATATGCCCCAAACTACACTCAGGATAATCTGCTCATTCTTCTCTTCTGTCAATCCTCATTTCCACTCAAAGCCTCCATATTATCCTCATTGCCAATTAGAAATCTGTGGATAATGCTTTCTTCTTTTCTTTCATTTTTCATAATCTTTTGATAACCAACTCTACTGACAATGACTTTTCTTTATCATTTTTTCATGAACTATTAAATTCTTAATTTGCCTTTTACAGCCACTGTTTTCAGACTATTTTCTCTAGTGTCTTAAGAATCAGATTGCTAGAGTGAAAAGTCTTGGTACTGATCTGGATAAATGCCTACTCTTCACAAGACAAAGTCTACATACAATCAATTTTTTTAAATTAGAAATATTTAATACAATATTTAAGTATTTTTTTCTTTTTTTACATTTAAAAAAATTATTCTAATTTGTTATACATAATGGCAGAATGCAATTCATAAGCACAATTTTTCAAGACACTGTACACAAAGTATTTTCACACTATTCATGTCTTATACATTTACTTAGGGTAATGATGTCTAATTCGTTCCACCATCATTCCTACCCTCTTGCCCCCTCCTTTCCTCCCCCTCCCCTTTGCCCTGGCTAAAGTTCCTACATTCCCCCCATGCTCCTCCGCCAATTGCCATTATGAGTCAGCATCCTCATAATAAAGAAAATATTCGGCCTTTGGTTTTTTGGAATTGGCTTGCTTCATTTAGCATTATATTCTCCAACTTAATCCATTTACCTGCAAATGCCATGATTTTATTCTCTTTTAATGCTGAGTAACGTTCCATTGTGTATATATGCCGAAGTTTCCCTACCCATTCATCTACTGGGGGTATCTAGGTTGGTTCCATAATTGAGCTACTGAATTGTGCTGCTATAAACATTGATATGGTTGTGTCCCTGTAGTATGGTGATTTTAAGCCCTTTGGGTAATCTGAGGAGTGGGATAGTTGGGTCAAATGGTGGCTCAATTCCAAGTTTTTTAAGGAATCTCCATACTGCTTTCTAGAGTGACTGCACCAATTTGCAGTTCCACCAGCAATGTATGAGTGTGCCCTTTCCCCGACACCCTAATCAACACTTATTGTTGTTTGACAACCCATTTATAATCTGGTTCTAACTAACCTTTCTAGTTCATTGCCAAGCATTTCCCACAAGTCCTACCTTCCATGGCTGTGCCTTGAACCACTCAATTTTCCTCTATTAAAACGCTATTTTTTCTCACTATATTATTGAACTACCAGATTTTCCTAAGTTGCTTTTTCATACATGTTTTATGTTCACTTCTACTTGGAAGTCTTTTTTCCCAGTCTCTCCCTACACTATGCCCCACAGCACCACGTAACTTCCTCAAAGTACATAACCTTCCATGTTGTAAATTCCTTTTCTAAATCCTTTCATCAAAGATAGGGACTGAATTTTATTCATCTTCGTGGCTGTTTTAGCATTGAATATTTTCTAAGACACCATTGACTATTATTTAATAAATTAATGAAAACAAAAAGGAAAGCTACTATACAGCCCTCAAATTAATTCTTTTCAAATTTAGTGGTGTA
Organism: Ictidomys tridecemlineatus; assembly: GCF_052094955.1. Taxonomy (NCBI): domain Eukaryota; kingdom Metazoa; phylum Chordata; class Mammalia; order Rodentia; family Sciuridae; genus Ictidomys; species Ictidomys tridecemlineatus. Next base: position 99,889,938 of record NC_135481.1, read on the forward strand.
GTTTTTTAAAAAATATTTATTTATTTATTTATTTATTTTTTTGTTATCGGCAGGCACAACATCTTTGTTTCTATGTGGTGCCGAGGATCGAACCCGGGCCGCACGCATGCCAGGCAGCTTGAGCAACATCCCCAGCCCCTTAGTGGTGTAGTTTTATTGGGCTAGGAGATATCATCATAATTGAAATATTTACTCTGGGTTCATTTACCAGCACTAGGGGTGGGGTAGGGTGGGGAAGAAATAATATTTACTGAACACCTTCTGATATTTTATAAAGAACTATGCTAGGCCTTAAGATCACACAATTTTCAAGATGGTAGGCTTTGGGAGGCACACAATGAAAGAAGGAAGAATCAGATGACTTGATTCACTAAAACAAATATCACACTAGCATTAAAAAACCAATGTCTTGGTCTTGGGATATAGCTCTGTGGTATTTTGCTTGCATACCATTTGTGAAGCTTGGATTCAATTCCCAGCCTTGCAAAAACAAAAAAACCTAACCAAAGTCTTAAAGGTATAGAAAAGCACAAGGTTTAATTCTGCTTCCACATGGAGGATATCAGTGGAAAGAACCTTTTTCATGTAAAAAAACAGATACAAAGCACTTCATAAACAAACGTGGAGAAAAAAAAAAAAGCAAAGCTACTTATTTACATTTTCCCCTTGTACTATTCTTTATTTTTGAATGGATCATAAATATAGAAAATTCAAAAGATATAAAACATATGAATTAATTTCAGAAATATTTGATAAGTTTTTTACACTGGAGAATAATAAGGCCAATGTAAGAGGATTAAAAAGTGAGGGAAAGTAGGGAACTATTTTTGACTGAATAAGGAAAGGCCTTTCTTATATTAAAACATTTAAGGAAGGAAGCTACTGGATATTCAAGGGAAGAGGTTCCTAGGTAGAAGGAGAAGCTTGTTTAAAGAAGCTGAGCAGTACAGATGTGTTCATGGAATAACATGGAGGCCAGTGTGGCTACAGAAAAGGAACAGCAGGAAATAAGGTCAGAGAGGTGGCTGGAAGCCACACCATGTAGGGCTCACAGGCCATGAAAAAGATTTTGGATTTTTAAAAAAAATGTGATGGTGTTATATAATGAAAAATTTGGCTGGCCTTTGTCCCTGGTTCTTGTGAGGGAGATTCTAAACCCTTGAAATTTCTGGAATGACAGGACTGTCACTGCTAATCATGGTAGGCCCTTGGATCACACTTAGGGAACTGAAGAAGGAATCTAACTATGCGGCTAATGATTTATTTAATCAATCATGCCTAAATAATGCAACTTCAATAAAACTTCTGAATGCTAAGGTTTAGGAGATTACTACTGGTTGGTGAAAAAACCAATGTGCTAGAAGGATGACATACATGAATTGAGTCTACAGGAAAAAGGACATGGAGGTTCCCAGACCTTGCTCCATATGTCTCTCCATTTGGCTGGTCCTGATCTGTAGATTTTATAATAAAACTGTAATCATAAGTACAGTGCTTCAATCCCCAGCACCAAAAAAAAAAAAAAAAAAAAAAAAAAAAGTATAGTGCTTACTTGAGTTATAGTTAATTTTTGGACCTGGGTAAATCATGAGACTCCCCTGAATCTGTAGCATTGGTTTCAAGGGAGGATAGCTTGGAAACCTTCCAAACTTGAGGCTGGTGTCTGAAGTAAAGGTAGTAGCCTTGTTGGAGATGTGCCCTTAACTTACAAAGTCTGTGCTAATTTGGGGTACTTTGCATGAGATTTAAACAGTAGCTAGGAAGTTGTACGAAAAATGTTGTGATTTTTATCCTCTAAGCAGAGGGTCAAGAGCAGACTCCAATGGAAGGTTTAGGACTACTGTGGTATTCTGCAGGTAAGATGTAATGGTGGCTTAGATTAAGATGGTTGGGAGAGAGATGGAGAGAAATAATTAAATGTATACTGACTCTTAAGGCTCACCATATTTGTGAGTGAACTGAATTTACAGTTTTTTAATGATTGCATTCTACTACTGGGATATGCCATATTTGATTAATCTGGTCTTCTGCTTCTTGTACAAGGCTCAATATCGATACTACTCACTTTGAACAAAACAGAATTGAAATTCTCTAATTTTATGAAGTCTTGTTTTTGCTTCTGAGTTCAAGTATTTCTTCTTCATATCCTATTTAAAATGACTGCAGAATTCTAGAGTTCAAAGTGAAAGGATCCTGAGAAATGCTCTTGTTCCTGATTCTCATTGTGGGAGGATATTACCAGGTAATCAGAACCTCCAAGAGAATTTTGGAGCAACAAATCCTCTCCATCTCTGACAGACTCTGGGAAAGTGGGGAGAACTTAGTGTATTGTTCATAGGACTTTGACCATGATTCAACAATCTTGAATGGCTTTTCCTAATACCTTTACTTCTCACACAAGAAAACTGAAACACACATCACAAAGTGATAGATAGGTACCTGATCGATTTTCAGTGTTCCTAGTACAATGTCTGATGCAATTTCTTTCAACCCTTGGCAACATAAGATATGAACATAAATTTTTAAAAATTCTTGCTAATTTATCAGACAAAAACCAGTGTATTCCACCATTGTCTATAGGATGATTTATTATATAGATTCACCTGAGCTATCTTAGAAGACAGCTGGGATTTCTGAAGTCATATTTCAGAAAGGAAAAAAGGAAATTACTTGAAAACATAGACTGATTTAATAACATTAAGTTCTCTCTTGCTAATTTCACTCAGTCATGATCTTATCTTACTTTTGTCTCAGTTCTAAAGAAGGTATTAATAGCTGATGACAGGGTTTTCCTCATTGCTCCTGATAGTATTACAACCTACACACCAACAATCTTTAAAGGAAAATCACTACATTTTGGTTCTTCTTTCCCCACTCAACTTAAGAAAATCTTCTATTATCCTTGTTAGAATCAGCATGACAGTGGCCTTAGGGCCACTTAAGACCAAAGAGGACACAAAGTTGGTACCATGGTCTTAACGGGAATCTTTTTTTTTTTTTTTTAATTTTTATTTTTTAGTTATCGGCGGACACAACATCTTTGTTTGTATGTGGTGCTGAGGATCGAACCCGGGCCACACGCATGCTAGGCGAGCGTGCTACCGCTTGAGCCACATCCCCAGCCCCCCTTAATCATTTTTGAAGATCAGTTCAAATGAACAGAAGAAAGAGGATTAATAGGCTCAATTAAAAAAAAAAAATCACTTGTTCTTCTTTGATACCTCTGCTCTGCCTAGAAGAATTAATTATTTCCTCCTCTGGCCTCCATTATAACAGTTTCTGAGCCTATCATAAACATTCCTATAGACAATGAATTCCTGCTACAGACCTTTGAGTACAGGAAGAGTATCCTATTAAGTTTTGTGTATCCAATGTCTACTATCATACCTGGTACACAAATGACTTCCAATAAATATTTTTGGAATGAATGAATGAATGATTACTGAAATAGAGTGAAGGTACAAATACTAGTTCTTTTCCCATAAGGAACACTGGCCTTTCATAAAACAGCTACCAGCATTCACATTGACTCCATCTAAGAAAGTAGGGATAAAGAGTTGTCAATGATATTTCTCCTAGCATACCACAACTGTTCAAAGGAACTCATTTTAAGTAGGAAAAAAGGATTTATGATGAATAAAAATGGATCATCTAATGATTAATATGGATGAATTCAGTATCTAAGCTATGGTAAGTAAATCTGTAAAATGATCTCAATTTAATATAAATGTCAAAGCATCTGTCCAAAAGTTGTCAGGGAAGGAAAACAACTGTGTTGTATTTGCATGGAAACAAGGGAGGAAAAACAGGACAATCATTTTCACTGTATTCTTATATAACAGTTTATTCAAAGATCTGTTGTGATCCGAGCTGAGTATTAAAACTTTATTCTGACTGATGAGACTTACCTCAGGAACTCTTTGCTCTGTTCCCACAGATCCTGGGTCTCTTCTTTAGCCATGTGTTTGTCCAGGTTACACACATTAGGTTTCTGGGAGTATAACTTCAGGCACTGCTTTACCCAGTGCCACTGGTACCCTGGGAGGAATGGGTTTGAGATAAAAATAAATCCTATACAAAAGACAGATAGGAAAAAAAAAAAAGAAGGGAAAATTCTACTTAGTTATTCCGATCATTTCTTTTTGTTGACATCCTTATATCTACTATTCTGTCCTTTTCCCCCTATCTTTTGGTTATGCTTCAAGTTAATGAAAAATTAATTTTTGATAATTATCAAACACCCATCTCTATACAAGTCTCTCTGGCTTTTGGGTTATTCTTAAAGGGAACAAATATTTCACACAGTTAACTTGTCCATTTTGTTATCCCAAAGCAAACTTTAGAACTGAAAGTCCACCCTCTAATTTTCACCAGGCATCATCATTTACAGAATCATCTGAGACTTCTCAAATTCCCTATATCATTTACTGCCGGCACAGAGGAAGTTCTTATACTGAATTTAACTGAAATATGGATTTGAAAGTCTGGCTATAATGAATGAAGCCCTGGTTATTAATTTATTTTGTATCTCAGCTTCAAATCCATTCCTCTATATTCAGTTTGGCTTCATAATGTGGGGGCTGGGACCTACCAATTTCCTCTTTGCCAGTTTGCTCCCTGCTAAACTGTGCCCATCAGGGACAGTAATGGATGACTGGAGGGCTGAAGTTGGTTCTAATGTTGTTTTTTTCAAATCACTAGAACCAGACTCATTATGTTCCTCCTTCAGAATTCTAAGTCATGGGGCTGGGGATTGTAGCTCAATAGTAGAGCATGGAAAAGATTCGTTTTCATTCATCAAATATAAAATACATACTATGCAAAAGGTACTTTCTCAAGAATTAGAGATGAATAAGGCTGGAGTCATGGCCCAGCACATGCCTAGCATGTACAAGTGCCTGGGTCTGATCTCCAGCAGCAGCAGCACCAGCAGCAGCAGCAGCAGCAGCAACAACAACAACACACACACACACACACATAAATAAATAATTAAGAATTACAGATGAAAAATTTTGTTTGAAGAAAGGGAAGTACCTGGAGATAGGTTAGTAGAGATGGTTGGTTATACAAGCAATTCTTTTTAGGAGCCTGTCTATAAAAGGAAATCAAGGAGTAGGGGGTCACAGATGAATAAAGTACTAAAAGGGAAGTTTATGGGTTTTAGGGATTGGTAAGACCTAAATATACTTACAGACTGTGAAGAAAGAGCCATTATCGAGGAACTGGTTAAAAACAAAAGAGAGGAAAGAAACAGAGCAAGGTCTTGAAAGAGATACAAGAAGGAGAAGTAAGAGGGTGAGAGAACTGTCACTGAACTGAAGAAATTTTCATCTTAGAGGAAACGAATGAGAATATCTGCTTATAAGTGTGGGGGCCACCAAAAGCTGAGAAGTTCTTGCCTGAGACTTGGTTTTCCCAATCAGATAAATAGCAAGGCCATCTCCGCAAAAGAAAGAATAGCTGGGGGGAAAGTCATGAGGAACAAGAAGGAATCAATAATAAAATTAAACAAGCGGCTGGGGTTGTAGCACAGCGGTAGAGCACTCTCCTCGCACGTGTGAGACCCTGGGTTTGATCCTCAGCACCACATAAGAATAAATAAGTGAAATAAAGATATTGTTTTAAAAAATAAAATTTAAACAAAAAAGCAATCATTATATATTAATGTAAAGCCCACAATGCAAAGTATACCAAAAACAGATGAAGAGACTAAAGCTCAAGAATTTCTAAGTTAAATGTTGAAAATAATTAGAGGCTCTTCAATGCCTGGTTGGATTTCAGATCTAGCTTAGGTAAAATGCTGGAAACTTTTTATCAAGGACTAGACATTAAATAGTTTAGGCTTTGAGAGTCATTTATTTTCTTTAGTATTCAACTTTGCCACTGTTACAGAAAATAGCCATGGATAGTAAGTAAACAAATAAGCATGGCTATATTCCAATAAAATTGTACTTACAAAACCAGGTTGGGAGGTGGGTTTGGCCCCTGATTGTAGCTCACCAACTCCTGGTCTATATCATGAACACACTATGGAAATGTCCTCAAGGAGAATTACTTTGAAAAGCAGATAATAAAGACAAGGGCTGAGGCTAAAACAAAAACAACTATGATATTACTAAACTAAGCTTCCTCTCTTCTTTTTGGCATTTAATTTAAACACAGGATAATGTGAAGTTTAATAACAACAAATATGTTTAGCTACTAATTATAGTAGCTACTAAAAACTGGATGCCTACTGAGTGTCAGACATTGTGCTAGTAACCTTAAGCTATGTCATTAATCTTCAATAACTTCATGAGAAACTCATTAATTCAATTTTACAGATGAGAGAACAGAGGTTCAGAAAGGTAACATGGCTTCACTGATTAATCCCTCTCTCAGGGCCAATGGTACACATTTCGGAGATGACAGGAAACAAACCTAAGATCCTTACCTTATAAATTCTAGGCTCTAATCAATTGAGTCTTTGAACAATAAAATCAGTGGTCCACTATCAGAATTTTAGATTTTAAACCACATGAGATTTGACAGAAAGGAACCTGCACTGATATAGTAGAAATATATAGAAAATAACCTGAAGGGGCTGGGGATGTGGCTCAAGCGGCAGCGCGCTGGCCTGGCATGCATGCGGCCCGGGTTCGATCCTCAGCACCACATACAAAACAAAGATGTTGTGTCCGCGGAGAACTAAAAAATAAATATTAAAAAATTCTCTCTCTCTCTCCTCTCACTCTCTCTTTAAAAAAAAAAAGAAAAAAGAAAATAACCTGAAGATTCTTCTATTGTACTATATTTTATTAAAAAAACTTAAAATTTTGTGTTTAGATTCTTGCATTTATGGAAAAAATTTGGACAGCTTAGTAATAATCACTGATGAGTTGGTTACTGCAGTTGACTAATCATATCAATAATTTAATATTTATAATAATAATTTAATATTATCAATAGCTCATACTAAGAACTAGCCTAATGACCAAAGTTAGCAAATTGGCGGTACCAATGAAATTTCATACAGCAGAGTTTACCTAAGAAAAAGTTGAATGTTTTTGGTTTTTTTTTGGTGGATTTCATTATTTAGGCATACTGTAAATTAATGCAGCAAGAAGAAAAAAATCATTGCAAAAGGCTGGGCAATAAATATAGTTGATCAGTCATAGAAATTCATTTTAATGGTTTGACCACTAATCTGATCTGCTGCAATATTGAAGATTAAATCCAGAAGCCTCTACCACTGAGCTATATCTTCAGCCCTTTTTATTTTGAGATAGGTCTTGCTAAGTTTTCAAGGCTGGCCCCAAACTTGTGATCCTCCTGCCTTCTCTTGAGTTGCTGGGATTACAGGAGTATACCACCATGCCTGGCTAATCTTAGTCTTTCTATGTCCTCTAATGCATCTCCAAGACATAGAACCCAACTAAGGTTCCTAATTTTACATTTTATTTAGCAGAAATAGTCTCCAAATAATTTGAGAGGGTGAAAGGATAGCCAACATTTTAGGGGGAAAAAGGGATATAAAAAACAAAAAAATTCTACTATCTATCATCTTTGATTATCATTTTTTCACAAAATAAAGATGGTAACATCTCCCAAAATATTAAAGGAGGAATACTTCCGATCTAATAATATCTTGAACAGTGAAAGGAAATTAAATGCTTCTTTAGGCAATCCATTTCAGGCCATTTCAATGTTGTTCTCCTTTTACTGGGTTAAAAATCTGCCTCTCTTTAATCTGCATGCATTGATCTTCATTGGTCTTAAGTCCCCCCTCCCTCCCTTACTGGAGAGTGAATCACGAGCCCCTTTAGCATCACTAGCTCTTTTCAAAATTTTTAATTTTGGTACAAGATGTCACTAAGTTGTTGAGGCTAGCCTTGAAATTGTGATTCTCCTGCCATAGCCTCCTGACTTGCTGGGATTTCAGGTGTGTACCATTGAACCTGGTTTGGTTTTGAGTTCTGAAATCTACAGCAATGCGCAAATTGGTTTTTAATTCTTTCTGATAAATACCCATAGGTTTATAGTTAACATTTACTGAGCACTTATGATGTTCTAGGCACTGTCCTAAGCATGTCAATTTCCCTTCTACCCTCTCTACTTTACTCCACTCTAATCTGTTTTGGATTATTTTGTACAGTTGCTGATGGGTGAGGTGAACACTATTTTTATATCTTTTACACATTAAAAAACTGAGGTCAGGAGAGATTAAGAAAATTTCCCTAGGTCAGTTAGTACGTGGTAGAGCCAGGAAAAGTCCAGGTAGCTTGGCTTAACCATCAATCTTTTTTTTTTTTTTAAAATATTTATTTTTTAGTGGTAGCTGACACAATATCTTTGTTTTATTTTTTATGTGGTGCTGAGGATCGAACCCAGTGCCTCATGCATGCTAGGCAAGAGCTCTACCTCTGAGCTACAACCCCAGCCCCTTAACCATCAATTTTTAATGCTTTCCATCCCTTCTTGTATTTGACCATTTTTCAAATGTTTGATACTGTCACATTCCCCCTTCAAGTCCTCTCTTCCCTTACAGGTTTCCAGACCTGTAAGAACAGGTTTGGTATACTCAGGCTCCTCCCACCCCTGCAAAAAAAAGACTCCAGTTGTCCTTTTATTGTACTGTTGGACTAAGCCTCCTGGTATCATTTCTCACCTTCTTTTTAGTACTTGCTTTATTTTTAAAAATTTGGTCTTTTTAGTTATATGTGACAGTAGAATGTATTTTGACTTATCATACATACATGGAGTGTAACTTCTCATTCTTGTGGTTCTACATGATGTGGAGTTACACTGGTTGTGTATTCACATATGAACATAGGAAAGTTATGTCCAATTCATTCTATTGTCTTTCCCACTCCCATTCTCCCTTCCTTTCCCCATTCCCCCCTGTCCTATCTGGTGAACTTCCACTCCCCCCAGCTCCCCTATTGTGAATTAGCATCTGCATATCAGAGAGAATATTCAGCCTTTGGTTTTGGGGATTGGCTTATTTTACTTAGCATGATAATCTCCAGTTCCATCATTTACTGGCAAATGCCATAATTCCACTCTTCTTTTTTTTTTTTTTAAAGAGAGAGTGAGAGGGGGGGGACAGAGAGAGAGAGAGAGAGAATTTTTTAATATTTATTTATTTTTTCTTAGTTCTTGGTGGACACAACATCTTTGTTGGTATGTGGTGCTGAGGATCGAACCCGGGCCGCACGCACGCCAGGCGAGCGCACTACCACTTGAGCCACATCCCCAGCCCCTCCACTCTTCTTTATGGTTGAGTAATATTCCATTGTGCATATGTACCACAGTTTCTTTAACCGTTTATCTATTAAAGAGAACCAACCTACTGTAGATTCCATAGCTTAATTACTATGAATTGAGCTGCTATAAACATTGATGTGGCTGGGTCACTATAGTATGCTGATTTTAAGTCCTTTGGGTGTATGATGGGAGAGGGATACTCAGGTTCCTTTAAGGTAAGTAAGATTCAGAAGTAGACATATTCTTTCTTACTAAGAACAAGAGGCCCTGGACATTATACTTCTATTTAATGCAGCTTACAATGGCAGGGAAGATGGAAGACATTCTTCACATAATGAAGCTCTAACCCAAATAATGTGGCTTAAGTAGGAAAACCTAGAAAACTTCAAAAAAGCAGGTATATCAGTTTGGGTAATACAAAACTTAAGTGAAATTGGTAACTTTGCAGTACAACCTGTTAAGAAAGGAAGGCTTAGTGTGACAGAAAATCATGGCACTAGAGTTGAAAGATCAAGAGCAGCCTCCAAGGAATAAGTGCATATAACTTTATGTACTTATTCCAAATTACCCAAACTCACAGAGAATGATGTTTTCATATTTGAACATCATCACTCATCTGTTTCCATCATGAATTCATACAGAATTTACAGCACAAGGCCTTTTATAGGAAGCAATATAGCTGTTTACACTTTCCCATCATAACAACAAATATTTTAGTAGTCACAATGTAGTAAGAGCTCTAACCAAGTTCCACCTCTCAGTACAATGAAAACAAATATTTCTTTTTGAAGATTCTCTCACTTTTGATCTAAATTGGAAATCATAAGTGTAACATAAACTTTTTGTCTTTTAGAAAAAAACAGAGCTAGGTGTGGTAATGGATGCCCTTAGTCTGAGCTACTCAGGGGGCTGAGGTGGGGGGACTGATCTCACAAGTTTGAGACCAGCCTGGGCAAAACACTGAGACCCCTCTAAACAAAAAACAAACAATCCAAATCCAGGATGGCAGATATAAGATTATTTGGTCCAAATAAGGCATTTCTATATCTTCTAAATGGTTTATAGTAATTAGTTTACAACAGCTCCACGAGTCAAAAAGTTAATTAATATTACTCTTACCTTATTTTCTCTAAAGTAAACTACTCAACGTCACTAAATTAAAAATTCCTTTTTTTTTTAAGGAGAGTGAGAGAGGAGGGAGAGAGGGAGAGAGGGAGAGAGGGAGAGGGAGAGAGAGAGAGAGAGAGAGAGAGAGAGAGAGAGAGAGAGAGAGAGAGAGAGAGAGAGAATTTTTAATATTTATTTTTTAGTTCTCGGCGGACACAACATCTTTGTTGGTATGTGGTGATGAGGATCGAACCCGGGCCGCATGCATGCCAGGCGAGCACGTTACCGCTTGAGCCACATCCCCAGCCCCTAAATTAAAAATTCTAAAGTAGTCTATTAGAACTTTTGATCATTACTTGTGATTCTTTTTTAAATAGCCTTGATAGCAACAAGTCTTAAGTTGTTATGTCATTAGAGAATGTGACTGGAATGACATTATGAATTACTCTACTATTTAAAGCAATTATTTTGGCAGAAGTTTACAGTTGTAACAGAGAGCCCAGAGTCAATATCTTTATTTTTTATTTGTTGTTGGCCACTTTCTGCAATATAAGGCAGGTGCCGCTTACTCTTCTATCTTTTGGGAATGCTAAATAAATGGGTAACTTAGATAGAACAATTTAGGATGTGTTCAGGAGTAGAATGCCTCTGTTTTCTCCTTACATGCCATAACTCCTATGAAATTAGAGAAATCCCTTTGAGGTCAGGTGCACTCACCAGGATAGCCTTCAAGTCCATAGGCTCGCCACTTGCTGACTGGCTGAAGTCCTGCTCTATGTGCATCGTGCTCACTCACTGAGGACACACTTAACTGAGATCTGACGACCTGGCAGGAAGGAAACAGAAGCCAGAGGGCTAAAGCTACTTTGTAGATCAACACCAGGAACCTCAAACTTTCAGAAATTTCTCGTACGGGGCAATATTAAGAGTCTTACTTCTGGGATTCTAATCTTAGCTCCACCAGATACTTGTTCTAGGACTTTAAGATGAATTACTTCCTAAAGCCATAGTTTCCTCATCTATATGCTAACAAACATTAAAGATTTATATAAAATTTAGCTAAGTGGCAATTGAAAAATTAAAGTGGACTGGATTTGGCATTCAAAACTACCTTTTCCTATGAGACCATACTTTAGTTGCTCTTTTTTTTTTGGTACCAGAAATTGAACCTAGGGGCGCTCAACCACTGAATCAAATAACAGCCCTGTTAACTTTTATTTTGAGACTGGGTCTCAGTAAGTTGCTTAGGGCCTTGCTAAGTTGCTGAGGCTGGCTTTGAACTTGCAATTCCTTTTGCCTTAGCCTCCCAAGCCACTGGGAATACAGGCGTGTACTACTGCACTTGACCTTTGGTTGCTTCTTAAAAGAACTTACAAAAAAAGTGGGCGGTGTACTGGAATATCCCAAATCACAATGGTATTTACTCTGGTTAGTCCTAATAATACTTCTTCTGAGGCACTGGCATATGATTGTTGTTTAAACAGAGCTATGAGAAAGAGCACTGGGAACCCTATTTACTATAAGTAGAACATTTTTTCTCTTCTAGATGAAATGATAATGCTAGAACTTTTGTTGTTGTTAATTACATAAAAATATTAGGAGTTAATGAAAGTTTCTTTGCACATAGAGCACCTTAAGAATGGCTCATTATATACAGTCACTCAGTCAAGGACATTAAAGAGAAGAATTTTTCCATGAATAATAAACTTAGGGTCTGGCTTACCTTAGATGACATCAAAAGTCCTCTTTCAAAGGTAAGTGATCTTTGTCCTACCAACTTTTGAAGTATGGAGATTTCTAGACAAAATAGCAACAAGTGACTGGTGTATAACCAGTTTTTATAATAAAATGATTATCTGGAACTCTCTAAGAGTCCTAATCAGCTGAGTTTTCCAACCGATAAACACTGTCATGATTTCTTAAAAAGGCCACACTTTGCACTGCACTATAATTCAGCAACATCTTCAGAGTTGAAATTTGTGTACTTACTCAACCATATGCCAAACTGAATGAAACCAAACCACTGAGCTTTTTAAAAAAAAATAATAATTTTTAGTTGTAGTTAAAAATAATACCTTTACTTCACTTATTTATTCTTATGTGGTACTGAGGATTGAATCCAGGGTCCTGCACGTGCAAGGCGAGCGCTCCACCACTGAGCCACAACCCCAGGCCCCCAAAGAGCTTTTAAAATAAGTTTTTCTGAGGATTGGGGATATAGCTCAATTGTAGAATGCTTGCCTTGCACACACAAGGCCCTGGATTCAATTCCCAGTATTACTTGCTTCCCCCACCAAAAAAGTTTTTCTTGCTTCTTCTCTTGCCAGACTATTTTCTCCACTGATCTTACCAGTTTTATGACAGCAATTTCTTAATATGTATTTTAAATCTGCTTTAGCCCAAGGAACTAAACATCTAAGCTTTCATGTACTTAATACACACTGTATTTTTTTTTTTTTTTTTTTTGGTACTGGGGATTGAACTCAGGGGCACTTGACCATTGAGCCACATCCCCAACCCTATTTTGTATTTTATTTAGACAGAGGGTTTCACTGAGTTGCTTAGCAGCTTGCTAACTTGCTGAGGCTGGCTTTGAACTTGCAATCCTCCTGCCTCAGCCTCCTGAGCCGCTGGGATTATAGGCGTGCACCACTGCACCCAGCTCACACTGTATTTTTTTGAGTGTTTGCTGAGGGCCATTGCCAAGTAGGAATGACGCATCGAAATTTCCTTGCCAGCGTACTGTACCCCATGTTAAATGGAAATTCACTGTGACATTGCATGTGTCTTTGAGAAAGGTGACCCTGCTCAAGGACCAGGGTGGATCCAGGTTTAGGGTGTATCCTGCAAGTTTTAGGAAGTATCCCGGTTTAGGATAATTTGGGTTTAAGGCGTTCCCGGTTTAAGACAATCTGGGTTTTAGGGAAGTTCCAGTTTTAAGGTTATTCCTGCTGGGAATAGGGCGTTCCTGCTGCCTGAGTTCCCCTTGAGCTCTCGTGGAATTCAGAAAGTATTTGGGACGTGAATTATGCGGCGGGCAGAACTTGGATTTCCCCAGAACATGTGTAGAGACCGGTGTGAGTTCGGGAATAAAGAATTGCTGTTTGAATCTACAAAGCTGTGAGTGGCTCGTGATTTTGTGCCTAGCCAAGACTGCAGCAGTGTTATTTTGGGTATTGAGCTAGACACAAAATGTCTGGGGTAATCGTGGCTTATAGTCTAAAATGTACTTATACATTAAGATAAACTACAGAGCCATTCCATTTCAAGTCTGGGTCCAGCTGCGGTGCTAAGATGAATGCCCCTCCAGCCTTTGAGTCATTCTTGCTCTTCACCATTAACAAGGACACTAAGGTGCCCAATGCCTGTTTGTTCACCATCAACAAAGAAGACCACACACTAGGAAAAAAATCACAGCTGCTGAAGGATCCACAAGTGCTGTTTGCCAGCTACAAAGTCCCCTACCTCTTGGAGCACAAGATCATCATCCGTGTGCAGACCAGCCAGACCTATAGCCTGTAGGAGGCCTTTACCAACACCATCACAGACCTCATCAGTGAGCTCTCCTTGCTGGAAGAGTGGTTCAGGGTGGCCATTAAAGACTAGCAAGAAGGGATTGAATAGTGGGTCAGAAGGCGCTCCGGCACCTGTGAGTCTAGTTCCTACCTCCACTGCACCCTTCTCTCCAGGCATCACAGAGGAGTGGCCAGGCCCAGCCATCACTCCCGACAGCTTTCCTTGTGACCCCCTTCCCTGACACTGAGGTGTCCTGTACAATAATTTTTTTAACTTCCTAATAAAGTATGATAGGAAAGAACCCAGTTGTAGCAGAGGTGATTTCACAGCAGGTAGATTTTCAGGCTTTGATGGAGGCAGATAACCTGTTACAGACACTTGGGCCACATTTCAGAGTGGACTGGCCCAGAGGCCCTGACTTCTGTCTGGGGGGTGCTGAGAAAACCTGTGCACATCCATGAATCTGTTCTAGAAGCCTCAGCTGCTGGGCCTGCATAACTGCAAACAGTGCTCCAAGGTTTCATTTCATGTCCGAAATAGAGAATTTAATAAAACACTCATTGATAAAAACACCAAAAAAAAAAAAAAAAGGTAAAATAAAGGAAAGTGAAGCTGAATAGGGTTCTGAAGCTTTCTTCTTGTCAAGTACATTACACTCTCGGTGCAGACATTCTATGTTATTCAGACAACTCTATAACTGATTTTGCTAACAAATCAAGCTGCTGAGAAGTTAAGCTCAAAGTATGGGGTAATGATAGCATTAGTTTTATTGAGAACTATTACTGCTTGTAAAGAATGCCTCTTCGGGACACTGTGGATAACATCAATGGCCCATTAAGAGATTATAGGTTCTCAAGGTTAAAGTGATTGTAAAGAAAACCCAACTGCAGCACAGCTGTATTTCCCCTGCAATACCTTCTCCACACTATTTCCTTTCTTAATCTTCAGTGGTAAAAATAAAAATAAAGAAGGGTTCCATATGCACTCTTCAGACATTTACTTTGAATTCTGGGGGGATTATTTTAGAATCCTTCCAACTACCTCTTTCTTAAAGGCCCAGAGAGAAGCCTGACTGGAAAGGCTTAACTCGCACGGGCAGATCCTTGTCAGATCTGGGATTGGTAGGTAGTAGGTTTTGAAGTCGCAGAGCGCTACCCTAACGTCTACAAAGACTTTTACGGGATTTTTACATAAAATAAAGTAGAACCATAAGGGGACAGTTAAAGGAAGAAGTAAACACTAATTCTCAGAATTTTTGGGGACCGAGGCAGAGAAGCAAAGCGTGACTAAACTCGCAGAATAACGTTTTGTCGCCAAGCGTGACTGCTGGTGGGCAGTTCAACTCCGAGCCCAAGGATCATCGGTCTGCAGGCGAAAGGGGCGAAGAAGCCCCTTTAAGAAGCAGCACGAGGTGATGCCGGGACTCGAACCGCACTTCTCTCCGTACGTACCTTATGGGCAAAAGGACCCGTGCCGCGGGCTGCGTGGGCCGCCGAGAAGTCGATGACCCCTCCCAGGTCTGTGGTGCCGGGTCGGCTTTGTCGGTAGAAGCGGAAAAGTTTTCGAAAAGCGTCCTCCCCAGGTTCTGTCACCAGCGATGCCACAGAACCCACGACCGCCGCCATCTTCCCCATCTCGCTCCCTGACCGCTCTGACCCGGAAGCATATCATCCTGCTTGGGCTCCGACAGGTTCTTCCGGGGTCACGACACCAGCTCACGGAGGTTCTTCAGTCTGAAGATGGCAGCTTCGGCGGCGAGAGGTGCAGTGGCCCTGCGTTCGAGTTTTGGTCGTTCGGTTGCTTTTGTCAGAAAAATTCCTTGGACCGCAGCGTCGAGTGAGTAATGGAGATGTGGATGAGGCTGAATTTTAAGGTCCAAGCGATCCCCAAAACCTCTTGTGCAGAGCACTGAAGTCAGCGTGGTGGTAGCATTAGAAGGCCAAGTTTGCTTCCAGGCAAACCAGTGCACAGAAGTGTTCTTCACAATTAAAAGGTTAGGGAATGCCCCCTGAAATTTTAGGGCACGAATTTATGATCTCCTGTAATTTGGAGTGATTTGGTGGAAACGTTTATTACTTGGTCACTTTTTGAAATTTATGATTTAGAAGGGACTGTTTTGACTGGCAAGATTGTAGGCATGGCTACGAGATAACAGGCAGTTACATTTAATTCAGAAATGAAAACCTGAGCGAGGAAAGAGGTAAAAGGGAAGGGATCAGATCTACTTAGGTCTTCAGAAAACAAAATCAGTGGAATTTCGTGATGTCTTGCGAGCGGGGTGGTGGTGTTATGTAATGAGGGAAAGAGCAGTTATGTAGTTGGATTTTAGGAGGAGGAGGCTGAGAGGAGATGGACAGTAAAGTCGGAAAGTTGAGATTTTAGAAGCTTGTGAGGTCGCTTTCAGGGTACTGGACAGAGGTTGTACATTGTGATTGAGAAGCGGACTCTGAAGCCAGACTTGCAACTCAGCCATTTAGTAGTTAAGAAAACCTGAATAACTGAAGATAATTATGGGAAAGAGGCTCACAGCTCTTTAATTTAGTTTAATCATCTAAAAAATGGCATCAATAATACCTGGTAGCATTGTGAAGAGGATTAAATGAGCTTATATATACATTTCTTAGATTTGTTAAAGTACTCAACAAATGATATTTTCATGATTACTAAATTTGAAGCTCATGAGAGAGGCCTATTCTGGAGATAAAGGGTTGGAGAAATTCTGAACTCTCTTGTCAGTTGCAGTATTAAGGTTTTTATATTTACTAAAACTTAAAAATTCACTATCCACTTTGATAGATGTTCTCATGTATAGACCAGTCTCCTTAAATAAAAGGATGGAACAGGGTTATTTTTCTTAGGTGTCCTCCCCATCCCCCACTGGGGATTGAATCCAGGGGTACTACCACTCAGCAACCCCTCAACCCCTTTTTATTTTAGGACAGGGTATCCCTTAATTGCCAGGCTGGCCTGGAACTTAATAACTTCTTGCCTCAGCCTCCTGAGTATCTGGGATTACAGATATGCACCATTGGACCTGGCTATTTTTCTTAGTTTTGGTGGCTCAGAGGAGAGTTTGGTTTGTGCCCCATCTTTCAGTATGTGCATGGTAAAGACCAAACCAAATAAAGTTTCTTTTTTGCTTTCTGAAAAAGGCTGAAGGTTTTCACCAGCATCTAATAGTTGCAAGTTTCTATACCATAATGCCTAGTCTAAAACTTTTTGTGGGGTAGGTATTGAGGATTGAATACAGGGGCACTTAACCACTGAGACAAATCCCTAGCTTTTTTTTTTCAAATTTTATTTAGAGATTGGGTCTCACTGATTGCTTAGGGCCTATTAAATTGCTGAGGCTAGCTTTGAACTCTTGATCCTCCTGCCTCAGCTTCCTGAGCCGCTGGGATTACCGCTGGGATTACTGTCGTGCACTACTGCACTTTGCCTGGCTAGAACTTTTAAAGCTCCATAATCACAACTTTGAAATACTTTTTCTCAGTTCACTTGCTTATTCAGCCAATATTTAACATTTATCTGTTAGGTTAAAGGCATTGTTTTTGATACTTATAGCTGTTTTCCCTGAATAATTATAAGTGATTAGGTAAAAAGGTTTCCATCCAGAGTTGTTTTTTTTTTTTAAGTTGCTGTGAAGAAATTCCTGAAATAAACAACTCGAAGGAGGGAGGGTTTATTTTTACCTCTTTTTAAGTTTCAGTCCAAGGTTGCTTACCCTGTTTTTTGGGCCTGTGGCAGCATAGTATATCATGCATGTGGGAGGTGTGTGGCAGAGGAGGGCTGTTCACCTCATGGCCAATGGGATGCAGAGAGAGGATCCCTTTAAGGGCACACCCCCAGTGATCTAACTTTTGTACATGAGGCTCCACCTTCTGAAAATTCCCCCATCTCCCAGTATCCCACAGACTGGGAACCAGGCCTTCAACATGAAGGCTTTGGGGACATTTACGACCCAAACCATAATATTTTGGAAGTGTTTTCTAGAACTTATAATAGATGGTGTAAAACATACATGTTTAACACGGTTTTGCTTTGTTAGCATCATGTTCTGTGATCTGATCTTTCCTGCTAGGTTGATCAACTATTAGGGACCTACAGGAATTTAGCTTTTGTGAATTGTTGAAGGATTATTAGTTTACTTATTCAGCCAATATTGAAGCCGTATTATGTATCTTACACTGTAAACTAGTGGTTTCTACTCTTGTATACGAGTAGTGGTGGGGCTGAGAAGACTTACAAACATAAATATAGGGAGTTGAACCAATTAAATTTAGATGAACTAAAAGATATAAGTAGATAATATAAAATTCAAACCAGCAAAATACAACTACTGTAGTTCAGAAGAAAAAGTGGTCATATAGGTTTCCATCTTTAAGATAGTACATTTTAGGGCTGGGGTTGTGGCTTACTGGTAGAGTGCTTGCCTTGGGTTCAATCCCTAGCACTGCAACAAATTAATACATTTACATGCTATAAATTTTTGAGGTCCCCCAGGGCTAGTACTTTTCCTGTGTGGCAGTAGGAGCCCCATAAAATAATACTCAGGAGATGTATTTGGCTTGAGTTTGGAAGGATAGTTATAACTTAGGAAGGAGATAGGATTAGAGACATATCAAGGGAAGAGAACAACATGTGCAAAAATGGGAATCCACAGGATACGATATAGAGAATTCCGTTTGCTAGAGAGAGAACTGTGGGCCAACAGTGGGAAATAAGGCAAAGGTCGATGAGGTCAACAAAACATTTTCAAGCACCAATTATTTAGCCTAGTATAAACTTTAAGTTATGAAAGACCAATAAATTGGGATTTTGTTTGGAGACCTCTAATATAGCTGGCAACACTCTGGATTGTAATTGATTTTCGTCTTCTGTGTGATCTACTCACAGGGATTATAATTCACATACCTAGTATGGTATCTGGTATGATGAAAATACTTAATATTTGCTGCATATGGAGACTATAGCCAGCCTAACATGTCCCCAACTCACCTTCAAATCTGGTACATTATGGCAATTTGGTCAGTCCTGTAGCTGCTTGTTGAAATCTTAAGGCTAAGAATATATAAAGAAGTTCTACAAGATGCTTGGGGACTCTTGGACCCCCCTTGGTTTCCAATTACAATCTAGGATAGAGAACACAAAATGTATTAAATATTTTTAATGTATTTTCTCCTCTTGTACAGGTGAGCTGAGAGAACACTTTTCTCAGTTTGGTCATATACGGAAGTGCACTGTACCTTTTGTGAGTATTATCTTAACTGTTGGGGTCTGGAGGGTGTAGCTCAGAAGTAGAGGCTTGCCTAGCATCTGTGCAGTCCCAGTATTATCCTAACTCTTGCTTTTTAAAAAAGAAAGCATATATTAATAATGAATCCAGGTGCAGTGGCACACACACCTGTCATCTTAATGACTTGGGAGGGTGAGACAGGGGGGCTGCAATTTAGCAAGGCCTTGTCAAAATAAAAGGGTTGGGGTTATAGTTCAGTGGTAGAAATCCCTAGTACCAAAAAAAAAAAAAGGAAGCTGTTTAGTCTTTACTGATAAAGTTATGGGTATTATTGATTAAAACAACAAAACTTTAGGTATTTGTAGTAGTTTTTTTATTGTTGCATAACAAACTACCACAAACTTATAAAAACTTACAAAAAAACAGGTGAGGGCTGGGGATGTGGCTCAAGCGGTAGCACGTTGCCTGGCATGTGTGTGGCCCGGGTTCGATCCTCAGCACCACATACCAACAAAGATGTTGTGTCCGCTGAGAACTAAAAAATAAATATTAAAAAAACAAAACAAAACAGGTGATCTGACAACTAGGCACAGAGGAGCTGATCCTCCCTCTGCTCAGGATTGTGCATGGCAATCCTATCCACTGGGGCTTCAGTGTGCTCCATTAGAGTCTCAGGGGAAGACTGACTTTCAAGCTCCCTTAAGTTTTTGGTAGAATTCATCTTTCAACTATAGGATGAAGGTCCCTGTTTTCTTAGGTTTTAGCTGGGAGCTGCTCTCACTTCCTGAGGACTGCGTGTAATTTCTGGTCACCTACTTTGTAGTCTGTTTTACAACATGGCAGCTTTCTTCTTCAAAGCCAGCAAGGGAGTTTCTCCAGTCTGTTAATATAGAAATCTTACATATAACCTAATCACCGGAGTGACAGTGCCTTCACTGTCAGAACAAGCATGGCAGCCTATCATCCTTACTTTATTCTTTTGTTGAGAAAAAAGTTACAGATCCTGCCTACATTCCAAGAAGGGGGGTTATACGGGAAAAGGGTGCATGGAGATATGGGTTCCATCTTCAGAAATCTGCTCCCTAAACCATTATAATGACTTCAGGTAGTAAAGGATAATATTTTAGAATTTGTAGTGTCTATTTTAAATTTTATTGAATGCCATTTAGTTTTAGTATTTCTAACCTATGAAACAGTACTTTTGTTAATTACATTTCATTTGCTTTCTCATGAGGATCTAAAAATCATTCTGTAAATTTTTTCTGCTTTATCCTAGTCTGTAATTTTCTACAATTACTGGGTTTTTGCGGTGGGGTATGTGTGTGTGTGATTGGAGTTTACACACAGTAACATTTCATGACACTGAAACAGCCATGGTTAAATATCAACCTAAATAAATTTAAATTCTTAACTCTTGGTTTAATGTTATTTAGCTTCCAAAAATCTTGACAGATTTTCTCA
This sequence comes from Ictidomys tridecemlineatus, assembly GCF_052094955.1. NCBI lineage: Eukaryota > Metazoa > Chordata > Mammalia > Rodentia > Sciuridae > Ictidomys > Ictidomys tridecemlineatus. The sequence continues at coordinate 99,910,504 of NC_135481.1, forward strand.
TATCTAGTGTTGGTTAAAGTGTAGGGAAACTGGCACTCAATTTCATTTAGAAATTTAACTGTTACCTTCAGTTCTTAAGTCTAGTTTGGCAAAATACCAAAATTAAGAATTTGGGGGCTTAGGTTGTAGCTCAGTGGTAGAAAGCTTGCCTAGCATGTGTGAGGCACTGGGTTGGATCCTTATCACCACATAAAAATAAATAAAGGTATTACCAAAAAAAAAAAAAAAAAAGAGGGTTTGTATATGCTTTAACAATTCTATTTGTAGGAGTTTATCCTATAAAAATATATGTTCAAAAACGTTCAAAGCAATAATCAACTAAAAAATTTAAATGTTTATCAGTGAGACTGACTAGATAAAGTCATTGATATAATGGAATTTCATAGTTGAAACATGGATTACAGACATGAATGTATAGCTTTCTATGTTTAAAAACTAAATTTTTTAAAGTCATTTACAAACGTTTCTTCTAATAAAAGTGAATAGATTTTTCTTGGTTGCCACTAAAAATGAATTTAGGACCCAGGATGAACAGATCTTATAAAAAGGCTTTGATTCTTGGTAAAACACTAAACAAAATATAACAGGAAAAAATTAGTTCAAGTTAAATTTATTATATGCAAGTTGGAAATCCTGGTTTCTTTTTTAGGAATATATTATCTAAAATTTAAAACACTTTTTTTTTTTTTAAATGCCTTTACTTGTGGAAATGGGTCAATCCAATGGAGACATCTATCACAGGTAGGAAAGTAAATGATGAGATGATGGGAAAATCACCAGAAACTTTTCCTGCATTCTTGGTTAACACTCTGAAGAACAGGAGCAATATCGAAGTCTTTTGACTTTTTTGGTAAAACACTGCTGGGTTTCTGTACTTGCGTCTAAAATGCTCAGGAAGTCACTCCAGTTAAACTGGGCTAATTGGGCTGCACGAAATAACCACATAAGTGACACAAATACCTTTTTCTTTGGGGTCGCTGTGATGACTCCTCTGACTTTAAGGGTCTGCAGGAAGAGAGAGCAGGCAGGAGCTCACCCCTTTTTTTTGAGGAAAAGCTATTCAAATGAGGCAAGGGGTCAGGTTTCGGGGGCTGAGTCTATTTTCATGATGTCCACTGTCAGCAGGTTGACTGACACCTAGGTAGGCCACATCCAAGGGCACAGTAAGAGAATGGGACACACACAAGGCACTTCCATGGAAGATTCTATCCTAAACAGGGCAAGGGGTTATATTACAAAGGAACAGGTGAGCATAGTTTCACCCATGGGGCTGTAGCAAGACACCCATGCAGGAGACACTGACCCTTGAACCCAAGAAGGGTGGGGAAAGCTCTGCCACATTTCTGTGACTGAGTGTCTCAGCACCCAGCCTGGGAGTGTGACCCAGTCACGTGCAAGGTTGGTCTTCCACAAAACACAACATAACTTTTAGCAAGATTGAGAACCAAATGATCATCTTCCCCAGCCTGTCCTTTAATGGATGGCTAAAGGGACACAGCAGTATGCCTCCAAGCACAAGACTCTATTTTCCATATCATTCATACTTAGTCTAGCTATGTAAAGGTAATATTTTACTTTCCTGTCTTTTGTTAGGAACATGTGATGAAAGTGTAGTAGTGGTGGATGAGGTTGACTAGTTTCAGAAATGTCAGATGCAGCTAGGTTTTTGGGCTTATTTCTAGTTCCTAGGAATGAGGGGGGTTAGTCTGAGTATTGTAGTAATCAGTTTCCCTTGGCTGTTACTGTGGTCTGCTTCTAGAATAATGCATAAACCTCATTATCCTTATCTTCTCCAGTGACAGTTAAAAAAGCAGAATGTTGACACTGGTATATATCCTACAGGAAGGTAAATATATACTAAAGCAAGTTATTTGACATTTGTCTGTAATCTGGTTTTGACAAATGGAAATTTTTTCAAGTTCATGATTAATCTTTTCCTTTGTTATTAAAATTTTTCAGGACAAAGAGACTGGCTTTCACAGAGGTATGGGTTGGATTCATTTTTCATCAGAAGAAGAACTTCAGAATGCAATACAACAGGAAAATCATATTATTGATGGAGTAAAGGTAAATGCTTCTTTATTATGAGCTTTCCATGTCATTCCAGAAGTGTGGAATGACAGGAATTTGGGGAAATTTAGGTCTGAAAACCTTCCCTAATACTTGTTAAGAGTGATAGTGGTAGAGAGTGATAGTGGTAGAGTGTTCATTTCTAAAAAGTGTGGAGAAACAGGAGGACCCTTTAATTTTTAGTGCTAGGGATCGAATCCAGAGCCTAACACATGCTAAGCATGTGCTCTACCACTGAGGTATACTCTCAGTAAGAAGATCTTTAATGGTTAGCAAGGTATAAATAATACCAGCAGTGGAAACAGGAGTGCACATTCAAATTGGGCAAAACTAGGGCTGAAATCCTGACTCCTCTACTTATTATAAGATATCGTGTCAAATTTATTTACCATTTTAAAGTTCAGGTAGTCTCCCAACAACAAGGTACAAATAACTGCTTGAGTTACTGGTGCTCAGTCCTTAGTAAGGCATTCTTATAAAATGGAACTTGCTAAAGTTTTAATTTTTTTGCACACATTGCCTTTTCTTACAGTGCTAATTTGATTTTTTTTTTTTTTAGGTCTACATTCAAGCTCAAAGACGAAAAATGTTGCAAGATGACCAAACATCTGATGAAGAAAAAGATTTCTGATTATTTCCAATTAAATAAATTTAACTGAGAATTTTGTCTAAATGTTTTTATTTCTAACAAATAGTTGTACTAAGCAAGACCTTATTTTCCCCACTCCAAAGTAAAATAGCACAATAGGGGCAAAATTCATTTGGTGGCATAGTCCTAATATGTGAACATCCTCCTCATCACGGTTGGGGTAACCTTATTCATAAGTAGTTCTTCTTATGTAAAATATTACCCCCCACTACTAGTATCACACAAAATGGTCTTAATTCTGTGTGGGCTGTATGTTCTGCAGGTGCTAAAAGGAGGGAGAAGCACAAACACAACCCACTGTTTTAAAAAAGCTAAATAATTCAAAGTAGAATTTTTAGTCCCCTCATCGCCCGTAGTAAAAAGTAGCACTGGGATCTGATACCCAGGTTTGGTTTTTATCCCGACCATTTACAAAGTGTTCCCCGATGACTTGCATCATTAGGGTTATGTGTAATAGTTCATTCACTTTGAAGAGAGGTATGTCTACTCCTTCCTCCTCTTCTTGCCTTCATGTTCGTGTTCCTTGGGGCGGCTGCTATCTGAGGGTCTTTTAGAGCCACCATGCTGTTTGGCTTCTTCCAAAAACTTGTCCAAACCAAAAGGATCTTCTTCAAACTGAACTGGTCCTTCTCGGCCTCTCTGTCTACGGTCTGAACCAGAAAACTCCTTGTCGGGAACAAATCTGGGGAAAAACAGAAGGGACTATGAACCTCCACTTAGTTCATGGGTGTAAACACCAAAATTGAATTGTCTGCCTTGGTACCTGTTGGTCTTTATCCTGGCTTCTAGGTCATCACCATACATGTCTTTGTCCAGATTTTTACTGGGTCTATAAATACTCTGGGCCATATCTTTACCACCTCTCCAGGCTTGATCATACACATTGTAAATTTCATCTTCTCCACCTGCAAATCCACTGTCCATACCCTGTGGGAAAATGAATGAAAATATATTTTATTAAAAACAATCTGATTACACTTATGAGTAATAAATGCTCATTTATAGCTCTCATTTCAAAAATCTTAACTTCAAATTAAAAAAAGGTCTTCATTAAAAAAAATCCCAAATACATAAACTTGTTCATATGATGTTTGGGTCCTTCCCTGGAGACAAAGAAATTCAAGTTGTAACTAACAAAGCAGTCATTAAAACTGGGATGCTTGGGGCTGGGGTTGTGGCTCAAGTGGTAGAGTGCTCGCCTAGCACCCATGAGGCACTGGGTTTGCTCCTCAGCACTACATAAAGATATTGTATCCACCTAGAACTAAAAAATAAATATTAAAAAAAAGGGATGTTTCTTTCTATAAGCAAGTACTCAAAAACTTTAATTTGTATCTACATGGTGGCAAGAAGATGAAAGAATGATAAAATAGGTCTTTGATGCCATTTAGAGTAAGGAATGTTATATCCCTAACCTGAGAATTTCACTTTTACAACACAAGGTCCTCAATGAACATCTGAAATCAACAAGAAAAATATTTTCCTAACAATTTTTAAATGCTTTCAGTGTAAGCTTATAATAGGTGAGTCTTGAAAATACTTAAGTGAAACCTTCAAACCAACCTCCCTTTTCAGGCTGATAAACAGTCATTGTATACAGTGGTTAAGAACAAATCTTTGGGGTCAAGACATTCAATTTTCAATTTTAATCACATCATTTATTAGCTAAATGACTTCACATGGTTTTGTTTTTTGGTGATAGTGGGGATTGAACCCTCGACTTCACACATACGCTAGGTAATTGCTATACCACGGAGCCACATTCCCAGCCCTTTTTATTTGAAGTAGCATCTCCCTAAATTGCCCAGGCTATCCTCAAACTTGCAATCCACTTACTTCAGCCTCATGAGTAGGTGATTATTGGAAAGCACCACCACCAAGTGTGTGGTTACAAATATAGAAGGGTTAGTTCAACTGGGATGTAGAAGGACAAAGCTAATTATGACTTGGAGGTTTCAGGTAGATCAGAAAACATTTAAGTAAGTTCTTCTAAAATAATTGTAATAATTTGTCAAGTGCTTTTCGTACTGCAGGCATTTTTCTAAGTCTTTTAGTTATATTATCTCAATGCTTAAAACAACAAAAAACCCTGTGAGCCAGGTGTGGTGGCACACACCTGTAGTCCCCACTACTCTGGAAGCTGAGGCATTGCTTGTCATTATATACAAACACCCACGTGTGTGTGTAGGCACTTGTCTGCTGCTTTCTCCCGTAGACTATGGATTCCTTGAAGGGAAAGGCACATCTATTTTTGATCTCACTAACATATGCATAGTTACTAATCAACATTAGGCGAATTAAAATAGAGTGTGTCTGGATTCGTAGCTCAGTGTCACAGTGTGTGCTAACATACATAAGGTCCAGTAGTACCACAAAGGAGCAGAAATAGTGTCCTAGCTGGTTAATGACCTCCAGAACTAGAAATTAGATTTTCTGACCATCAGTCTGGTACTTTAGTCCAGTTTTCAAGGTTCATTTTTAAAAGCTCTCTAGTTGAAATGTTTCTAGTTGAAATGAATCCACAGATCAAAAAAACTAACGTAGTTTTATAGAACACTGGCTCTAGTTTACAAATACAAGGTAAATACACCAGGGATGGGGTAGTGGCTCAGCAGTAGGGCACTTGCCTAGCACGTGCAAGGTGCTGGGTTCGATCCTCAGTACCACATAAAAATATATAAAGGTACTGTGTCCAACTAAAAATTATATATATAATTTTAAAAAAATCCATACACCAGAACCACCTAATTTCTTATCATCCCATTTCTTTCATTTTCTATTGAATGCTTTGAATTGTATCCAAATTTAAGAGGTCACAATCAGAAATGTTTCATCTTGTCTCTTAAGTAACAACATTCAATTTTTTGCTACCACACTGGCCAAATTTTGGCAATCCAAATCAAAGACATGTTAAATTTTCTTTTCCCTAAGGATAGGTATTCATGTCAATACACAAACCATGCTGTTTCTAAACTCCTTGTACCTTGGATTGGTTGAAAAGCCTTTGGTCATACTGCACTTCATTGGAATTCCGAGGATTGGGCACACCAAGAGCAATGACTTCACTGATATCTCGATTTTCATTTCTCTGCAGCTTTGACCTATTTGAAACACAATATAATTAACTGAATACTCTTTACAGACAAGTTGAATATATTCAATTTAAATACAACCAATCTCAGAAGCAAAGGAAATGAATATGTCATGTTTATATCTTGTGAACATAAATTTCCTGATAACGTGTAATCAGGTTGGCAGCTGGTATAGCATTTCAGATGCAGGATTAGAGGAGGTAGAGTTCTACAATTAGGATTCTTCTGTTAGCTCAAAAAAACGTCCAATAGATTGGTTCTTGTTATGGGCAAACAATCACCATAGAACCATGCTAAACTATGAAACTGCTCTGGTCTATACTTGCTATCATTAGACAAAGGTTTGGGAAGTGGATGCTAAGTGACGCCTCATTTGAATCATCATCCACACACTACAATCACTTCTTTTGCTTAACCACATTCTATAATTTTATCCTACTAATTTGAGGAAAACATGTCAATGATCACTCTGAATTTTTAATATTCGGCTTAATTTAATTCCTCTACCATTTTATTTTAGTACGTACACACTCTACATTGGAATGAAACCATGGTAACTGTCATCACTAATTTTACTAAATGTTCTGGTCTAATTATTTCCATAGACAATGTGCTTTTCATCCAATCACAAATTTATGGCCTTTTGTTTTTTAAAGAGAAAACATTTTTTAATATTTATTAATTTTTTTAGTTTGCAGTGGACACATTTTTTTTTTTTTTTTAAATGTAGTGCTGAGGATCGAACCCAGCGCCCCGAGCATGCCAGGCGAGCTCCATACCGCTTGAGCCACATCCCCAACCCAATTTATTTATGGCTTTTCTATGTTACCAATTTTCAGTCACTTTACCAGTTTTAAGGGCTCAATTTATCTACAAAACCATTTTAATCTTTTCAACTTAGAAAGTTCTAATGAAGAGTGTCATTAATTGAAAACTTTCACATTTAATTCCTTTCTTCTAATTTATAGATTTACCCACAACACTGAATTCAGATTCTTTGCTTTTCCATGACTACACTTATCAAGGGAGATGAAATATGCCACTTCAACAATAACCAACACCAACAGATGTGATTTAAGATATGACTTAAAAAACGGATTGCATCAGCTCCTAGGATGAAGTTGGTTGAGAGGAAAATGTTTTACATTTACATTTGAACAACACTCAGAATTTCACTTTTGTATTATAGCTTTCCTTGACTTTTTAGCAATTGTGCTCCTCAGTATCTGTGAACTACAATTTCTACTTTATGTCCCCACACATGTACTTATATGTTTTATATATTTTGTTTTAGTTTAGTTTTTTTTTTTTAAAGAGAGAGGAGAGGGAGAGAGAGGGAGAGAGAGGGAGAGGGGGGGGGAGAGAGAGAGAGAGAGAGAGAGAGACAGAGAGAGAATGAATTTATTTATTTATTTTTAGGCGGACACAACATCTCTGTTTGTACATGGTACTGAGGATCGAACCCAGGCCGCACGCATGCCAGGCGAGCGCGCTACCGCTTGAGCCACATCTCCAGCCCCCTGTTTTATACATTTTGTAATTTAAGAATGCTTTTAAAATTTTCCCAAATAAGCTGCTCAAATTTTTACTTCTTTCAAAACTAACCCCCACCTCCCCCCATACCCTGTATTGGATACAGCACTCTGCATTATGAAAGGATGTCAATAAAGGTATGGTAGTTTATTTCCTGTCTAAAAACATAGGCAAATAATTTGTCTCACCATTTGAAATAGAAAAATAACAGATCAGAGCAGTCTTATTCACTACTTCCTTTTCACAATCTTGATCTAAATTCCTTTATCCACATTCCATACACTCCAGTCTTTTTTGGGGAGAGGTTGGGGTACTGGGTATTGCATCAGGGGCACTTGACCAAGAGACAGGGTCTCCTGAGTTGCTTAGCATCTTGTTTTTCTGCTGTGGCAGGTTCAGAACTCGCAATCTTCCTACCTCAGCCTCCAGAGTTGCTGGGATCACAGGCATGCGACACTGCACCCAGCTCCCATTCTTAATTCTAATTGACCTTATAAAGTGATGGAAGAAAGGACTAATTCTAGGGATAGTCAATTTTGCTAAGACAAAACCATTAAGCAGAAGAAAATTAGGTGCCAATTTATTATCAAACTAAAAATAAAAGGGAGGAAAAGCAAAACTGCTACCAGTGGAGTAAAACTCTGTTCCAAAAGTTAATATAAAAAGGACCTCTTAATAATTTGTATGTACATCAAATAATACATACCTCTTATCAGGAGCTGCCCTAGAAAGATTCCGGTCATGCTGTCTTTCTTTTCGTCTATCGTGACGGATTTCATCTCTTTCACGTGCCTCCCCATCCTCTGTGTGGACACAGTTGAAAATCACTTTATTACTGTATTATTCATTAATATTTTAAATACAAGAATATTCTTTAACTTTAGAGAAAATTCCATGTACTTCTTTGTAGTCACATTCATTCAGCCTTTTTAACCTTACTTGCAATTAATTTAAATCTAATAAACAGTATTAGTTTAATTTTTGTTGGTTTTGAGGTGTAGGGGATCGGACCTAGGGGTGCTCTATTACTAAGCTGTGCCCATGTCTTTGAGACAGAGTTTTGATTAAATTGCTCAAACTGGTCCTGAACTTACAATCCTTCTGCCTCAGCCTTCTGAGTAGCTGGGATTGCAGGATTGTGCCATCACACTGAGTTGTATAAGAACTTTTTGAATGTGAATTCTGTATACTGAAGTATACAGCACTGTTGTCTTCATGTACAGTAGTACATTGGACTGATAAATGGACAGAAACATGAGTATATATGTGACAAAGCAAATTTAGAGATGGTAATTATTAAAAATATCCAATGTAAAATCTAGGTGGGTGGATATGAGTGTTCATCACACAGTGCTTTCAATTTTTTTGGATGTTTGAAAATTTCATTGTCAGGAAAAAAGAATTATGCATAAATTTTTCCTTATATTTTGAAAGATTCTAATAAACAAGGAACCTTTTGCTGCCATCTTTATTCCTACTGTACCTATGTCATCAAATCCTGTTTCTACATGATAAAATTAACAATGTGACCTTATGCGGTTACTTAACTACTCTGGCCTATAATTTCCTCTTCTGTAAAACAGTAACAATAATAGCACCATTGCATAAAGGTTGCTATAGAGATTGTATGAGGTAATACATGTATACTGCTTATATTAAGTACAATAAATATTAACTACTAATATCTGGCAACAGACTCTTCCTTTTTTTAATTGGCAAATAATAATTGTATATATTTATGGGATACAGTATGATGTTTTCATATGCTTATAATGCAAAATAACTAAATCAGTTTAGCTAATAAGCCCATTATCTCCCATACTTACTTTCTTTTGTGGTGCTGGGAATTGAACCCAGGGCCTTGTGCATGCAAGGCAAGCACTCCACCAACTGAGTAGTATATCCCCAGCCCCGATACTTTCTTTTTGTGTAGAACATTTTTTTTTTTTTAAAAGAGAGAAAGCTGGGACCAAGTGGGACATCAACCTCTGATGGAGGCGCAATGACCTAGAGTTAGTTCAGCATGTTTAATATATAAGTTTTATCATCAAAAGGGTTTTCTGTGAGAAAGTTTCTTCAAAGCAGGCAGGTTGAAGGATGAAGACAATTACAATTATCTACGGGTGCTCATGAGTCAAGACTGACAATCCTGTGTCTTACACAGAACCTCCTTTAAGCAAGGAGTTACCATAGCAACTGGGCAGTCTTGACCTGCACCTTTGCACAGGACGTTCCTAGGGCAGGCCATCTCCTGCTGTGAGACAGAAACTATCACCATTCCCACACTCTAAGTATTTTTTTTAAATTTCATCCCTGATTTCTTCTACTATCCATTCATCATTCAATAGCATGTTATTTAGTTTCCAGGTGTTACAGTGGCTCCTATTTTTTATTTTATCATTGATTTCTAATTTCATTCCATTATGATCTGATAGGGTGCAAGGTATTATCTCTATTTTAAGAACCATTCTGTTTTTTATTTATTTTTTTTTAATTTTTAATCATTTGAGACAACTTAAGATAAAGTAAATTTTCTTTCTTTTATTGCAGTGCACAGGACTAAACCCAGGGCCTTGTGAATGTTAGGTACTCTATTGAACTACATCCATTGTCTAACAAATTTTACTTCTAAATTGCTGGTAAAGTATTTAGAACAACAGGCAGGCATTTACATCTTACCTCATTAAGTCATTCATATTATTCAGGGACATGGATTACTACTTGCAACCTTAGTTATTTCCCTACAGTTGACCTTAGACTCCCAAAATTAACTGCATGCTTAACATCTCCATCTTAAATTTAAGATGTCCTCAATCAAACTCCTAATCTTTCCTTCCCAATCCTGTTCCCCTTGTAGTTTCCCCAGTATTAGTAAATGGCAAATTTAATCCTTCCCAATTGCTCAGGTCAAAAGTTGTTAAGTCATTCATTTTTTTCCCTTGGTACCAGGGATTAAACCCAGGGGTGTGTAGTGACTGAGTCATTATCCCAGCCCTTTTTAATATTTCATGTGGAGAAAGGTCTTACTGAGTTGCTTAAGGCCTTGCTACACTGCTGAGGCTGGCTTTGAACTTATAATCCTCCTGTCTCAGCCTCTTGAGCTGCTAGGATTACAGGCTTGTGCCACTGCACCTGGCACCAAAATATATAAAATATATTTTATATATAAAAAAATATAAAAACTACCATATAATAGGAAAGGAAGCAGGAGACGTAAAGGTAGGGACTGGAGAAATTATATTATTTGCATATATGAATATGATGAATCCCACCATTCTTGATTCCTTCTTTTAACTCGTACCAGTTTATTATTAATAGCCTTCCAAATAATTTCTCTGCTTCTGCCTATGCCCATGCCATAGTCTTTTTTTTTTTTTTTTTTGTACTAGGGATGGAACCCAGAGCACTCTACTACTAAGCTACATTCCTAGTCCTATTTATTTATTTATTAGTTGTAGGTGGACCCAATATCTTTATTTATTTATATGTGGTGCTGAGGATTAAACCCAGGGCCTCATACATGCTAGGCGAGCACTCTACCGCTGAGCCACAACCCCAGCCCCTAGCCCTTTTTATTTTGAAACAGGGTCTCACTAAGTTGTCTAGGTTAGTGTTAAATTTGTGTTCCTTCTCAGCCTACTCTATGAGTAGTTGGGACATAGTTTTCTATTTTTAACATAGTGACCAGAGTAACCTTTTAGAAATATGTTAGAGGAAATGCTGGTTAAAGGGTACAAAGTTTCAATGATGCTGGATGAATAGATTCTGGAGAGCTAATGTACTACATGATGACTGTATTTAATAATACTACATTAAATAAATGAAATTTGTTGACACATTTTAATTGTTCTCATCAAAATTATAAAAACTACCATATAATAGGAAAGGAAGCAGGAGAGGTAAAGGTAGGGACTGGAGAAATTATATTATATGCATATATGAATATGATGAATCCCACCATCATGTATAATAAAAATGTACCAATAAAACTTTTTTTAGAAAGATAAAATCTAATTTTAAAAAAAGAGGAAAGCAGGAGAGGCAGAGAAGGAGATGTGACATTGGAAGAGATCAGAACAACATGATTGCTAGCTAGTGGCCATAAGCAAAAGAACATGGAGCTTCTAAAACTAGAAAAGGCATGGAAATGAATGCCTTCAGGAAGCAGCAGCACTGCTAACACCTTGAGTTTAGCTTCCCTGAAATTCATTACAGTAATAAATGTGTGTAGTTTTAAGGTAAAAATAAAACCTGACTATTCAAGATGACTGATAGGTTAATTAGCTAAACAGAGGCAAACATACTTTTTTTTTTTTTAGTTATCAATGGACCTTTATATTAATTAATTAATATTTGGTGCTGAAAATTGAACCCAGTGCCTCACACATGCTAGGTGAGCACTCTACTACTGAGCCCCAGCCTCTGCCTCAGCCCAGAGGCAAACTTTTATGAAGTATACATATATCAGAACATTACATTTGGGTGAATTGGATGAATAGATTCTGTCACCATGTAGTACATTAGCTCTCCAGATTCTACTCATCCAATGAATCTATTCATTGGGGTGTGTGGTTCAGTAGTAGATTACATGCTAATTAATAGCATGTTCAAGGCTCTGGGTTCAATCCCTAGCACCAAAACCCAAAATAAAACAAAACAACAAAAAAACAATGCCTAGAAAATTTAGACTGGATATATTACTGAGCTCACTTCTAGTCCCATCTTCTTGAGAGACTGAAGAGGAAAGATCTCTTCAGCCCAGCCTGGGCAACATAGCAAGACTCACAAAACAAAATGAACAAACAAAACCCCCCCAAAATACTACATTGTACAACTTAAATACATGTAACTTTCATTTGTCAATTATACCTCAATAAAGGTGGCAATGTTGTTCTGTTCAAAACCCTTCAATTGTTTTTCTTGTCCCTTGATGTAAAAGCTATGTCCTCTCAATGGCTGAAAGACCATGTGATCTTGGCTGGCCACTATTCTTCCCACCTGTCCTAACTATCTGGACATCTCTGATTTCTCTCCTCCCTCATCACTCTCGGCCATACTGGTCTCCCCATACTTCTCTGTGCACACAGGTATACTCCTAACTCAGGCCCTTTGCACTTCCTTTATAACCTTCTACCTGGAGTACTCTTCCCCAGATAGCCACATGGCTTACTTCCTTAATCTTTAAGTTTTTGTGACAGTGTTATCATTTCAGAAGGAGGCCCAGTCTGAAAACCCTCTCCTGGTACTTTTATATCTGCTTCCCAGTTTATTTTTGGCTGTAGCAGTTATTACCTTTTATGACATTATTATAAATATTACTGTATGATTAAGTTTTTGTCTGTCTACACTTAGTAGAAATTAACTGCTTGCCCTCCCACCTGCAAACAATGTCAAGTGAAAAATCTTGTGTCTAGAAAAAACCCCTACACATAGTAGGCACAGAATGTTAACTGAATTAATGAAAGAATGAATACTTGAACTAGACCAGTATTTATTTATTTATTTAATCCCCCCCCCTGCCCCCAGTTGTTGAAAGACCTTTATTTTAATTGTATGTAATGCTGAGAATGGAACCCAGTGCCTCACACATGCCAGGCAAGTGCGTTACCACTAAGCCACATCCCCAGCCCTTAGACCAGGATTTATTAAGGAAGCAAAAATCACCCTAACATATTTTCTTTAATAAGAATTAATCACCCCACTCCAATAGAATTAATACACCAATGGAGACCACTAAATAAAACTAGAGAGAGCACTGGCAGGGTTTTTTTTTTTTTTTTTTTTTTGGGGGGGGGGTACCGAGGATTGAACTCAGGGACACTCAACCACTGAGCCACATCTCAAGCTCTATTTTGTATTTATTTAGAGACTGAGTCTCACTGTATTGCTTAGCATCTCGCTAAGTTGTTGAGGTTGGCTTTGAACTCATGATCTTCCTGTCTTAGCCTCCCAAGATTACAGGCGTGTGCCACCATGCCGGCAGCACTGGCATTTTTAATGATTAGAAAATACATTAGCCTATAAGAGAGAAAAACTCTGAATTATTTTACCATATGGGCAAGCTGACTTCCTCATTTCTCCTTCTAAATTTCAAGAAAACTAAAACAGAAAACCAAAATAACCCACCAGCCTATCACTTGGCTAATACCCTCCTGCCCCCAGGCCCTTGTACATGGAGACTAATCACTCTATCACTGAACTTCATCCTCAGTCTTTTAAATTCTATTTTGAGATAGGGTCTTATCAAGTTGCCTGAGCTATCCTTGAATTTATGATCCTCCTGCCTTAGTCTCTACAATAGCTGGGATTAAAGCAGTGTGCCAACATGCCTAGCTAAATAATGTGATTTTTAAAGTACCATCCTTGATATCTCCTGGGAATTGGTTTTAACACTCACCAGGGATACCTGAATGCATGCATACTAAATTCTATTATATAAAATGAGGTGGTATTTGCATAAAACTTACACGTGTCCTCCTTTATACTTTCAATCATCTCTAGATTACAGGTTATTTCTTTTTTTCCTCCAAACATTTTCGGCCAGTTGGTTCAATCTGTGATGTGGTTTCTGAGGATATAGAGGGCCAATTGTATATTGCTCAGGACTTAAAACCCCTGAAAATTCTAGTATACACTCCCACATGAAAGGCTCACCTTCAAATATACCCTCTTATTTTCTGCTGCTTCAGCTTTGTAAGGTAGAGGTTACTTTCCATTTCTACACTATTTCTGAAATATCAGAAGTTTTCTTTATATATACTTATTACTTTTGTATAAACTAAAAACCAAAAAGACAATAAAGAGGTTTTCTAAAATGAGATACATATTGTTCATTAAGTGAATTCTACCAAGAGAATGTTGTACCTTTTTCCACATGAGTTTTGATCCCCGCTCTCCTCTCTCTGGCTTTTTGGGCCATTTCTCTAAGTTTCTCTTCATGTTTCTCCTTTTCTTTTTGAGCCATCTTTCGCTCTACTTGGGCACGCATTTCCACAGCTTCACGAGCCTGTTAGTAAAAATATGACATTAAATAGGACACTACTGTGGGGCAAATATTTACAGCTATCATCCAACTCCATGACTAAAGTATGGCTAGGAAGAGCAATTAAACAGAATTCATATTTGTAACTGCTGATTAAAATAAGATATCCTGCGTAGAAAACTGTGTAAGGTAGGTTTTTCACCCTGGGGAGTGTTTTAATGGCTGAAACTATTGTGACCCCAATCAATCTTGTAAGTCAAGTGTTTACTAATGCATTTTCATGAAAAAATCTAAAAATAAAAAATTAGCTAGCACAGAGCTGCATATATATTGCCCCAGCACTTGGGAGGCTCAGGAAGGAAGATTACTTAAGCCCAGGAATTTGAGATTAGTCTGGACAACTAACAGACCTCTTCTCAGAACAATTAAAGAACAAAAACAAAAAAAATTAAAAAAAAAAAATTTTATCTAACTCAAGATAAAACTTAAGCCTAACAGATATATATATATATTTATTGATATTTATGTGTTTTTTTTGATGTTGGGGATCAAATCCAGGGTTTTAGGCATGCTAGGGAAGTGCTCTATCAGTGAGCTATGTACCTAGAAACGCCCACCGCACCCTCTTTTTTTCTTATTTTGAGATAGATTTTCTTGTTTTATTTTGCTAAGGTGCCCAGGCTGGCTTCAAACTTGGGCAGTTTGGATTGCACAAGTGTGCCCTCATATCTGGCAAAGTTTTTAAAGAGATAATGTTTATAAGGGAATTCATTGTGATACAGAAGACAATCTTTTCTACATGCTAAACACATGCCATGTGAACTTTTTTTTTATTATTAGTTGTTCAAAACATTACAAAGCTCTTGACATATCATATTTCATACATTTGATTCAAGCAGATTATGAACTCCTACCCCGTATACATACTGCAGATTCACATCGGTTCCACATCCACTTTTTTACATACTGCCATACTAGTGTCTGTTGTATTCTGCTGCTCTTCCTATCCTCTACTATCCCCCAATCCCCTCTCCTCCCATCTTCTCTCTCTACCCCATCTACTGTAATTCATTTCTCTCTCTCGTTTTTTTCCCCTTTCCCCTCACTCCTCTTATATGTAATTTTGTATAACAATGAGGGTCTCCTTCCTTTACCATGCAATTTCCCTTCTATCTCTCTTTCCCTCCCCCTTCTCGACCCTGTTTAATGGTGATCTTCTTCTCATGCTCTTCCTCCCTATTCTGTTCTTAGTTGCTCTCCCTATATCAAAGATGACATTTATGCCATGTGAACTTGAAGTTCACAGTTTAATACCATTTAATATATAATATCATAACATTTAATATATAACACATATAACATTTAATAACATTTAATATATAATATCAAACTCAATATCATTATACTATTTTATGTAGCATTCAATTAATCCTGTAACTGCCCCTTTTGGGCAACATCTACATCTAAAGGAGGAAAATTATAAAATACAGAACAAAACCTAACAATCTCTGCAAAATTGGATCAGCCTAGGTAGCTGAATCATCATTCAGTACTGCAGCTAAATTAAGAGTACCTTAAATAAATAAGAATGGATTTACAAATTACCATGAATTTAATTTAAAAAATTATAATTATAGCAGACCAACCTTCCGATCAGCAATGTACAGCGCTTCAGCCAGTTTGGCAAAATTCTCATTTATGTGTACTGTCTGAAGTCCTCTTCCATCAGCAGCTAGACGTTTGTCTAATGGAATTGTATAACCCTAGGAAGGGTAAAAGCAGACAGAAGATACCAGTCACTGAAGAGCTACAATAAATACGTAAAATGAAATTAAGACCTGTCCATTCTAAGACCACATACAGTTTTTTTCTTATATCTTTCTTCACAAGTATGAAAAATAACAGCAAGTAACAATGAGTGCTTTGTATGGAGGATTAAGCAAGCACTTTACCTCTATGGCATCAATCGACACAAAAAGTATAAAGCTGTTAATATTATAAACATTTCACAGATCAAAATAGTGAGATAGAGAGCTTAGGTAATGTCCCTAAAGTCGTATGAATAGTAAATGGATAAACTAGTACTTAAACTCGGACAGCATGTCTTCAGAGCCCAAGCTCTGGAAAAACAGATTTTCATGTGGAGTACAATAAAAGAAAATCACTATTCAAACAGCCAAGTAGCTACTCCATGAATAGAAGTATCATTCACACAAAGGTAGCACCTAAATCACAATAATCTTTGGATATTAATTTGCGATACTCCTTCAATATTTACTAGATTCTAAGTTTTAGTAAATGGGGGGAAAAAGATAAAGTTTACTATGTAATTGAGTTTCTAAACCTTGATCCTTTAGAGTGTGTGGTAATAATTTAAAAAAATAAATGTCCACTAGTTAGAAGGAGAATTTCTTTCAACCAGTAAGTGAACCTTTATTAAGGTTGAAATTCTGCAAAGTACAATTTAGGCAACTGCTAAATTTTACCACTAATATAAAGGTTTTTCTTGCTTCATTCTATAGTTTCAAAACAATTAAGCCCTATAAAAAGTGTGTATTTCAGTTTTAAAGACAGTAATAAAACATTTGATGCATGAATGAGTTACCAAATAAAAATATCAAACCCTAAAAAAACCCCAATTCTACATTCTGAAGTTTTCATCCCATTTCGGGATGAAAACTTTGTTCTTCCAGATTTCTGACTAGATTCCCAAACACTGACCTCTAGTCCATGGTCTCCTAACAAAACAAAGTGTTACAGAATCAAATACTTAATATACCACATATTATACTAATCAGACTAAATCAGACTAGCCAACCTTCCTGTGGGATGAGGACAGCACATCTTTTAAGGAAGAACTTACATTTAATTCAAGGGTTAAATTGGCCTTTTTCGCCCATCAAAAATAGAATCACAATATAATTTGGAGCATGAGATATAGTGATTAGTCAATTTATCCCATATTTTACAGGTTAATAACTCCTGGAGGCTTTGGTTAGTAGATTTCTGCAGGATTTAAATAGCCTAAGCCTGCAATGTTATAAACAGAGACCAATAGTTGAAAATTAAAGTAATAAAAATATCCAAACATTTACTGTTATTTTCTCACATCATCATTGAGACTGGTTTCTTTCTTTTTTGGGGGGGTCCAGGAGGGTGGGATTGGGTGCTGGGGATTGAACCCAGGTCATTGCATGTGAAGCAAGCAATCTACCAATTGAGCTATATCCCCAGCTCCATTTTTCTTTTCTTTTTATTGTGGATTGAATGAAGGGGTTCTTAACTACTGAGCCATATCCCCTTTTTACTTAGAGAAAGGATCTCCCTAAGTTGCTTAGGGCCTCGCTAAGTTGCTGAGGCTGGTTTTGAACTCACCATTCTCCAGCCTCGACCCCCTGAACTGCTGGAATTACAGGTGTGCACCACTGTGCCCATTATGATAGCTAAAATACACTAAAGGAGTCTACATGGTAATCATAAGCTTGTCATACTAACATTTATATTTTAGAAAGTCACATAAATTGGTCTTTTAAATTTTTGGTGTGGGTGTTAGGAACCAAACCCATGGTCTTATACATGCTAAACATGAGTTATAGCACTGAGCTCTATATACCCTCAGTCCCTGGCATTCCTTTCTGAGATCATTTAGATAAGGTGCTAAAGTTTCAACTGAAGTAGTAGATTATAATGGAGACTAATCTTACAATTATTAAATTAATTACCTTTGCATTTTTCCAGTTGGAAATACAAGGAGGAATCTTCCACTCTTGTTGTTCCTTTACAGTCATCTGAGTTGAGAAAAGAGCAAGAGAAGTGTGATATTTTTATAGATTCACAGTCTAGCTAAAAACTTAAGTATGATCTTTCTCATCAAAGACTCTTCCATATACAATTAATGGACAGATTTTGTCAAAGTGTAAAATTCCATTTGTTTTGGTAGCACTATATACTGTGTTCCCATACCATGGATTCTATTAATAATTTTAATATAGTAAAAAATGGAAAAGAATCTAGAAATTATCTCTGACACTTAAAAATGCTGGCTGGTATTTTTCCACAAAGTTATGTGTTACCACCTTTCAGATGAAAACTTGTTCTTTTGGGGTAATTAAAAAAGTCCTTTAATATTATCATTTGGAGACCTAATGAACCCATGGTACTCATATGGGATATCCTTCATGTGAAACAGATCCTGTTCATTTCATTAGAAGAAGGGTTTAAGCTACTAATAATAAAATAGCTAACATTTCACATACATTCTCATTTGCATTCTAGAAACAGTACTTTGTAGTCTAGACTGGGTCATTATTTGATATTGACAAAAGAAATCTTATCAGTTTGGTGACATGTACCTTTAGGCATAGGGAGGTTATTTATGAAATTAATAGTAAAAACGAGATCATGAACTACAGCAAAGAATACCTTTCGACTAGGAGAGTGCATGACAGGCGCAGGAGGAGAAGGTGGTCCTCGGGGAATTTTCTTATTAATCCTGAAAGAGAAATCAAACACAATCAGAGAGTGATACTTTTTTGCCCTTTTAGTTTTTATATCTCAAATTTCTCCTTCTTATTTTTTGTTGTGAAAAGCTTTAAACACAGGCAGAAACAGATATAATGAATGTCCATCTACACCTATCATTTGGCATCACAATTATTAAAATGTGGTCAATGCTGTCATCATTGTTACTCAGCTGACATCCCAACATTATTGTTACATAATAACAATATGTGTACTGACATATAATTAACTATACATATTTAAAGTGTAAAACTTGATTAAAATTTGGGGCTGGGGTTAGGGCTCAGTGGTAGAGCGCTTGCCTAGCACGTGCGAGGCCCTTGATTCGATCTTCAGCACCACATAAAAATAAAATAAAGATATTGTGTCCACATACAACTAAGAAATAAATTTTTTAAAAAATTTAATTAAAATTTTGCCAGAAAGATACATCTGTGGCAGTATCACAATTAACACAGTGAACATATCTATCGCTCCAGAAGTTTCTGCATTGCACTTACTCTCCCTTCTTCTGACGCCATCTCCTTTTCCACAGGTAAGCACTGTTCTACCTTTTATTACCATAGTTTCCATTTTCTAGAGTTTTATATAAATGGAATCATACTATATGTACTTGTTTTTACCTTTTACTCAGCATAATTATTTTGAGATTCATCTACATTATTGTATTAATACACTTAAAAATTTTTTTTTTAGTTGTAGATGAACGCAGTATTTTTATTTATTTTTATGTGGCGCTGAGGATCAAACCCAGTGCCTGACACATGCAAGGTAGCACTCTACCACTGAGCTACAGCCCAGCCCCTACATTTGTTTTCTTTTGAAGACTTTTTTTTGGGTACTGGGGACTGAACCCCAGGGCCACTTAACCACTGAGCCACATACCCAGCCCTTTTTTGTATTTTTGAGACAGGGCCTTCCTAAGTTGCTGAGGCTGGCCTTGAACTTGCAATCCTCTGCCTCAGCTTCCTGAGTCACTGGGATTACAAAGGTGAGCCATATGCATCCCACTTTTTAACTGGGACATTTTTCTCCTTTAATAACTTTAAGAACAGTGGTTAGCATCTTTAAGATATTATATATAAGACATTAAATATAAAACATATATCAAATATCCTTTAATATCTTTAAGAACATTTGGGACATTTTTCTCCTTTAATATCTTTAAGAACAGTGGTTCAGTCTTATGAAACAATCTACTTACTTGAACCTTGGAGGTTCCATTGGATCTTTCTGCATTTCTACCATTCGAATAACCCTCTGTTTAGCTCCAGAGTTGAAAGCTACTCCTTGCTGAGATGGTGTGTACCTAAAGAAAGTAGATGGAAACTAAAGGTGTAACTAATTCAAGTTTTCAGTAGGTATTTTCCTATTATAATCTTAAGAGGCTACACTTTCAAATCTCTTCACAAAGGATTAACAGAAAACTACAAAATATCTAAGCAGAGCCATCAGGAACAGAAATAAGAGAATTAGCAGGAATTATGAGTTACAAACAATGTAAACTGGAGTGGTTAGATTGTCAACAATCCATCCTCATCCATTTTCTAACATGGAAAGTATAATTGTTCAGTTTCACAGAGCGGAGGTCTAGAAATAGTAGCTATTTTCTAAGTGTGTATTTGAGGAAAAACTACCCACATAAAAATCCCAGCAGGCATCTCACAGCAGTTTTTGATTAAGTTGTGAAACAGAGAAAAAATAATGGCAGCAGCCCTAGCAGCTCTGAGTTTTTCTTTAAAGTCTATATGTGAATCATTTGTCCACACAAAGATTTAGTTGAGTGAAGCCCCTCAAAATTCAAAAGGATTGTAAGGTCGTCTATTATATTCAATAGGAAAATTATAACAATTGTGGTTAGGATCATATACCATAAGTAACTTATTTTCTAAAATACAAAAAAATACTTTGAAAACATCAATAACAGCATACATCTTAATGTGGACATCTTTAAAAATTCTGCTTTAAATTGTTTGCAAGGAGTCAACAGACATCCCTATTCAAGACAATTCATTTATAATTATGACTATGTAGGATATTGAATGAATACCAGAACTCTTAAGTCAAATGAAGTCTGAAGAGAAATTAAGAATTCCAGGCCTCATACCGGATGTACTGAGCAGGAGCCAGTTTATCAGCTGCTCGAACTGGCATGGCTGCAGCAACCTTCTGCGATACAGATTTCTCTAAGGCTACCCTTGTCTTTTCTGTTATCTGAAATAAGAAACATCATACTGAGTGGTTTGGAAGTTAATAAGGATGTAAAAAGTCATCTAAGATAATTATATATATATATATCAATTCCCAGTTACCTCTTTAATAGCTTCTTCATCAGGTCTTTGTAGGTCTGGATCATCTGCATTCATAACCTCCTTTGGAACCAGGTCAGTGTATTTGCTATAAATGACCTGAAATGTTTAAACACAAGCAAGCAGAGAATGAAAAAATGCAACCTCATTAAGTCATTCCAGATGTCAACATGTCCTCTCAGCACACTTATAAATTTAGGACACTCAGTTTTGTCTTTTTGATTTTAAAACCAAGAAAGATTAAACTACATACACAAATTGCTGCCTGGGCTGTAAGTTAATAATTTTCTTTTGACCCCATGCATTTAAATTATTTGAGATCTTCTAATCAAGTCAGAATCAAAATAAATTGTGCCAACAAAATCTTATGCATCAGTGATCTCTATTTTTGAGGCTCACTAGGACTTGAAATTAATGATGATATAAATTGCCCAATGAACCATTATCTCGGATTAAAAACTCATCAGAATTTAAGTCAGGTTACCAAATAATTTCCAAATTCACTGGGCCTAGAAAATTTCATTGACCTCATCGTATTTATAATGTTTCTCTTTTTTTGCCATCAATTCTATTCACAGACTAAGAAAATGAATATGTGCCACAGTGAAAAAACCCAGAACATTCTCTTTGATTTTAGACAAAAATGAAAGAGAAAAAACAAAATACATCCTATATACACAACTTATTTTATACCCAAAATTAAGACTGCTAGGCTCAATATAGATTCATTTTAGACTGACCATGGGTGATAGGCCCCCAACAAACAGAATATTACTTGCTTTCACAGACATCTATAGTTAAAAAAAAAAAATGCATATAGCAGATTTTAAGGAAAAAGAGATCACAGAAATTTAAACACTAAAATAATAAGCATTCTAGATTTTAATGCTTTAATTAGAATTCTTTGACAAAAAGAACAACTTATAAATACGAAAGAAATTAAAATTCCTAAGCATTTGAAACCTTCAAAAGTTTTCTACAGAAGAAAAGTCAAAGTCTTATACTAATAATTTTGTCCTATCATATGACAGTTCTTAAAACTGTTTAGGGAAATGTACACTATTCCTTATTTCCCATTTCAAACAGTGGACCAAGACATTCTCAGGCTTACTTGACCTGACCTGGCTTTGCCTACAGCATCAATCTCCCTCCATAAATTCTCACTCCTTCACGCATGTTTCAGTCACACAGCTCTTCTGTTCCTTAAACATGCTTTCCCACCAGTTCTGAACCTTTACAGAATACTGACCCCAGTTCTTCATCTCTGCATCAGATCAAAAGGGCCCATACTGGTGAGGCCTGACTAGCCTTGTGAAAGCAGTAGCCCCTTCCTCAACCATTCTGCTTCACATCACTCTTTACTGTCTTCAAAGTGCTATTCATAGTATGAAATTATTTATTTATTCTACTTGTTTACTATTTTACCTATTTAAAAAAGGCTAACATTATTGAGCACATATTATGTCACTTTTTGTTTTAATACACACATTAATTAATTTGATCTTTGTACCAACCCTGATGATTATAGCTGTACTACTGATGAAAATATTCATGAAAGTATTTCTGGTGCCTATAACAATGCTTGGTGCATAAGAGATATTTAGTTATTTTTTTGTACAAATTAATGAATAAATTAATTTAAAGAAGTTTTATCACATGCTATGGGTACTTATATTTTAGGTACTATAGGACCAACTTTGGAAAAAACTACCTCATAGATATAAACTGAAATCTTTAGTTTATTTCTCTAAAGAATGAGAAGAGGGATCAGGTAAGAAAGTACAAATTTAGCACAAGATGTCCCATTGACATGTGAGCTATTAATGTTATCATCCTTCAAGGTTTATTTTGGAAGGGATCCTAAAGTTGACTTTAATGAGAAATTAGTCTCACTACATTGGGCTGGGATTGTGGCTCATCGGTAGAGCGCTCGCCTAGCACAGGCCGGACACGGGTTCGATCCTCAGCACCACATAAAAATAAAGGCATTGGATTCTGTCCATCTACACCTAAAAATATAATAAATGTCTTAAAAAAAAAAAGATTACACAGCTTCTAACAAACACCAAATGTATTCTTTTCAGGAAGGAAAAATCCATACTACACAAATTGAAAATTATATAACAACAATACAGAAGACAATACCTAGACTATGAAGGGTTAATAATCATTTTCATACAGCAATTACTATAGGAAGATTCTAAGCAAATGGTTCCTTGGTAGTCATATAAGTTCACATAAAGTCTCAATACTAATTTAGCATACAAGAGCCATTTGCTGTTTCTTATTTGGGTATTCCAAAGTTAATAACCCTTTAAATGAGCATCAGTAAGATTCTACCATCTCACAAGGCTGAGTGAAGGACATCTGAAGAGTAAGATTCCTCCACGATAATTAACTATAAAACCCCCAATTTTTATAGCCTGAGGACCAAATGTGCTGAAACTCAGTACATTCCAGGAGGTAATGGGGCTGGATAGGGTTATCTGAAAACTACAATATATCCTTGAAGGCAGAAGCATAAATGAGCTTTGTGAATAAGATAAAGGAAGAACTCCTCTGTAAAACAGATAATTCCGGATTACTGAAAATAGGCAAAGAACTAGACTACTGAAAGGATGAATCTGTCAACATACTCACCGTGTAAAAATAGATTACTTTGTGTAATCATAAAAATATTTAAAAAAAATTTTTTTTTAGTTGTTGATAGATCTTTATTTTTATGTGGTGCTGAGAATTGAACCCAGTGCCTCACACATGCCAGGCAGGTGCACTACCTCAGAGCCACAGCCCCAGCTCTCATAAAAAATTAATAACATATTTATCATAGGGTCAGTTTAAAGTTGTTAGGTTTTTTTTTTTTAAGATGTAGTTAGCATTCTTTTAGGTAATATCATGTATATAACATCTTCTATGAAACTATTTCAGATAGAAAACCACATATACTAGGGCCTTTATTTCAAGAATTGTCACTGGAGTTCATAATTGAAAAGGAGAGAAGCATTTAGTTCTATCAAGATTTATTCCAAGAAACCTTTTTTCTATCTAATTTTGTATTACAACAAGTCATATTCACAGTACTTACTTTAAATGCACAGAGATCAGTGGCCTTACAACTTGATATAAATATTACCTTGTGGAATTCTGACTTATTCTCTTTACCTCTTAATACTTATTGCTAAAATTGGCATTTTTTTTGGAGGAAGCGGCACTGGGGAATGAATCCAGGGGTGCTTTACCACTGAACTATATCCCTTGTCTTTTATTTTTTTAATTTTAATTTTGAAATAGGGTTTTGCCAAGAATCTTGTTAAGTCATTGAGGCTGACCTCAAATTTGCAATCCTCATGTTGCAACCTCGTGTAGCATGCACTACTGTGCCTGGCTAGAATTTCCATTCCTGCTCTCAATTAATATTTTAGTGAGAATTCTACGGTCAGATTCCTCTGAGATAAGTTAGGAATCTTTGCACTACAGTGCAAATAAAAAAAATCCTAAAAACCATTTTCATCTTTTGTTGAGAATTCTGCATAAGTCTCCTAAATGATCATGAATTTTTAAAATTCCATTTTGTACAGTAAGTAGTCGATTCCCATTTCTTTTAAAATAGAAAATAAATGCTTTTCATACAGGGTTTTGCTGCCACCTCCAGCTCCCCTCCTATAGCATTTATAAACATAGAAGGTGTTTCTGGTTAAAACAATGGTGGTTGAGTGGGACACTAGTGGCATTTTACAGGTAGAATCAATTATGTTAAACATTGTACAAAGCTCAAGATAGTGCTGAATAATCAAGTAATGTCACACTCAAAATGCCAATGGTATATAATGTGTACTCTGTTAAATTTGAATTATTAAATGCATTCCAAAACTTCAAGCATTAATCCATCCACTTTTAACTAAAAATAAATAAACCAACAAAAAAACAGTGTGAACTTGAGAGTGGTACTTCTCTAAATTACCAGTTTGGGGTTCAGTTCTAATGGTTGCATTATAGTCAAGCATATAAGCATGGAAATAATGTCACTGTATAAAGGAACAAAGCTTTAGAGACTTTACTGGGTCAAAGTACTGAAATCCAAAAATAAATGGTTCAGTTTTAACTCTATTTTTTTATATAACTATCAATATACATCGTTGTCACAGAAATAAAAATATTTTCAGACATTTCCTATAAACCAGACAAAATTCTTTGTTTCCATTTTTGAAATATAATGCAAAGCTGTATTTAATTCAAAATATTACAATATTTTGTATTTGCCAATGTCAAATTATTGTCCCAAAATGTTGCTTTTTCCTAACTGATGAGAGTAGAGAGGTAGCACATCATACCAGTAAAATAATTATCCCAGAAGGAGACATGCACTAAAACAAATGCTAGAGTCAAGTGAAGCTTTCCAATATAAATCCTGCACATATAGGGGCCTCTTATTTTCTTTTTGTAGGGTAGATTATGCTTCCTCAATGACTTCAGATTAAGTTTTTTTCTCCCCATACCAGCTTTACCACTGAGCTACAACTCCAGCTTTTTTATTTTTTGAGACAGGATCTTGTTAAGTTGCTTAGGGCCTCGCTAGATGGGGAAGGCTGCCCTTGAATTTGACAATCCTCTTGCCTCAGTCTCCCAAGTCGTTGGGATTACAGGAATGTACCACCACTCCTGGCAAGAAGTGGTTTTCTGTTATACAATGAATACTGATATTATTCACCTAAGAAACACTGGTAAATGCCTGTGTGGCAAGCTTTCAGGCACTAATGTACCTGAAGAGGAAAAAATAAAATATCCAATCCTTGCCCTACAACAGCTCATAGTCAAATGTGTTAAACTGCTATGAAAAACATTGGGACTAGAAAGGAGAAAGCCGACGTAGCCAGGGAAGATCAGGGAGAGTATCCTGGAAAAGTAAAGAATAAGCTGAGATCTGAAAGCAATAGAACTTAGTCAAGGGTAGAGTGCTCTAGGCACAAGAAGAATTTCCATGAGAGTTCTCAAGATAAGAGAGAATGTGCCATATTAGGAGAACTAAAAGTAGTTCTTCATGGAAGATTTTTGAGAAGGCATGAAAATTTTTCCAACTACCTATAATGCTTATTTTATATTGAAAATAAATATAATGGCTAAAACTGAACTGTTTACTTTTTATTTCAGTATACTGGTCCTGAGAATTGAGGCTAGACTAGGAAGGTAAGCAAAGGGGCAAGCTTGCCATAAGGAGGTTGGCCTTTATCCAGAAGACCATGGAAGCAAGTAAAGATTGTAAGCATGTACACTTCTATGTGTATATGTAGAGGAAAGAGAACAGCAGACATGATGTTTTTTTCTGGCAGGCAAGACAAATGCAAAATAGATGGGCTGAGACTTTGCTGTGGTAAGACAAGCAAAAATAATAATGGCCTGAATTAAGTAGTAAGGAAAGGAAGAATACTTGAGAAGTATTAAGGAAATTACATAGAGCACAGTTCCTAAATAGATGGAGGGTCTAGAAGAAACTAAAGAACTAGAATGATTGTTAAGCACAGGGAGAGCATACTGGCAGTGTCATATTTGAAACTGAAATATCCTTTGACTCAGTGAAGTCCACATCTAAGAATTTATTCTACACACAAAAAGGTTTGTATCTATCTTAAATAAAGTGCTATTTGCAAAACCAAAAAATAAAAAGTAAAAACTACCAATGATTTAAAACTTAGGGTGTAACTACACCATGGAAGTATGTATAGATTTTTTTTTAACACATAACCTATGTATACTAACAAAAATCTTCAAAACATTAAGTTAAAAAAAGGTCAAAGGAAGTTGTATTAAAATCCCATTCATATAAAAATCTGTTTATAAATGAATATGCATATATAAAGTTAAGAAAAATTATGTCAATATCGAAATTAACAATAAAAGTCTGGAAAGATACACATCACTGTAGTAAAACTAGTTATCTTTGGCAGGTAAAATAAGAAAAAACCAGGTAGGACTGCACATACTTATATATACAGTATATATACTATATACATATACAATGTATATATGTATATAGTGTGTGTATATACACACACCATACATACACACATATACATACTATATAGCTGTAGCTCAGGGTAAATCTGGTTTCAATCCCTGGTATCAAAAAAAAAAAAAAAAAGCTTCATCTGAAGTCATTGAGGAAGCATAATCTACCCCTGCAAAAGGAAAATGAGGCCCCTATACATGCAGGATTTATACTGGAAGCCTTCATTTGACTCAAGCTGCATTTGGTTTGGTGCATGTCTCCTTCAGGTAGTATACACAGTATATATACATGTGTGTGTGTGTGTGTGTGTGTATATATATGTATATAAATATATATATACACACATAAATATATATGCAGTATATATACTCTATATACAGTATGTATACAGTGTATACATAGCTTTAGAGTATATATGCTGTACATCCTGTATATACCACTGTTATCTTACCATGAGAATATATTACATGTGTAATATTTTAAAAATCTATAAAATAAGAGAAAACAGGACTCTCTGAGGCTTTGGTATAGGCAATGAGAAAGATATCACCATCATTCACTGAATTAGAGAATACAGCAGATAGATTTAAGAGACAAATTATACATTTAGGTTTGGATTTGATTACACAGCATTTTAGGGAAATCTTTATATAACTGTCTGGGCTGGAAACACAGATTCAATAGTTATCAACCTATGAGTGGTAACTGAACCCATGGAAATAAGGAGAATGCACTCTGAAAGTGTCAGAGATCTTTGTCAGAAAGCTACTACCACAAATAGGTTGAGGTGAAGCCATACTAGTGAATTAGAGAATTAAAGGGAAGTGAAGTAGCATGAAATCCAGCTCTTTATAAAGAATCTTGAGAAAAGTTTAAGAAAATTAAGTGGAAATTAGGTGGTAGCTTAGAGGGAGCTTTGAGGATAGTCAAGAAAGTTTTTCTTTCAAAAGATAAGAAAAGCAGGCACATTCAAATGCTAATGGAAAGGAGTGTCAGAACTCAAAGACTTGCAGTTAGAATTCAAGACAGTTGAGAAGAATAACTAATATGTGAGATTTGGAGGGAAAGAGAAGGGATTGTGAACCAGAATACATATGGCAAGATGAGGCTTTGATTATAATCACAGAACTCAATATCCATTTCAACCATTTCTTATAACTTTTGAAATGTAAATACTAGGAATTTTAAAATAAAAAGATCAGGCTTAGAGAGACGGTATTTCTTATGGAAACAAAAAGAAAAAGGTAAATGCAGAATAAAGTTGCCAGTTTTCTTCTGTCTTTATACTGAAATAGATGTGAATTACTTGTTCAGGATAAGACAGGATGGAGAGAAGCAGGAGTTACACACAAGTTGGTGGTAGCAAGAAGGGAGCAGGGCTGAAGATATAAAATTGAATGTCTGCATTTTTCCAAAAAGCTCAGCAGTCCTGTTGGAGGACTAAGGATGGGCTGTCAGTACTATTTTAGAGGGCAAAATTAAAAAGTCTGGGAGAGAGAAGCAAAGGATAGGTTTTGAAAGCTCTCAGGTATTTTTTTCCAACATCATCAATTCTAAAGAAATGTTTTACTTCTATCTCAAGTATTTATTTACAAGGGGGAGAAAAACCAAACTAGGTCTCCTCAAAAATAGTTCCTTGGCTCTGGGCATAGCTGCTATGTGATGAGATTATTTTAAGCAAATTTTATTTTTGGTTTTTGGATTACTTTGCAAGCAGGGCCATCCTAAATCTGCATGCAAATGCTAGTTTTGTTCTTAATCTAGGGCAAAAGAAGTTTGTGTTTATTATCCAAATGAACTATTAAAATAAGAGCTGGGATATAGCTCAGGGGTAGAGCATGAGCAAAGTCCTTTGGACAATAACACATACACAAATTTAAGATTAAATTTAAGATTAAAAGTAGATTTTGGTTTTGGTGGGTGTAGCCTCAGTTGTAGAGTATTTGCCTAGCACACGGAGGCACTGTGTTTAATTCCCAGCATTGCCAAAAAAAAAAAAAAAAAAAAAAAAGGTTGACTTTATTAGGGTTTTAGAATTGTAGACTTTAAATATTAGAGTGGCAGCCAGGCATTGTGGTATATACCTTTAATCCCAGCTACTCAGGAGGGTGAGGCAGGATGATCTCAAGTTCAAGGCCAGGCTGGGCAGCTTAATGACATCCTATCCTCAAAATAGAGAGGGCTGAGGATATAGCTCAGTTGGTAGAGTGCTTACTTTGTACGCACAAAGCCCTGGGTTCAATCCTCAGCACCATACACACAAAAAAAAACAACAAGCAGCCCTGGGTTCAATCCCCAGTACTGCCCCTTCCCCTAGCTCAACAATTTGTGTAGAATTTCAAGACAAGTCACTACTGGATACAGTACCAAAGTTAACCTAAGCATACTTCATTGATACTTTTATATTTTTTTTGGTGCTAGGAATTGAACCCAGGGTCTTGTTCATGCTAGGCAAGAGCTCTTCCATTTTAGCTGTGTCCCTAACTTCACTGCTACTATTAATATAACACACACAAAACAAAAACAAAAATAAAAAACCTCACAAAACATTCATCAATGAGGAAAACAAAAAACAAAGAACAACCCAATGAGAGATTACCTTGTCTTTTGACTGTCCTTGTCGAGCAATTGCATCATATTTAATCTTTCCTTCAGGATCCACCTGAATGGCCAGTGCATTTGACATTTTTTTCTTTCGTCCCATATCCAGGGGATACTGGGCCACATGGATTTCTGGAAAGGCACCTCCATCTCCAAAATCCTGAATATTAAAAGAAATAAAAGGAATATTTAGTAATAACTAGAGACTCAAGATAAATTCATTTATTCAACAAATAATCATTGAGTCCTTAGCATCGTGGAGCTTACAGGCCAATGAGCAAAGATACAAAAAAATATATTCAGAGTGCCATGAGGGTAATACAGATCCTGGAACCGGGTCCTACTTTGATAGAGTGCTTGCTACAGCCTTTGTTAAGAAGCAACATGAGTAATGTGTAAGCTAAAGCCTGATGGTGAGAAAGCAGTTATGGGAAAATCTAAGGCAAGCATTTTCTAGGCAGAGCAAACAGCAAATGTGAAGGACCTTCTGCAAGGAGGAGCTTGGCATGTTCTAGGAAACAAAAGTCCAGCGGAGCTAATAGCTTACTGTGAACAAAGGAACTGACACCATATGAAGTAAAAAAAAATGTTTAGGACAAAGCAAAGACTATGGTTTTGGCATGTATGCACACATACATACAGGGTAAGAGGTATTTAGGGGTAG
Source organism: Ictidomys tridecemlineatus (assembly GCF_052094955.1). Classification (NCBI taxonomy): domain Eukaryota; kingdom Metazoa; phylum Chordata; class Mammalia; order Rodentia; family Sciuridae; genus Ictidomys; species Ictidomys tridecemlineatus. The sequence continues at coordinate 99,940,929 of NC_135481.1, forward strand.
TAATGTAAAGAATTTTTCTTGGAATTAGATTTTATTAAAATAGTATCATTGGGCTGGGGATAACAAAGCAACACCTTGGTTTCAATCCTGGGCACTAAAAAAATAAAAAGACTCATTTACTCATTATTATGAGAAGCAAATAAATAAGATAGGAAGAACCTAGAAATGAATTACCATATTTCTTTCTTTCTTTTTGTAGTGCTGGGGATCAAACCCAGGGCTTCAAGCATGCTAAGCAAGCTTTCTTACTTAGTTATATTCCCAGCTTGGAAAACATACATGTGTGAGTGTGCACATGACCAACACACACATATACATACACAGTGTATGTGTTGTATTATTACTGGGGGGATGAAATGGGAGGAAGAGATAGAATCTAAGTTGCCCAGGCTGGTCTCAAATTCCTGGATTCAAGTGATCCTCCTGCCTCAGCTGGGACAACAGGTGCATGCTACTACACCCGGCTCACACTTATAATAGTGATTACATACAATTATTTAGGAGGGAGAACAGACTTCTAAAGTAGAACCATCTAAAGAGTTTGTCATTGATGTTTATATTGACTAAAAAAAGGGCCAGCCATGGTGGCACATTCCTACAACCACTGTGGCTTAGGAGGCTGAGGCCCTATGTAACTTAGCAAGACCCGGTCTCAAAATAAAAAATAAAAAGGGCTGGGGGTGTGGCTCAGTGGTAGATAGAGCACCCCTGGGTTCAATCCCTGGTACCAAAAAAGAAAAGGTCATAAAATAAACATTAAGATCAAGTATAATTTTAAATTTAAAAAAAATTTTATTTAATTTTTTTCAGAGAGAGAGACAGAGAATTTTAATATTTATTATTTTAGTTTTCGGCGGACACAACATCTTGTTTGTATGTGGTGCTGAGGACGGAACCCAGGCCGCAGGCATGCCAGGTGAGTGCGCTACCGCTTGAGCCACACCCCCAGCCCCCCCCCAAATTTATTAGTAGTTGCTTAGTACCTTGTAATTTACAAAATGAAACTCATTTTATCTTATTTAACTTTTATAACTAGCACTCTCATATTTTCATTCAGAAAGAATTCAGGTTTAGAAAAATTAAAGTGATTTCCTAAGGTCTCATATGCATATGAACTTGAACTCCATTCTTTTGACTCCAAAGGTCTTTTTCACTACTCTGAGATACCTTTCTTAAAAAAAAGTCACGGGGCTGGGATTGTGACTCAGTGGTAGAGTGCTTGCCTAGCACAGACAGGACTCGGGTTCAATCCTCAGCACCACATAAAAATAGGCGCATTGTGTTGTGTCCATCTACCCTAAAAAAATAAATATTAAAAAGAGAGAGAAAAAAAAAAAGTCAAACCATGGCACAAAATAAAAGACAAAGGGATTAAACCCACATAAATATTTATCTCATACTAGACAAAAGCACCAAAAGCATTCTGGGAAAAGATAGCTATTCAACAAATGGTGCTGGGAAACTAAAATCCACATGAAACAAAATGAAATTAAACCCCCCTCTCTCACCCTGAACAAAACTCAACTCAAAGTGGATCAAAGACTTAGGCACTAGAAGCGACCCTGTGCCTAACAGAAGAAAAAGTAGGCCCAAATCTTCATTGCGTTGGCCAAGGATCTGACTTTCTTAACAAGACTCTTAAAAAGTACAAGAAGTAAAATCAAGAACAGAAGCAACAATAAATGTTGGCGAGGATATAGGGGAAAATGTTCATACATTGCTGGTACAACCATTATGGAAATGGTATGGAGACTCCTCAGAAAACTTGGAATGGAACCACCAAATTACCCAGCTATCTCACTCTTTGGTTTATACCCAAAGGACTTAAAATCAGCATACTACAGTGATGCAGCCACATCAATGTATACAGCAGCTCAACTCACAATAGTAAAATTATGGAACCAAACTAGGTGGCCTTCAACAGATGAATGGGTAAAGAAAATGTGGTATATATACACAATGGACTATTACTCAGCCATAAAGAAGAACAAAATGATGGAATTTGCCAGTAAATGGATGGAGCTGGAAAATAGCATACTATGCAAAATAAGTCAATCTCCCCAAAACCAAAGGCCAAATGTTTTTTTCTGATATGTGGATGCTAATTCACAATAAGTGAAGGTGCTAGGGAAGAACAGTTACTTTGTATTAGGTAGAGGGGAGTGAAAGGAGAGGGGCCATGGGGTTGGAAGGATACTAGACTGAATCTGACATTATTACCCTATGTACATGTATGACTACACGAGTAGTGTGATTCTATATCATGTTTAACCAGAAGAATGAGAAATTACATTCTTTATGTGTGAAGTGTCAAAAATGCATTCTACTGTAATGTGTAATTAATTGGAACAAATAAAAAGACAGAGAGAAAAAAAAAAAAAAAAAAAAAGCCAACCAGTACAGGCCAAGAAACCCCAGTATGAAAATCGAAACTTTTTGAGGGTTGAAATAGCCTCCTGAAGTTTCAGATTTTAGACTTCTGAGGATCAAGATTAGGGGTGCGAACTGGGGTGCACAACCAGTAAAGTCTAGACAAATACTCTGAAACCTGAAAAACCTCTGGTTCCAAGGATTTCAGTCAAGAATATTCAATTTGCACTACTAAGATAAGAAAAACATTGATCATTTAGAGGGATCTGATGGAAAAATTATAAAAATATCCGCTTTTACAAGACATCTTCAAGCAATATTCCATTAGATCTAGTATATATGAGTCCCTAGGTATAATATGCTTATTTGCTGGGAGATTTGGAATATTTGAAAATGAACAGAATAAAGTGGAAAGAGAATTTTTTTTGTAAATTAGGCAGAAATAGTTAAAATATTCCCAAGAAAAGTGCTTCCTGTACCCAGACCATCAATCTGACACATGCTCAGAATTGCTAGAGTTCTTCAACTATAATAAGCACTTCAGAACTGTAGATGTTGCATTATGTGGTCATTAAGCTTGCCAGAAAATCATAGCTTTTACACTGAAGACTAGAACAAAATGCCTTCTTCCACAGTACATTCACTCTCCTCAAAGCATCCATGGCATTTCCAGATTAGCTGGCCATTTTAGTTTGATTTTCAAATAAACAGTTCTATTCCACCAGGATACATGAAACCTTTGATAATCAATTAAGATTTTAAAAAGCAGTCAAATGTCATAAAGCTGATCCATTGTATGTAAAATGAGGCCTGCCACCCCCATTCTGTAATCTACTGAGAAACTAAAAAAAAAGATATAATTTCAAGAGAAACAGAATTCTTCAATTAGCTAATGCCAATCACTACCTTTTTGCTCCAGGTAAGAGGGCATTATAGCCTCCTCTCTTATTTTGCCTTTCTCACAAATTACAGTCCCAGAGAGAACAAAACCAACAACAAAAATCCTTCAATATAGTAGGGCTGATATTCTCACAGAGGAATTCATAAAGACCAGAGGAAACATGAGGGGAAAACCTCCTGAAATATGTAAGGGCCAAGTACAATCTAGCTGGGTGTTTATCTTGTAGGCTCTATCTACCTAGTCTGACAGGCAGACATGGGAGAGAGAAAACAGATGGCTTCTTATAGGATTCTAAGCAACAAGTTTCAATTCAAAAAAATATTATGATCACCACTTGGAGGCATATGAGAAAGGCAAGCGCCCTTCCCATTTGTGAAGTAAAAGTCATAACCACATAAGAACAGAATATAAGAAAGTGATAAAATAAAAATAAATGAAGTGCAAAAATACATAGCCATTTTAGATTTTTAACGGGGCACATCCATTCCTTGGCATGTAGAAGAAAATTTGTAGTAATGAGAATGAACACTGGGAGAGGGAGAAGAAAAAGGCTTGATAAAAGCAGAGTTTATCTTGTGTTAAAAAATATTTATCTCAAATGTTTGTTTTCTCCCTAGATAAAGAAGGTGGTTGTTATGGCCTGGGTTTGTCTCCCCAAAACTCCAATGTTAATGCAGGAATATTCTGAAGTAAAATGACTGAACTGTGAGAGCTATACCTAATTAGTCCATCCTAGTTTGAATGGACTGACTGGATGGTAGATAGAGACTGAGGGGAGGCAGGTCACTGGGGCTTCATCTTTCCTCTCCTTTGTCTCTCAGCTTCTGGGCCACCATAAGGTAAGCAGCTTTCTTCAGTCATGATGCTAGGCCTCACCTCAGGCCCAAAATAAGAGCCAGCTAACCATGAACTAAACCTCCGTAACTGCTGGCCCAAATACACATTTCCTCCTCTTAGTTGCTCTGGTCAGGTATTTTGGTCATAGTGACAAAAAAACTGACTAACACAGTGGTCTAGTATGGGAAGATTTCCCTGGAATCGGGGAAAGAAATATGCATTGAACTGACTGATGTATAGGATCCTGAGTAACAGGTGCTGTTGAGAAGTTTGTTATTTGGAAACAAGGCAGAGATATAAAAAAGGATCACTCTATAGATTCTTCCTTCTCTTCTACTTCCTATAAGTCAACTATGAAATTTTGTCTCTCATTTCCCCAAACATTATCTAATCTGCTGATTAACATTCTCAGACTGAAGAAAACAGATGAGGGGTTAAAAAAAATCAATAAAGGAAATGCTATTAAACCTTCCCTTAAAGGAAACTCTTTCAGGGTAAAATGGTATTATTATTTTAGTTGGGGTTGTGGAGACAACTCAAACATAAAATCACTTTATTTTTACCTCTTACTTTACCATTATTGTCCACATGCTATATAATTCCTAGATTCATAAAGGGTATGTTAGTTCCTTATGTACATGTTTAATAGTTTCGCATTAGAAGAGACAAAATGGCACAGTTCTCTAGTGATCACAAACCAGTGACAATAAGCAAAACGAAAAAGAAATCTTCTGAGGGAAGTCTGTCTTGAGAGCTCACAAGCAGAATTTCTATCACTGATATTAATAATCAGAAAATCTAGGGTTTAAATATATTTTACAACATATAATAATAAATTTCAACATAATTTAATAAATCAAAACAGAACATCCATATTTACCTCTAACAACCGAGGTATCCAGCCTTTTCGGTACCCGTATGGGGGTGGTTCTCTCCGGGAGGAGACCAGTGAGGTCTGCCGTGATCGCTGAGATCTTGCTTTTTCTTCAGCCTCAAGCTGGTCTTGAGATAGCTGAGTAGGTGCAGGTAAAAAGCTATAGAAAACAAGAGTCAGAATTTTAAAAACTCTTACATATACCAAGCATTTTATTATGTGTGGCAAAAAAGAAGCACTAAGAGACATAATAAAAAAAATCCATCTGCAATCAAGACAAATGGTATCCATTATAAAAAACTACAGATATTTACATAATAGACAAACTATTGAGCTTTTATTCTTCTATATCTTTTAACAAGCAAATACACATTCCCCATTACCCAGGGGCCGAATGTCCAGTATATGATTTTCTAAATATCCTTCCTATTCTTATACTTCTTTTAAAAACAATTTTATTCATACGTGCTCCTTACTTTTTTTTTTAACTATTTCAATGTCAATACAAAAGAACAAGGATTCAAAGTGAATGTCACAAAGACACAGATAAACTGCATACCTGAGGGCATTTTCCCAAGAGTCTAATTTAGAATGAAATTTAAAACTTAACAGGCTAAAGAATGAAAGCAGAAATCCTGAAGATGTGGCATTATTTAATCAGAACAACTTTCTACTAAATTATTCTTAACAACTTTTAAGTATTATGTTATCACAGTGGTATCTAAAGTCCAAACAAAACAAATAAAACAAAAGGATTCCAGTAGATGTACATTGAAGAGAAAAATAATTCAAGTTCCTCTGTGATTCTTGGCACAAAGTCTGAATATGTAGGAGACTTTATTCAGTTATCAAAAATATTTCTTGATCACTTGGGTGCAAACACTATACTAGACAGGCAATGAAAGTATAACTAAGAAACCTTATAGTCTTATGAGAAAGACAATCGCACAAATTCATAATTATAAATACATTAAGTGTTAAGCAAAAAATACAGAGTGCTATGACAGCATTCAACAGAGGGTTTACCAGTTTGGGGAGGTCAGGTTATAATAATGGCTAAGAGCTCAGAGTTCAAAATTTACCTTGTAACACTTAAAAACCTGGGTGAATTATTTATCTCTATGAGCCTGTTTTCTCACCTGTAATGACAGATCACAGAAGAGTATCTACCTTATGAGGTTCTTATGAGCATTAAATGAGAACATTCACCAATCAGTTGGCAAAGTGTCTAGATACTGCTAAACCTATGTTCCATAAATGATTATTTGGACTTGTTCCATGATTTCCCAGTTTGTGTTCACTGCCCGCAAACTATGCTCCCTCTTGGCCCTCAGCACACAACAAGAACATCTACTTATTGAACTGCAATTATCTATTAATTTACCTATCATTTCCTCACTAGACAGTGTTATGCTCTCTGCCGGTTTCATCCTAAATGTCAAGGCATTGTCTAGCTGACTACAGGAGTACCTTAAATGTCTGCAAGGTGAATTCACTCATCCCTTGCACTCACCATCTTTATGTCACTATAGCTTTCTCACCTTTACTCAAACAAGCTGTCTCAGGCCCTTTACATTTGCTAATATTCTATTTATTTATTAAGAACAATTTCTGCTGGGCACAGTGGCTCATACACCTGTAATCTGAGCATCTCAGGAGGAACCTAAGTTCAAGGCCAGCCTCAGCAATTTGGTTAGGTCAAGAGCAATTTAAAGAAAACCTGTCTAAAAAAGGCTGGGGATGTGGCTCAGTGGTAGAGTGCCCCTGGGTTCAATCGCCAGTACAAAAAAAAAAAAAAAAAAATCCAATTTCTGTGCACCCTAGCATTAAAGTCTCACTCAATCACACCTCCCTAGAGCCGTTTTGCATCACCTTGTCCAAAATAGTCACTTCACCAGATGGACTCACAATCTAATCCTTTCTTATTCCCAGCATTTATTACTAAAGGCATTATTAATTTTACTCATATATAGTCTGTCCTACTAAAATATAAGCAGGAGGATGGAGAATGCAATGATACAGGAAAACCAGTTTCTCCTACTACCTCATTTAACAATCAACAATATGTAAGATTTAGGACACCAAATGTGTGGGATGCTTCCCTTACACATCAAGCAATCAACTGTCCTTCAGGGTCTCCAGTACATCCTAGTTGGGTGTTTTCTAATGCAATTCAATTTTGATAGTGTCTAATGGAGATAGTTCCAGACTCCACAGGTTAGATGCCAATTCCAAGTCTGGACTTTTGATTCACTGACTACAAACTAGAGTCGTACCACCTCAGCTCAAACAACAACAAAACCCCAAACATTTACCTAGCCAGGTGTAAGAGTGCATGGCCCACAATCCCAGCTATCTGGGAGGCTGAGGTAGGAGGACTGCAAATTAAAGACCAACCTCTACAACTTAGCAAGACCCTGTCTCAAAATAAAATAAAATTAAATTATGGGCTTGGGTCCAAATCCTGGTACTTAAAAAATAAATAAATAAAAAATAATGTTTACAGATTTATATAAAGGATATTACAAAAAACACCAATGAACACCAGATGGAACCTATGGAAAGCTAGGTAGTCCCCAAATTGACCATTCACAGACTGCAATCTGCCAATGCAATTTTAAGCACAGAATACCCACTACATCTCTGGTATTGTTTCCAGGTGTTCATTTCCAATTCCATGTTTTCAAAAAATTCTTCATTCATAACCCTACTACTATCTAGTGCAGTGCTTTGCACCTGGAGGACATTAAAATGTTTGCTGCCTGTATCATTTACTAAAGAAAACTCTTCAGTCCACACAACTCATTGAATCTAATTCTTTTTACACTTAGGCTGGTACTAAACAAATAAACATTGTGTTGTTCTTTGTCTTATGATCGTACTAGTACCCCATCTTCTCTGCAACTCAAAAGTTATATTTTCTTCTGTACAAAAGACTCCTAAGATAGGGCAAGATACCCAGCAGTAATCCCCTGTAATTGAAACATTTTTAGGATTCATCAGTTAGGGAATATATGCGAGGAGAATGAAGTGTATTACAGGGCCTCAAGCTGAGGTCCTAAAATGATTACTTTCTTTGCGCTTGTACTGTTGAGTTTCGCATGGAAAGTTTTTCTACTTAGACGGAGCAGCAAGGTCGCGGGCTAGCACGAGTTACGTAACTTCTTGGAATCTCCCACTTAACAGCATCTTTTCTCTTAATGGCGGGAGCGCTTTACCTTCGGTTACCAAGGCAACCGGGAATAGCAAAAAATCCGGAGGTAGTTCTATCTACAGAAGAAATTCTAAGGTCCAAAGTTCAAGTGCTGAGCAAAGGTGAATTTAGTAGAAAGCGGCCTCTATTGAGGCCACTTTAAAATCCCTGCAGCCCCCCCCCTTTTTTTTTTCTGTTCCTAGAAATCCCAGTGTCGGGAAACAGGCGGGAGAGAGATCATCGCAGACAAACGGCCCGAAAGCCGCGAAGTCGCCGCCCGCGCGCTCCACTCATCCTGGAGAAATAAAGACGCTGCCCCCCACGGCCCCACCGCGTCCACCCGAGCCGCGGACATGCAGGAGCGCCCTCCAACCCGCTGTGAAGCTTAAGCAAAGAACACGTGAGACTCCAGCGCGAGGCCACGCCGCGGCATTCGGACACAGGAAGGGGGAGAACTCAACCCGGGAAGCCCCTCAGGAAAGATCCCGGTTTCGGCGAGGCCTAGTCGCCGCGGCGGCCAGCGGGAAGGTCTAGCCATGATCCCAACCCACGTCGTTCTTTTCCCCAGGCCAGGTTATCTCCGGGGGCGTGTACACAAAGAAAAGAAAAAGGTGTTTACTCCCAGACCCTTCCGTATCGAGGACCCGAATCAACAACCCACCTGGTGAGCGCCATCTTCTTCCGCTTCTTCCAGGGCGAGCGACAGCGCCGCGGGGCGGGCCTTTCCCGGCGACGGGGAACGGAAAGGAAGGAGCGCGCGGTACGCAGGCGCCCTGGCCGCAAGGCATTGTGGGACTCGTAGTTCTTTGAACAGTAGTAGTCTGTACTCCTGACCAGACCTAGCGGTTTATCACGATAATAGCTTATGTCAAAAGCAAGTGCATTCAGGAAATGATATAACCCGGTCATTCGTACTCTGTGACCTGAGACGGCGTTCACTAGGCAGAAAACCGAAATTGAAGGAAGATGCCTTTTTTTGCTGCTTTATTTTATTCCCTACTCAGTCCCATTCCACTCCACTAGTAAAGTTTCAAATATAAAAGCCTTCTAGGGGCAACAATGTTGAGTGAAAAGGTGTCAGGTTTTTAAAACGGTAGAAAATCGTGAGACTGGACAGTTATTGTGTGTGTGTGTGTGTGTGTGTGTGTGTGTGTGTTTATTCATTATATTGTACTGATTGTGAGACTTAAATGTGGGTAATATAGGTAGGTAGCTTTTTTTTTTTTTTTACTCTTTTTACTTTTTTTTACTCTTTAAAGTTCTATAGAAATACGTTGGTTCTTAGAGTTAATATTTTGGCTGACAGAGGTGTGATTTAACCTTTGCTCCAGGAATGTATTATTTCTAAAAAGAGCATAAAAGAGGAGCAAATTAGAGAAGGTCCCAAAGGCAAGATCAAGGGGCTTAGATTTAATTCATCAGGTGATTTGGAGATGAAGAAGGACTTAAGTAGAGGGCCACAGTCAAAAAAACAGGCAAGAAAGACAACTCTTGTGGCAGATTGGGTTTCTATGGCAATGAGAGACAAAAGAGGCCACTAAGGGCAAGGTTAAAATAATTAACATGGGAAATCAGTAAGACATAGACCAAGACCTGGGATGTAAGATTGAGAGAAAGGGAGGGAGAAGAGCACTTAGAATCCATTTTCATTTTCCACAGAGGCATATCACGTGAGGCATTTGCACTAGTCATGATCCCTTGCTGTCCTTGGGGTGTATAAGAGAATAGTAACAGAGTTTCATGGCAGTTTTAGCAGAACATAATTAAGAAAGCAAATCTGCAAAAATGACATGATATTATACCTCAAGGCCTAATGCTTTGATTGGTTTTGTGGGAGAGGGATTTGGTGTTCTGGCATCTTGTATCTTCTTTGCCCACCCATCCCCCATTATCACAGGCATTTAACAGCTGCCTGATCACAGTAGAGAGCCCAGTGCAACCCCCAATCAGGGCTGTGCTGGGTTGCAAGAAACACTGAATTCATTCCACTCTTGGAATTCCTGATAGAGGGTGGAATGTATTCTCAGAGAACATAGATCCCAACTGGATTCCTAACTAGCTGTGACTGTGTAGCCACAAGTAGTATAACTTGCGAGATAGGAGGGTGGATCAGTTAGGCACGGATTCTGGAGTCAGATTTCTTGAATTATCTATACATCCTAGATAAGTCACTTCACTTCTCTCCCAGTTTTTTCACTGGCAGAAAAAAATGAGTAAAGTAGTATAACCTGTCTCATAAAGTTGTGAGGAGAATTAAAAAGTGCTTAGAACAATATCTAGCATAGAGTAAGCACTCAAAAAATAATCATGATTTTCTGTCCTTCATTTAACTGACCTTAAAATTTATTGAATTTCTTGTGCTTCAGGTTTTGCATCTATAAAGTGAAGCAGTTGAATTTGGTTTTATTTCTGGGTTACCTTATAATGAATGTTCTATTGTGTATGGTAGAAATGAGTGGATCAGAATACAACTTTATGAATCACATGTTTAATTGAGGTTTTCTTAGAACCACACTGTCTAAAATGGGGGAGCATTGACAAAGCTCACAGGGACTATACTAGTTAGGTGGGGCACATTAGCCACATAGTGAGTTCCAAAATTACTCAAGACCAGTTTCTCATTAGGTGTACACAGGCCTTTGTAGAAACTAAAGTCTAATTAAAATTCAAGATGTAGCTTGATACCATCATTTCTCAAGAGAAGCTGGCTTTACTGGTACGTCCCAGGAAAATGTGACATATGAGGTCCTTCTATGCTAGAAGATGATGCAGGTGTTGGCAGGTGAGGCCTCAGAATTCCAGGGCCTACTGAAGCCTGAGATCTCTGCCCATAGAGAAGTGACTAGCAGAGTACAGCCCTGCCAGGACCTAAGCTCTCAAAAGTGTTGGTTAAACATGAGTTAATGTGTATTTTGAAGTCCGGTAGTTGAATTCAGTAACTCGCATGTGGTGAGTTCAACAGGGTTTGATATAACACTTCCACAGGCAAGGAGAGTTTATTCACACTGTAGAAGGAAAGAAGGGAATTCACATCAGCTCTCACATATGGGATCTGATCATATGTCCACTCTTAAACAGAACATCAAAACAGAACAAAAATGTAATCCCCAAATTAGCATCATTTGGCAAACTATGTAAGGGTTTTTAATGGGCTCAGAGCTATTTGGCACATTCTTTTCTCCTGTATGATGTATGTTTGAATTTATTTTGATACCAGTATGTTGGGTTCTGTTGTCATTATGCTTTAGTTATTGGTGGAGCTTTGGTAAAAACCAGAGCTACTCCATCTCACCATTCTTCCTTTTTAAGTGTCCTTTGTATGCCCTCCCAATCTTTAAAACACTTTTTTAAACGATAAAATATTGGTTTTCATTAAAGTGTACTTAAAAAGTCTAGATCCAAAGGTGGTGGAAAAGATTACCCAAAGATTATTTAGTAACTACACATGAAAAAATGTAACTTCCTTAAAAATGTTGTCACTTTAACATCACTAATAGTGGGAGAGTCTGACATTAAGTGCCTCCAATAGGAAATTCCCCATTTTTTTAATTCCTCCATTTTCTGATCAGGCTATAAAGGAACAAGTCTGACAGCATGAGAAGCCAAGAATACAGAGCGTGTGGCTTTCTACAAGACGACTGGTCTAGACCATTCAAAATGTTAATGTCATAGGATGTCTATAAAATACATGAAAAAAAGGATTAAGAGAGACATACCAAATGCAATAAATAAATTTTGATTGGATTCTGGTTCAGTTAGTTGAAAACTATTTTTTTTTTTTTTAGGCTTTTTGGAGAAATTTGAAAATGGACTGGTAGTAGTATACATTATAGAATTTTGATTAATTTTTAGGAGTATTAATGACATGATGATTAGGTAGAAGAATGTCCTTCTTTTATATTATTTATTTATTTATTTTTAGTTGTCAGTGGACTTTATTTTATTTATTTATATTTGGAGCTGAGAATCGAATGCAATGTCTCACACATGCCAGGCAAGTGTTCTACTACTGAGCCACAACCCTAGCCCTGTCCTTCTTTTATATATTTTTATTTGTTTGTTTTCAGGGATTGAACCTAGGGATGCTTAACCATGGATGTATATCCCAGCCCTTTTTTATTTTGAGACAGGTTCTCACTAAGTTGCTTAGGGTCTTATTAAGTTGCTGAGGCTGGCTTTGAACTTGTGATCCTCCTGCCTCAGCCTTCCAAGCTCCTGGGATTACAGGAATGTGCCACCATGCCCAGCCAAGGTCCTTATTTTTAGGAGTTCTATGCCAAAGAATTTGATGAAGAAATGTGGGCAACTTACTTTGAAATAGTTCAACACAACAAAAAAATGTGTTGTGTGTGTGTGTGTGTGTGTGTGTGTTTGCAACCAGAGAGCAAGAGAGAATGAGAGAGTCCACAAATAAAGCAATATGTTAACAATTGTTCTTTTTTTAGGGGAGGTACTAGAGATTGAACTCAGGGGCACTGGAACACTGAGCCACATCCCCAGCACTATTTTATTTCATTTTATTTATTTTTTATTTTTTAACAGATTTTTTTTTAAGAGAGAGTGAGAGAGAGGGGGGGACAGAGAGAGAGAGAGAATTTTAACATTTATTTATTTTTTCTTAGTTCTCTGCGGACACAACATCTTCGTTTGTATGTGGTGCTGAGGATCGAACCTGGGCAGCACGCATGCTAGGCGAGCGCGCTACCGCTTGAGCCACATCCCCAGCCCACTATTTTATTTTATTTAGAGACACAGTCTCACTGAGTTGCTCAGAACTCAATGGCAGGGCTGTATAGGTGTTTACTGAAACATATATACACAAATGTGAGTGTGTGTGTGTGTGTGTGTGTGTGTATGAAAAAACATGAAAAAATATATTATGAAATTGTTCACAGTACAAATTTAAGAGAGAAGAGCATATGGTGAAGATTTTCTCCCATTCTGTAGACTCTCTTTTCACATTATTGTTTCCTTTTCTGAGAAGAAGAAGCTTACTAATTTTTGTTTACTTTTTGCACTTTAGGAGCATTGTTAAGGAAGTCAGATCCTAGGTCAACACGGTGAAGATTTGAGCCACATTTTCTTCTATTAGGCACAGGTTCTCTGTTCTACTACCTAAGTCTTTGATCCACTTTGAGTTGAGTTTCATGCAGGATGAGATAAGGGTTTAATTTCATTTTTTTACATATGGACCTCCAATTTTCCCAGCACCATTTGTTGATTAGGCTATCTTTTCTACAGTGAATGTTTTTTGTGCCTTTGTCTAGTGTGAGATAACTGTATTTATGTGAGTTTGTCTGTGTGTCTTCTATTCTGTACCATTGGTCTACATGTCTGTTTTGTTGCCAATACCATGCCGTTTTTGTTATTGTGGCTCTGTGGTATAGTGTAAGGTCTGGTATTGTGATACCTCCTGCTTCACTCTTCTTGTTAAGGATTGCTTTGGCTATTCTAGGTCTCTTATTTTTCCAAATGAATTTCACGATTGCTGTTTCTAGTTCTATGAAGAATGATAGATTGCTAATCTCCAGGATATATAAAGAACTCAATACCAAACAAACAAACAAACAAACAAAACCAAAAAAACAAAAAACAAATAATCCAATCAATAAATGGGCTAAAGAACTGAACAGGCACTTCACAGAAGAAGCAATACAATTGATCAACAAATATATGAAAAAAATGTTCAACATCTCTAGCATTTAGAGAAAAGCAAATCAAAAGTACTCTAAGGGCTGGGGATGTGGCTCAAATGGTAGCGCGCTCACCTCGCATATGTGAGGCCCTGGGTTCGATCCTCAGCACCACATAAAAAAATAAGTGAAACAGAGGCATGCTGTCCATCTAAAACTAAAAAATAAATATTTTCTTTTTTTTTTAAAAAAACTAAGATTTCATCTCACTCCATTCAAAATGGCAATTATGAAGAATATAAGCAACAATAAATGTTGGCAAGGATGTGGGGAAAAAGGTACACTCATACACTCATACATTTCTGGTGAGACTGCAAATTGGTGCAACCATTATTGGAAGCGGTATGGAGATTCCTCAGAAAACTTGGAATGGAACCACTGTTTGACCCAGCTAGCCCACTCCTTGGTTTATACCCAAAGGACTTAAAATTAGCATACTACAGTGATGCAGCCACATCAATGTTTATAGCAGCTCAACTTATAATACCTAACCTATGGAACCAACCTTGGTGGCCTTCAACAGATGAATGGATAAAATACAGTATATATACACAATGAAGTATTACTTAGACTTAAAGAAGAATGAAAAGATGGCATTTGGGGCTGAGGTTGTGGCTCAGTTGCAGAGCGGCAGCCTCACACATGTGAGGCACTGGGTTTGATCCTCAGCACCACATAAAAATAAATAGACCAAAATAAAGATATTGCATAACTAAAAAAAAAAATTTTTAAAAGATGGCATTTGCTGGTAAATGGATGGAGCTGGAGAATATCATGCTAACCAAATAAGTCAGTCCCCCCAAATCAAAAGCTGAATATTTTCTTTGATATGGGAGTGCTATTCACAATAAGGGGGTGCTAGGGAAGAATAGAATTACTTTGGATTAGATAGAGGGGAGGGAAGGGAGGGAAGGGATTGGGGGAAAAGAAGGATAGTAGAATGAATCTGACATTATTACCCTATGTACATATTTGACAATACAACCGGTGTGATTCTGCACAACCCGAAGAAGAAGAAATTATATTCCATTTGTGTATGATGTGTCAAAATGCATTCTACTGTCATGTATAACATTAGAACAAATAAAAAAAAAAGATAAGAGCAAAGTTCTGTTAAGGCCTCCAAAAGGTCAGATGAGATCCATCCATATTAGGGAAGCCTAATGATTTAAGTATTAAACTATCACAGAAACATCTAGAATGATGTATGACCAAATAGCTAAGTTGACACATACATTCCCTAGAATACACATGCAGAAGCCCTAGTCACTAAAGCCATATAATGCAAACAAATGTTATAAAAATGTTCAAAAGTTCTTTCAAATTTGCAGATAAATCTAATTTGTGACTAGGTTTAGTGGCACACATCCTATAATTCATGCTACTCTGGTTGCTGAGGCAGAATTCCAAATTTGAGGCCAGCCTGAGTAACTTAGTGAGACCCTGTCACAAAATAAAATAAGATATAAGTACTGGGGATGTAGCTCTGATACAGTGCTCACCTAGCATCATATAGGACCTGGATTCAATCCCCAGTACCAAAACAAAGAAAAATCCAGTTTGTAAGTAATAATTTATATTGCAGCTAATTGATTTTGTTAAATTGCAGTCACATTTTTAAAAATATTTCTTAGAAGAATTATATTTATCTTTTATTTATTTATTTTTTAGTTTTAAGTGGACACAATATTTTATTTTGATGTGGTGCTGAGGATTGAACCTAGTGCCTCACGTGTGCTAGGTGAGCACTCTACCACTTGAACCACAACCACAGCCCTTATCTTTTATTTTTTAATCTTAACCCAGGGGTACTTAGCACTGAGCTACATCCACAGCCTTTTCTTTATTTTTAATTTTGAGACAGTGTCTTGCTCAGTTGCTTAGGGACTTGCTAAGTTGCTGATGCAGGGTTTCAACTTGTGATCTTCAGCCTGTCTCAGCCTTCCCAGCTGCTGAGATTACAGGCATGCACCACCATGCCCAACTAGGAATTAATTTTTAAATGAACCTTACTTCTAGAACACACAATATTCTGCTTTACACTGCTTTTTCTAAATAAGGTACAAGTGATTTAAACAGAAAATGAAGCACCAACAAATCAAGGAAGAAGAAACAGAACAGACAAAAACTTGCAAGATAAGTATAAATAACATAATCATGAAGGCTGAATTCCCTAATGCTCAAGTAAACATAAAATTAGATTTTTTTAAAGAGCAAAACTGGAGGACTTACATTTCCTAATTTCAAAAGCTAGTACAGAGCTATCATAATCAATACAATGTAGCTCTGGCATAAAGATAGACACATATATCAATGGAAATGAATCCATGATTTGGTGAACTGGTTTTTGACAATGGTGCCAAACCATCTAATACTATTTTTTGCAATAGTCTTTTTAATAAATGGTGCTGGTAGTCTAGAAATTCATATGAAAAAAAGGAGGAGGAGGAAGAGGAGGATGAGGAGAAGAAGTTGGATCCTTATTTCATGCCAGATGAAAAAAATTAATTTAAGAGGATATTCATAATGGCAGATTAGAGGAAGCCTGTATTTCCAGTTGCTTAGTATCTCAGGATTCAAGCAGAGAGAGTATTGCTTCTCATTGAGGCAGGTTAAAGAGCAAATTCACTGAAATTCAACACTGGACAATTAGAGTCTCTTAGGAAAACACACACACAAACATGTCTCAGAAATATGGGGGTATGGAGCAAAGGAAGCTGTAGCAGCAACACTAGTGCTGGTTAACTGCAAAGGGGAGGGATAACACACGAGTTTTGGCATAGAAAAATCTGTAGGTCAGAAAATCAGCCTGAGAGGCTAGGGATATGGCTCAAGCTCACCTGGCATGCGTGCGGCCTGGGTTAGATCCTCAGCACCACATACGAACAAAGATGTTGTGTCCGCCGAAAACTAAAAAATAAATATTAAAATTCCCTCTCTCTCTCTCTCTCTCTCTAAAAAAAGAAAGAAAGAAAATCAACCTGAATGTAGCCAATCCAGAGGCTGCACGTGAACTGGGGTTTGAAAAGTGCTGTGTAGTTCTCAACTGGCAAGCAAAGAGCCAAGGAGAATCAGTCTTGAGGAGGCCAAGCTGAGCTGCAACAGGATCCCAGGAGATCACAGCAAACATTGCATACTGTCCCAGCAAGCACCCACCTACAGTGCAGCCTAGGGTATAAATAGCACAATGTGAGTAACACAGGCACAGAGAAGATAGTATCCAGGAAGAGTCAAGTCAGAAAAATGCCTCTACTTGCTTTCCCTTTGAGTCTAGTGGCTTACATGACCAACTGAAGGGAGTTGAGAAACTGAATAGGCAGGCTCAAATATAGCTAGGGACTAAGCCAGGGAAGGTGGTATTCATGGGCAGCAGACTGTGTGGATTGTTGGCTCCCCTGCCCCCATGAGTAGAATTCTTGGGAAGCTACTGAAATCCAGACTCCCTGCTGAGATCAGCATTTACCTGACTCTAGGGATGTGTTGGTGTAATCTCACCAGAGCAGATACCACTCAATAAAGCCCCTAAGGCCTGATTAGACCTAAGCCCCAGATGACAGGACTCCCTTCCTAGAAATCTGCAGCAGTCCCACCCTAGGAGTGCATTGATTGGAAAAAACTCCAATCAATAATACTTCCCATTCCATCCTACCTTGCACTGGTGAGAAGGGAAACTGAGAAGTATTCCAACCAGTTTCAGTTTTAAGCCCCTCCAGCTGGCAGCTTGGTAAACAACATAAAAAGAGGAAGGGGTTAAGAGACCCAGCTGTCACACACTTGCATGTGTTCTTTCAGTACATAACCAAAGAAGAAATGGAAAGGACAGTTGGATATATGCAATGGTCATCCATCCTCATATACTGTTTTGACCAGTCTCAGTGAAGATATTTTCTTCATTTTTTATCAAAATATTTTTTCAGTTTTCTTCCCCTATTATGTTCTCTTAATGAACTATTTTTACCATCTTTTAGACTATTTGGTTTATATAACTCCTGCCCCTGCTATTCATATTTTTGCAGTTTTGAGTATTGTGGATGACATAATTGACACCTGCTGTTTAATTCCTGATCTAGTTCATGATTATTTTTTTATTTAAATTTTTTTTTTGCTGTTGGCAATTGCTGAGCATCCCCCCTTCCTATTTTTTGTGGTAATTAGTGTTGTAGATGTCACTCTAGGAACTGGGTATTTATTTTAATACTATATTTGTTTTGCTTTGATAGTTACTATTGTTTGTTCCCCCTTTTCTGTGAGGTGCTGGGAATCTACAGAGATACTACAAGTTCACAGGATAGAGACTGCTGCTGAACTAAACTCAACCAAAAGATAGGGCACCTTGCTCCAAACACAAATTAACCACACTCAAAATTCAGCTATTCTTAGTACAAAGAGGAAGAGAACCAACCCAAAACTAATGAACAGGTTCCAAGAAAGAATGGGTGGGGAAAGCCTTCAGGTTCCACTCATGGACATCTACTCCTACAGCAAATACAGCAAGAAGTAAAACAAAAGCAATAGATATGACACCTATGATGGGTCTCAATTCTAGATCACTGTAGGACACTTGGGTAAGAGAAGGTTATGCTCTAAAGAGGCCCACACATAAGAGTGCAAGAGAAATCCATTCCAACAGATAGACAAACCCAACACAGGAATACAAGAAATGTGAAAAAATAAGGTAACATTATGCCACCTAAAGTTCATAATTCTTCACCAAATGACTTGAAAAATATTGAAGTGGATGAAATATCAGATAAAGAATTTAAATTAATGATCATAAAAATGATCATTGAATTCCAAGGACTACAGAAAAACAGCTGAATTAATTATGGAAGTCAGTGCAAGATATGAATGAAAATTCATTAAGGAGATAGAGATTGAAAAAGAAGCAAACAGAAAGCTCAGAAATGAAAGACACAATAAAATAAAATGTTCAGTTGAAAGTCTCTCCAATGGAGTAGACTATGCAGAATAAAGAATGTCAGAACTGAAAGACAAAGAAGCTATCCTTGAACATTCAGACGATATTAAAGAAAAGGAGTCATGACTGGAATATATAATAACTCTGGGAAAACATTAAGGGACCAAATTTAAGAATCCCTGGAATTGAAGAGGGACGTGAAATGCAGGATAATGGCATGGATAACCTCTTCAGGGACATAATAACAAAATTTTCAAATCTCAAGAATGAGATGTACATTCAGACACAGGAGGCATTCAGAATCCCAAATACACAAGTTCAAAAAAAAAAAAAAAACCAGAATTGGGCTGGGGATGTGGCTCAAGTGGTAGCGCACTCGCCTGGCATGCATGCAGCCCGGGTTCGACCCTCAGCACCACGTACAAACAAAGATGTTGTGTCTGCCGATAACTAAAATAAATAAATAAATAAATATTAATTCTTTGCCTTCTCCATTAAAAAAAAAAAGAACCTCTTCATGACACATATTAATTAAAATGCCTTACATATCCAATAAGTATAGATTTTTAAAAGCCTCCAGAGAAAAACATCAGGCACATTTAAAGGAAAGCCAATCAGAATTACTTCTGATTTCTAAGCTCAAACTCTAAGAATCCACGAGGATTTGGATGATGTGTTCCAAATTCTGAAAGAAAAATAACTCAAGCAAGATTGTTATATCCAGCAAAGTTATCCTTCAGAATAGAAGAAAAAATAAAACTGTTCAAGATAAACAGAAACTAAAAGAATGCATGGCTACTCATCAGCTCTACAGAAAATACTTAAAAAATATTTCACACTGAAGGAAAACAAAACAAACAAAAAAAACCAATCCTAAGCCCTCACCTCATTTGAAGAATAGAACTCCCCACCCCCCATACACATACACACACAAAAGAAATCAATCAAAATGGCATGAATTTAAAAACATCTGTCTATAATAACATTAAATGTAAATGATTTCACCTCTCTAATTAAAAGACAGGCTAGCAGAATGACTTAAAATATAAAAACAAGACCAATTATAAGTTGTTTGCAAGAGATTCACCTTACAGGCAAGGATAGCCATAGGTTGACGATTAAATGTTGGATATTGATATTCCATGCAATTGGAGGCCCCAAACAAGCAGAAGTAGCTACTGTTCTGCCTGACAAAGGAGACTTCAAGCCAGAATTGACCAGAAGAGACAAAGAATATCAAAGGTATACAATCCAACAAGAAGTTATAATTATAGTAAATATTCATGCCCCAAATGTTGGTGTACCTACTTACATACAAGAGACATTACTCAAAACTTCTGGAAGACTCTAGTACAAAAATATGGGGTGACTGCAACATACTTCTCTCACCAATAGATAGATCATCTTAAGACTGGACCTGAAAAACAGTACAAATCAGTGGGATTTATCAGACATCTAGAGAATATTTCATCCAAGCCAAATACACTTTCTTCTCAGCAGCTCATGGAACCTTCTGCAAAATAGATCATATTTTAGGTCACAGAGCAGCTCTTAGCAAATATAAAAGAAATTGATATGATTTCTTGCATCTTGGATAAAATTGAATGAAATTAGAAATCAACACCAAAAACTCCTACAGAAACTATATAAGTACATGGAAATTGAACAATATAATTTTGAATGATGAAAGGGTGATAGAAGAAATAGGTGAAAAACTAAAATTTCTTAGAATAAAACAAGAATCTCCACTGTGGAGATGACTTGTAGTTAAGTTTTTAGCTATAAATGCCCTACATAAGAAAATCAGAAAGATCCCAACAAATAACCTAGTCATGCATCTCAAGGCTCTTGTCAAACAAGAACAAATCAACTCCAAAATGAGGAGAAGGAAGCAAAGAGTTAAGGTCAAACCCCACATCAATAAAATCAAGAAAAACACACAGAGAATCAATGAAACATAGAGTTGGTACTTCAAAAAGATAAACAAGTTTATCAGTTCTTACCCAAACTAAGCAAAAGAAAAAGAAGAACCAATTAAAAGAAAATTAGAGATGAAAAGGAGAAATCACCACAGACACCAATTTATAGAAATCCAGAGGATCATTATGGACTATTTTGAAAACTTATACTCCAATGAATTGGAAATCTTAGAAGAAATGGATGGAATATGAAAAAATTTCTTAAGTGAAATAAGCCAAACTCAAAAAGTGAACATGAGGAAGCTGGAGAGGAAAAAGTAAAAGAAAGGCAGGGGCAGGATTTCATGAAAATTGAAGGAAGATCAAGGAGACGGAGAAGAGGAGGGAGACAGGAAATACTGGGGAATGATATTGACCAAATTGTATTGTTATATTATGTACATGTATGAGTATGTAACAATGAACCCTACCAATATGTACAACTATAATGCACCAATAAACATATGGATAAAAGGAAGAATACTAAAAAAAATTAATTCAAGCTAAGTATAATGGAGCATGACTATAGTCCCAGCTACTCATGAGGCTGACAAAGGGAATTACTTGAGCCCAGGTAAGTGGGCAACATAGTGAAATCCCCATCTCAAAAGGGAAAAGATATTAAAACATATGAAAGAGCTAACTGTGTGACTTTTTTTTTTTCTTGGTGGTCTTGGAAATTGAACTCAGGGTTGCATGCGTAGTAGGCAAGCACTGTACTATTAAGCTATGCTTCCTGCCTAAAACATTTGTTTTTAAGTCTTCTAAAACTTTTATCTGGGCACAAATGTCCCATGCCTATAATCCCAGTGACTTGGGAGGCTGAGGCAGGAGGATCTCAAGTTTGAGGCTAGCCTGGGCAACTTAGCAAGATTCTGTCTCAAAAGTAAAATATTGGGGCTGGGGATGTGGCTCAAGGGGTAGCGTGCTCGCCTGGCATGCGTGCGGCCCGGGTTCGATCCTCAGCACCACATATCAACAAAGATATTGTGTCCGCTGAGAACTAAAAAATAAACATTAAAAACTCTCTCTCTCTCTCTCTCTCTCTCTCTCTCTCTCTCTCTCTCCAAAAGAAAAGTAAAATATTTTAGAAAGGGTTAGGAATGTAACTCAGTGGTAAAGCACCCCTGGGTTCAATCTCTAATTAAAAAATAAAAAGGTTTATAAAAAATCTTAAAAGAAAACAGGGTAAATCTTAATGAGGTTGTATTTGGTGAAGAGTTCTTAGACATGACACTCAAAGTATGAGCAATAAAGGAAAGAATAGATAAACTTGACTAAATCAAATTGTTGAGTTTTGTTCTTTGAAGGATACCATCTGAAAGTGAAGAGCTGGCTGTGGTTGCAGCTCAGTGGTAGAGGGCTTGCCTAGCATGAGTAAGGCACTGGGTTGGATCCTTAGCACCACATAAAAAAATAAACAAAATAAAGGCATGTTGTCTATCCAGAAGTACAAAAACAAAACAAAACAAAACAAAAATAAACCCAAAGTGAAAAGCTTCTGGGGATATAGCTCAGGGATAGGGTGCTCATGCAGCATGTGGAAGGCTCTGAGTGCCATCCCTGGCATGAGGTGTGTTGGGCAGTGAAAAGACTCAAGACTTCCAGGCAAACAAAGGGACTCCTGCTAAGTACGACATTTTTAGAGTTCAAAGATTATCCACCAGAAGGTAAGGCCAAAAGCCAGGTCTCTGTTTGGGCAAGGTTAAATTATTTACTACAGGATCTTTGAAAACATTATGCTAAGTGAAAGAAGTCAGTTACTAAAGACCAGTTGTAAGATTCCCCTTACACAAAATGTCCAGGATAGACAAATTCAAGGACAAAGAAAGTGGATTACCTCCCTGGGGTTCCTAGGATTGGGATGGGAAAGGTGAATAGCTATTAATGACTAGATGTGAGAGTTTTGTTTTAGTTTTGAAAATTTAGAGAGTGGTGATGATTTTGAAACTCTGAATATACTGAAAAACGCTCATCTGTGGACTTTAACAATATGAATCTTACCATATATGAAAAATATCTCAATAAACTATAAAAACAAACGTAAGTAAAACAAAAAAAAATGAAATGAAGAAACAAGTGAGTAAAAAGCATGATAAATTATCCTTTGCTGAATGTGGTGGTGCATGCCTGTAATCCCAGCAGTTTGGGAAGCTGAGACAGGAGGATCGCAAATTCAAAGCCAGCCTCAGTAAAAAAGCGAGGCACTAAACAATTTAGTGAGACCTTATCTGTAAATTAAATATGAAATTGGGCTGGGGATGTGGCTCAGTGGTCAAGTGCCCCTGAGTATCCCACACACCCCCTAAAAACAACAACAAAAATATCCCTTTATTTGCTTTTTTCCCAATTAAAATTGGTTTGTTGCGTTTTTTTTTTAAATGTAGGCTTCATGATTGGCATTGAGTTGTCTGTAAATTAACTTGGAGAGAGAGCTGATATCTTTACAATTATATGTTTTCTCACTCAGTGGAACTGTTTAGGTTTTGCCTTATTAAAATCTTAGTTCATATTTTCCAAAAACGTTTTGAAGTTTGTCTTTACATAGATTATATGCATCTCTCAGGATATGAATTCTTAAGCTTTTCATTTTTTGTTATCATGATTGCAATCTGTTTTATATAATTCCAAATATATCAGTAATTTTTATTAAGCAAGCCAAAAATGTTCTGAAATGTGTCACCTTATTGGCAGTATACATTTTTTTGATGGTAAATTATTATTATTTGTGGAACTGAGGGTTAATCTCTGGGTCTCAGGCATGCTAGGTAAAATGTGCTCTATCACTGAGCTGTACCCCAGCCCTGTAGATGACTTGAAAGTTAGGGTCACCTCATGTTTGGTCAGATGTACTCCTGTATCTTCTTCCTGGGATTAAGCAATTCTTCAGGTTGATGGGTAGGAAAGCAGCTTTGCTTTGAGCTACCTCCTCTGCACACTCTGAGATTTCCTGTTTAAATGCATTGCAAGACCTGCTGACCCCATTTCTTTCCAGATTTAATTATTCCTTTTGAGAGTTGGCTCTAACCTTAAGGGGATGCGAACCACGAAGATCCACTGGGGATGAAGCTTTAGACCCAAGATAACGATTCCTTTTTCTATAGAATAGCCTGGCAGGGGAACAATTTGCCCCTTGCTCTGAGCCCTGTCATTTGTTTTGATCATTTTTCATTCCTATCAAGTGTGCTGTTGGCTCAGGAGGCAGCCATCTGATATCTGAAGTGATTTCTTATATTACTTCCTTCTCTTTCTCTAGAAACAAGATAGATATTCCACTAGAATATGCCCGCTTGCAAACTAAGGAGCTGTAGTACATATGGTATGGATGGCTGTGATTAATAAATAGTGGGACAGTAATATTGGTTATTGGATGACGAGTTCCTCTGTGCTTATGTATCTTAGAATAGCTCTGGGAGTGGATGATTCTTATTATCTGTCCCTCCCCTTTAAAAATACAATTAATTTGTTATTTTTAGTTATACATATAGTAGGATGCATTTTGACATATTCTGCATCCATGGAGTATAACTTCCCATTCTTGTGGTTGTACATGATGTGGAGTTACACTGGGTGTGAATTCACATATGAATATAGGAAAGTTATGTCTGATTCATTCTACTCTCTTTCTCCTATTTCCATCCCCCCTCCCTTCCCTTCACTCCCCTTTGTCAAATCCAAAGTACTTCTATTCTTCCCTACCCCGCCTCCCTTATTGTATATTAGCATCCACATATCAGAGAGAACATTTGGTCTTTAGTTTTTTGGAATTGGCTATTTCACCAAGCCTGATAGTTTCCAGTTCCATCCATCTGTCTCTCCCCTTCTTAAAAGCTGGATATTGAACCCAAAGCCTGTGCATACTAAGCACCTGCCATAGCACTGAGCCACCTTCTTAGTCCCTCCCCATTTTATAGAGGAGGAAATTGAGGCTTAGAGATAATATGTAAGCTTCCCAGATGACAAATAGCAAGTGACTAATCTGAAACTCAGACCACCAAGAACATCATCTTTTTATTCATTTATTGTTTTTTAAAATAAATAAATTAATTAATTTTAATTAGGTACATAGGATGGCAGAATGTGTTTTAATTTGCTGTACACAATTGCAGCACAACTTTTCACTTTTCTGGTTGTACATGATATAGTGTACCTAGGGTAATGATGTCCATCTCATTCCACCATCTTTCCTGCCCCCATGGCCCCTCCCCACTTACTTGGTTTTTTAAAGAATTTTTTGTAGTTGTAATTGGACGGCATGCCTTTATTTTATTTGCTTATTTTTGTGTGTGGTGCTAAAAATAAAACCCAGTGCCTCACACATGCTAGACAAGCGCTCTGCCACTGAGCCCTAGCCCCAGCCCTTATTTGTTGTTTTTAATGGGTGCTTTATAGGTATACATAAGGTGGAATTCACAGTGGTATATTTACACATGCACATAGAGTAATTTTGTCAAATTAATTCCAAGAACATCATCTTAATCAGCATCTCCCAAGTAGATGATTCCATCTTTCTAAGAAATCTGGAGTCAGACAGACCTGAGGTAGAGCCCTGCCTTCATTATTACTTCAGTCTAAAGGCTTAAACAAGTCTGCCTACCTCATTAGGCTGTGGGATAACACCATGTTATGAACGTCAAGTGCCTAAGTGTTTGGCTCAGGGTGAGTACTAAGTAAATGTCAGCTGTTGTTCTTCAAAAATCTGTCAAGTGCTGCCTCTGTACCAGAACCTGTGCTAATTTGGGGAGGGGGATTTCAATGAAATCCTGTGCAGTCAGGTCCTACAGACCAGTGTACTGGTAGCTCTGGGGCTTGTGTGCTGTTTGTTCCTCAGATGCTTTAAAACATTTCAGTTAGCTTCAGACATTTAAAAGTTGGTAGATTTTTATAAAGATACAGAATTCTCTAAGCGATAGATCTGACGACAGTCAGCCTGAATTCCACACATGGAATGCGGTTGGTCATGTGGGAAGGGAAGCATCTCCAAAGCGGAGGTTATTAGTTACCATTCATTGTTGTGGTTGCACCGTTGTCCTCATGACAAAGAAATGATTCATGTACTTACGATTCTGTCAGAAGAGAATCAAGGGAATTGTGTGATTGAAGACTCATAAGACAAAGTTTTTGCTTCTTTTTTCAAAGTCAGGGTTAGTCTCATGTCTGACCTGCTTCCTTTAGTTTTGTTATCTTCCCGGGTTCCTTAGACACCGGAGTTTGCAACCCCTTATGAAAAATGTCACCTCATCACAATGCTATTAGTGCTGTGCTGGAGGTAAGCCTAAGATGCTTTGGAAGCACCAGGAAGAGCACTTAGCCAGGTCTGAAGCATTCAGAGGATGCTTCCTGATAATGTCACCTGACCAAAGCCATGTGCCATTTGTAGGTGAGGCCCAGGACAGGGGCAGAGATTTGGGTGGTGAGTGGAGTGAGCAGCATGTACAGCATGAGAAGGGGCTCAGAGATAGTAGTAACAGTTTCCGTCTCATCTTTGACCTTATACCTGTCCTTGAATGTCTTACCCAGACCCCCTTCACAGGGGGAGTGTTATCTCTGAAGATCCCATTGATGGAGAAAAGATGACTGACGCAGTCGGTGACCTAGCCTTCTGTGGGAGGAATCCAGAAAAGTGGAGAGAGAAGAAATCTAGCTCCTCTCAAAACAAGAATGAAAACCTATCTAGGTGGGCAGGACCAGGCTCAGCTCATAGGGAAAACGATTTTCTTCCTGTGAGTAGACTTTAACATTGGCGACCTCCTCCCTTTTCTTTTTCAGAACTGGGGTTCAAACCCAGAGTCTCTCACATGCTAGGCAAGAGCACTACCACTGAGCTAGCCCCTCAGCCCCTCACCTTTAAGAACATCCGAGGGAAAAAGTAGGCTCAGATCCAACTGGTGGGAGGTCAAATAAAAGTGAAGGGCTCATGCCTGTTCTTGGTCATAGACAGGAGCTCATTCCCACCAGGGGCTGAGAGACTTGGCAGAGGCCCGGTGCAGGCTGAAGATAGAAGGGATTTCCTTGTAGAGTTCAAAGTTAAATTCAGTGAAGAACTCTGCCCCAAACCCTTCTAATATACCATTTCACATTCACTAAGATGACTATAAGCAAATAGACAATAACCAATGTAATAATATTCCTGGGACTCCCTTTCCTTATTTGCTGAGGAGGTACAGAAATCAGAATCCCTGTATATTGCTAGGGAGGATGTAACATGGTACAGGCTGGGGATGGAACCCAGCCTTGTGCTTGCAAGGCAAACACTCTCCCAACTGAGCTAAACCCTAGCCCTCAAAATCTTCAACATAGAGTTACCACATGACCCAGTGATTCCACTCTCACATATACACCAAAAGAAATGAAAACATCTTTCCCAACAAAAACTTGTACACAAATGAGCATAGCAGTGTTACCACTGTGTACCTGTGACGAGTCCTTGCTTCCCCGAATGCTGGAGTCTAACACCAGAGAAGCAGCTGAGGCAAGTGGAGAGTGGAATGTGGAAGCTTTATTAAAGGACAGCAGAAAAGACTTCTCCCCTAAGGAAGAAGGGGACCCAAAAGGCAGAATCCGTGGAAGGGGGAGGTCTTCCCTCTTTTATAGCTAAGGTCTTCTTTTAGTCCTCCCACATTCCTGTCCTTTGTTTCCCTCCATCCTGCAGTGATAGAATGCAGGTGGGAGATAGGTGGACTGGAGGAGAAATCTGGGCAGGAAGGGCCTGGGGTGGTTTAATTAGCACTTCTCTGTTTGCTGGGAGCTACTTCATTAACAGTTCTTTAGGATGGGTTTGGGCTTTGGGGACATTAACATTTCAATTTTCCCAAGTGCTGCTCTGGTTTCCTGGACTCCATTCTTGATAATAGTCTCCATCTTCTTTATCTTTAAATCTGCCTTCAGCAGCATTATTCATAATAGCCAAAATATGGAAACAACCCCAATGTCCTTCAGTAGATAAGTGGATAAACACAATATAGTATTTCTCTAACCAAGATATTTGGTGGTACGAAGAAATGGTGTGCTGTTACATGCTTTGACATATATGAATCTTGAAAGCAGGCTAAGGGAAGGAAACCTGCACCAAAAACTAGACATTGTATCATTCCATTTATATTGAAAGACCCCTGTCCACTGAAAGACCCCCGTATCCCTGTCCAAGGAAAATCACACGAAACACTGGCTGCAAAAGCAAGAGGTTGGTTTATTGGGACACAGGCGCCTGCGGGTGCCCAGCAGAACCTCAGCCGGAGCTTTGGTGAACTGGCACACCGGACTTGGGGATACAGAGATTTTTATAGGGTTTGGGACAGGTTTCGCGCGCACGGGAAGCAACAGGTTTCTTATTGGTTTGTTTAAATCTAGCATATAGGCCACCTAGGGGGTATAGGTCTGCATTCCAAAAACCACAGGTCTGTATTCTATTCTTTCTGTTCCTGCTTATCTGTTCCGGTTTATTCATTTATGCCTCAGGATGCAGGTGCTCTGTTCTTCAACCGGTTGTCCGGAGAGCATGCCTGGTGCCTGAACCTGTTTATGGCCTGCCTGGTATCTTGGTTTCATATCTTGGCCTTAGGTAACTAGGCTAACTGGGCTAGGGTCTTTCATTCCCCCCTTTTTCTTTATCATGGATAGAATCTTATATCCATTGTCCTGTGTTTTCCCTGAGTCATTCCCAGCATGGCCTCCATTTTAGATTTCACTCGATATTAGACCCGATTTACCTAACTACACTGACTACCTAACTTTAAATCTGGCTTCATTCCCCCCTCTAATTTGGGAACTCCTTACTGCTGTAAGGAAAGGGGGCGAAGATCTTTCTGGCTTCTTCAGGCTGACAAAAAGGGGCGATGTTGGGGCAAGCAGTTTGGAATCCCCTTTTAAAAATCGGGTCTATTGAGTGGTCCATGATAGGCTGGAGGGCCATTTGAGTGATGGGTGGTCTATAAGAGAAACAAGAATTCATTAGTGCTGGAACCATATTGATGCAGCAATGAATGCCATAGCACAGGAATATGCCAATGAGTATGATGGCAAAGACAAAGACTAACAATGTTTTCCACCAGGAAGTACCAAGAACCAGAAGCTAAGATATTGTTTTCATGATAAAGTTGCTGAGGACATGGCTTCTATCTGAGCATGTAAATCTTTAAGGATATTTGTCACATTGCCAGAATTATCAGGATGTAAACACAACATTTAACTTTTAGGGTTACAGTTGTCCTTCCCTTAAGATATAGTTTAATAATTTAATATCATCTGATCTTGCAAGATCCTTTTATTAGTATGACCTGTGTCTAATAGAGAAATCTTTAATTCTGTTACTTAGGGCTGGATAACCATACTAGCAAACATCAAGCCTACCTGTGTTGGTTAGAAATAAAGGCCTTAGACTAAAACTACTCTAGCAGTCCCTTTGACAGTTATCAGGCATTCCTACCTAAGAGTCTCTTTTGCAGCCTCCAGTTTACTTATTGTGGAGGTTACATTTAACTATTATTATCATTTAAAATGCCCAGGAACAGCTGTGTTTTGGCTTTGACTGTCTTTGCTAAGTGTTTAAGATGAAGCAAGTCAAACTGACTTCTGTTTCTACCTATTGTTAACAGTCAGCCTCCTGGGAGTCCTCGGGAACTTCACAGCAGCTTCTCAGTTCTGCTAGTGCCATTTGCGCTAGGATGGGTCCAGGCCTTACTTGACCACGTGGCTTCCCTCGGAAGCATCAGGGATGTCTCCCTTTCCTGATGACCCTCCTCTTCACAGCAAATGCACTGATTGGCTTTCTGTCCTCCACTGGTCTCATTAATCTCCCTGATCAGGAGGTTATGTGGCCTAGAGTTGCAAAGCCCTTTGGAGAAGTCCCCTATCCCTGATTTAGACTGACTCAGAGGGCAAGAGCCAAATATTGGTTTTCTTGGCCCTTTAATTTAGCTTTAATTTTAAAACTTAATCTTAAACATCTAGCAAATAAGTTTCAACAGCCTTATACTAAGTACTGGGCTTTAGTACCTATCTCTCTATCCTGTAGGTGATAACTCATTATCTTAAATCAACCCAGGTTGTGTGTTCTTAAATCAGTACCTCTGCAAAACATTAACAGGCAATCTTTAAGCCATTTATAAGAAAACTACAAGATAAAATTATCAAGAGTAAAAACATTTAGTTCATATAATAGCTACCTTGAATTCTGGCAGAGTTATACATTATAATCCCCTGTTTGAGGTCCTGGCAATCGTGACAAAAACCAACTTTTGACACAACCTTAAATGCACTGAAATCTGGCCTATTTCTTTCATGGTCACTTTCACATGAGATGGGACATACAGCCTTATCCCAAGTGAGGCGGGGCTCATCATAAGTCTTAAATTCTGAAGCTGATCTTTGCTTTTTAGACATCATTTTACAAAGCTTACATAAATTGTTGCTCAAATTTACATGAATATTAGCTAACACAATATAATATCACACCTAAAACATGAATTAAAGAAGAGCTGAAAGCTTTTAACTTTTTGTAGAGAAGTAGCAAAGTACTTTTGTTTTGCAATAAAACCTTTACATAGATTAGATTAGGCTCTCATTAACTTAAAAATACATCTAAATTGTATCTCAGTGTAAAAAGTAACATGGAACATCACATAACTTATTGATAACAAGTCCAGTTATAGAACACAAATGATATAAATAAATTTCCAACATGTTTTTCTTTTAAGCCTAAAATTACCATACAGTTTTAGAATACCAGGTTGATATAATGCTCTTTCTAAAGCTTCTACCTTACAGATTTGTATACCTGGAAGATATGAACACATTAATAACACCATAATTACATTGATGATTTTGTATTAACCAAATTTAGCTTTTAAAGAAATAACATAGCACAATTCTCTAAAACAACAGCACTTGTTTAACCAGCTGTTTAATTTCTTTAAGATTACTTTGCTCAAAAACTTACACTTATAACCAACTTGCACAGACCTTTTTTATCACTTACTTAAACTCCTATCCAGAAACACACTTTCCCTCTATTAAATCCATACCTAGAACCTTCTAGTTTTTCTTTTTATTTGTTAACCTCCTTCTGTTCACATTTTGAAACAATACCTGTAAACCTTTGAATCTAAGCAGATTATTTCATAGACATCAACATTTTATTAGGGCCTTTTTGAACACCTAGAAAAACTTATAAGCTTAATTTTAAAGACATCTTTACTTTCATCTGTTTACCCAATTTAAATTGAACCATTTGAATCACGTGAATCAAAGATATTTGGATCCATTTTTAAATTTTTCATGAGCACTCCTCATCTGTCAATTGTCATATCACTGCAGGATATATGGACATATACACATACAGACATATCGACATATAACACGTAACACAAGTGTAACACATAACACAATGGTGAAGGCCTTGCAGCTTTCTCAGGTAAAATCTCATTGCAATGTTAAAAAAAAAAAACTCCAGTTGATCAAAAATAGAACTTATCAGAAAAACATTAACTTGTCTGTAGGAACAAAATCATGAGCTCAAAGAAAAAAAATAAAAATACAGAATCTAAGAAAAAAGCAAAAATCCTAAAAAGTTGACCGGCCAGTAATTAGTAGATGCCATACAATTTACTCTTTGGTTTAATCTAGTTTGAGTTCAGGTAAAAGACACCTTTACTTTTTTTTTTTCCTTGGGCCTGAGCTCCAAGCTGCTTCTGTTTGCATATCAGCTTGAGCCCTGGCTGAGGTCTGGAAGGAACTGGGAAAACCGGAATTCTTGAGCAGAAACTTTATGCCTAAGGCATTTTAACCATAAGTCACAATTTATCTTCCTACACTAGAAAAACTTGCTCACACAAAACTGAGAATAGGATCTTTCTTGATAATATAAAAGCCACCATCAGAAGAAGTTCCTTCAGGATCATTAAGCTACTTTCTTTGTTCTTAGCAGCTTAAGGAACACAGCACATTTTAAACATTGGGTGGTAAAACAGACTATTGAAAGTTACCTATGCACCTTAGGGAACCTGGGCAGATCTTACTAATTATCCCATGCCTTTTTCTCAGTCCTACAACCTGAATTGCTAACATTTCTGACCCTCGAAGGAAGGGAAGCATCCAGGAGGAATGGATGCGGGGTTGGGAGTGTTGAACGGCCCATACGGAGGCAAATGTGATTGGGGCTTTCCCTCAATGCCATTCATCTACCGATCACCCTAGATACCCCTGAGGGCTGTCGGGAGAGGGCTCAAGAGAAAGGAACCTTTGGAAACGTCTGAGAGTAGCCCAGACCGGGATTCCGCAGTTGTTCCAAACTCCTTCCTCCACCTCCACGCATCCGAGGCAGATCGGGATTAGGGACACTGTGTACTCACGCCAATTGCTCTCCAGGCCCAGACAGAAAAGTTTTGGAAGCGGCTTTGGCAGAACCCAACATGCCTGCTCTGTACCGAACAGGTGATTGAGAGCTGCCTAGGCCGAGAAACCTCTCACCCGAGTCTTGTAGAGTGGCGGCTGCACTAGTTGCGTTTAAGTAGCCGTCGGGTGCCCACCTTACCTCCAGAAAGAAAGAGAGAGAGAGAAAGATGCATCTCAAATAGACATGGGGTGCGTGCACTTACCTCGGTTTGGAATCCCCGTCTGGGACAGAATTTATGACTGAAAGTTCGGCTCCCATCCCCAAAGCCAATTAATGCCAATTTAATAATGAGGACCGGGTTTTGAGAAAAGTTAAAGCGAGATATCAAAGTTCTTAGATTCCCCAGCAGGCATTCCTTAACCGCAGCGGGTGTACTCAGGCCAACTATGGGAAGAAAAGAAAACACTGCTTCCCTAATCTTGCTTACAATTTAGATTAAAATCTAGCTAAAGTTGTCTCCACACCTCTAAGGCAGATTAGAATTTGGGACTCTGCATCGGTTCAAAGTAAAACAATGCCATCACACTTAACAGAGACACAGACAAAAAGACACACAGAGACACACACAAAGACATAGATTCCCTTTTCAGATTGTCAAAAAAATGAAAATGGGTGCTGGCCCCAAGCCGACTGGGGCCTTCCCTTCAGACAATCAGATTGGGAGAGCATCCCCCTCGGATTGGGTCTGACAACCCCAGATTGGGAGATTAGTTCTCTTGCCAGGGTGTTGGGGTGGAGACAGACAGGACAACAGAAACAAAAACATAAAACACAGAATTCGCAGCGCGGCCACAGAATTCGCAGCGCGTCGTGGATTGCTACCCAGAAACTCAGGCGGATCGCGGATCCATCAGCTACAAAATACTTTACCAAATACTTCACAGAATACTTTACTACAGGCAATCCACTCAGAACACAGAAAGGGGCTGGGGACGTCTCCTGACCATGGGGGATGGACCCGGAGGGTTATTGGTGGCTGGATCTACTTGTTCTTCTTCTTTCTCCGAGGAAACCTGGATGGAATCAGGAGCCGGTATGGGTTGGGGCTGATAGGGTGGGGGTGGGGCTTCGGAAGGAGATCGTGGAGCACAGATGAGGAGATAGAATACAGAGATGGAACAATAACACAATAATCACAATAACACTACAATCAGACCGAATAGAAAGAGCGCTGCCAGATCAGATGGCTTAGGTGGAGCAGAAGCCCCACCGTTGCCTACAAATACAGATGGCTTAGATGGAGCCGAAGCTCCACCGCCGCCTACAGATACAGATGGCTTAGATGGAGCCGAAGCTCCACCGCCGCCTACAGATACAGATGGCTTAGATGGAGCACAAGCTCCACCGTCGCCTACAGATACAGATGGCTTAGATGGAGCACAAGCTCCACCGTTGCCTACAAAAATCCCTGGGACATCTCCCAGGGTGGCAGGGGAGAAGTCGGAGTTCGTCAACTCCTTCTCAAGCTGCCCAGAATACAGAGCGACTATGCGTAATCGTACAGATGTAGCGCATAGAAACAAAGTATCAGCCAAGAGTTACAAACATTACAGACATAGAAGTGACACCAGACAACACAACAAACACGACATGAGCTGGCCAGCTTACCTCCCAGTGATGCCGGTGATCCTAGGGCAGGGATCCGGAAGGGGTGGGGGGGCTATCTCGGTGGGACCTCCAATGAAAGACCCCCGTATCCCTGTCCAAGGAGAATCACACGAAACACTGGCTGCAAAAGCAAGAGGTTGGTTTATTGGGACACAGGCGCCTGCGGGTGCCCAGCAGAACCTCAGCCGGAGCTTTGGTGAACTGGCACACCGGACTTGGGGATACAGAGATTTTTATAGGGTTTGGGACAGGTTTCACGCGCGCGGGAAGCAACAGGTTTCTTATTGGTTTGTTTAAATCTAGCATATAGGCCACCTAGGGGGTATAGGTCTGCATTCCAAAAACCACAGGTCTGCATTCTATTCTTTCTGTTCCTGCTTATCTGTTCCGGTTTATTCATTTATGCCTCAGGATGCAGGTGCTCTGTTCTTCAACCGGTTGTCCGGAGAGCATGCCTGGTGCCTGAACCTGTTTATGGCCTGCCTGGTATCTTGGTTTCATATCTTGGCCTTAGGTAACTAGGCTAACTGGGCTAGGGTCTTTCAATATGAGACATTCAGAACACCATATTCACCCAGAATGCAGACTGGCAGTTTGCCTCGGGTGGGGTGGGAAAGGAAATGACTGCTAATGGGTAAGGGTTTTCTTTCCTTTTTTTTTTTTTTGATTATTGAAAAATAAAAAGTTCTGAAATTAGATACTGCGATGGTTGTACAACTTTGTGAATATCATATGTAATGATGTGATAATATATATATATTTCGAAAGGGTGAATTTTATGGCATGTGAATTATGTCTCAATAAAACAGTTGTTTAAAAAAACTCTGCTTTAACTCAGACTGTCTCTAAGATACCTGGGAATCAAGTGGACTTTTCCTTTTTATTTATTAATATTCCTGGGACTCCCTTTCCTTATTAACTTCTTATCTGTTGTTTTCTTAAAGTTCTATCTTAAGACCTTTTCTTATTATGCTCCATGGAGACAGACTCCCAGGTTTACCGGTAACTAGTTATGTGATTTTGAGCAACCTCTTGTCATAAATTAACTTCTTGTCATAAATTTCTTCATTTGGAAAACAGACAAAATAATACTACCTTTTTATAGGTTAAGTATGAAGATAAAATGATCAATGTAAGGGCTGGGGTTGTGGCTTGGAGGTAGAGTGCTTGCCTAACATACATGAGGCACTGGGTTAAATCCTCAACACCACATAAAAATAAAAGTATTGTGTCCACGTACAAATAAAAAATAAATATGACCAATGTATGAACTATGAACTATGTTTAGAATGGTACCTGGCACATAGTGAATCTGGTATTTGTATTTGCAATGATTTTACATATATATATATATATATATATATATATATATATATAATATTATATATGTTAATACCGATACATTGAAATCCTAGAACAGTATTTAGCACATAGTTAGTGCCCTATAAGTGTTAATTATCATTACTCACTTATATTTATTAGATTGGTAATGGCTAGATTGTCTGAAATTATCTTGCTATTGGTGAACACTTGAGCTGTTTCCAATTTGGGATTATTAATGAATAATACTTCTTTGAATATGTGTGCATTGGTTTCTCTAGGGCTACACTTAGACAGTGGGCCATTAAATCACAGGGTATGTTTATCTCCATATTTATAGGTATGCTAAAATGTTTTCCAAAGTGTTTGACTCAGTTTAGATTCCCACTTGCAGTTCCAATAAGATCCTCTCCAAGACTTAATATGCTCATCTTTAAAATTTTTTACATCTATATACATCAATGGCATCAAGTTTATTCTTTTCTGATTACTAAAGAGGAATACCTTTGATTTTCTTTTTTCGAGGTTTCTAAACAAGGCTCTTGTACTTTTATTACTGAGTTACATTATTTGTTGTTGCTTTGTGAGAATTCTTCATGTTTTTGGATAGTCCTTTATCTATTGCAAATATCTCCCATCACTCTGCTTGACTTTTTGCCCTAACAATGTTATCTTTTGATGAACAGAAAAAAAAATTAATTCTGCAGTGAATTTTTCATTTTTTTAACGGCTAGTGCTCTTTGTGTCTTGTTAAAAAATTCTTCCCTGTCCTGGCATCTTATCTTGTAAAAGCTTATATTTATTCTTTTTACGCTATGTCAGTTCCACCTGGAATTGAATATTGTGCAGAATATGTGATAGGAGAAAGTGTAATTTCACCTTTTTTTTTTTTTTCTGTACGGGTGCTCAATTTTATCAACAGCATTCATCTAAAAGTCTTTATTTCCTCACTGATCTACAGACTACTTCTGTCACATAGCAAATGTCCATATGTACAGATCTGTTTAGGGGCTCTTTATTTCTGTTCCTGTAATAAATCCCAAAATAAAACAGTTATCCTGACCAGTGTAAATCTAAGATCCTGTAGGATGTAGCAGACAGGGATTCTTTTTTTGTTCACATGGGAAACATATAGATTTAGTTGCTGTTAATAGCTCTTATTTTAGGAACATTAGTATAGTGCTCAAAAGAACACTTAGAAGGGCAGAGCCAAGGGAATCATTAAAATCTGTCAGGCATTGTCTGAATCCTTTCCTGAGTGCTGCAGCTATATCAATTTGACTTGGGATTTCTGTTGCTTGCAACCACCCAGAGCATCCCAACTTATCCATGAGCTAGCTTAAATACAGGCTTGACTGCAGAAACAAGTAAAAACGTTCTGTTCATGAAAAGGAAAACAGCCATGAATTTTATTCTACAGGGAGCAAAGATCTAATAGTGACAATAATGATAGTTACAGTGAACATTTATGAAGCTAGGCACTGTATCAGAAAATTTATAGATAACATATCATTATATTTAGGATCTTATTCAATGACCATAAACTCCTACTGTTTTTATTTCTCCCATTGTAGAGATGAGGAAACAGACCCCAGATGTTAAATAACCATCCTAATGTCACACAGTTAGTTTAATTTAAAGGTAGGTTTGTCTGGATCCAATACACTTGTCAATTGCTCTTTTGACTTAGAATTATGTATTAAATAGGGCTAATTACAATATGGAAAGCAGTATGGAGATTCCTTGGAAAACTGAAAATGGAACCACCATTTGACCCAGCTATCCCACTGTAGTATGCTGTTTTTAAGTCCTTTAGGTATAAAGGATAAACAGCATACTACAGGGACACAGCCACATCAATGTTTATAGCAGCACAATTCACAATAGCTAAATTGTGTATACAACCTAGATGCGCTTCAGTAGATGAATGGATAAAGAAAATGTGGTATATATACACAATGGAGTATTGCTTAGCATTAAAATAGAATAAAATCACGACATTTGTAGGTAAATGGATGGAGTTGGAGAATATAATGCTAAGTGAAGTAAGCCAACCCCAATAAACCAAATGCTGAATGTTTTCTTTGGTATGAGGATGCTGACTCACAATGGGGATGGGACTGGGAACATGGGAAAGGGGAGGGAGGGGAAGTGAGGAGTAGGAAAGATGGTGGAATGAGATGGACATCATTACCCTAAGTACATATATGAAAACAAGAATGGTGTGACTCTACTTTGTGTTCAACCAGAGACAAAAAATTGTGCTCTATTTGTGTAATATGAATTGAATTGCATTTCTGCTGTCATATATAACTAAAAAGGATAAATAAAACAAAAAAAATAAATAAAAATAGGGCTAATTAAAAGCTTCCGGAAGAGTTAGGTTTTGGGAAAAAGGAAATTCTACCTCATTATTATTAGGAACATAAGTGAATCTAACCTTTCTGGAGGGCAGTGTGACAATACTAAATACCTGAAGATGTTTATATATATATATTTAAAAGGATTGTATTTTTTTATGCCGCAGCCCAGCTGGCTGGGCAAAATAACCGGGGGTGACGAACAACTTGTGTAGATTGATATAGCAGGAGTGGGAGCCTTTTTTTGTAGGACAGGAGGGGTATATATACATTCCACACAGCTTATCTAATTAACATAAACTAGATACAGCAGTCAACCAATAAGGAATTTCCACACTTAATGGCTCACTGATGTTACTTCACAAACCACTCCCTCTGGCATTTTGCCAGGCGCCATCTTGACTTGTTTACAGACCCTAACATTTCCCCCTTTTGTTTAATTTAAATAACGACCAGAGTGGTTTTTACACAAACACCATAAATAATCTGCTACAAGCAGAAGGGGAGGATACAAAATGCCACAATACCAAGCCATGGCTCCATGCAAGAAGCCCTTGGAAAAATTATACCAGCAATAACACCATTAGCAATACAGAGTTACAATTTGTTATAGATTACTGTTTGTTGCTTCAGTCCAGGTAAAGCAATGTCTCAATAGATTAACTCACAGTCCAGGTAAGTTCTGCAGGCAGGTAGCTTAAATCACAGTCCAAGTAAGTTCTGCAGGCAGCTAGCTTCATCCGAAGTCTCGTCCGGTTTTCAGCAACACTGGAAATTCTTCCACCTTCGTCTTCACTGGCACTGGGACTAAGGCAGGAACTCCGGATGGCTAAAGAAAATCCTGTAGTATTCCAGCAGGCACTAAGAAAACAACCTTCTGAACAATTTAGTACATTATCTCAAGGTTTTTTACATTTGAAATAAGCCTTAATGGCGCTCATTACTCATTAGCCTCCAGGTGTGGGAGAACCATTGTAGTTACTGGCCTTGGAAATGATCAAACTTCAGGGACGTGAGCCATCTTCCCCTGCAGCATCCCAGGCAGCCCCAGATGGCCCCAGAGAGAGTCCCGGACTGAAACTGCTTCCAGGCACAGGGAGCAAGAGCCTGTGAGACCTTGCCTCTGGGTCAGGTTTGGATTTGGGCTCTCAAAGTGGCGTCCCGCTCCCTGGGCGGGAGGAGCCGGCTGCTGCCACTTGGAAAGTCCTTGCTGCGCCATGACTGGCTCTCACACGTGGCAGCGGCCTTGCCGATTTGCGAATCCTCCAGTAATGAAAAGTATTCAGTAATAGCCTTTTGCTGCAACTTTTTTCCTGATAATCCTTCTTCTTCTGAACTTTCTTTTTCTTTTTGACTAGAGTTCCCGGGCTTCCATCAACACATGCCCTAACTATTCTTGGTTCCACTGGGGTGCCTTCTTCCCTTAGTAATTTACTTAACACAAGACAAAACAAGACACAAACATACTGTATCAATCTTCTCCATTTTCTCAGAATGGCCATTTTTCCTCTTGCCCTATCTAGGGATGAGCAGATTTGCTCCCGTCCTATCTAGGGACGGGCAGCTTTTTTTCGTCACTTACCCCCGAGTGTCCCAGGGCTCCCGGTAACGGGCCACCATCTGCCGCAGCCCGGTTGGCTGGGCAAAATAACGGGGGTGGGGGGGTGGGGGTGTGTGTGTGTGACGAACAACTTGTGTAGATTGATATAGCAGGAGTGGGAGCCTTTTTTTGTAGGACAGGAGGGGTATATATACATTCCACACAGCTTATCTTAATTAACATAAACTAGATACAGCAGTCAACCAATAAGGAATCTCCACACTTAATGGCTCGCTGGCCTTACTTCACAAACCACTCCCTCTGGCATTTTGCCAGGTGCCATCTTGACTTGTTTACAGACCCTAACATTTTTATATATTTATTTTCATTTATTTACTTTTATGTGGTGCTGAAGATTGAACCCGGGGCCTCACACATAGGAGGCAAGCCCTCTACCACTGAGCTACAACCCCAGCCCCTGAAGATGTTTATATTCTTCAAACTAGTAATTATACTTTAAAGAAAATCAGTGATGTCCCAAAATAAAGATTTTCAAGAATGTTCATAGCAACAAAAATTTTAATAGCTAAAATAATGGATTGATTAAATAAATGCTAGGAACTAAAATATCTTTGAAAACATTAAGAATGATATTTTGGAATTTTTTTAATGACAAGGAAAAATACCACCATAAGTGAAAAAATGGTTTAAAAATTATATTCAGAGTAGGATTTCTATGATATACATTACTTAAAAGGCTAGAAGGATATACTATAAAATGATAGTCGTGATTATCTCAGCAGGGTAGGATATGGGTAACTTAAATTTTCTTCCCTGAAAATTTCAAGTTCAACCATGAATTGTTAGGACATTTTATTTATGAAAATTTTCAAACATTTCAAAAGTAGAGAAAACAGAAAAAGTAACCTGGCAAACTCACCACAAGTTTTAATAGTTTTTGACACAGGGTCAACTTCCTTCTCCCTCCGCCAGATTATTTTGAAGCAAATCTCAAACATCATATTTCATTTGTTAGTATTTCAGAATGTTTCTCTGAAAGATAAGAACTCCTTTTCAACAACCACAAAATATCATGGTCATGGAGCTGGGGTTGTGGCTCAGCGTAGAGCACTCCATTCTCGAGACACTGGGTTCGATCCTCAGCACCACATAAATGTAAAATAAAGATATTGTGTCCACCTAAAACTTAAGAATAAACATTTAAAAATATATCATGATCACTCCTGAATTTAAAAAAAATAAAACTGAGACAAGATCTGTGTTGTCCAAGATCTGGCCTTAAACTTGTGATCCTCCTGCTTCAGCCTCCCAAGTGACTGGGATCATAGGCATGTGCCAATATGCCCAGCCATTCCTGTAAATTCTTCATTAGGTAGAGGTTTGACCAGATTCAGAGTTTTGTTTTGTGATGGGGTGGGGAGAGCAACAAAGCAAACTCTTAGGTAGTGGTGTTTACTTCTGTCAGATGAGTCCATTGACTGGTGGTCTTGTGATGCTAGCAGCCATTTATGGTCATTGCCACATGCATATGTGATTAGGGATTGTAAACTGGTGATGTTCTAATCCAGTCATTCCTTTTTCATTTACTAGCTGGAATAACTTCTTTAAAAGAGAGTTTCTTTTCACCAACTATTTTATTTACCTTTCAGAATAGATCCCAAAGGAAAGAAGAAATAAAGGC
Source organism: Ictidomys tridecemlineatus (assembly GCF_052094955.1). Lineage (NCBI taxonomy): Eukaryota > Metazoa > Chordata > Mammalia > Rodentia > Sciuridae > Ictidomys > Ictidomys tridecemlineatus. Next base: position 99,981,595 of record NC_135481.1, read on the forward strand.
CTGATTCTCTCTTTCTAATGATCAGTATTTAAAACAGGGGGCTTCCTAGTCATTTTCAGAAATGACTAATAATTTCTTGGTATCATTATACATGTAAGGATTTGAAATTCCTTGATGGGCTTTAATCCATTGATGTTTTTAGTCTATTTCAATCAAATTGTTCCACTCTCGGTAAGGACGGGGGCCTTCATGTTGGCTTCTGAGACTTTTTGTCCCATCCCAGTAGACTTTGATAGGTTCCTTGCATTCTGATGTAACAAGATTGCTATGGTTTAAATATGGCTTGGTATCCCAAACTCAGGCAGGAATTTTAGTCTCCAAAATCATGTTAATGATATCAAAAGGATCGAAACTGCATCTGACTCTTGTTTTCAGAAGTGGGACCTTTAGGGAGTGATTAGGTTTAGATAAAGTTTTGTTATTGGTGGGGGGCTCCATGATTGGGTCCTGGTGGCTTTATAAGAAGAGCTGGAGGCCCAGCTTGGTGGCCCATGCCTGTAATTCCAGCTTGGGAGGCTGAGACAGGAGGATCACAAGTTCAAAGCCATCCATTTTAGCAATGGCGAGGTGCTAAATAACTCAGTGAGACCCTGTCTCTAATAAAATACAAAAAATTGGGCTGGGGATGTAGCTCAGGGTTTGAGTGCCCCTGAGTTCAATCCCTGGTACCCACCCCCTCCCCTCAAAAAGAAAGAGGAGTTGGAAAGATACACATGTATTCCCACCACAGTGCGATATGCCAAGGGGGGCCCTTGCAAGAGGCTGTGTCATGCTATTGGACTTCCAGTCTCCAAAGTTGTGAGCTAAAATAAATCTATTTTCCTTTCAAGTTAGCCTGCCTGAGATATTTCATTATTGTCATGAAAAGCTGACTAATACAGAAGATATTCCAGGACCATCTTATGCATTTCCATGACCAGATGTGGAATGGGCCATTTTCTCTCAGGGGACCTGGTTTCTTTAAGTGGCACAATCTGTGCATGTGTGGAAGGAGTAAGTGAAGGTTTTTTTTTAAAGTAAGAAATAATAGACATTGGATGATGAATGATAGAACAAAATGGAGAGAACTATAAAAAATATCACAGCCCAGGATTCTTTTAGTGAGGGTGAAATAGCCCTCTACAACTCAAGGGACCCTGAAGGAAAGCAGGCATCTTAATACCCTTCCATCTCATGGACATGACCTCCAGCCACCAAGAACACCTTTAACTTGTTCAGCAAACTTATTTTAGGAGGATGTGTAGAATGTTTAAAGAAGTTATATATGTGGATGGGCCTTAGCTTTCTGAAGAACTGATACGAATGTCATGCTTTGTTCTCCATAGCAGTGGCTCAGGTTAATGGTGCAGAAAAGAATCATTTAGGGAACTTCTTAAAATACAGATTTCTGGGCCTCACTCCAGGCCATCTAACTCTGGGAAAAGGGCTTGGAATTTGTGTTTATGACTCTTCCAAGTGGTTTTTAGGTCCTAAAAACTAACCTTTTGTGAGGAACAATAGATAAGTAGGAGAAAGAATATGCTTTAAAAGAGAAGATCTTGCAGTATATTTTTGAGAATTAAACCATGTTTTACAACTTCAGTGATTCTTTTCTGGTTCCAAAAGATTTTGTTCTTTTTGGAAATTAAAAAAAAATGTATAGAAGGAAATACCAGGAAAAATAATTCACCTGCATCCCCACTACTCAGAAACAATGCCCATTAAGTTGGTGTATTTGTTTCTGGTCCTCTAGAAGAAATTTCAGTGGCTCCTTTTTGCCTGCGGGTACCATAGTAACTTGCCTGGGGTCTGTTCTCCAGAATGTGGGAGAGTGGGCACCAGACCCAGCTGCCGAATCCCGGACTTTCTTATGCTTTATTATATCAGAGGCCCAGGACCTCATGCCATTCCAGGATTACTTCACACATATCCACCCTCAGAACACACAATTACAACAAGTTGAGTTTCGGTGCGGGGGAAGATGGCCAGTGTCACATTTGTGGGTTCTTCTAAGAAGCCCAGGGGAATCCAAGACACCCTAAATAGCCTCCCTAAAAATCTTTGTATCTCAAATAATTAACAAATAATAAAACACAAACACTCAGGAATATATTTCCCAAAGCAAAGCCCCTGATAGATCTAGTCCACATGGGTTTTTGAACTAGACAAAGACAAAATGGCTCTGTTGGTTTATTTAAGGGGGTACATCAAAGGTAGGGATAAGATTTCCAGGGCAGAGTCTTGCTTTGTGATGTCTTGCAGCAGGTTGATTGACATCTTGGCAGGTCACACCCATCTCAGGTTTTGCGTGGGTTCTCAGGCAGGGCTTGAGGGGGAAGTTCACCTGCATCAGGTGGTCAGTTCCTGTGGGGAGTATCCCATTAGGAGGCTGGTGACAGTTGAGTTTAAACATCTGTTCTAGTTCAGATGGAGAATTCCCCCAAAGGCCCAAGTGGGAGGGGACCCTGGGGTGAGCAGCTTTCTCTGCCACATATTGGTTTATCTTAGGCCACAAAGCAACAGGACCATGGACTAAAACCTCCCAAACTGTGAGACCATGGGCTAGGGGTATCGTTAAGAGTACAGTGCTTGCCTCACGTATGTGGGGCCCCAGGTTTGATCCCCAGCACGGCAAAACCAAAACTGAAAACAAGCAACAACAACAGTGAGACAAAAATAAGTCATATTCTCCTTATAAGTTGATTATCTCAACTTATTTTAGTAACTCGAAGCTGACTAACACATCTTTTATTTACGATTCTAGAATTGCAATACTTTATTCTATAAAATAAAATGAGCGTTCCAATGAACTGAACAGAGGGTGTTGGCTTTTATAGGCAGAAAAGGGCTGAAGAAAGCAGAAACAGAAGAGAAGAGCAGATTGGGTTGTTTCAAAATAATTTTATAAGGTTAAAAACAGATGGGACTTTTTTTTATTATGGTGACTCAGGTTGACTGGAATCACCAATTTTTTTTGGGGGGGGGTCTTTGTTTTTTTCCTTTTTAAAAATGGGTCTATTTCAAAATTTAGTTTGATTACATGGCACTTAGCATAAGAGACTCCATTCTGGTGTGGCGTGTGCAGGTCCAATGTAGGGGGCTCATCCAAAACAATGGCTTTGCATAAACTTTCCTTCTCTTTACATAGTACTTGTCAAATTGATTGTGTTTCTCCTTACATAGCACTTGTCAAATGGATCGCAGAAAAAAAAATCTGTATCAGTCACTGGACCATGGGCTTCTCAGCTGGGCAAGAACATCATCTTACTTATACCAATGTCCTCATAGCAAAGCCTGGTGCTTAAAAGTGGCTCAGTATGTGGAACATGGTCAACACCCAATAAATGTTCCCTTGAAGGCTGAATTGAATTGCAGATGTCCTAGACTTTCTAAGACTGACTTGGTTTTCTCCCAGAGAAATTAGCACCCTTGTGTTTAAGAAACAGAATATCTTCCTGAAGGCATGATGTAAGTGCACCAGAGAAAGCAAGTTCTCTTGGCTCCACACCTCCCTATCTAGGTGATGGCCTCTGATGTAATGAGGGATGACCTGCCTCGAGGCAATCCTGCTGCAATAAAGCTCAGTGGATTTGGAAACAAAAGCCTAGCTGTCACCTTTTCTCTCTTATCCTCACAAATAGCTGCTCCTTATATTCTGTTTGAAACAAAATCACAAGGCGGGCAGGGGTTGGTAAAGATGTATTAATAGTCTTTTGAAGCAAAAATATCAATTCAAGTTAAATGTTTTCTAGCTACAGTACAATCTACTTGGGTTTACAAGAGTGAAAAGTCTGGGAAAATACATAGTTATGAAAATATGAAAAACTTGCAAGGAAGTAAATCTGTAAAGGAAAATCGAGGAACTGAGATATTCTCCAATTTTTACTTTCTTTTTTTCTCCCAGGTAACTTTATTGAATGTGTTCATATGTACATGTGTGCATGCATGCTTTCTCTTGAATAGCTGTTTTCCTGGGACTGATTTCATGTGTGGCTAGCCAGTGCTAGGTACTAGCTGTAGTAATGAATGAGAAGGTAGTAGAGAGGTACAGTTGTTGAGAGCCACAGTTTACGACTTTCAAAAGTTATTAGGAGACATAAATTGGATAAGGCCTTATCTAGGCATACCAACAGGAGAGTTGGGACCTTTATTTGATATCCTAAAAGGTCCATCAGATCCAAATTCACCCCGAATGTTAATGCCTGAAGCAAGAAAGGCATTAAAAATCATTGAAACACATATGGAAAATATGCATTTGGATAGAATTGATATAAGTTTACCTTTATTGTTTATTGTACTACCAACAAAAAATATTCCTACAGGAGTATTTTGGCAAGAAGATCCATTATTGTGGATACATTTATCTTATTCTCCTAACACTATTCTTACTAGGTTTCCTGAGGTTGTAGGACAATTAATACTCAAAGGAATAAAAGCAGCAAAGGGAGTGTTTGGAATTTCTCCCAATAAAATTATTACTCCATATACAATGGATCAAATTGATGAGTTAGCTAATGAGTTAAATACTTGGGCAATAATCATGTGTAAATCTAATGTTTCATTTGATAATCACTTACCATCTAATCCTTTGTTGTCTTTTTGGTCTTCACATCCTGTAGTTTTTCCAAAAATGACAAGAAAAACACCTATCATGAATGCTCCAAATATATTCACTGATGGGTCAAATAATGGTACAGCAGCAGTAGTTACCCCTGATCAAACTTTTACATTTTTAGTACCCAAACAATCAGCTCAAAAGGTAGAGCTTTATGCAGTATTATAAGCTTTTGTGATGTTTAAAGATTCTGTATTTAATTTATTTTCCGATAGTCAGTATATAGTTAAAGCTATAGTATCCCTTGAAGATGCTGGTAGGATTTCCTCCTCCTCTACTGTTTTCTCTTTGTTTTCCACTATACAAAGTCTAATCTGGGACAGAAAAGATCCATTCTTTACAGGACATATAAGGGCACATACAGGATTGCCTGGAGCCCTTAGTTTGGGCAATGATTTAGCAGATAAAACTACACATGACATAGATATTTTCTCTACACTAGAAGAAGCTACAAATTTTCATAAAAAGTTCCATGTCAATGCTAATACTTTACAAAAGCATTTTAAAATAACTAAGGAACAAGCTAGACAAATAATAAACAATGTCAAACCACAAGTCAATCTTGGAGTCAATCCTAGAGGACTGATACCTAATCATATTTGGCAAATGGACATCACACACTTGCCAGAATTTGGAAAATTAAAATATTTGCATGTTACAGTTGATACTTCTTCCGGATTTTTGATGGGCTCCCTTCGTGCCAGAGAAAAAACTAAAGATATTATAGCTCATTGCTTACAAAATTTTGCCACCGTGGGCGTTCCAAAACAGTTAAAAACAGATAATGGCCCTGGTTATACTTCTACCTCTTTTAAACAATTTTGCTCATCATTTGGCATTACTCATATAACAGGAATCCCATACAATCCACAGGGACAAGGCATAGTTGAAAGAGCTCATCAAACTATTAAAATGTACTTATTAAAGCAAAAAGAGGGAATTGGAAATGGGTATATATCCCCCAAAGATAAACTTAAAATAACCCTTTTTACTCTAAACTTTTTAAATTTGGATTCATCAGGGCTTAGTGCTGTGGAAAGGCATACGTGTCCAAAAAATGTACATAAGCCCAAGGTACTTTGGAAGGATATTCTAACAGGACAATGGAAAGGTCCTGACCCAGGGATTGTCTGGAGTCGGGGTTTGTTTGTGTGTTTCCACAGGGAGAACAGCAGTCGATCTGGATTCCAGAGAGACTAACCAAAGTGATTTCTACAGACCAAAAAGAAGATGATTTGGCTCAAATCCATAACAGCTGATATTCAGAACTCCAGCTTGGCTATTCTTACATCTGTGACAGTGATTCTCCCACACCTGGAAACTAATGAATAATGAACACCATTAAGGCCTATTTCAAATATAAGAAACCTTAAGGCTTACTTGTGGGAATACCTTCAGACTCATATGCAAGTTACAGGAAGAAGGATGGGATATCATAAGAAGAGTCAAACCCAGGTGGTAACCAGGATGCTTTTTTTCAATATCTATTTTATTATTGCCTTTTCCCACATCATGAAGTTCTATTTTATTTTTTGAGCTCATACAGACCTAGGTTAATGTTTTGCTGATCAGTTCTATTTTTTGACTGTGGAGTTTTTAAATGCAATGGAGATTTCACCTGTGAAAAGCTACAAGGCCTTTACTATTATGTTATGTGTTGTATGTATTGTGTTATGTGTGCACACTTCTGTTTTGTGTTGTATGTCTATATGTGCGTATGTCCATATATATGAGGAGCGTTCATGAAAAAATGGATCCAAATATATTTTCTTTTTATTCACATGATTTAAATAGTTTAGTTTAAATTGGGTAAACAGCTGTTGTGGATTGTTTTAATATGTGAACAAAAAAGGAGGTTAACAGACCTGTTTGTTTACTTTTACCTTTCCTTTTCATTATATTTAATAATTCTGTTCAGGAATGTAAATTGTTCAGAACATTGTTTTCTTAGTGCCTGCTGGAATGTTACATAATTTTTTTTTAGCCATCATTGCCAGAATTCCTATCTTCATCCCAGTGCCGGTGAAGACAAAGATAAAACTAAACTACAGCTTCTTCGATAGCTTCCACAGTAAACTGTATAAACTGATGCATCAATGAATAATAACTCAGCATGTGATGCTCAATCAAGGAGTCGATTTACTTTGGGAGGAAATGGACATATTAATAGATTCCTCTGCTTTGAACTGCTTGCAGAACTTGCATGGACTATGTATCACTTGCATGCATTGTGAACTATCTGTTGGTGCAGTGAATTATGGTATTGCTGGGGTATCTTTGCTGATGGTGTCATTGGTGGTACAATTTTTCCAATAAGAGCTGTCATTTGGCTTGGTGCCATGACATTTTGCATTCTCCCCCCTTTCTGCTTGTGATGGTCTAAAATTTGGGGGCCAACAGAGGTGAGGCAAAGAACCTCACCCCCCTCCCCCCACTGGTGCAAAGGCCTATCCACAAGTATGGCTGTATGCTGGACCGGTAGTCAGTGACGGGTAAGATCCAATTACAATGGTACCAACCTAAGACAGGAGGCTGACGCCTTGAGGTCAGCTCATCCGATGACAGGTAAGGACCATATGTAGTATTGGACAACCTAAGACAGGCACAGTCCCTAAGCCACATACTTGTTTAATTAAACAGAAGGGGGGAGATGTTGAGAGCCACAGTTTAGTCAGAATGATGCCTGGCATTTTTACCAGAGGGAATGGTTGAAAGGTGACCCTGCTCCAGGATTAGGGTGGCTCCAGGGTTAGGGTGGCTCTGGGATTAGGGCAGATCCTGCTGGGAATAGGGTGGCTCCAGGATTAGGGAAGATCCTGCTGGGATTAGGGCGGATCCTGATGCCTCCAGTCGCCCCCTACTTTGGAGTTCCCCTTGAGTTCCAGGAGAATTGGTGCACGGAGCCCAGTGGAGGGAGTGTGTTCCCAGGAAGTGTGTGTAGAGTGCTGGTGAGAGTTTGGGAATAAAGAGTTGCTGTTTGAACCTACAAGGCTTTGTGGCGGCTCGGTTATTTTGTACCCAGCCAGACTGTGGCATACAGTCTTAGTTTTTACTATTTTTTTCAGAGACCCTTTAAAAAATGTATTAGCTGCTGTGCTTCTGTGCTTAGAGACATAACTTTATACAAATGCATTTAATTTCAAGGGGTTCGTGATCCCTTTTACCAAGGGGTCAATAGACTAGAATACTGCTTTAAGAATTTAGTATTAGCTGGATTCTGTGGAGCACACCTGTATTCCCAGCAACTTGGGAGGCAGAGGCAGGAGGATCGCAGGTTCAAAGCCAGCCTCAGCAACAGGGAGTTGCTGTGCAACTCAGTGAGACCCTGTCTCTATATAAAATACAAAATAGGGCTGGGGATGTGGCTCAGTGGTCTAGTTCCCCTGAATTCAAGCCCCATTTCCCTCCCCCCCCCAAATAATTTAGTATTAGATAAATTAAACCAACAGGGGTATGATAATGATTGAATAAAAATGAAAATTTTGGTGTATGTTTGTGCTGGGGGCTTGAACCCAGGGCCTCTTGTATGCTGAGCACACACTCTACTGCCGAACTACATTCTTAGCCCCAAAAGGAAGATTTTGACAAATAGACATTAGTTGTGTGCTGAAGTGGTTGGAAGAAAGTTATAGGGAGAAAGATACAGAGCTCATGAAAGAAAACAGGGATGGAGATATAACAAGAGCATGTATTTGGAGTCAGAAATAAGCATGAGAATGCAAATCAAAACTACTCTAAGATTTTATCTCACTCTAGTCAGAATGGCAGTCATCAAGAATACAAACAACAATTAAGTGTTGGCGAGGATGTGGGGGAAAAGGCGCACTCATACATTATTGGTGAGACTGCAAATTGGTGCAGCCAATCAGGAAAGCAGTATGGAGATTCCTTAGAAAACTTGAAATGGAACCACCATCTTACCCAGCTATCCCACTCCTTGGTCTATACCCAAAAGACAGCAGACTACAGTGACGCAACCACAACAATGTTCATAGCAGCACAGTTCACAATAGCCAAACTGTGGAACCAACCTAGATGCCCGTCAATAGATGAATGGATAAAGAAACTGTGATACATATACACAATGGAATATTACTCAGCAATAAAAGAGAATAAAATTATGGTATTTACGGGTAAATGGATGGAGTTAGAGAATATCATGCTAAGTGAAGTCAGCCAATCCCAATAAACCAAAGACTAAATATTTTCTTGATAAGTGGATGCTAATCCATAATGGGAGTGGCATAGGATGAGTGGAGGAACTTTGGATGGGGCAAAGGAGAGGGAGGGAGGGGATATGGGGTGATATGGGGTAGGAAAGATAGTGGAATGAGATGGACATCGTTACCCTAGTTACATGTGTGATTGCACGAATGGTGTGACCCTACTTTGGGTACAACCAGAGAAGTAAAAAAATGTGCTCCATTTGTGTATAATGAATTGAAAAGCATTCTGCTATTGTATAACTGATTAGAACAAATTGATTAATTAATTAATTAAAAAAGAAAGAAGCATGAGATGTTCACGAGAGGGAGCAAAGAATGGGAGTTGGTATAGGAAGAACATAGAGGCAGGCAGCCTTGGACAGGTGGTGGGCCCAGTGGAAGAGGGTCTTGCTCATACCAAGTCTGGGGATTAGATGTAGCCCCATTTATTAAAAAATGACACTATTGACATCCACAGCATCTTTGTTATGGAGCCTGTTTTTGCACTGTAAGATGTCCAGGAACACCTTTGACCTGTAGGCCTGGTTTCCAGTAGCAGCCCCCAAGTCATTATAACTTAGAGTGTCTCAGAAATTGCCAAATGTCCCTTGAGAGCAAAATTACCCTGGCTGGGTATCACTGTGAGTGTTTGAGTTGACAATGTTTTCCAGACTTTAGACATTCAGGTGTGACTTTCTGATGTTTACCAGATCCTTGTTCTTCCTGCCAGACTCTCCTGCTACACTTTCTTTTTCTTTTAACCCCTTTAGCCAAATCTCTCCTTACATTTTTTTTTTTTTGGACATGGGGGTCTCACTTTTTTGCCCAGGCTTGTGAGCTCAAGTAGTCTTGCAGCCTCAGCCTCCTTAGTGGTTGGGATTACAGGTGTGTACCACTCGCTATTCCTGGCTTCTTACCACTTTTTTTCCCACTTAAGTAAATCTAATTCATCCTAAGAAACAATGTCCCTAATTACTTGAGTGAGATGTGCTAATCATACTTTTTTCCTAATGCTTATTTAAATACTCAGCTAGTGTATGATATAGTGACACGGGCCTGTAACCCCAGTTACTCTAGAGGCTGAAGCAGGAGGATCACAAGTTCAAGGCCAGATCCACTGGATGGATTAACTGGGTGGTAAGGTAGGTAGGTAGGGTGGGGTTAGAAGAAGTAGGTTACTGGGGGTTTAACTTTGGGGTTTATATTTTGTCCCTGGTGAGCAGAGCTCTCTCTGTTTCCTGGTTGCCATGTTCTGAACTGTTTTCTTCTGCCACTCCATTCTGACATGATGTTGGGACACCATGGACTGATCTCCAAACTCATGAGACAAAAATAAACTTTTCTTCCTCAAAATCGTTCTTGACACACATTTGGTCACAGAGATGAGAAATGAACTAAAACAGGGCCCTTTCCCCACAGGAAGCTACAGAGCACTAATAGCCCTTCAAGGTCATCCCTCCTCTAGGCTGAGGGGCTGGCCTTTTGTGCCTTGTATCTGTCAGTCACTGGCTGTGTGGTCGGGGGCAGGGAGAAGCCTTGCAGAACATGACCTGGTGAGGCCACTCCTCTCAGCCCCATCAATCTTCTGAAGCAGGGGGCAGCTATGCATTCTTGGAAGCCAGCATTCACAGTGACCCCATGACCCCCTGGTGAAGGGCACCTGTGTGGGACACTAACATGTGGACTGTACCACTGAAAATCATCTACTATGCCACCAAGGGGGATTTGAACCCTCGTTTAAAAAATCCTGGTGTAGAGGATGGCATAGTGATTGTAGGGTTTCAGGAAATCTGTGTGGTGGTGTTTTGTGGAATATCTACGAGGGTGAGGAGTGGAAGAAGGGGCACCATGCTCCTGCTGTGAAGCCAGAGTCAGCGATTCTATCCGTGGGGAAAAAAAACCTCTCCTCTGCCTGGAATGTCCATGTGCATGGGAAGGTCTTGCTCCTGAGATTTTAGCAAATGGGACATGATAGGTGGATGCCAAGGCCCATGTGTTCTTCCTCCTATGGAGATGCCAAGCCACCCACCTGCTGCCACTGGCATGATGATAGCCCTCAGCGGGAGGCTTAGGACCCTTTCCTCTCAGGATTAGATTCACCCTCAGCAAGGCTCATGTTACCAGTTGCCTTATCTTTGCAGATGAGAGGGTCCCCACTGCCTCCTCTGCGCTCCTTTTCTGGCAACAGAAGGGAAGTGTGAGAGATAATTTATCAAGAAAACTAAAAAAGACCCAAGATCCCTGTCCCCAGTCTCCATTTCACATGTGCCAAGATCTTCTCCCGGTGCAGAGGGTCAGTGCAGACAAAGCATCTCTGATCACTTGTGATGGTTTCTCTCTCTCTAATTATAGAAAGTATTTAGCTATTGTTCCCTAATTGCTTGCTGCAGTTGGGTTTGGGCATTGTGTGATTGTCTTTTTTTTGTTGTTTTTTTTTTTTTTACAATTGCCTAGTTTCTGATGAGTTGTTCTTTTCTTTTTTTTCTGCCTTGGTTCACTGCCATACTATGACCTGGCCATTCCATCGGAGGACAGAAGGAGGTGGTATGGTATTTCTGGAGAAGCCTCATTTAGTATTCTCGGGGCTTCTCAGCTGACTACTTGAGAGAAAGGGAATTAACATGTCCTGAGCATCTATAGTATGTCCCAGGAGCAGTGCTAGGCCCTGAGCAAGCTTGAGAGGCAGAGAAAGCCCATGCTTATAGATGAAGAATCTTAGGCATGGGAAGGTCTTAGAGTCAGTAAGTAGCTGAGTCAGGATTCAAACCCAGGTCTGTCTGTTTTCTTTTTCTGAGTTTTTATATAGGCTGCTCCTACCACTATGGAAGAACTAGGGGAATCCTCTTCTCTTGCCTTGAAAGTGTCTATTTCTAGGTTCCCTGCTAGTGGTAAGGACTTGGTGTGGATGCCTCTTGGACTCTGAAAGGAGGACTTGGATTCCTGTGTTGTTTGATGACACATGAAAGGACTTACAAATGTCATGGTAGCAATGACAAGGAAGAAAGTCACTCCACCACAGAGGGGCCTGCAGCAGAGTCCTACAGGAAATGGATGACATTTTTAGGGGTTACAGACAGGATATTGAATGACTGGCCTTAGCAGAGGTATGGGCAGTTCAGGGAACCAACCAGTCGAGGGGAAGCTCTGGGACCGGCAACAGCTTGGAGCCATCACCACTCCTAGATTCAAGGGGTAGGGTGTGAGAATGGTGTTGCTGAAACCCAGTGACAGCTGGGGCGATGGTAGATGTGACTGGACAGGAGCTGTGGCAGAAGGAGAGCTGCCAGAATGCAGTGGTGTGTGTGCTACGTGTGTGACCCAGGTCTGCCTCTTTCTGCCTTCCCGTCTCCTGTTCGGGCTCACCAAGGCCAAGCCCACACATAGGATGAGGGCAGGGAGCCTGGGGATGCAGGGATGCTGGAGGTCGACCATCTGGGGCTCAGGGCAGGAAAGAGAAGTGTGAGAAAAGCCTCTGAGAAGGATACAGAGAACATTCAGCACAGGGGCTAACTCAGTTGTGTCCCCACACCATCTCATTTCTTGGTGAGTGGACATGCACAGGACATTGCTTATGGACTCAAAGAATCATGGGATGTGCAAGTTGGAAGAGGCCTTAGAGTTCTGCCGGTAAAATTCCTTTTCAAGAGAAAAGGAGACCTGAGACCCGGGGAGGGAAAATGACTGCTCCAAGGTCAACTGCTGATTAGGTGCAGGACTGGACCCAGCTTGCCTACTCCTAGTCCATGCAGTCTTTTAATTTATGAACTGTGGTCAATTAGTGGTTGGTAATGAAGGATTACTACTGAGTCAGTTTGGCTCTTTGCTATTAAAAGACCTCAGGGTATCATTTACCTTAAACCCCAGACATTTGCCTGAAATGATGTCCCTCTAAAAATTCTGTGATCAGAGCGGGTTGCTCGTTTCCATGTGTGGGCTCTGAAGTCAGGCGCCTGGGGCTGAGTCCCAGCTCTGTCCTTGTGGGGTGTTCTTGGGTAAGCAACTTCATTCTGTGTGTCTTAGTTTGCTCAACTGTTAAAGGGGGATAATACTGGTATCTCATACCTCCTGAGGATGATATGCAAAAAAATACACTTAAAGCACTTAGACTAGCATCTGGCAGTAATCAACTTTGTTGGCTAATTCCATCTATAATGCATGCAAATGTGTACATAGAGGTCCCACCCCAAGAAACTAGTTTAGAATTCTGATTAAGACCTCTTGTGGGGCTGGGGTTGTAGTTCAGTGGCAGAGCGTTTGCCTTGCACACGTGAGGCCCTGGGTTCCATCTTCAGCACCACATAAAAATAAATAAATAACAATAAAGATATTGTGTCCATCTACAATCAAATGTGGCTTTTATCCTGAGATGTGTCAGCTGTTTTGCTCTCCCTGGCGACAGATGAGAGCACTGAAGGGCCCCGGGGATGGGCCTTTTGCGGGATTCCTCAGCCAGCAGAGGCAGATAAGAGATCCTATTCTTCATGTTGCTCCCTCCCCTGGGTTGGAAATTAATTCCAGATCACTTTGATTTGCTGCCTCCCAGGTATTAAAAAAAATCCTTTCGGCTTTCATCAGACCCAGGGCAGTTGGAACACCCTGAGGGGCAGGCCAGGCAGGTTCCCATCACATGGACATGGCCCCAGATGTTATCCAGGTCTAGCCTTTCCTCTCCAGCCCCTGTCTGCTCTTCAACCCACAGCATACACATGCACGTGGCCTGGAGATCCTCTGGCAGATGCTCAACTGCTGATTTAGTCGGCCTTTTTTGCTGCTGTGACTAGAAGACCTGAGCAGCATTACTGTCGAGGAAGAAAAGTTGATTTGAGGGCTCACGGTTTTAGAGGCCTTATTCCTCTGAAATGGAGGCCAGCTCCATTCCTTTGGCTTGAGCTGAGGTAGGATATTCGGGCCAAAGAGTGTGGCAGAGGGAAGCAGCTCACATGGTGATCTGGCATCAGAGAAAAACTCTCCAGAGACAAAATATCTACCCCTTGGCCACACCCCCAATGAACCACCTCCTCCAGGCACACCTCGCCTGCCTCCAGTCACCGCCCAGCTGATCCCAGGGATCAGTTCACTGATTAGGTTAAGGCTATGACCCCGTCATTTCTCCTCCACACCTCTTGAGTCCCACGTGAGTTTCAGAGGGCACCACATCTAAACCATAACAATGGCCCTGGACCCTGACCTGCTGTCTCTGGGCCTGGCTGGCTTCCGTCACCTGCTGGGACTTCCTCTGTCCTGGGGGGGCACTGACACAGCCTGCTGGCCTCAGCTGGTGCTTTGCTCTTGGTGATTTCTCTCCACACAGAGTGCTGCTCCGGGGTGCCACTGCCAACCAATCTGTGGCTTTCCTGCTTCCTTTCTACAGGCCCAGGGGATTGGACCTCCTGCTGGAACTTGGTCCTCAGCTGTGATCTTCCCTGTGGCCTTAAAGAGGAAGTGGACACTTTGGATTCTTTCACATCTCCTCTGATTGGCTGCTGTGTGACGCTTTCTCCGAGATGGTTTACTTCTGGGACAAGACACAGGGCACCCTGCATGTAAACCTCTCTTGGACAGCATTCTAAACCCTCAATCAGCAACCTAGGACTTTTTGCACTGGAAACATAGCTGGGACTCAGGAAAATCCTGAAATACGGTAGCTGCTTTTCTTATGGCTTTGGTTGCTTAGTTGCATTTTCTATTGAGCATCTCTGGTCATATCCTTTCTTTGTGTGTATGTGTGTGTGTGTGTGTGTGTGTGTGTGTGTGTGTGTGTGCGTGCGTGCATGCACTGGGGATTGAACCCAGGGCCTCGTGTATGTGAGGTAAGCACTCTACCAACTGAGCTACATCCCCACCCCCATATCCTTTCTTTAAAAATTTTTTTAAAAAAATTTGTTAGTCATATCCTCTTTTAGTTCCAAACACTTCGATGGCTTGCTACTGCTCTTGGACTAAAATCCAAACTGATGAGCCCTTTAAAGGCCTGTGTGGCCCAGTCCCTGCACAACTCTTCCACCTCCTCCTGTACCACTCTTTTTCGGATTTGGTCACATTGAACGACTCCTTTCTATTCCTCATGCCAAGCTCTTTCCTACCCCTGGAACTTTGCACTTGCTGCTGCCTCTCTTGGGGAACTCTCTTGCCTGTCCTCCCCATGGCTGACCTCCTTATCCAGGTTGCAGCTTCCTCAGAGAGATCTTGCCTAAGCTAGCCTAAGAGGCTATCTCTGGTTTCTGCTTACTCTTTGACACATCCCTGCTTCTTTTCTTCACCAGGTTTATTACATTGTGCAACTATCCTTTTATTTCTTTGCTTGTTTTTTGGTCCCCCCTCTCTTCTCTGCCACAGCCAAATAATGCTCCACAAGGGTAGAGACCTTGCCTGTTTTGTTCATCATATCCTTGCCACCTAGTACCCACTGTGCTGGGTACTGTGGGTCCAAATCCCTGTTCTCATGGAGTTTATATTCTAGTGGAGGAGACAAATTGATCTAAACAAATTGATGATGCAATTTGAAGCACTAAGTACTATAAAAAAAGCACTGTAATGGGGTGGGGTGTGTCACAGGGAATATGGATGTGGGTAGACAGATAGGGGTAAATAGGAATGCCTCCATGGAAGAATGAGATTAGCACAGAGAACAGATTGCTAGGATGGAGAGAATCTATGAAGATACGGGAATAGCAAGTGTAAGGGTCTTCAGGCAGCAGCCAGCTTGGCAGGTTGAGGAACAGAAAGGCAGCTGGTATAGTTGGAGTGGTATGGGCCAGGGGAGAGAAGGATAGGAAATGAGACTGGAGAGAGAGGGTGGGGTCAGGTCATGGGGAGCCAGGTGGAGAGTTTTCTTCTCAGTTTGATGGAATACTTCCAAACAGCGGTATTCCATTTCCAAAGCACTCATACATCTCTCTTGCTCTTTACTTTCAAAGGAGGTAGAACCAATACATGTTCATACTTATCAAAAAGGAAGCTCTGCCGAATCAGGAAACTTGCTGTAAGGCTCACAGTTCAAACACGATTTTCTGATTCTAGAGCAGTGGTCTTAAACCTTGGCTGTGCGTGGAAATCTCCTGGGGAGTTCTATTAAATAGTCGTGTCTGGTCCTGCCCCTAGAAATTAGACTTCTGTGGTCCAGGGTGTGGCCCAGGAGGATTGTTAGGGCTCTCTAGGTGACTGCTGAGAGCCACTTCCAACCCCCCTGCCTTTTGCTGTCCTAAACTGCCTCCTTGAAGGTCTTTCCACTGAGCCACCTAGGAAAGTCCCTGGGGGAGATCTTAACAATGACTGAGCCCCAGACCCCAACCTGGGCTCTGAAAGCACAATCTCCAGGCGTTGACGGATTCAAAGGCACCTCCTGTCGCGAGCCATCCATGGGCTGTGTGCGTGAGCTATGCACATTTGGGCATATGGGAGGCCTGGCTTGTCCTTGTGAGCTCTTTGGGCTGTGTGCCATACGGGTGCCCTTTCCTCTCGCTCTGCCTGTGTTCCCACACGGCACCTGAGATGGGTGTGGCTTTCCAAGAGGTCAGTCCATCTGCTGACCACAAGACATCACCAAGCAACCTCCCGAAACCCCATCCCTTGCCTTCTTTGGGTGGAACTTTCTTGAATGTCTTTCCCCCCAATAAATAGGGGGTTTCCGGTGTGTTCTCTCTCTTGTCCTTCCAGCGCTAGAGAAGACCTTGGGGTCACTGAGCCGAGCCCAGCTGTCCTGCCTTAGAAACTTATGTCCGCGTGCTGCATGGTTTCTTCGCCGCTTTATTAGTTATCGATACAGCCAGCCCCTTTGAGCCTAGTTCATACCGTCAGCCCAGCCAGCTGGGGACAGCCTCCTTTGCGGCTGCATTTATCTCTGGATTCCCTCTCTGCTCTGTCCTCTTGCTTGTTCTCTCTAGGTTGATGACCTCCTTCCTTCTTCCTGTTATTTTCATAGGAGTCAGAGTGAAATGAGCTCATCTTACCATGTTCAACCGGCCATATTTAACCGAAATCTGTTAAGCTAAAAACTTTTTTATATAATAGTTCACACGATGATTGTGGTTGGAGCAGGCCGCAGAGGGTATAGTGAGGCTCCCTCGCTGAGGCTTAGGGCGGACTACATTATGTCTTTAGTATGCAGCCGGGCTGTGAATTGGCTATGTTATGGTCAGTGTGTAGCCAAGGTCATGAACACCGGGCTCAATGTACATTCTCAAGGTCATAAACATTTGCTTGTGAGCATGAGCCCACTGAGGTAACCTGTTGGCATGGTGCCTTCCGTCTGCATATATATATATAAATATAGCCTTTGCAAAAGACTCAGGGGGTAAAATGGAACTGCCTGGGGGCTAAAGCTGAAGATGGAGCTGAAGGTGGAGGCTGTTGCCATCTCTGAATAAAGATTCCCACCATATTCCCACCGTGCCTTGGATCTTCTTTCAACTGCCAAATCCTCAACCTTGCTTCCTAGAACTGAGCCTCACCTTCTGTCTGACAATTGTACACAAGTCAAATACTACAAAAGGGCAGAGCATGTAAAATACTTTCTCCCTCCCACCCCTATTCCTATTTCTTAGGGTTTGCTACTGACCTTCTAGTAACAACTTCACAGTTAATGTTTAATTATAGAAGCCCTACTCAGTTTTTTTATTTTTTATTTTATTTTTTTATTTATTTTTATTGGTTGTTCACAACATTACAAAGCTCTTGACATATCATATTTCATACATTAGATTGTAGTGGGTTATGAACTCCCAATTTTACCCCAAATTGCAGAATCACGTCGGTTACACATCCACAATTTTACATAATGCCCTATTAGTAATTGTTGTATTCTGCTACCTTTCCTATCCCCTACTATCCCCCTCCCCTTCCCTCCCATCTTCTCTCTCTACCCCATCTACTGTAATTCATTTCTCTCCTTGTTTATTTTCCCATTCCCCTCACAACCTCTTATATGTAATTTTGTATAGCAATTAGGGTCTCCCTTCATTTCCATGCAATTTCCCTTTTCTCTCCCTTTCCCACCCATCTCATGTCTCTGTTTAATGTTAATCTTTTCTTCCTGCTCTTCCTCCCTGCTCTGTTCATAGTTGTTCTCATTGTATCAAAGAAGACATTTGGTATTTGTTTTATAGGGATTGGCTAGCTTCACTAAGCATAATCTGCTCTAGTGCCATCCATTTCCCTGCAAATTCCATGATTTTGTCATTTTTAAGTGCTGCATAATATTCCATGGTGTATAAATGCCACATTATTTTTATCCATTCATCTATTGAAGGGCATCTGGGTTGGTTCCACAGTCTAGCTATTGTGAATTGTGCTGCTATGAACATCGATGTGGCGGTATCCCTGTAGCATGCTCTTTTAAGGTCTTCAGGGAATAGTCTGAGAAGGGCAATAGCAGGGTCAAATGGTGGTTCCATTCCCAGCTTTCCCAGGAATCTCCATACTGCTTTCCAAATTGGCAGCACCAGTTTGCAGTGCCACCAACAATGAACAAGTGTACCCTTTTCTCCACATCCTCGCCAGCACTTGTTGTTGTTTGACTTCATAGTGGCTGCCAATCTTACTGGAGTGAGATGGTATCTTAGGGTGGTTTTGATTTGCATTTCTCTGACTGCTAGAGATGGTGAGCATTTTTTCATGTACTTGTTGATTGATTGTATATCCTCCTCTGAGAAGTGTCTGTTCAGGTCCTTGGCCCATTTGTTGATTGGGTTATTTGTTGTTTATTGTCTAATTTTTTGAGTTCTTTGTATACTCTGGATATTAGGGCTCTATCTGAAGTGTGAGGAGTAAAAACTTGTTCCCAGGATGTAGGCTCCCTATTTACTTCTCTTATTGTTTCTCTTGCTGAGAAAAAACTTTTTAGTTTAAGTAAGTCCCATTTGTTGATTCTTGTTATTAACTCTTGTTCTATGGGTGTCCTATTAAGGAATTTGGAGTCCAACCCCACAATATGTAGATCGGAGCCAACTTTTTCTTCTATCAGACGCAGAGTCTCTGATTTGATATCAAGCTCCTTGCTCCATTTTGAGTTAACTTTTGTGCATGGCGAGAGAAAGAGGTTCAGTTTCATTTTGTTGTATATGGATTTCCAGTTTTCCCAGCACCATTTGTTGAAGATGCTATCCTTCCTCCATTGTATGCTTTTAGCCCCTTTATCAAATATAAGATAGTTGTAGCTTTGTGGATTAGTCTCTGTGTCCTCTATTCTATACCATTGGTCCCTACTCAGTTTTTAATGTACCTATTCTCTCTTCTCTCTCTGTTGTTTTAAATTTGTTTTGTGTATGTGTGGCTTTGGGGATTTGCTAAGCATGTGCTGTACCACCGAGCTACACCTTAGCCCCTAGAATTTTTGGTATCTTTATGTCTTCTGCTGTATACTACTGTGTCTTTATGCTGTTTCTATATGACTTTCCTTGCTCTTGGGCTATTCCCCAAGACCTCTCTCCTGGGGAGCCACATTCGATCTTTAATTCCCAATTTTTATTTATTTATTTATTTTTAGTTCTCGGCGGACACAACATCTTTGTTGGTATGTGGTGCTGAGGATCGAACCCGGGCTGCATGCATGCCAGGCGAGCGCGCTACTGCTTGAGCCACATCCCCATACCTAATTCCCAATTTTTAGTTTACAGAACATTTCAAAATCACCTGGGTAAAATCAATGCTCCACTCCGTTCATCCCTCTAACACTGCTCACACCATTTGGATGTTGTTAATCTTCTTGTATTAGTGCCTGTGATTCGCAAACTGGAGATGATGTGGTTGTGTTATTCGACTCTATACTTTGCTATTATTGAACCCGGGTCCAGCTTTAGACCCCAGCCAGTTCCATTTTGTCCTCCGAGTCTTTTCCATAGGTTTTATATCTATATATACATATATACACACACAGACTAGACAGAAGGCACCAAAAAACTCATGTCAGAGAGAAGAATCTTAGGGAGAAATGCTTAATGCAGTGGTCGGAGGATGGAGAAGAGGGAGCACTGCTCACAAATCACCTTCTGAGTGTTACAGATGTAAGATAGGAACAATGAGGGAGAGAGTTAGGCTACTAAAGGGGAGGAAGAGTCATGTCTTTTTTGGGAATAGGTGGAAATCTTCCAGGAACTCTGGTACCACCTCTTTTTTGTTCCTTTCCTGTTTTGGTATTTCCAGTCATGGCTAGGGTCTTTAGGAGAAGGGGTCTTGAACCTTGAATGGGGGAGGGAGAGAGGAGGGGACTGGGCAAGTCTAGGACAAGTTAACTATATATTATAATTTCGGACAAAACATTTATCAAATGATTGACATGTCTACATGCAGAACTCGGTAGAATCTGGCCCAAGGCAAAGCAACAAAGGAGATACACAATATGAAGACAGACATGCCAAGTGTCTTAATCTTGTTCCAGTCTCTCATTGGATAGCTGCAGGCTCAAGTGAAAAGTCAAGTGTTTTCAGCAAAAGTGGCCTTGAGTCCCTGTGGAGTAACCTGGACAATGGTTATCATCACTCACATGTCAGAGGTGTTACCTCCAGCAGAGCAAGGGGAAGACTAATCACGTTATCACCCAGCTGTGGGACCTCCAGAATCAGTGTTTGTATGTTAAGTAAGAGGAAGTGAAGCTAAAGGGTTTATTTAGGGTTT
The DNA here is from genome assembly GCF_052094955.1 of Ictidomys tridecemlineatus. Lineage (NCBI taxonomy): Eukaryota > Metazoa > Chordata > Mammalia > Rodentia > Sciuridae > Ictidomys > Ictidomys tridecemlineatus. The sequence goes on from NC_135481.1 coordinate 100,002,004, forward strand.
TCCCCAGTTACAATCTGTATGTTCTGCAGTTGCTTTCTCCTTGGGTACGACTTGTCTTTTCTTATTATGGTGCCTTTCAATGAGGAGGAGTTCTTAAATTTAATGTATTTCAAGTTTATAAAAGTTTTCTTTATACTTTGTGTTTATGACACTTATGAAAACTTCTATGCTCATAAGGGCATTTGGCTTTATTTTCTTCATTTTAAAAGAACTTAATTTCTCATTTAGTGTCTTTAGTCTACCTGGAATGAGTTTTTGCATGTAGGATGAGTTAAGGCAGATAACTTGTTGATCAGCCTATATATGGAACTGTCTCTCTTGTCCCCACTGATCTGTAATCCAATCGTGTCAAATATTAAGATTCCAGTTGGGTGCAATGGCACATGCCTGTAATCCCAATGGCTCGGGAGGCTGAGTCAGAAGAATTAAAAGTTCGAAGCCAGCCTCAGCAAAGGAGAGGTGCTGAACAACTCAGGGTGACCCTGTCTCTAAATAAAAACAAAGTAAGGCTGGGAATGTGGCTCAGTGGTCAAGTGCACCTGAATTCAATTCCCAGTACCAAAACAAAAACAAAAACAACAAAAACATTCCATAGATACCTGAATCAGTTTCTGGGCTCATCAGTGTCAGGGGTGCCATGAACAGCAGCTGAGCAGTACCCTTAGCCTTGAGCAATGAACTGGCTTCCCCTTGCAGCATGAAAGCAGGTGAACCTCACCTTCCCTTGGCAAGGAATTATAGCTCTGAGAGTGGGTGTCACCCAATGGGACTGGGTTACACCCCCCTGAAATCCAATCCCTTGCCTCATTTGGGTGGAACTTTCTCGTATGTCTTTCCCCCAATTAATAGAGTTTCAGGCCTGCTCGCTCTCTCTTGCCTGCCTCTCTTGCCTCCCTTGTGGGAGCTGGGACAGAGGAGCTGTCACTGAACCCCAAGAAAAAGGTACTTCCTGTGTGTGATTATTTAGTGCCAGCCCAATTCACCTGGAGGGATCCTGACTGATTTGGTCGCATGTTGCTGCAGATGAGGCCGGGACGGGGACGGGGACATTCCAACATGAATTTTAGAAATTTAGCGGGTTTGGTTTTCTCTCAAGTCGTTAAGCATGCTTAGGTTTTCAGAGTATCGTGGATTGGTTTATGAAAAGTAAGAGAATTAGAAGAAAGTGACTGACATTAAACTCATAACATGTAGGGAATTTTTTTGTCTTTAGAAAAATAAAAAAATTATTTTGCAATTCTGAAGACCATAATTAGGCATAGAGAATAGGAAGTTAGAGAATTGGAGGTCCCACTAGAGATTATTGAGGTGATTGATAAAATATATGTTGCTAAAATTCAGTCCCCTCCCTTGGGAAAAGCAAGCTTTTGTGGATTTTTCTGGATTCTTTTGTGGATTTTTTGAATTTTGAAATATTAAGGTGAAGATTTTTTTTGGATTTATGTGCTAGGAATCAGTGTTCGGAGAGTGAGAGGAAAAAGGAGAGATTTTTTTGTGGTGGGACTTGATACCGGGGATTCTTTACTTCTAGAGAAGTGAATTTTATTTTTCTGCTGTTTTTAAAAAATACTGAGACAATTTATATTGAGCCTCTTCATTGCATTCTTGTCCTGCCGGGGTCAGGAGTGGTTGTAACCCAGCTGCTGCTCTGGGGCAGATGCAGGCCGGCTGGCACCAGCGTCTGCTGCTGGAGCCGGCTTTTGAGCTGAAAGATTTCTGAGACACAGGCACTGTGAGCGAAGCCAGCTCCACACCCTCATTGCTCAAGGCGAAGGGTATGTGTTCAGCTTCTACAGTCTCAGCTCCTGTTCATGGCGCCCCCATACATCAGGAGGTTCCATTTTCTCCTTTGTCTAAGCCCTATGCCAATATCACAATTTTTAATAGCTTTATGGTGCACGGGAAACATGGAAGGGCAAGCATGTTATTCTTTTTCAAGAGTGTTGGCTATGCTTTGCTCTGTATTTTTCCATATAAACTTTAAAATAGTTTCTAAAGGTGGGTGGGTGGGGGGAAATCTTGTTGGAAATTTGGTTAGAATTACATTGAAATAGCTGAACGTGATGGCTCTGGTGGCTCTTGCCTATAATCCCAACCACTGGAGAAGGTTCAGGCTGGAGGACCGCAATCTGGAGGTCAGCCCAAAATAAAACAAATAAATAAATAATAAAAAATGCTGGGCTTGGGCTAGGGTTGTGGCTCAGAGGTAGAATGCTTGACTAGCATGCGTGAGGCACACTGGGTTCCATCCTCAGCACCACATAAGAATAAAATAAAGGTATTGTGTCCACCTACGACTAAAAAATGTTTAAAAAATTATTAAAAAAAAAAAAAGTGCTGGGCTTGCAGCTCAGTGGAAAGCGCTCCTGAGTTCAATCCCAGAACCAAAACAGACATTGAAGCAACAGATGAAACATCTGAATCCCCGATAAAGGGAAGAGGTATTCATGGAATGAATACATGTCTGATAAATGTCTCCAGGGTACATCTTATAAGTCAACATTCGGTAAATACGGGTCAATACGTGAGGGCCACAGGTACCCTGCCTATTCTTACCATTCAGCAACTGTCAATGAATTTCTTCTTCACCTACTTGTTCTGATACCTTATTTAAAATCTACAAATCCACAAGTGCATCACTCGCATTCACTAAACGCAAACCCACGACCTCTTGATAAAAGTTTTCGGTAAGATTCCGTGAGAGCATCCGAGTCTCTGCCTCCAGGGACCGAGAGGTCCGAGGACCGCGGCGGCTCCTCGCTCCGCTGCCGGCGGCTCAAGGAACCGCGAACTACAAGTCCCGGCAGGCCGCGCGCGCCGGCTTCGCCCAGCGCAATCGGGGCGGCCGAGGGCACCGTTTCCAGCCAACTCCGGACCGCAAGGCTGCGGGGGAGGGACGCCGGGCTCTGCCGGAGGTGAGTGGGGTCCCAGCGGCGGGCTGGTGCGGAGCCCGGGCGGACCAGGCCGGTGCCTGGAGTGCGGGGGAGCCGGTGGGCACGCGCCCGGCGCGGTTTCGGCTTTGCAGGAGAACAGGGAAGGAACCCCAGCCGGCGACCTTGTCACCCGGCGCGCGGCCACGTGCCTCGGGTAACTCGCAGGGTCCCGCCCCTCTCCGCCGTGACTCTCTCGCTTGGCGCTCCAGCGGGTATTAGTGGACTGTCCTTGAGTGGCACAGCCTTGCGTGCACCCGAGGAGGCGGAGCTGGAGGAGGGCCGCAGGTGGCTCAGCAGGAAGCCTTCACACCCAGGTGGCTCTGGGCCCCGCGTCGAAGGCAGCTGGGGCTGGAGCCTGGTCTGATTTCTAGCAGGGACGACCCTGACTTGCCAGCCTTGCACCTGGGCTTGCCACGTTCCCCTGTCCACTAATTATCACTAGGACCTTGCAGGGGTCCTGTGCTTTCGGATCGCGGGATAAATGTGGGCCAACACCCAGCAGGGTGTGGAGAGCAGCTTGTAGAAAACCCCAACTACAGTTCTGTCCTAGGGTTAAGTGGTGTTTATTTTCCACTAACTAGGAAGTCATTCAACAAGTATTTAAGGATTCCCTTCGTGATGGGTGGTGCATAGCGGGTGCTCAAAAAATATTTGTGAGAACAAGCTGCTTGTTCTGGTCCACCCTTTGCTCTTTCAGAGCAGACACACCTGCATTCTGCTCTTGTGCTGTCACACGTTTTCTTTAAGCATTTTTCTTGTTGCCCTAGATATCTAGCAGAGTCACCTGTAGGCCTTGTTACTGCACAAAGTTTTGGATTCTTTCCTCCCAGCTTTCTGATTCTGGTACTGTAGATCTGGTACTGGTTACCAAGGATTTGCTTGTCTGTCATGTGCCTATGGGATGTGGATGCTGGCAAAAGTCCTCTCTTCACATTTGATTATGGGTCTTCTTGTTCTTGTTTGCCAGTTTTACTTTTTCTAATTGTAGTAAACATTTGCATATTATTTTGGACATAGTATTTTGTTAATCCTCCACCATTCTTCATATACAGTTTGTTTGTTTGTTTGTTTGTTTGTTTGTTACTGGGGTTTGAACCAGGAATGCTTTACCACTGAGCTACAACTTCAGCCCTTTTTATTTTATTTTTTTGAGACATGGTCTTGCTAAGTTGCTGAGACCAGCCTGGAATTTGTGATCCTCCTGCCTCAGCCTCCCAGGTAGCTGGGAATACAGGCATGTGCCATCACGTCCCGAGCCACTGTACTGTGCACCAACATGCTGTGTTATATGCAGATTTTCATGCCTTCCTACACTTGTGTCATTTTTCCTGGATTATATAATATTCTGTCTTACTGTCATTATTTGCTTGGTTGTTACTCAACAGTCCTTGCAGATGTAAGATTTGATCTCTGCTGGTAGAGTGGCCTTTTACTGTTGTCTGATATATACTCATTTTCTTTAGAGAGAAGGTACCTGTGAGAGAAGAATAGTGCTTGGTTTAGTTTTCTGTCCCCTTCTCTCCAACCAGAGCAGCTCACTGAATACTCTGGGTTTAGGTTCCTATGTCAGAGAGTCTCTGTGGTCCACCTCCAGGCCCATCAAGCTGCTTGTTCTAGTCCACCCTTTGCTTTCTTAGTTAGAGCAGACACACCTGCATTCCCGTTTTGGCTCATCAGCCAAGTTTCCTTGTCTGTAGGCTGAGACTTTCACGGCCTGCACCTTGGAGTCTAGTTGTGGAAGTTGTGTGAGAGGTTGAAACGCCGAGCACTGTCCCTGTCTTGCTGGAAGCACCTGCACTTGGCTTTCCACTATTCACCCAAAGGTCCCCTTCCCAGGATGATCTGAATAGAAAATTTCTATTCCTTGCCTAGGTGAGATTTATTTTTCTTAACTGCTCTGGGACCTTGGCAACAGTCAGAGATTACTTTTTTTTTTTTTTATAGTTGTAATGGACAAGATGCCTTTATTTTGTTTGTTTATTTTTATGTGGTGCTAAGGATTGAACCCAATGCCCCACAAGTGCAACGCAAGTGCTCTGCCACTGAGCCCCAGCCTCAGCCCAGGCATTCCTTTGTTTAACCAATATTGATTCAAGCAACTTCTGGGCATTAAACATGAGGAAAGGTGGTATGGTTAAAATTTGGATTTCTCCGTTGGACTTCATAGTTCTCTAAAGGACATGGCAGACTGTAAACTCACTCAGACCCATGACACCATCCCTAGGCACTGACTCATTTGCTTTTTATTCATTTTACTGACTAAGTTCTTCTGAGGACCTACCTGTCCACTTTCTCCAAGAGTATTTTTGTGTCTTTTCCAGTCTTGGGAACGGTTTAGGGAACAAAAACCTTATTTGTCTAATAGTCTTTCTAGGAAATGGGAGGAGGCTGGGTCACTAAGAGGATTAATGAAATAAGATCCCAAAGTACCTTTCTTCTGTGGCCATTCCCACTTGTGTGCTAAGCAGGGAGAGATGATTCCAGACCTGTACTCCTGGGATGTGGCATGGGGAGAGTCAGGAGATGAATGGTCTGTCATCCTAATGGGTTGGGAGGCTGAGGCAGGAGGATTATGAGTTTAAATCCAGTCTCAGCAACTTAGGGAGACCCTAAGCAACTTGGTGAGACCCTGTCTCTAAATAAAATACAAAAAAGGTGGGGTGTGGTTCAGTGGTTATGTGCTCCTGGGTTCTGCACCTGGGTTCCACCCCTGGTAAAGGAAGGAAGGAAGGAAGGAAGGAAGGAAAGGAGGGAGGGAGGAAGGAAGGAAGGAAGGAAAAGGCCTAGCTACTTATAGACCTCATGAATGGTAAGTGCTTGATTTTCTGTTTAGTTCTATTTAGGATGGATATTTTGTTTGACCAAAACTTCCCACTGTGAACTTCCTGTTGCCTGATTTTATGACCCACAGGGTTTTTCCTTGGTCTAGGGAGATGGAGATCATTCTTACTATTGATTCAATGGTGAAGCCGCTAAGGCAACTTTGTGGACTGGAACACTCCTGGATCTTGACATGGGATTTCTAAGGCTCCAAACAGTGCCTTCCACATACCTGGCACCGTTTGGGCGTGGTGGAGGGTCCTGCCCAAAGTGACTGTCGCGTTTACCCGAGGACAGTAGAAAGAACCTTATTGTGCTTGGATTTCCACTATTCACCACGAGGCCCCCTTCCCAGGACGAACTGAGAATTTCTATTCCTTGCCTGGGTGAAATTTATTTTTCTTAACTGCTCTAGGACCTTGGCATCAGTCAGAGATTCCTTTGTTTAACCAATATTGATTCACACCTGAGGGTCCAGGTGACCTCTTAAAGAGGTCATGTGCCATAAAAAAGGAGAACTGAGCACCTGGAGTGGGAAGGCCCTGTCCAAGCTGTGAATATGAGCTGAGCCACCTCTCTGTTCCTTGGTTTCCTCATTTATACCTGGGGATGATGATCCTTGTTACTGGGTTGTGTATAATGTTTAATGAGTATAAAGGGCTCTGTGAAGGTTAGTTTTTGCTAATAATATTATCTAGTGATCAGGATTTAGGCCCTTGGTGGCCTCAACCCCCTGCAAGTTATGTACTATTATCCAGAGCTAAGTCAGGTGAAAGTCAAAAAGGCAAATAAACAGAATTGGGCAGGTGATTCATTAGCAAAGGGTTTAATAATGAAAGGTGTTTTTCATCGACAGACATATTTCACACCTGACAGGTCTTTTAAAATACCCTCAGGAAAGCAGCTCATTTGCATGTTAAACACTCACCGACTCCTTATGGAAAACTCCAGCTCCAATCTATTTAGACACAGTTTGGCTCCTATATCATCTATTTTATGTATTTCAATTTCCACTTCTTTTATTACTGAGGACAGTTTCTTGAAAAGTGGGTCGTGGGAGTGGATGCTTTGCTGCCACTTCTTACCCTGAGGTGTCTCAAGGGTAGGGATGGCCTCCCGGAGGAGAGGGGTTCAGGTGAGTACGTCTTGGGCGGTGGTGCTGAGGGTGACGGGCAGAAATGGTTATCATTCTGGCAGCCCAGGGTGTGTATTTTCACAGAGAAATCTGTCGTTACTGGCTCTGCACAGGCCTCAAGGGGAATATTGACTCATTCATTCAATAAATGCTTTTGGAGCACTTACTATGTGCTGTGCCAGGGTGTGGCCAATTAATGTCTAAGGCCAGGCGTTGCCATAGTCCTTACTTTACATGTCCTCTGTGGTCGTCTAGGTGTGCTGCAATGCAGAGTTCATTCGCTGCACTGAGATAGTATAGCCTGCACAGTCGGAAGTAATTATTGGATGGCTCTTTATGGGATAAAATGGCCAGCTTCTGTTCTAGGCAGAGAACAGAGAGTATGAAAGCTCTGGGGCCACCACGTGCTGGGCGAGTTTGAGGACTGGTAAGGAGGCAGTGCGGTTGGAGTGGAGCGAGTAAAGGGGAGTGGGAAGGGCTTCAGAGCCTAGAGGGAAGTGGGGAGGCAGATCCTGTAAGGCCCCGTAGGCTGTGCTCATCCGAGGCCTTGGCTCTTCACGGGGTGGGAGCCATTGGGGTGGTTAGAGCGTGGGAGTGCCTAGCTGGACTTGTTTCCACATTAATAGACTAGCAGACCAGGGAATGACCCACTCACTCGTTTCATTATTTATTAGCAGGCTTATTATTGTGCTTACCTCTAATATGATCCTGAGGTCTGTCTTAGGAAGGTGGCCATAAACTCGAGCCCTTCCCTGATGGGGATCTGAGAGATTTGGTGGTGGATGTTCACAGTCTCCCTTTGACAGGGTCTTTATTTTGGCAGATGGTCCAATACATGTGTCTGACCTGCTACCAGGTTTCCCTCTCAAAGGAAACATGTTTATATTGTGATTCATAAGTGACCCGTATCCAATTTATTCCTTCCAAGAGAGCCGATCTCTAGGAGAGTCCTGACCAGGCCAGAAGTTAGGTTCAGGTGTGTTAGGTAAGACACAGGGAAGGCAGCTCACTAAAACACAGGAAATAACAGAAGCCTTTTATTACTCATAGCTCCATAAGAAAAGAGGTGTCATGAAAGCTGATGGGAAGTCTGGGGAGAGCATGGAGCTCAACCAGCAGTGGGTGCAGGGGAGAGACAGACAGATAGACAGACACCTGTGGGTCAAAGCCTTTGTTGGTGTGTGTTCAGAGTGCACCCCAGCAGGTTTGCCTTGCGGAGTTCTAATTCTTAGAAGAAGGAGGTCTCTGAGATTGCAGTAGATTATCTCTAAGGTAGATTGTATCTGCCTCATAGGGAGGTGGTCAGCAAGAAGTGGTTGTAGGAGGCAGATATATGGATCAACCATACTGAGGAAGAAGTCAGAACTAGAGACTCAAGGGTGACTAAGGCTTGCTTCTGGCATGGGAAAGTTTAACGTAGACTCAAAATGGATGCCAATGAACATAAAGCTGTTGGAATGCTCCACTCGGTATTTACTTAGTAGCAAATGCTGCCTTTTGCATCTAGTCGAAAAGGCAGATATAGGACCAGATTGTTAGAGATATAAGCAGAGTATAAATGAGGCTAGAGAAAAGAACTCGTAAAACAATGAGTTCTGAGTGATTGGCATTCACAGAGCCTCATGGGGGATGATGAAGTGAGGAGGGCTATTTGAGTGGGTTGAGTGTGGAGGACTATTTTGGGAGATAAAGCTTGATAGGTGGGTTGGGATGAGAATGCAATGATCCTTGAGTGTCTTGCCAGGGAATTTGGACTTTTCGGTAGGTGAAAGGTGTTAGAAATGATATGAATGCGCTTAAAGATGATGGTGATACTTCCAGCAAGAGTGAGGGTTGCATGGGGTGTGAGAGCTGGTTTGCAATGCAGTAAGTGGTTGAATAGTTCAGGCAAGAGGTGATGGTCAGCCCCTCACCCCCCACCCCTTATTAATTATTCATGCCTGTACCTAATCTAGGAGTACCTCTACATAAGTGCTTTGACTTTTTTCTCTTGATGCTTGGAGTCGAATCCAGGCCTCATGCATGTCAGGCAGGTAATCTGCCATGAACTGTAGCCCCAGTCCTCTTGGACTTTTCAGAGATGAAGACAATCACAAAGAAAGGAAGTCTCATTTTCTGGGTGTGTTAGGCATCATGTTAAAGCAGTGTCTCATTTCATTCTTACAATGACCCCATAAGCTTGGTACTCTCAAGAGCTCCCTCAACTAGTTGATTACACAGGGCCCCCAAGTGGTTGTGACTTACTTGAGATCTACAGCTGGTGAGCAGTCAGACCAGGCCTTCACCCAGTTCCGGAGCCTGGGTTCTTTTTTTTTTTTTTTTTGGTACTGGGGATTGAACCCAGGGGCCACTCAACCACTGTGCCACATCCCCAGCCCTTTTTATATTTTATTTAGAGACAGGGTTTTGCTAAGTTGCTTAGAGCCTTACTGAGCTGCTGAAGCTGTCTTTGGACTCACAATCCTCTTGCCTTAGCCTCCCAAGCTGCTGGGATTACAGGCGTGTGCCACCATACCTGACCACATTGAAGATCTTGAAGAAGGAGGATGTGTAAGGAACTGAGGTCACCCAGCCTCATTTCAGGCCTCCTTCTGGGTCAGATTAGGAACCTTATATTGGTGAAAGCAAAGAAGAGGGAGGCCCGAACCTTTTACCCCTTTCAGCAGGAAATACTGCAGGTGAGACTGTACAAAGCAAGGTGAAAAGGTAGGTTTAGGTGGGGTCCTGCTAGAAGGTTGGAAGTGGGCATGCCTGAATCCTCTGGGAGTTGATGGGAAGGGGATCCTTTGCCAGAAAAGAATCTCTGAGGCTGGGGATATAGCTCAGTTGGTAGAGTGCTCGCTTCCTATGCACAAGGCCCTGGGTTCAATCCCCAGCACTACAAAAGAAAAAAAATCTCTCTACAACCCATTAAAATTAAAATGCCTGACATATAGAATAAGGATAGCCCCAAGAGAAAAACATCAGGTCACATTTAGAGTCAAGCAAATCATAATGACTTTCAATTTCTAAGCACAAACTCTAAAATCCGGGAGGGCTTGGATTGATGTGTTCCAAGTTGTGAAAGAAAATAACATAATCAAATCTGCTAAATCCAGATAAGTGATCCTTCAGAATTGAAGAAGAAATAAAAAATGTTCCAAGATAGGTAGAGACTAAAAGAATTCATGACTAGTAAGCTAGCACTACAGAAAATACTTAGAGAAATGCATTACCAAGAAGAAATAAAAAAAAAAAAAACAAACTCTCGAACCCACAGATGAACAAATCTCATTTGAAGAGTAGCTAAGCAAATGAGAAATATGACCAAATTAAACAATAGAAATAAATCAATATATCAGGAATTAATAAATATAAAGTAGACACTACTCAAAGTCTCAGCTATTACCAAGTATAATAATACTGGATGATTTCAGTATGCCTTTCACCAGTAGAAAGGTCATCCAGATCATAAGCTCACTAAAAACTCTTCTAACCTAAATAATATTATAAATCAAATGACTTAACAGACATCTGTAGAATGTTTCATCCAACAATACCTGAATTAACTTTCTTCAGCAGCTCATAGAAGCTTCTCCAAAATAGACTGTATGTTAGGCCACAAAGCAACTCTTAGCAAATCCAAAAAAAAAAAAAAAAAAAGTAATTTCTTGGATTTTGTCTGATCATCATGGAATGAAATTAGAAATCAATACTATTTTATTCAGCTTTTGTGTCACTTTGACCAAAATACCCAACCAGAATAACTTAGAGGAGGGAAAGTTTATTTGGGGCTTCAGAGGTTTTGGTCCATACATGGCTGACTCCATTGCTCTGGGCCCAAGCTGAGGCTGCTCATCACGGGGGAAGGGCCCGTTGGAGGAGAGCTGCTCACCTCATGGTAGGATCTTGTCCATAATATAGGAAGATAGCAGCAGTATTTACATGACGCTGTGGTGTGCCAAGGATTGAGTTTTAGCCTTTTGTCACTGGTTACCAGCTACCTTACAAGATCAATTGAGAAGTGGAAATATTATTCTGGGCTCATAGTTTTAGCAGTCTTGGCCAACTCCCACTTTTTGCTAGAGGTGAGGCAGAACACCATGGTAGAAGGGCAGTGGTGGAGTAAAGCTGTTCAGCTCATGGCAACTGGGAAGCAGAGACCGTGGTGGGGGCAGGGAGAAGGGGCCACAGGTAAGATGAAGCCTTCCAGGGCACCTCCCACCCCATGACCCACCTTCTCCAACCACATCCCATCTGTCTACAGTTACCACCCAGTTTGTTCATTCAAACTAGATGGACTGATCAAGTTACAGCTCTCAAAATCGAGTCATATTCTTTGAATATTCCTGCATTTACATAGGGGCTTTTGGGAAACACCTCATATCCAAACCATTCCATTTGCTCAAAAGCTCATGTCCACATTACAATGCAAAATGCATTTAGTCCATCTTCAAGAATCCCCATAGTCTTAACAGTTTCAAAAGTCCAAGTTCAAAGTCTCCTCTCAGACTCAAGGCACACTCTTGGCTGTGAGCCCCTGTAAAAAACAAAAGCAAGTTACGTATATCCAATATACCGTGACACAGAGTAGACATTCCCAGTCCTAGAGGGAGAAATATAGGCATAGAAGGAAGGGATGGAACCAAAGTAAGACTGAAACCCAGCTGGGCAATCATTAGGTCCAATAGCTCCATATACAGCATCTGGGGTACATGGTGGCATGGTGTTCTCTTCAAAGTGCCTGGGCCTCTCCATCCTTTGTCCCTGACAAGGCCTCTTTGTTAGCCAGGCTTTCTCTATAGCCATTAGCTTTCCTCCATAGATGGTCCACGTTACTGGCATGTCTTAAACTGGGGGGTCTCAACTGCAGCTTGGGTTTCACCTTTACAGATTCATACATCACCCTCTCATTGGCAGCCCTCAGGCATTCTGATCCTGCTACACTTTGCCTGGTCTTCTAGGCTTTTCTTTAAAATCTGGTGGATGCCCCCAAGATCTCTTATCTGCAATATCCTGCATTCCTGTAGTACTGGCACCATGATACCAAGGTTTGCTGCTTGAGCAGAAGCCAGGTCTCCTTGGACCCCAACTGCAGTTGCTTTGGTGACTGAGGACAGTAAAATGACTCCTGGAGAAGCAGTTTTCTGGGCACCCCTGTGGGAGTAGGGTACCCCCATGGTCTCTTAAAGGAGTTTTCATTTCTGTATGCTTGAGCCTGCAGTGGGGTGTGGGCTTGCAAATTCCCGAGATGCCCTCCAACATCTTTCCTATTGTCTCTGTGCAAAGTACTTAAATGCTCTTTAGTGGTGGTCATGCCTTCAACAACCGCACTTCTCTTGGCCCCAATTTTACATGCACTTTTCTGGCCAAACTTCAAGTTTCAAAAATTCTTGGGCTCTTCTGTCTGCTCCTGATTCTTGCAGTAAACCTAGTTAAAAGCTGTTAGCAATATTTATGCCACTGCATGAATGCTGTGCTACCTTGAAATTTGCTCTGCCAGGTTAATTACCTTTAAATTCAGCTTCATACTAAGTCTCAGAATGTGGGCAAAAATGCAGACAAGTTCTTTGATAGAATGTAATGTGAAGGCCAATTTCCAAATCCGTTTCCCCTCTGAAATCTCCTATGCACAATTTTTATTTACTCTTTGCTTTCCTGCTGGTATTCTAGTCTTCTGCACTCCCACCAGCATCACCCATTAACCTATGCTTACAAAGGCCCTTCTAGACTGCATTCCCAAACTGTTCCATAAACCAGTTCTAAAGACTTCTGAACCACACAGTCAGGTGAGTTGCAGCAACAACCCTCTAATGTACATCATCTCATTTTTGTATTAGTCAGCTTTTTGTTGGTGTGACTAAACTACCTGACAGTAACAACCTAGAGGAGGAAATGTTTATTTTGGGTTATAGTTTTAGAGGTTCAGTCCAAGCTCGATGGATTCCATCACTTTGGTCCTGAGATGAAGCAGAACATCATTGGCGCAAGGGCGATGGCCAAGGCAGGCTGTTTATCTCTTTTTTTTTTAAAGAGGGAGAAAGAAAGAGAGAGAGAGAGAGAGAGAGAGAGAGAGAGAGAGAGAGAGAGAGAGAGGGGGAGGGAGGAGAGAGAGGGGGGGAGGGAGGGAGGAAGAGAGAATTTTAATATTTATTTTTCAGTTTTCGGCAGACACAACATCTTTGTTTGTATGTGGTGCTGAGGATCGAACCCGGGCCGCACGCATGCCAGGCGAGCGCGCTACCGCTTGAGCCACATCCCCAGCCCAAGGCTGTTTATCTCATGGTGACTGGAGGCAGAGAGAGCAGGTGGAGGGGCTGCAGGGATGATGAACCCTGACACACCCCCAGTGACCTACTGCCTCCAGCCTGGCCCCGCCTGCCTACAGTTATCACCCAGTTAGGTCACTCAAACTAGGATGGACTGATCAGGTCACAGCTCTCTGGAAATCTAATAATTTCTACCTCTGAATATTCCTGCATTAACACAGGAGATTTTGGGGGACACCTCACATCCAAACCATAATGGGGCGTATATTTTCTCTCACGTGTGGAAGCTAGAGAGAAAAAAGTTAAAGAAAGGTGTGTGTCGGGATGGATCTCATGAAAATTGAAGGGAGACCAGTGGAGAAGAGGGAAGGGACCTGGGGAGAGGGGAGGGAAGGCAAAGGAGAAATACTGGGTGATGGTTTGACCAAATTATATTGTTATATCATGTACACCTATGAATAGGTAACAGCGAATCCCACCAGATGTATAATTATAATGCACCAATAAAAAATCTGGAAAAAATATAAGAATATGTGGAGGAAAGAAAATCAAGAACATAGCAAAAATACAGATTCCTGAGTCTTATCCCCAGCGTCGTGGTTCAGTGGGCCACAGGGTGGACTGGAGCAACCTGCATATTTGAAGCCGCACGCAGGTTGACCATACTTGGCAATGGCTGGGTTAGCAAAAGAAGGCTGCAAACATAAAACAATCAACTATATCTTTAGAGACACTGTAAAATGTAAGTTGAAAGTTAAAGTATTGAAAGAGAGATGTCTTGTGAATACTTGAAAAAAGTCTGGGGCTATATTATGAAGGCATGAGTCAAAATAGACTTTAAAGAAAATGAACACAAGGTTATTTGTAGCAGTAGCTTCCATACAAAGGGGAAACAGAGGCATAGAACGGGACAGTGATGGTCACAGACTGGGTCTGGAGCAGGAGCCAGGGTGACGACCTGTGTTGGAACCTGTGCAAGGGTTTATATCGGCAGGTGGTTTGGTGCACTTCTGTGTGGGGCCTCCCTTGGCAGCTGTAGCTGGGGTCAAGGACCTTAGTCTGATACAGATGCTTAGGAACTACAAGGGAGCAGCCCATTGGGTATGCTGGCCAAAGGTTGACTGTATAGCCACATGGTGCATGGAGGGGAGCAGTCACACTGATCAATAGCATGATTTGGTGTCTAACCCTAAGTCACCCTGCAGTGAATGGATGAAATAGGTACCAGTCCTGGGGTTTAAAGGGGTGTCTACTCTAACCACAGTAGTATTTTGAAAACCAGCCACATATAGGGGACTACTGGCTGCCATTTTGGTGGGGACCTGACCACTTTTGACTTGGGCACAAAGGCTATTGATGCCCAAGTGTGTATGCTGGTAGAATAAAACTTCAAATAGCAGTGGTCAACTTGCTCTTCTCCCTTTCCTATCTAAAATAGCACTCCTCGTCTCTCTGTACCCCTATCCTCTTCGCTTCTCTTCCTCTCACTTAATAGCAGCTCTGATATTCTAGGTGTCATATATCTCTTTTCTTTCCATCTGTCATCCCCCACTAGCATGCAATCTATATGAGCAAGAACTTTGTTTTATTCACTCTGTCCTGTCTCCAAGGCAGTGCCTGGTACTATTGAAGGAAGGATTTGGAGAATTAACTTGTGCCAGGTAGTATGCTAAGGATTTTATGTACATCATCTCATTTTATTCTGACAAGTTTGAGGTATCACCCTATTTCACAGATGAGGAAACAGGCTCAATGAGATTAAGAAAACGACCCAAGGTTGTACAATCTATAAATGGCAGAGCCAGGATTTGAATCCTGGATTGACTCACTATGAAATCCTTAACTGCTAATCTTTCTCGACTTTATTTTCTTCTCCAGGTCGGGGGACATGGCTAGAAAGGCTCTCAAGTTTGCTTCATGGACCAGTGTGGCTCTTGCTGCCTCTGGTGGCTTCCTCTACAGTAACAAGTATCTGGACCCTAATGACTTTGGTGCCATCAGGGTGGGCAGAGCAGTTGCTACGGTAGGTTATTCTCATTTGGGGGAAGCAGAGGAACTGTAGTATTCCTTGCAGGTGTTCAGACATGTAGCAGATGGGCATGCTGGTCATACACATGTGGAGATACCCTTACCTGGACCAGAGCTCCATCTGCACAGCTGCACAGACATGGACACGCATGCTCATCTGCCTGCATTCCTGTCCACACATCCTGGCACTCTGTGGTTAAATAGAGCGGGATTGAGATTGCATGAAGTCTCTGGTCTAAGGTCTCTACATTTTCTGTATCTTATTTGGTCATGACTCTGAGGGGCAGTGCTCCTCAGTAAATGACACGGCAGGAAGACTTTGTGAAAAGAAGACTGCAGAATAAATTTTACCAGCAAACTTGATCTTGCTGCCATAAGCTGGTATGAGAAGTTCTGATACTGGACTCATCCTCAGTGTGTGGGCCTTGGAGGACTTTGAGAGTCTCCTTCGATTCCCTAATTGACAGAGAATTTGAGTTGAATATTTGACCTCTAGAGGTTTTCTCCTGTGACTCAATGGTAATATTGTCCTGGGGTAACCATGTCCTCTTAACTGCTGAGAGCTACTCTCCCAGACATGGCTGGGACCCATAGTCCCAGATCAATAATTGTTGCCCCATTGGTAGGTAGGTTGGTCCATATCTCAGGCTTTCTCTCCTTTGCTGCAAATGAGCACATCCTTTCTTCCCCTTGATATCCCTGATGTGGATATGTATTAAGATACAACTCTGTTTTGTTTGTTATTGTTATTTCCCCAGTACTCAGAATTATGAAATGTTTTCTCGAGTCTGGCTCAGAGGAGAAGGCCCTGATATGATGACTGTCCTTAAGGGTAGGCTGAGTCACAAACCAAGGCAGGTACCTGGGCTATGAAATACGAAAAAATCACCAGGTACCTTTTTGGGGTCCAATACTGCCTTATTTGCTTGCTTGGAAGGGTAGAAATAAACTGTCCCACCTAGACCCAGCTTTGAAAGAGCTTCTGGACAAGGAGTGCCCACACCAGCAGACATCAGTGGGTTAAAAAGCAATCTAAAAGTGGGCCTGGTGGTGAGAGTCTGTAGTCCCAGCTACTTGGGAGTCCGAGGTGTGAGAATCGTGTTTGAGGCCAACCTGGGAAACATAGTGAGACTCCATCTCAAAAAAAAAAAAAAAAAAAAGAGTGCAATCTAAAGACACATGGTTCAAGACTGCTGCTATAATCAGACACAGCGATGGCTGGTACCCAGGAGTCAGGATGAGTATCCTGGGGGAAGCTTAAGCTTTGGGATTTGAATGGTGGGAAAGGAGTGTGGAAGCATGAACCAGTTCTTTATAAACGAGCCACAAAGGTACATCTTCTTTAGAGTTTTGGTCTTGATCACCCTAGTACACTGTTCAGTGACTAGGTCTTGTTCATGGTTGATGTTTAATAAGTATATATTGGATGAAATGATGCTTTGGAGAGTGCAAACAAAGAAACAGAATATTTTTTTGGAAGTCTAAGTTAATGCTAACTTTAATGTACAATATCAATAAAATGGAGTTTAAAATATACAGAGAATTTAGATACTCAAAAAGCCATTGGTATTTAAGTGTTCTAAGGTCTTCACTTTGTCAAGATCAAATTAATAATTTATACAACTTGAATAAATCTATAGTGCATATGGTCATTCCTAGGGTAAACAGTAAAAGAAGAGGAAAAACTAACAGAGGTAGAAGTAGAATAATTTTAAAAATAGTAAATAATTCCAAAATAAAACAGGAAAGAAAAGAAAGAGTACATATAAGAACAGATGGGGCAAATAAAAAGCACATCGATTTAAATCAAAATACATTAGTAATTATGTACATGTATATAATTATTATAATAATTACTACAAACCAGTAATTCTTTCCTGGGCATTTACCCAGGACTAAAATGTGCATGAGAACAACAAAAGACATGCATTAAAAGATGCAAAGTAAGAGCTAGGATTGTGGCTCAGTGGCAGAGCGCTTGCCTTACAAGTATGAGGCACTAGGTTTGATCCTCAGCGCCACATAAAAATAAATAAATAGGGGCTGGGGTTGTGGCTCAGTGGTAGAGCGCTTGCCTAGCATGCATGAGGCACTGGGTTCGATCCTAGCACCTCATAAGAACAAATAAAGGCATTGAGTCCATATACAATTAAAAACAACAAAAACAAAACAAACAAAAATAAATAAAATAATGTTTTTTTAAAGATGCAAAGCAAAATTCTTCATAACTTAAACTAGTACAAATAGTCATAAACAGTAAAATCAAAATTCATTATTCATGGATATATATATATATGTACATATACGAATACATGTATGAGTGTGTTTATAAAATCACAGTGAAGTCCTATGCAACAAGAAAAAGGAATGAATCACAATCATATGTAATACAATGGATTAATTCACAAATATAAGATCATTTATTTATTATTCTAATTAGGCATACATAACAGCAGAATGCATTTCTTTCATTGTACACAAATGGAGGCCCAACTTAAGGAACAGAATTTTTAATGTAAATCTAGTGAGCTAATTTCTAGGGTCCTCAGTTGCTCAATTCTAAAAAGGAAGGTTTGGCTTGTTAATCCTCAAGGCTCCTCCATGCACGAGATACCAGGGAGCCTATCAATTTCTGATTCACCAAGGATAGGAGATCCTCTCCAGGAATTTTGGCAATGGAATCCAGAATCAAAACTATGAGAACAACCCTAAATATACAATGTTTATTTGTGATATAGAGAAGTGGGATAAGTTTAACAGCATTCTTTCAATTAATATTTATTGAGCATCTGCCTTTGTGCTTGGCGATGTGAAAGGTATTGGAGGCTGTCCTGGTTTGTATGTGAGGTGTCTCCCAGAAGCTCCTGTGTCAAGGCAGGAGGTGAAATGATTGGATTGTGAGAGTGATAGCCTACTGATCCACCCTAGTTTGAATGCACTCACTGGGTGGTAACTGTAGGCTGCTGGGGCCTGGTTGGAGGAGGGGAGTCGCTGGGGGCATGCCCTGGATGGGTTCTTCCCTCAGCCCCCTGCTCTCTCTGCTTCTTGGTCACCATGAGGGGAGCAATGCTTCTCCACCATGCCCTTCTGCCATGGTGTTCTGCCTCACCCTGGGCTCAGAGCAATGGAGTCCATCTACCGTGGACTAAACTTATAAAATTGGAGCTCAAAATAATTTTTTTCCCTCTAAGTTGTTCTTGTTAAGTATTTTGGTCACAACAATGATAAGCTGACTAACCCAGGGGTACCATGATGAACAGGAAGGACCTGTCCTGGTGTTTATAGAGCTTAAATTCAAACAGTTCATAAATAAGGAAACATGAACAGGATAATTTTAGGTGATGGTTTATTATAAGAAAGAGTTGAGAGTTCCTGGTGGATGGGGCAACCTTAGATTGGGCCTCTCTGCAGAAGGGGCTTTGTGGAGAGCTCTGAATCAGGAGGAAACCAGCCAGGCTGAGACTGGGGGGCAGAGCATCTGAAGGGTGGGACCGGCCCTTCCTGCAGACCTAGCAGCCCATGTGAGGGGCTGCAGCTGCAGGGCTGGGGCAGAGGAGCAGAATGTGCTGTCTGAGTGCTAAGCTCTCCTCTCCCTTGGTTTACAGACAGCTGTCATCAGTTATGACTACCTCACCTCCCTGAGGAGTGTTCCCTATGGCTCAGAGGAGTACTTGCAGCTGCGATCCAAGGTAAGGGACCAATGGGACCCGTCTGAGCCAGGTGGATAGGTCTGAAGTGACTGCACAGCCAGTAAGCTTCCTGTAGGCAGTTGGAGGTGGCAGAAGACAGACGGTACTGATGTGGGGACTATTTGCCATGTGGGGGTGTTGTAGTGCCTATCAGTATGGCTGCCAGACCTGCATCTGGCTGAGTCCCCTGGCTCTTAGCTAGGAGGTGCTTTGGGGGATGACTCAGGAGGGAGGTAGGCTCTGTCCCTGGGATAACTCAGCTGCTTCTAAACTGCTTTGTTAGGCAAAACCCAACTGAAAGAGGTCAGTTTGCTCCCTGTCCTCTGAGGACTTCTTAGGAGCCTCTTGGAGAAGTGGAGCTGTCAATCTCAGGATCTCTCTCCTCACTTGGAACCTGGGAGTTGACATAGATGTTTCATCTGGATACTCCAGAGAGTTGGGGGATCAAGTAAGAGGGATTTTGCAGGGAAGGAATGTAGGTTGAGCCTGAAGCCAAGCATACATACATTGCTCCCCCAGAGAGAGGTTTGGATAGATTTTCATATGTTTGTTCGGTGGTCTCCTTAGCTGGAATGCCCTCTTGCCCTTAGGAAATTACTAGTCCTCTTTCTGGACTGAGTTTGGATCTCCTCTCTATGATGCCTTCCTTCTCAGACATACTATATGGATGGGATAATTAATTTTTTAGTTTTTTTAACCATTTATTTTTTAGTTGTAGGTGGACACAATATTTTATTTTTATGTGGTGCTGAGAATCGAACCCAGTGCCTCACGCGTACTAGGCAAGCACTCTACCATTGAGCTACAGAGCCAGCCCAATTTTTAAATTTTTTATTTAAACTTTTCATTATGGAAATGAGAACCCTCCACAAGAGAAGAGAAAATAGTATAATAACCTCCTGTGGAACCGTGATCCAGCTTGAGAAATTATACTGTTTCATCTGTAAATGCTTCAGTATGCATCTCTAATAGATAAGAACCTTTAAAAACATAATCACAATACTGTGATCATACCTAACAAGATTAACAATTCTTTAATAGCCTCTAACAGCTAGTTCATGTTCAAAACTCCCTTGTCCCCCAAATACCTATTTTTTTAAATTTAATTTTTTCTTTTTAGTTATACATAAAATAGAGTAAATTTTTTGTTTCAGTCTGGATCCATACAAGGTACATGTTTTGCATTTGGTTGGCATTTCCTAAATCTTTTAAAGTCTATAACATTTCTTCTCCCTCCCTTATTTATTTATTTTTTTATATTTAGCTATTTGCTTATTGAAGAAGTTAGATAATTTATCATGTAGAATTTTCTGTATTCAAGATTTGGCCGATTGTATGCTCAAAGTGTTGTTTAATGGGAGGTACATATAAATGGCACACAATTCAAAATACACAATATTTGAAACAGACAAAATGACCCTTCTACCCTGGTTCTTCAGGTACCCAATTTTCCTGTCTGGAGGCAATCATTACTTCTTGAGTGTCTTTCTAGAGATATCTTCCTATTTTCATATAATCACTCTATCTTTATTCCTGCCACAGATGATAGTTGGTTACATGTCGTTCTCTCTCTTTAGATTGTTGGTTCCTTTGGTGAAGTTTTGGGCCTTTTCTTTTGTATGTTCTATCTTTAGCAATGATGCTTAGGACTGAGTCAATTTAATGTCTGGTTCAATGTCAGGTTATGCCCTGCTAGTTCCTTGCCTTTGGAGAAGCTCCAGAGAGAGTAAAAGGTTTGTAGTCAGAACACCTGAGTTTTCTGTGGCTTTGGGAGGGTCATCTAGCCTTTTGGAATGGCCCTTTCCCTTGTGTCTAAACTAGAGATCCTTATACCACTTACTGAGGATTATGTAGATAATGCTTGAGACAGTCCTTGCAAAATGTAAAGCCAATATGAAAACAAGTCTTATGTCTCAGAGGGTACTCTGTGGACAGAGACTCTTGTGCTGTATCTCCAGGTCTGCATTACTCGTGAGTACCCTGGACACAGCTGGTTCTCAGTAAAAGGTATAAAACAAATCAATGAATGAACTGTTATTTTTTTTTAAGCATCATGAATTGGTTGACTGTTTATATACTTTTTATGTGGTGCTGGGGATCGAACCTATGCCTCATGCATGCTAGGCAAGTGCTCTACTACTGAGCTATAACCCCAGCTCCAACTGTTGGTTTTATTGGAGCACTTAGGAGCTCCTGCCTTTGAGACTTAATGCCCTCTGCTCTTTCCTATCTCTTTTCTCCATCTAACCTTGGAACACACCAGAATGACATTCTGCAGAGAGGTCCCGGCCAAGACCCAGGCCAGGTCTCTGCCTTGGAGACTGTGCAGAGAGGGCAGTGCTGACTGTTGTGAAGACAGTTGGCTGTCAGTGTGTAGGTCACCTGAAAGACAGTGGTGCCACAGCTCCTGGAGAAATTGACAGCTTGGGGATGTGGTAAGGAAAGTGGAGCCTGGCATTTGACAAGAGGGCAGCACGTGGTGGCTGGATACACCAGATAACAGGGTATAGGCTGGTGTGCAGGAGTTGTGCCTGGGAAGGGGAAACTGGCTGGCATAAAAAAGAGCAGGAGTAGATACTGTGGGAGTGTTTTCTTCCATTGGGATGCTTATCCATTCTCATCATGGCTGATAAAAGAATGAGCAAAAGATAAAACATAATTATCTCACCTGTCAAGCATCTCCAAGTTCCAGGGTTTGTCACAGAGACAGGCAGTGACTTTGAGAAGCACTTTCAAGGTTGGCATTGGCGGATTGGGCTCTCGCTGATGTAGCTCTGCACTAGGAGGGTGGGGAGCCTACGTGAAGAAGTAGGTTCTAGGGGCACTGTGGCACTTTACTAACCCCCTGGGGGTTAGAAAAGGGGCTCAGGTGCTTTGGAGAACTAGATTTCTAATGCCCAGGATGCTCATAAACTGACTTGTGGGACCTGATCCATCCATAAAGCAGAAGGAGGTCATTGCCGGTGTAGATGTCCAGGCAGAGAATGGGAGGTTGCAGGATAGAGTTGATTCTGACCAAGGAGTTGAAATGGAGTGGACATTTTTAAATTTTGCAGGTGAGGATCCATTCTTATTGTGGGGAACAGCATCCAGAACTTCCTTTGGAGAATCAGCCTCTCTCATGTACACTATATCACATTTCAGTAGGATTCACCTCACTCTTGTTAGGCAGTTAATTAATTGGTAGATTTCATTCTGCTGGGCTCTAGAAATTGATGCAAGTTGGCATTTGAGCCAGTTTTGGCCAGTGAACATCAGGTCTAAGACTTTTTTTTTTTTTTTAAAGAATACCATCTCTCTCTTTTCTGTGGGGTTAATTGAAAGTATAGAATGTAGGCTTAGAGCTGCTGACAGTCTTGTCACTATGAAGGGAAAGCCCATCTATGAATGGAGCTGGTATTTCAAAGACAGTTGAGTCCCTAGATCTTCCTGAACCTGAAGCTGGACTACCACTATCCCCTACAGTTGTATCTGCCAGGAATTTCTTATTTTTTTGATTAAGGTAGTTTGGGTTTACCGTTAAATGCAAACAAATGAGTTCCAATAACTCTGGGGACTCTTGGAGAAGTATGCTGGATCTTGAAACATGATTAGAATTTTGATAGATCACAGAAGAACCAGTAACTCAAGAGAAGAAATAAAATTCAGGGTTGTGTCTGAACCATTTTGGACCTCGAGCTGGGTCCTTTAGCTCCTAGGTCATGGTCGAGCACCTCTGCTTCCTTAATTACAAAATAGTGGCAGTGACCTTTGCTCCATCTGAGTTTCTAAAAATGGAGAGGAGACAACTTATTGACTCAGACATTGTGGATCATTTACTCTGGAGATGAGATCCAGAAACATAGGGTTGCCTTGGTGGCTCCTTATCATTTAATGGACAAATTAATGTTTTTCTATTTCTCCCATTTATTCATTGGAAAAATTCTTCTATAAGAAAGAGCTTTCCTTTTTCCCCAGTTATTTAAATATTTTTATCTGGATGAACTCATGGGTATTTTTCATATTCCATAGGTTGTATATCCCAGATATAATCCAAAGAATCCTTACCCTTTATATCCAAAACAGTTGTTTATTTTGTTGCTCAGGTGGTTCCAACTTTGGTCATTGGGAGCTCCTTAGGTTGACTTCTATGTCCTTTTGGTGTGCTCCATGGTGTGGTGAGCACTGTATCACTTTCCGGAATCACAGGGTGTGCCAGGCTCGTCTTGTATTTTCCTTGCCTCAGCCTTGGAATCAGTCATGTTTCCAAGGAGCCCTGGTACCTGTTATTGGAGAATGGGAATTAGAAACCCAAACACGGAGGCTAGGGATGCTCGTTGCTGCCAGGATGCCATTTCAGGCTCTTCCTGGAACCAGAGTGAGGATCTCCATGCACGTGTGTGAACTCACACATACACGGGTATCCGTCTTTCTATTAAAAAGCCCCGAGTTCATACTTACATCTCCAATTCTAATCAACGCCACAGAGTCCTCGTTAGCTTTCTCTCTTTCCTTCTATGTTACTTCTTTCTTTGACAGTGAGAAACCGGCATCTTATTTATCTATAAAATATTGACTCATTCGTGTAACTCGGGTATACCCTGGGATGGCCAAGACCCCTGAGGCATACAGGGATAGAGAGTGACTTAAAAAGGGTGAGGATGGGCAAATTAAGGTGACGTTAAAGGGGAGTTTGGAAAGGAGGGGGTGATTGAAACACGTAGCATGGAGGACAAAGTGATTTTGGCTGACGTCGATGGGAAGACTTTGGGGATTGTCCACAATGAACAGAGATTATTTCAGTGTTCCTGAGGACTGGTGTGGGTGAGTGAGGGGGCATATTGACAAGTAGAATTAGGTCCCGCTCATGGAGGAACTTGAGGCTGGGCTTCGTAGCACAGAGGGGAGGGAATCATGGAAAATTCTCAAGTACAGTTTTATTAAGTTTTCAGTGAGTGAGGATGCTTAAAAGTATCAATTATTGAATAGTTTTTTAGCTTGTACTGTATGTCGGACCATGGGGGTGGGGAAAAGAGGAAGGGGGAAAGAGAGAGAGAAGAGAGAAGAAGAAGGAGGAGGAAGAGGAGGGTGGGGTAATGAATGGAGACTGATAATGAATGCCATTTCCTTCCTCAACCAAAGGGGTCTTTGACTACACTGTGACTGTGAAGCCTTTGGCTGAACTCAAATTCTTGTTACCAAGTAGGCCACCACTGGGTCCCTGTGGTGAGCTGCTTCAGGTCAGGGTTACGTGTGTGCGTCTTGTTGGTTACTACAGTACTTCACCTTTGAACTTGAGGAGGTAATGGTTCAATACCCCCTTCCCCCCCCCCCCCCCCCCCGCCTTGCTTGAGAAGCAGAACCCAGCAGATACAGAATGCTGGCAAGTGGAGGTCAGAATGTCAACTTTATTACTGATCAGTGCCTCGTCCGGAGCTTGTGGTCTGGGTCCGGATCAAGTGGGCTTGCTGAACTTCACCCCCAAACTTGACAGACTTTCTTAGTAGGCACAGGGTGTGGCTGGACAAGGCTCTCAGATGGCGGTAGCCTCTTAGGACAGGGGAGAACTGAACGCCAGAGCTCTGTGGTTAAGCAGATACCAAAGTGGGATCTGTTTCTTCTCCCAACTCAGCAAAAACCAATAGATTGTGCCCCCTCCCACAAAGAGTAGGGAGGGATGAGAGAGAGAGAGAGAGAGAGAGAGAGAGAGAGAGAGATCAGCAACACCAGGTCCCCAAAGGGACTCTCTCCACATGCTTTCATAACATTTGGGACAGGGGGTTCACCGGCAGCCCTGGTGAGGGGGAAGTAACCTCAGGTTTGGGTAAGAACCTTTCGTGCGCATCAGATTCTACTAAATTTTATCCTTGACCTTGGTTGCAGTGTACAATTTTGGGTTTGAGTAGGAGGCATTCATTTTGGCATTAGTGAAATGTGCACTTAGGGGGAGGGGTCAGATGCTGTCAACCTTTGGAACCATGGGATATGGTAGGGTGTGTGGGGGCAAAAGGAACTCCATTTCTGACCCTAGGATATGGGTCAGAGAAGGAGAGGAAGGGCTGAGGGGTGGTGCTGACTCTGTCTGCAGTGGCTCCTTTGAACTTGAGAAAGATCTCATGGGCATCCGCTAGCTGGTGCTTTAATGCACAGGCGTGGAACTGGAGTTCCAGGGAGGGCTTGCGATTTCTGTAGCCGCCCCTCTTATCCCATGCTTGATTTTTAACATTCAGGTCTTGCCCAGTCTCCTGTTCTTTGCACTTTCTGCTCGGCCATCTCCTTGTGTATCTGCTTACAACCTGGGGAAAAGCACCAGGTCAGGTAGAAAGTGGAGGCCAGGGTGCTGGGCTGCTGCCTGTGGTGGCCTTGGGAAGCAGAGGTGAGGAGGAAAGAAGACTCTAGAGCTTCCTTCTGGAAATTCCTTTCCTCATTTAATTATTCAGCCGAATAGTTAGTTCAACAAGCATTTCGCATTTATATTCCCCAATAGAGGGACTTGTAGCTCCTCCTAAGGAACTGGTAGAGCCCAGCTCTTTGTTTCAAGAAAGGACTTCAACTTTTCAGCTATGAAACAACCACCAGCTTTAACAATAACTCTCCTATCCCCCAGTGAAGGTATGGTAATTAGAAAAACAGTTTTAGCTGGGCATGGCTGTGCTCACCTCTGATCCCAGCTACTCGGGAGGCTGAGGTGGAAGGAAGGCAAGTTTGAGGCCCGTCTGGGCAATTTAGTGAGAATCTGTTTCAAAATAAGAAATGGAAAGGATTGGGAGGTGTAGCTCAGTGGTAAAGTACCCCTGGGTCCAATTCTGAGTACCCCTCAAACCCTGCCTCTGCCCCTCCCCCCCCCAAAAAAAAAGCCTGTAAGGATCTTTTTTTTTTTTTTTAAATTTTTTTATTTTTTTTATTGGTTGCTCACAACATTACAAAGCTCTTGACATATCATATTTCATACATTAGATTGAAGTGGGTTATGAACTCCCAATTTTACCCCAAATGCAGATTGCAGAATCACATTGGTTACACATCCACAATTTTACATAATGCCCAATTAGTAATTGTTGTATTCTGCTACCTTTCCTATCCCCTACTATCCCCCCTCCCCTCCCCTCCCATCTTCTCTCTACCCCATCTACTGTAATTCATTACTCTCCTTGTTTATTTTCCCATTCCCCTCACAACCTCTTATATGTAATTTTGTATAGCAATGAGGGTCTCCCTTCATTTCCATACAATTTCCCTTTACTCTTCCTTTCCCTCCCATCTCATGACTCTGTTTAATGTTAGTCTTTTCTTCCTGCTCTTCCTCCTTGCTCTGTTCATAGTTGCTCTCATTATATCAAAGAAGACATTTGGTATTTGTTTTTTAGGGATTGACTAGGTTCACTAAGCATAATCTGCTCTAGTGCCATCCATTTCCCTGCAAATTCTATGATTTTGTCATTTTTTATTGCTGCATAGTACTCCATTGTGAATAGATGCCACTTTTTTTTTTATCCATTCATCTATTGAAGGGCATCTGGGTTGGTTCCACAGTCTAGCTATTGTGAATTGTGCTGCTATGAACATCGATATGGCAGCATCCCTGTAGCATGCTCTTTTAAGGTCTTCAGGGAATAGTCCGAGAAGGGCAATAGCAGGGTCAAATGGTGGTTCCATTCCCAGTTTTCCCAGGAATCTCCAAACTGCTTTCCAAATTGGCCGCACCAATTTGCAGTCCCAGCAGCAATGTACAAGAGTACCCTTTTCTCCACATCCTCGCCAGCACTTGTTGTTGTTTGACTTCATAGTGGCTGCCAATCTTACTGGAGTGAGATGGTATCTTAGGGTGGTTTTGATTTGCATTTCTCTGACTGCTAGAGATGGTGAGCATTTTTTCATGTACTTGTTGATTGATTGTATATCCTCCTCTGAGAAGTGTCTGTTCAGATCCTTGGCCCATTTGTTGATTGGGTTATTTGTTATCTTATTATCTAATTTTTTGAGTTCTTTGTATACTCTGGATATTAGGGCTCTATCTGAAGTGTGAGGAGTAAAAATTTGTTCCCAGGATGTAGGCTCCCTATTTACCTCTCTTATTGTTTCTCTTGCTGAGAAAAAACTTTTTAGTTTAAGTAAGTCCCATTTGTTGATTCTTTTTTTTTTTCTTCTTTTTTTTTTTTATTGGTTGTTCAAAACATTACAGAGCTCAAGACATATCATCTTTCATACAATCGACTCAATTGGGTTTTGAACTCCCCAAATACATAATACAGACTCACTTCTGTTACATACTCACATTTTTACATAATGGCATATTAGTGACTGTTGTATTCTGCTACCTTTCCTATCCCCTACTATCCCCCCTCCCCTCCCCTCCCCTCCCATCTTCCCTCTCTACCTCCTCTGCTGTTGTTCAATTCTCTCCCCTTTTTTTCCCCCCACCCCCTTGCCCCTCATAACCTCTTATTATTTTGTGTATCACTGAAGGTCTCCTACCATTTCCATATGTTTTCCCTTCTCTCTTCCTTTCTCTCCCCCCATTCGTCTTAGTTTACTGTTAGTCTTTTCCTCATGCTCTTCCTTCCTGTTCTATTCTTAGTGGCTCTCTTTATATCAAAGAAGACATTTGACATTTGTTTTTTAGGGCTTGGCTAGCTTCACTTAGCATAATCTGCTCTAATGCCATCCATTTCCCTGCAAATTCTATGATTTTGTCGTTTCTTAGTGCTGCATAATACTCCATTGTGTATAGCTGCCACAATTTTTTTATCCACTCATCTATTGAAGGGCATCTAGGTTGGTTCCACAGTCTAGCTATTGTGAATTGTGCTGCTATAATCATTGATGTGGCCGTATCCGTATAGTGTGCTCTTTTAAGGTCCTCAGGGAATAGTCCAAGAAGGGCAATAGCTGGGTCAAATGGTGGATCCATTCCCAGCTTTCCCAGGAATCTCCATACTGCTTTCCAAATTGGCCTCACCATTTTGCAGTCCCACCAGCAGTGAACAAGTGTGCCCTTTTCCCCACATCCTCGCCAACACTTATTGTTGTTTGACTTCATAATGGCTGCCAATCTTACAGGAGTGAAATGGTATCTTAGGGTGGTTTTGATTTGCATTTCTCTGATTGCTAGAGATGTTGAGCATTTTCTCATGTGCTTGTGGATTGATTGTATGTCCTCCTCTGAGAAGTGTCTGTTCAGGTCCTTGGCCCATTTGTTGATTGGATTATTTGTTATCTTATTGTTTAATTTTTTGAGTTCTTTGTACATTCTGGATATTAGGGCTCTGTCTGAGGTGTGAGGGGTAAAAATTTGTTCCCAGGATGTAGGCTCTCTATTTACCTCTTTTACTGTTTCTCTTGCTGAGAAAAAACTTTTTAGTTTAAGTAGGTCCCATTTGTTTATTCGTGTCATTAACTCTTGGGCTACGGGCGTTCTATTAAGGAATTTGGAGCCCGACCCCACAATATGTAGATCGGAGCCAACTTTTTCTTCTATCAGATGCAGAGTCTCTGATTTGATATCAAGCTCCTTGATCCATTTAGAGTTAACTTTTGTGCATGGCGAGAGGAAGAGATTCAGTTTTATTTTTTTGCATATGGATTTCCAGTTTTCCCAACACCATTTGTTGAAGATGCTATCCTTCCTCCATTGCATGCTTTTAGCCCCTTTATCAAATATAAGATAGTTGTAACTTTGTGGATTAGTCTCTGTGTCCTCTATTCTATACCATTGGTCCACTCGCCTGTTTTGGTACCAGTACCATGCTGTTTTTGTCACTATTGCTCTGTAATATAGTTTGAAATCTGGTATCGCTATACCGCCTGATTCACACTTCCTGCTTAAAATTGCTTTTGCTATTCTGGGTCTTTTATTTTTCCATATGAATTTCATGATTGCTTTATCTATTTCTGCAAGAAATGCCATTGGGATTTTGATTGGCATTGCATTAAACCTATAGAGAACTTTTGGTAATATCGCCATTTTGATAATGTTAGTTCTGCCTATCCATGAACAGGGTATATTTTTCCATCTTCTAAGATCTTCTTCTACTTCTCTTTTTAGGGTTCTGTAGTTTTCATTGTATAAATCTTTCACCTCTTTTGTTAGGTTGATTCCCAAGTATTTTATTTTTTTGGAGGATATTGTGAATGGAGTGTTTTTCCTCATTTCTGTTTCAGAAGTTTTGTCGCTGATATACAGAAATGCCTTTGATTTATGCGTGTTGATTTTATATCCTGCCACTTTGCTGAATTCATTTATTAGTTCTAGTAGTTTCTTTGTAGACCCTTTTGGGTCTTCTAAGTATAGAATCATGTCATCTGAAAATAGTGATAATTTAAGTTCTTCTTTTCCTATTTTTATGCCTTTAATTTCTTTCGTCTGTCTAATTGCTCTGGCCAGTGTTTCGAGAACTATATTGAATAGAAGTGGTGATAGAGGGCATCCCTGTCTTGTTCCAGATTTTAGAGGGAATGCCTTCAATTTTTGTCCATTCAGAATGATGCTAGCCTGAGGCTTAGCATAGATAGCTTTTACAATGTCAAGGTACGTTCCTGTTATCCCTAGTTTTTCAAGTGTTTTGAACATAAAGGGATGCTGTACTTTGTCGAATGCTTTTTCTGCGTCTATTGAGATGATCATATGGTTCTTATCTTTAAGTCTATTGATGTGGTGAATAACATTTATTGATTTCCGTATATTGAACCAGCCTTGCATACCAGGGATGAATCCTACTTGATCATGGTGCACAATTTTTTTTGATGTGTTTTTGTATTCGATTCGCCAGAATTTTATTGAGGATTTTTGCATCTAGGTTCATTAGAGATATTGGTCTGTAGTTTTCTTTCTTTGAGGTGTCTTTGTCTGGTTTCGGAATCAGGGTGATGTTGGCCTCATAGAATGAATTTGGAAGAGCTCCCTCTTTTTCTATTTCCTGAAATAACTTGAAAAGTATTGGTATTAATTCTTCTTTAAAGGTTTTGTAAAACTCCGCTGTATACCCATCCGGTCCTGGGCTTTTCTTGGTTGGTAGTCTTTTGATGGCTTCTTCAATTTCATCCATTGATATTGGTCTGTTCAAATTGTGTGTATCCTCCTGACTCAGTCTGGGCAAATCATATGACTTAAGAAATTTATCGATGTCTTCACTATCTTCTATTTTATTGGAATATAGGTTTTCAAAATAATTTCTAATTGTCTTCTGTATTTCTGTAGCATCTGTTGTGATATTGCCTTTTTCATCCCGTATGTTAGTAATTTGAGTTCTCTCTCTTCTTCTCTTTGTTAGCATGGCTAAGGGTCTGTCGATCTTATTTATTTTTTCAAAGAACCAACTTTTAGTTTTGTTAATTTTTTCAATAGTTTCTTTTGTTTCAATTTCATTAATTTCTGCTCTGATTTTAATTATTTCTTGCCTTCTGCTGCATTTGCTGTTGTTTTGCTCTTCCTTTTCTAGGGCTTTGAGATGAAGTGTGAGCTTATTTATTTGTTGGTTTTTTCTTTTTTTGAGGAATGACCACCAGGCGATGAATTTTCCTCTTAAAACTGCTTTCATTGTGTCCCATAGATTCCGATATGTTGTGTCTGTATTTTCATTTATCTCTAAGAATTTTTTGATTTCCTCCTTTATGTCTTCTGTAACCCATTGATCATTCAGTAACATATTGTTCATTTTCCATGTGATGTAGGATTTTTCCTTCCTTCTTTTATCATTGATTTCCAGTTTCATTCCATTATGATCAGATAAAATGCATGGTATTATCTCCACCCCTTTATATTTACTGAGGGTTGCCGTGTGGCATAATATATGGTCTATTTTTGAGAAGGATCCATGTGCTGCTGAGAAAAAAGTATATCCACTTGATGATGGTTGATATATTCTATATATGTCAGTTAAGTCTAGGTTATTGATTGTGGTATTGAGTTCTATAGTTTCCTTATTCAACTTTTGTTTGGAGGATCTGTCCAATGGTGAGAGAGGTGTGTTGAAGTCACCCATAATTATTGTGTTGTGGTCTGTTTGATTCTTGAACTTGAGGAGAATTTGTTTTATGAATGTCGCAGCGCCATTATTTGGTGCATAAATATTGATAATTGTTATGTCTTGTTGGTGAATGGTTCCTTTTAACAGTATATAATGTCCTTCTTTATCCCTTTTGATTAACTTAGTCTTGAAGTCGATTTTATTCGATATGAGGATGGCCACCCCTGCTTGCTTACGAGGACCGTGTGCGTGGTATATTTTTTCCCATCCTTTCACCTTCAGCCTGTGTATGTCTTTTCCAATCAGATATGTCTCCTGGATGCAGCATATTGTTGGATTTGTTTTTTTAATCCATGATATCAGCCTATGTCACTTTATTGGAGAGTTTAAGCCATTAACATTTAGAGTTACTTTTGATATATGGTTTGTACTTCCATCCATGTTTGATTATTTATCCTTTTTTTAAAAAAAATATAGTTTGTTTCTCCATGATTATTTTTCCCCTCGCCCTCTGTCTTTACCGAGGCACTTCCCTCTGATGGTTTTGGTTATTGTTTTTCATTTCTTCCTCGTGTAGTGTTTTGCTCAAAATGCTTTGCAATGCTGGTTTTCTGGCTGCAAATTCTTTTAACTTTTGTTTATCATGAAAGATTTTTATTTCGTTGTCATACCTGAAGCTTAATTTTGCTGGATACAGAATTCTTGGTTGGCATCCATTGTCTTTCAGTGTTTGAAATACATTGTTCCATGACCTTCTTGCTTTCAGTGTCTGTGATGAAAAATCCGTTGTTAACCTTATTGGTTTACCCCTGAATGTAATCTGTCTCCTTTCTCTTGTAGCTTTTAATATTTTCTCTTTGTTCTGTATATTGGATATCTTCATAACAATGTGTCTTGGCGTTGGTCTACTGTGGTTTTGTGTGCTCGGTGTCCTGTATGCATCTTCAATTTGTATATCTGTTTCCTTTTTTATTTCTGGAAAGTTTTCTGTAATTATTTCATTCAGCAGGTTACTCATTCCCTTGGTTTGAATCTCTGTACCTTCTTTTATCCCGATGACTCGTAAGTTTGGTTTTTTTATGTTATCCCATAACTCTTGGATGTTTTTCTCGTGATTTTTTACCAGCCTTTCTGAGTTGCCTAGACTCTTTTCAAGATGAAATATTTTGTCTTCATTATCTGACGTTCTGGCTTCTACTTGCTCCACTCTGTTAGTGATATTCTCAATTGAGTTTTTAATTTGGTTTATACTTTCCTTCATTTCTAAGATTATGGTTTGATTCTTTTTTATAATCTCTGTCTCCTGATAAAGGTGCTTAACTTCTTCTTTTATCTGTTTGTGTAATACATTCTCAATGTGTTCTTTCGCTGCTTGAATTTGCTATCTCGTATCCTCTTTAAGGTTCCATTCCATCTGTCTAAGGTGTTCCTTGAGTTCTTTATATGACCATTTTTCTGATGACTCTAGGTCCTCCTGAATATTTAGGCTGTCCTGCATTGTTTGTACTCCTTTTCTTCCTTGCTTTTTGAAGCTGCTCATGTTACTTCTTGTTCTGTTTGACTGCTGAGTTACTGTTTACTCCTATAAATTTATTTGATGCTTGGGAGGAAAGGTATTAGAAGGGAAGGGAAAAAGTCACTAAAGAGAATGAGAGTAAGCAGGTAGAATTCAAGGAAGGGGGGATAAGATAATTGAAAAGAAATGAAAAGACAAAAGAAGAAAAAAATAGGAAATAAAAAAAGAAAAAAAATTTTTTAAATAATAAAAAAAATTAAAATTAAAATTGGAAGAAAAAAAATTTAAAAAAATTTGAAAAAAAAATTAAAAAAACAAGAAAGAAAAATGAAAATGAAAGAAAACCCGAAATCAAAATTAAAAAAAAAAAAAACTAATAAATGCAGTCTTAGAGTTTGATTAACTTCTCTTCCAGTAGGTAGCGCTGTGACCACCAGGCCAAGTTTCTCCTATCAATACGCGGAAACCAATCACTGTGCAGCAGCTCCTCCTCCCAGACTGGGCGAGTCTCCAATCCTGGGTGACTAGGGCGTCCTCTTGTGTCTAGTCACTTCCCCACTTTTCCTCTAGCCAGGTCCCTCTCACGGGTGCCGCTCACCACAATACTGGGTACACGCCAGGTCTGCTGCTCCCGGGAGCCCTGTTGTCATGAATGACTGGGCACACTCTTCCAGTTTGCCAATCCCTCAGTCCCTAAGTTTGTAGAGCTTGGGGCTGAGAATCCTCAGCGAATTTTACTGCCCCTCCGGTAGCCACACCCCCGGTAGCTGGTGCAAGAGACCTCAGCTGTCAGCACTGGTGGGAGCGGTAGTCCCGCGCCGCCTCTAATTCCCTCGGTGTTGCTACCGTGCTCACGGGAGAGCTGGGAGAGGCCCTTACAGGAGAGCTGAGATTGGCCCTTAAGGTTTCCCCGATGTGTGGAGAGGGAAGGCTAGTGAATTACACACCTGTAGCCGCCGGTTTCAATGAAGTTATCTCCTCCGCCGCAGTCTGATGACGTCAGTTGTCTGCCATGGTGGTATCTCTTGCAAATGGCGACAGTTCGTTTCCCTTTGCCGGGTGACCAATGCAACGGGTGGGTCCTTACTGTCTCTCCCAAGCCCCGTTTCAAACCTGTGGCCACTACCTATGAAGGCTCGGTTGGCATTTACCTCCGTAGGATCAGAAGGGCTGACCTGTTGTTTCAGCCGGATGGATTAGTGCTGAGTCACAGCTGTTTGTCTCGCATGTAAGGATCTTGTTCTGCAAAAAGGAACTGGTTCTTTAGGAATCGTCTCTGAACCTGGGAACTGTCCTGTCGAATCTAGGACTTTGCTTCATTCTTCTTCTTCTATCATCTGTTGCCTCAGCCAGCTTGAACGGAGCCTGCTGTGTGCCAGGTGCTGTGTGCCAGGTGCTGCGTGTGGGCTTCAGAAGGGGCAAAGGGAAATAAGACTTGTCATCTGCCCTCAAGTCGCCCGCAGTCCGGGCTGCGGGCTGGGAAGCAGGCATGGCGCGGCCAGCCTCTGAAGGACAGATTTGTCTTGGTGACAGCTCTGGTCTCTGTCTGGAGTCACAGCTTTGGACCCGATAGTAACTATCTCCCGGCCAGTAGGAACGTGAGTGGGAGCCCTGCTTGGGGTGGTGGGGTGCGTCCCAGGGTGGCCCCCTCTGGCCGTGGTTCTTCTGCATGTGCATTGTCCCTCGGAGGAAACAACTTTCAGTGGGTTTTCACACGCTGTGCCTCTCATCTTGCTGCTGTCGTTTGTCATCATGGGATGCTTGCCTGAGAGTGTTCTGCACAGAGGAGGAGGGGACTCGAGCCCTTGTCATGTGGGCCACTGGCTTCCTCAGAGTTTGTGATAATTTCTGCAGGGGCCTGAGCTGCATTGAATGTGCTCTCGTGGGGTCCCCTAAGGATCAGGCTTCTGGGATGAGAGAGGCAGTCTGTGAGTCGAGTCCAGCACCTCTGTTTTGGCTTCCTGGATACCCAAACCTTTCTGAGCCTTGCAAACCTGTGCAATTCTCTGCAGTGGCCTTTCTGATTCTGGGAGAGTTCTGTAGTGCCGGTCATGGGGCCTTGTGTGGTCTTGGTGGGGCCCACTGCCAGCAGCAGTGGTCATCCCAGGGGAAAATGTGTGGTGACTGGAGGTTGGGCTCACTGTGGTGGCTTCTCTGAAGGTCCCACATAACCAAGGAGAGGCCAGTTATCCTCTTGTTTGATCTAGACTTGTTAGCCTAGGGACTGTGGCTCATAACAGCATCATGTTTTGCAGATCTCCATATACCCTGTATTTTTAAGATGCCATACCTGTGCATACTTGTATTCTTTTTTTTTCATTTTAAAAAATCATTTATTTATTTATTTTACAGTAGAATGCATTTTGACAGATTGTGCACAAATGGAGCACAACTTCTCATTCCTCTGACTATATGTGGTTCAGAGTCGCTCCACTAGTGTAATCATACATGTATACAGGGTAATAATGTCTGTCTCTTCCTACTGACTTTCCCATCCCCACAACCCCATTCCTCCCCTGAATCTCCTCTTCACAAACCAAAGATCCTTCATTCTTCCCTATCACCCCACCCCACGATGGATCAGATCTACTTATCAGAGAAAACAATTGGCTTTTGTTTTTTGGGGGATTGGCTTATCTCAGTTGGCATGATATTCTCTATTTCCATTCATTTACCTGCACATGCCATAATTTCATTCTTCTTTAAGACCAAGTAATATTCCATTGTGTATATGTACCACATTTTCTTTATCCACCTGTATTCTTTATACCTAAGAAAAATGTATAAATAGTAATTCAGTGATCACCCTTGCATTTGCTGCCCAATTTTAGAAATAATACCTGACCTATATAATTTTAGCCCCTGGGTGGTATTTCCCTGACTCCAGCCTTCTTCCTACATGAGCATGAAGAAGCACTGTCTTGAATTTATTATCATAGCCACACACTCTCTATCACCAGATCTTCAGGTATTTCTATTTTTTTTATTCTGTTGATTTTCCCCTTTATTTGGTTTTGTTTCAAGCAAAATACCTGTGAAATTATAGGTTTGACAGTTCTTGCTCAGGCTATCTAATGCATATGCAAATAAGTGTTGTGGGTGCTGCCTGAAGTCACCTTTTGTACCCCTTTGCTTGCTGTTACTGGTTCAGAGCTGCATGTTGGGAACCAAGTCTGCACCGTCCGCAGCAGGCGCCAGGCTGGGCTCGGGCTCACACCTACCTTTGTCTTGATTTTTCCCCTGATGACTTTGGCCACGCTCTCCAGCTCTTCTCTGCCCTGGGCTTCCCCTGTTCATCTCCTTTACTGGTCCAGGCTCAGAGATGCCTGATAGGACAGGATTTGCTTCTACTGCTCTGAAGCAGTGATCCCTTTCTGAAGACCATGGTTATAATGAAACAAAACGTCCCTCTGGGTTTCTGCGATGGGGCTGTGGCTGCATCCTGGGTGTCTCTCCATCCTGATTGCCATGAATACTGCCCTCAGCCAGTTCCGTGTGTGTGTGTGTGTGTGTGTGTGTGTGTGTGTGTGTGTGTGTGTGTGTGTATCTGTAGCCCTCACCTCTGTGTTTTTCTTGTATGCATGGGGCTGGCTTCCTGCTGCCATAGGGCTGTTCCCCACCTGTCCCTGCCACCAGATTCTGTAGGGGGGGGTGCAAGAGGGCAGAGTGCTCTGCTCCCCAGAGTCAGTGCTGCACCCTGAGCTTAGCCTGCACCTAGTACACTTAGTGAGGCAGAGGCTGGAGAAACCCGACTTTCCCTTGCTCTTACCCATCTCAGAGCCTGTCCTAGACTAACTGTCATGAGCTTCTTGTTCCTGGTTGCTTTGCTGTTGAAAAACCCCTGTAGTTTCCCCATCAGCCTAGACTAGGTGCTTCTACCTCTACGAAGGAGAGTGAAGGGAAACAAGGTGAAGTGACATGATGAGGGATTCAGGGTGGACATGAGCAAGAACTTCCTTGTGGTTAAGGTAGCTTACGACTGGCATGGGTTAGTGAGGATATTGTGAACTCTGAATTCAGGAGAACCTCAGTGTCTGGCACAGAGGTGAGAATGTGACAGCACTCTGGTGGTTCTCAATCTGTCAGGCCATCAGTCACCTGGGAGCAGGATCCTGGACCCCATAGCTGGATGCACTATTAGTGATTCTGGGTTGAGGCCCGGAAAGTCATGGTTTTGAGGAGTAGCCAAGATGGCTTCTGATGCTAAGAACAAGTGTTTACATTTACTAGACAGTAATTAGAGGACAGCACTGGGCCAAGGACTCTGTATTATCTCTTTAACTTCACAACTACTCTATGGGTCAGCTACCATTGTGTCATCCCCATTCTACAGATGAAAAAACCAAGGCACATTTAAGTGATTTGTCCAGGAGTTCACAGCTAACCATGGGGTGTATTAGTTCCCTGTGATTGTCATGACAAGTCACCCCATTGGCTTACAATGGCAGACATGTAGTCTCCTATAGAGAAGGATTCTGGAGGCCAGAAATCTGAAATTAAACTACTGTTGGGGCCGCCCTATTTTGGGGGGTCTGTGGAAGAATCCTTTTTGTCTTCCGGCTTCTGGCAGATCCAGGCATTCCTTGCGGCTTGTTCTCTCCCACGTCTTCCTCCGTCTTCTCTTTCTGATGACACTTGTCATTGGTTTTAGGCCCACCTGGCTAATCCAGGATGGTCTCAAAGTTCTTAATGACATCTGCAAAGGCCCTTTTTCCCAATAAGGTCACAGTCGCAGGTTTCAGGGGTTAGGGCATGGGTAGATCTTTTTTGGGGTTGAACTTTTTTGGGGCAGATCTCGAGTTGAGTTGAACCCCATGTGGCGTGGCTCCTGCCCCTGCACTCATGACCACTGTGTTTCCCCCACTCACACCTCTGGACTGGGTGGCTCCTGGGCCTCCCCTAGGCCAGCCCATCCCCTCAGCCCTCTACCGTTTCTCCTGAAACCCTCTGGGCTAGTCATCTTTTGTGTGTGTGTGTGTGTGCTGGGGATTGGACTCAGGGGCACTCGACCACTGAGCCACGTCCCCAGCCCTATTTTGCATTTTATTTAGAGACAGGTTTCACCAAGTTGCTTAGCACCTTGCTTTTGCTGAGGTTGTCTTTGAACTCGTGATCCTCCTGCCTCAGCCTCCTGAGTCTCTGGAATTACAGGCCTGTGCCACCGTGCCTGGCTGGGCTCTTCATCTTGAACTCAAAAATTCTCAGACCTTAGTGTACTCAGGAGATCAGAGTTTCTGAGGACAACCTGCTGAGAGGAGATGTGTTCCTCTTGCCTCAGTGGCCACAACTCCACCATGGGAGTCGCGGGATGGCAGGAGTGGAGGAAAGGCCAGCTGGAACAGTGGCTTGATGGAAGGCCTCCGCAGGTGCCAGGGTGGTCGCAATGCCTGTTTGTGAACAGCACTCACCTAATAGCCTGCTCTTGATTTCCTGCTTCTCCCTGTCTTGGCCCCAACCTGCTATTTTCTACCAAATTAAAATCCACTCCTTGAATAAAATGACCTTCAGAGCTCTTGCCTGGTGTAGCAAGACTTTTTAAAAATAGACTTTTCCTTGTAGAATGTGAGACGTATGTCCAATGAGCAGAATAACTTCACTTAAATATACAAATACACTGTCGTCTGACAGCAGAAGTACATACGTGAGGCTGATTCCAGGCAAGGTGCTTTGGGAACTAGGGTGTAGCCTCTCCCCACCAATTTGCCTATAGGCCTCTCTTCCTCTCCAATTTTTGTTCGTAGGGAACAGATTCCCTCCCTACCATCAATGCAACGAAGAAGGCTTTCTCTATGCTGTGCCAAGCCACGGTGTGGAATATCTAAACCACCATTCACATATCCAGTTGATTCTCAACTACTTATTGAATGCCTACCATGTGCCGGCCACTGTGTGGAGTGCGGGGCACATAACAGCTTTTATTTGTGTGCATGGTGCTGGGGATTTCGAACCCAGAGCTTCATAGTTCTAGACAAGCACTCTATCCCTGAGCTACACCCCTAGCCCTATAATGGTCTATTTTTATGGGGACAAGAGACTACAGTTGATGGAACCAATAAGAACATCTGCATGAGGAGGGCAGGGTCTCAGTCTGTTTTGCCGGCTGCCAGATCTGTGCACTTAGGACAGTGGTACCTGAAGTGGGCTCAGTGTATGCTTTTAAGTGCATCAGTGAGGAAAGTAACAAGATCATTTCAGCTCTTGCTAAGCGCCCTGAAGAAGAGAAATGTAGCCATGGGGTCAAGAGCAGCTGACATGGGGCTGGGGAAGGGCTCTCTGATGTGAACGTTCTAGTTGAATCTGAAGGTAGTCGTCTAAGAACCAGCAAGTGAAAGGGGGGAGACTGCTGGAGGAGGAGGTGGGGCTGGCTGTGGAGTGTCCAGTGTCCAGTGCAAAATGAAAATGTGGCTCTGCTGGAAGTTGGGTTCCCTTCCTGTGGCCCTCCTGCCTCAACCCACAGAGAGGGGGTCTCTTAAGAGATTCTGGGATAAGCTCGGGTTCTAGATTGGGGTGGGTGAGAGTCCCTGCCCTGTTACCTTTTGAGCTTGCTGTGGTAATTCTAGCCATGGATGCGGTTGGAGGCCAAGTGGCACCTGTGTGACCCTGATCTTTCCCAGGCTTGAACCCAGACGCCCTGCTGGGATGAAGGGCAGTGGGAGAACACAGAGAGCTGCAGGGATCTCAGGGTGGGGTGGGGAGTCTGAGGGGAGCCAGGGTGCCTGGTGTGGGCATGGGGCAGCCAGGAACCCACAGAGGAGGAGGGCCTGCTTGGGAGCTGGGCTGAACTTCCCAGCGCTTGCTCTCCTGTCCCATCTGATTTCACTGAGAAAGCACCAGTCCAAAAATAAAATTAAGACTTTTAAGGCAGCTGCTGTGTTAGTTTCCTATAGCTGCTGTAATAAGTTATCACATATTAAATGACTTAAAGCAATAGACATTTATTATCTATATTACAGTTATAGAGGTCAGAAGTTTGAAGTGATTCTTCCTGGGATAAAATAAGGTGTCAGCAAGGCCATGTTCCTGGAGGAGATTTCATTTCTTTGTTTCTCTGGGTTCTAGAGGCTTGGCTTACCCTGTCACCCCACCTTATGCCCAATAGTACTTGGAATTGACCCTGGGGTGCTCTACCATGGAGCTATATTCCCAGTACTTTTTTTTTTTTAAAATATAAACATATGCCCAGTCCTTTTTATTTTTTTATTTTTTTTCATTTTGAGACAGGGGCTTGCTAAGTTGCTGAGGTTGGTCTTGAACTTGTGATCCTCCCGCCTCAGCCTCCTGAGTGGCTGGGATCACAAGTGGGTGCCACCACACCCAGCATCTTTCTGTCTATAAAGCCAGCAGCACCTCGCCCAGTCCTCACACTGTCATCTCTCTGGTCCCCTTATTCTGCCTTTCTCTTGAGCTGACAAGAGCCGTGGTGGTCACCAGGGCCTACCTGGGCCATCCAGGATAATCTTGCTATTTCAAGGTCATTTCATTGTTAGCAACCTAAATTTCTTCTGCAACCTGATTTTCTTTGTCATGAAAGGCAGCGTATCTGAGGGTTCCGGGGATTAGGAAGTGGGCATTTTAGGGGGACGGGAGCAGTGCTCTGACTTCCACAGTGATGGCAGAGCCTTAAACCACAAGTGTGGCCCTTTCCACGTGCGGGGCGGGGTCCTGGCAAGAGGGAACCGTGAGTCCAGAAGTCCTGGGGGGCAGTGAGCTGGGCTTGTTCAGGCTCCTGAAAGGAGGCCATGGCGACAGAGCAGAGTGAACAACAGGGCACGTGGCACAAGTCAAGAGAGGCTGGCATGGGCCGAGCGCAGCGTCTCCTGGGCCACAGTTGCAGGGTTGGGAACAGCGGGCTGGGATCTGCTGTCGGGTCTTTGGGAAAACAAAACCTCTATATGAAAAATTTCAAATGTAGTTAAGAAGCACAGAGAATAGAAAATATGATGAACTCCTACCTGGCACTTAGACCTAGGTGTGATGCCATAATTCTTTCTTTCATTTATTTATTATGGAAGAAGTTTGAAGTCAGTTGTGGAAATCACTGCATTTCACCTGTGATTTAAGAATACGTCAGTGATATTTTTGTAAGTAATCATAACATTATTATCACAATTAACAAAATGAACGAGAGTCCTTTGACTTCATCTAATTCCTGCATGTGGTCCGTTGTTCCCAAACGCTCTGCCCGTTCATCCGTCACAGTGCACCTGGACTTTGGGCCTATTCTGGCTCTTTCCAAGTAGAGAGGGGCCTCCTTGCCTGTACCTCTCAGGGATTTGTTTTCTGTCCCTTGCCACCAGCCCCCAAGAGCACAAGGCAGAGAGGAAACAAAGAAGCCTCCTGTCCCACGTCCGGGCCTGTGGCCTGAGCAAGCCGGAGAGGGGAAGGAAGGGAATCGGGCTGTCGGGATAGTTTATGCTGCTCATGGCCTTACATTTGTTTTTCTGGTCTGTAATTGCCATTCTAGAAATGCCCTCACTCTGTCAGCCACAGAGCAACTGTTGAGAACAAATTAATTATGCATCTTCTCAGTGCGTGTGATTGAGGGGCAGATGGAGGGAAGGGTTCTCTCAGCTTTTCTGGCTACTGAGTTCCTAAATGGAGGCTTTCCAGCCCAGAGAGTACGTGTCCTGGGCTCCCGTGGGCATCGGGTTTGTCTGTGTGGGGGTAGGCTTGCCCACTGACAGGCAGAGTCAGAAGTTGCCAGTAATAATGTTTTAATCCCTTGAATTTGCAGCCCGTTTGCTGTTTGCCGAGGATGAGCACAGTCACATTAACTCATTTGTTGGGATTTCAGGGATGCTGGAACAACTTCTTTGCTTAATACCTCCCTCAATCATTGTTGATTGCTTGTAATTCCACCATTAGAGAGTAATTCCT
The DNA here is from genome assembly GCF_052094955.1 of Ictidomys tridecemlineatus. Lineage (NCBI taxonomy): Eukaryota > Metazoa > Chordata > Mammalia > Rodentia > Sciuridae > Ictidomys > Ictidomys tridecemlineatus. Next base: position 100,043,195 of record NC_135481.1, read on the forward strand.
TTGGCCTAGAACTCTGTTCCCTAGTAAAATGCAAGTAACCCTGACAACTGTTTAGCCTGCTTTATTTATTCAGTTTTCTCAGCCACCAGCAACTGCCCTTCCTAAGTACCTCTTTCCTGCGACTTTCCATTAGGATGGACCTCTCTGAAACAGAATCTGTATTTAGAATCTGTCCCATTTCAAAGAACTCTAGAGTGGTTAACAGTGATTCAGCACAGTAGTTGTTAATCCTAGAGAGAGAGACAGGTGAAGAAACTCACCTGTCACTGATCATAATTTCCTGTGCTACCACCATGAGAGAGTATTGTCCTTTTGGCAGACACGTGTTTAGTGCAGGGGAACCTGTGCCCTTTCATCCTATATGTCAGCAGCTTTGGCCTTCCATCCCCCCTCAGTTGGGTTCCCTTATAGAAACAAGGGGGAGAGAGGACCCCAGGACCATGTTAAGAGTGGATCCAGTCTGACTAACTCAAATTGGGCCTTGGCCTGGTGTGTGGTTCATGGCGGGTGGGAGAGAAAGTGGAGCTGACTGCATAATGTCACAGTGTAACACAGTGTCCATCCTGCAGCAGGAAGACCGGGGCACGGGGACAACAGTCCACTGGGAGTTGGGGCTAAAATTAAAAATTTGTTTTTAGAAGCCCAATTACAGAGTTATAGGTTTTCAGAGTCAGGATACATCTTAGAAACCATCTTAGCTTTGGGAAAACAAAGACGTTTTACCGGCCATCTCTTGTCTGTAAGTAGTGGTTGTCCCAATGCAGGATGGTGATAAGTGAGTCTTCATCTGGGCTCGGTGAGTGCATTTGGTGATTGATTAGTGATGTCTGATTTGTGCCATGGGTGTGGTGACCAGGGGGAGGCATGGGTGCCACACACTGGCTACTCCTGATTTGTCCAACCTCTCTGTTTATAAATGAGTCAGCTGAAGTCCAGAAAGCCAAAATGATTTGTTCAGGACCAGACAAGTAGAGGCAGTAGTTGACAGACCTAGAATCCAGGTTCCTTGAGGCCTGGGCCAAAACCTTTTCTTCTGAGGTAGACAGGGATACCTGGGTATTAACCCCAGGGCCTTGAACGTGCGAAGCTCCACCTCATCCCTGAATTGTGCAGATATTCTTAGGAGCATTTCACTACGGTTAGAGACCATTGTGGTCTTGGAGTTCAGCTGCCTGGGTTCTGATCCTAGCTCTGGCCACTAATTACCTATGGGCCCTGTCCAGGTTATTTAACCTTTTGGGGCCAAAGCTTTTTCATCTGTAAAATAGCTGTTAATAGTTTTTCATGCTATATAGGGTGGTTATGAAATTAAATTAGATAATTCATGTAAAAAATATTCCGGTTGGGGCCTACCACATAGTGAGTGCAGTAGTCCCTCCTTACCTATGGAGGATATGATTCAGGACTTCCAATTTTCATGCCTGAAGCTAACGATAGTACTGGATTTTACAGATACCTGTTTTTTTCCTGTATAAATATACCAATGATGAAGTTTATTGATTAGTACAAGATTAACAACAAAAGAACAATGTGTTGTAATAAAAGTTATGTGAATGTGGTGTTTCTTAAAATACTTTATTGCAGATCTAAGCAACCTCAGCACGCACTCTTTTCCTTTACTTATTAAGTCAAGAACTTTCACCTTTTCACTTAACAGAACTTAAGGATTTTTTTTCCATCTCTGAATTGCTAGTAGCATAGCTACTCTTTTACTTTAGAATCATTATTAAGTAAAATAAGGGTTATTTAAATACAAGCCTGATGTGACAGTTGATCTGATAACCAAGATGGCTACAAAGTGACTAGTGGGTGGGTAGTTTGTAAAGCATGGATCCAATGGACAGAGGAATGATTCACATCCGGGGTGTAATAGAGCAGAACAATGTGAAATGTCAGCACCCTATTCAGAATGGCATGCAGTTGAAGATGTGTACACTATTTATTTTGGATTTTTTTTTTTTTTTTGGATCACATTTGACTGCAGTAACTGAGACTACGAAAAACAAAACTGCAGATACAGAAGAACTACTGTGCTTAATCACTGTTAATTGCCGGTTAAAATGTTACTTTTCTATTGCATTGTCCTTTTAGATTCTTGCTGGAAACATACATAGACTCTTCCCTTGTTCGCTTTCTCTGCAAATTCTAAATATCTCTTAGGATTTCCTTTAGAGGCACTTTCTTCTCTTCATTCCCTATGGAATGTTCTAGAATCTTCTGGGTTTGAAGTACTTCTAGAATTTGCAATTTGGTGATGAAAAAAATCCCAGTATTTGGGTGATGAAATATGAGGTGGTGATGGATATGTTGATGCCTGTGGTCCTGGGGAGCATTTTGGTCATAATCCACATTCCACAACCAGAGAGCCCTCCCCACCATTGCCTTGAATAAGTGGTGGATGGGGAGAGGATGGAGGTAGACTTTCTGTCCTGCAGGAGCCAGCTTAATGCCCCGCCATGCCAGGTGGGACTTCTGGGACCATCATGGAAGATTTTTCCCCCTTTCCCACTGTGGCCAGTGTCTGGTCCCTTTCTAAACTGGCCTCCTTGGGTTGCACCATCTTCTGGCCTTGTCCATTTGCTGGAGCCCTCAGGCCTGCTGGGCTCCTTCCCTTCCTTCTCCCAGCAGTTTTCCATCTCAGTTTGTTTGTAGGACGACTGCTTTCCAGACCCCTGTATGTTCACGGATTTGTTCCTAATCTCAGTGTCATTGTTTGCTTACTGGAACAGATCCAGGGAGCTCAGACATGGCCAGGCCTAGGGTGGCTCAGTGTGTGGCCCAGGCTGGAAAACAGCTGAGGCTAGAGGGCCCCTAGCAGGTGCTGGGCACCTGGTTGCCTTTCTTCTAACTCAGGAGGGTGTTAAACAGTGTGGGCGGTTGGCAGAGTCTTGTAGAAAGGTAGAAGACAATGACTGAAAATCTGAAATCTTGGACCTACTGTTTACTGGTTGAATCATCTTGGCAAGGCCCAGACTTTTTTGAGCCTCAGTTCCTGCATCTGTGTAATGGGGAAAATGACTGTACCTACCCTACCTCAAAGGCTCTTTCCTGGATCTGGGGAGGTGATGTGTGTGTGAAAGGCCATTGTAAAGGACTGTGCATTCACTATGAGGACCATTATTACAGAGCATGTGATGGACAAGATTTTGTTTCCCATGCAAGCAAGATTTATATCCTGTGTTGGTAGAGGGAATCAACAATTCAAATATAGACTAATGATTATAGAGAGTATGTGAAAATGATAAATCAAGGAACTATTGATTCTTGCATTGGACTGACAAGGCATTTGGTAATTTAGGTATGATCCTCACTTTATTATATGAAATTATTGATTTGGGTGTTAGTAAAATATAGATGATAGGAAAATCATAATGCTTGAATATTCACAAACATTATTATTTATTAATAAGTACCGATCAATTTATATGAAGACTAGAGACTTTTATTTTAAAGTTGCACTTTTATAAAGTGAATATCCTAAAAACTCCAGATCATACACATTAAAATGATGAATTTTGTGATGTATGAATTATATCTCAATGTAAAAATAAAAAATCATTAAGGCAATAGCTATATTATAAAAATTAGGGATTTGAGAAAAAGTTAGTTTCATCAATCTGAATCATTATAATTTTAATATACTCCATATTGACCTGTTCCTGTTATAATCAATAGTGTTCTATCAATAAAATGAAGTGTTTTACACATTTAATGTTATCTTTAGAAATTTTCCAAGTTATCAATTCTTCACCTAAATCGAGTACTTCATGTGTGACTGTTCTATAACTTACATAACTAATTCGTTTTCCCCACTTTTAGTTTGCATCTACACATACACACACACACACACACACACACACACACACACACCCCTCCACACATAAATTAACTCTATGATGAGCATCTTTGTGCATAGCTTTACCCCGTCCCCATATCTTGGATTATTTACTTAGGGGAAATTTCTAAAGTGATATAGATCTGAATCAAAACATTGCTGAGTAAAATTGAAGAAAACTTAATAAATGGGGGAGATATACCATGTTCATGGATCAGAACACTCAATATTGTTAAGATGTCTGTTGTCGATAAGTAAGTCTATATAAATTAATGACCATCCCCCCAAAATTCCAGGGGGATTTTTTTCATTTTGAAGAAATTGACAAGCTAATTAAAAAATTTATAAGGAAATGCCAAAGGTACTAGAAAATGACACTAAAAAGAAGAGCATAGTTGGAGGACTAACAATGCCTGATTTTAAGACTTATCATAAAACTGTCATAATAAAGATAATATGATATTGATGTTAAGGTAGACAAACTGATCAGATCCGGACAAACTGAACAGAGTCCAGAAATAGACTCACCTAAATACAGACAATTAATTTTTTACAAAGATGCAAAGGCAGTTCAATGGAGAAGGATTCATTTGTTCAGCAATATAAAAAACTGAACTCTGATCCATGCCTCACACTCTCTGTATAAATTGGTTCCAAGTAAATGACACCCCCAAATGTGAAACCCAAGACTATTAAACTTCTAGAAGAAAGCAGGAGAAAATCATTGTGATTTGGGTTAAGCAAAGATTTCTTAGATGTAATACCAAAAACATGATGCAGAAAACAAGGAGAGGTAAAGTTTACTTTATAAAAATTAAAAACTTCATCTTTTTGAAAACTGTTGAGAGAGTCAACTGAAATAATGAACAGAGATTCTCTCAGGAATTCTTGAGTTTAATTGTGAGTGGGAGAGGAATATGTGTGCTTATGGGGACCACAGACATATCCAAGGAGGTTAAGGCAGAAAGAAGCTTTCAGTGGGAAAAGAGAGAAGTGCACATGCTTTGTTTTGAAGCAAAGACAGCATTGCGCACAAGGTCGTGTCTTAGGAGTTGACGTTAGTTCATTAGCAGAGACAAAGTTCAGGCAGGTGTTCTTGTGCATCCTGCTGTCCATCATGTGCTTCATGTAGCAAGCTGCAGTTTGGAAAGCCCTTGGCAAAAGTTTCCATCACAGACATGTGGATATAAGAGCTCTTCAGAGAGAGTGCTTGTTTTTTTTTTTTTTTTTAAATATAAATGTGTGTGTGTGTGTGTGTGTGTGTGTGTATATTTTTATATATATTTTTAGTTGTATTTGGACACAATACTTTTATTTTATTTATTTTTATGTGGTGCTGAGGATCGAACCCAGGGTCTTGCACGTGCTAAGCGAGCACTCTACCACTGAGCCATATCCCTAGCCCCTAGGGTGCCTGTTCTTATCATAGGCATTTATGCATGAGGGACCTCCTTCATAGGCTCCTGGCTTTATTTTTTAAATTAGGTTTTGATACAAGTGACTCCATTTTAGTTCTGACAAATGTCATCAGAGAAAGGAAAGATGTTTGCAAATCATAAATCTGGTAAAGTACTTGTTTATAGAATATGTAAAAACCCCTATAACCCAATAATAAAAAAAAAAACAAGTAATCCATTACAAGGTGGACAAGATTTGAACAGAAATCTCACCAAAGAGGATATAGAAATGGCAGATAAGTGCATGAAAAGATGCTCAATGTTATTAGACACTAGAAAATAGAAATTGAAGCCTTAATAAGATACCATTTCACCAATTAGAATGACTAAAATGAGAAAAAAGACTTATCTTACATACCAAGTATTGGGAGGATGAAGAGGCAATCTTATATTCTCTTGGAATGTAAAATGGTACAATCACCTTGGAAAAAACTTGGCTAATTCTTTTTTTTTTTTTTAATCTTATTTATTTATTTATTTTTTTGTCTTCTTTTTTTTTTTTTTTGGAACTGGGGTTCGAACCCAGGGCTTTGCAAATGCAAGGCAGACATTTTGCCACTGAGCTACTTCCCAGCCCTTGGCAAATTCTTAAAAAGTCAACCATATATCTTCAGTTTGGGCATTGCCTTCCTAAGCATGTTTACCCACCAAAAAATGAAGCTTTTACGTATATTTCAATCCTGGAAACAACCCACATGTCTAGCAACAGGTGAATGAATAAACAAATTGTGGTATATTCATACAGTAGAATACTACTCAGCAAGAAAATGGCAACATCATAGATGATTGAAATGGCAACAACATAGATGATTCTCAGCACAGTTATGTTGAGTGAAAAGACTGGACAAAACATGAGTATGGGCTGTGTGATTCCATTTATTTACAACTAAAAATTTGTGTGTTCTGATAAGGAGTAGGTCAGTGGTTGTCTAGAGATGAAGGATATATGAAAGGATGGGGCTGGAATTACATAGGGTTATGGGTAGCTTTTAGGAAGAGATGGATATGTTTACTATCTTGATTTTGGTGATGGTTTCACAGATACGCACAAATGTGAAAATGTATCAGATTGTACATTTTAAATATGTGTAGTTTATTGAATTTATGCCAGAATACCTCAATGAGGTTGTTAAATAAACAATGATGGGAATGAATCATTCATTGGAAAAAATAGCAGTCCATGAGTCCAAATTGATATCAATCAATCAAAGTTTGATAGAGTGGGCTATTTACAAAATTTGGAAGTACTTCTCCGCAGAATACTTAATCATAAAGGGCAAAGAAGTAAATGTAAATGAAGTTGGGTAGATGACCATCTTAATGAAATGACCATCTTAATGACGTGATCCAAGTTTTAGCATTGTGAGAAAGGAGACGGATCCAAATTGTGCACCACCTGATAGGATGTAAAGAGCACAGAGCCTTTGTTTACTTTGTTGGATTTGATTTACGAATTTTTAAAAAGATTTCTGCATCTGTGTTCACAGTGGACGTTGACCTGTAGCTTGTATCCTCTTGTCTGTCTGGTTTTGACATCAGGGGAACAAAGGTTTCAGAATGAGTTGGGAAATAGACTGTCTTCAGTTTTCTCTCTTGTTTTATACTTCATTGATTCTGTCCTTTATCATTTCTCCCTTTTCTGGATTACTCTGGGTTTAATTTGCTCTCTTCTTATTGGTTTCTATTTTATTTATTTATTTTTTTTTATTGTTGGTCGTTCAAAACATTACACAGTTCTTAATACATCATCTTTCACAGTTTTATTCAAGTGGGTTATGAACTCCCAACTTTACCCCATATACAGATTGCTGTATTACATCAGTTACCCTTCCATTGATTGACATATTGCTTTTCTAGTGTCTGATGTATTCTGCTGTCAGTCCTATTCTCTACTATCCCCCCTCCCCTCCCCTCCCCTCCCCTTTTCTCTCTCTACCCCTTCTACTGTAAATCATTTCTTCCATTTGTATTATCTTGTCTTACCCCTTCTTATTGGATTCTTATGGTGGACTCTGAGGCCTTTGTCTCCTTTGTTGGTTTATGAGTTACAATTTTTCCATTATTTTAATGCCTGCTTTAGTTGCAGTGTATATCTTTAATTTGTCACAGTCTACATTCAAATGATATTCTGCCACTTCAAAGACTATAAGAACCTTATGAGTATACGTCCATGTCTCTTCCTAAACTTTATATAATTGGTTCAATACATTTTGCTTTAACATGTTATGAACTCCACATTGTTTAAGCAGCCACTTATCTTTTAAAGAGACAGAAAATGTATAAAATAAAATTTTTATGTATTTACCTGGTAAGTTACCACTTCTGGCCTCTTTATTCCTGTATGTGGATCCGTATTTCCATCTGGTATCATTTTCCTTTTGCTTGATGGCAGTCTTTCGATATTTCTTACAGTGCAGGGAAATAATCTTATCACCTTTCACTGTCTGAGAAAAACTTTTATTTTACCTTAGTTTTTGAAAGATGTTTTCAGAGTGTAGAGAATCCTGGGTTTTTCCCACCCAGGGGAAGTTAACCACTGAGCCCCATCCCCAGCACTTTTGATATATATATATATATATATATATTTATTTATTTATTTTGGAGACAGGTCTCATTGAGTTGTAAGGCTGGCTTTGAACTTGAGATCCTCCTGCCTCAGCCTCCTGACCCACTGGATTACAGGTGTGAGCCACCACACCTGGCTAGGGTTTTCTTTCAGTGCTTTCACAGGTGTTGATCTGCTTACTTACACTTGTATTGTTTCCAGTGAAAAAACCTACTGTCCTTCTTAACTTTGTTCCTCTTTTTTTTCTGGATGCTTTTAAGATTTTTCTTTATTACTGGTTTTGAACAAGTTATTTATGTATGTTCCTGTTGTGATTAGGATATGAGGAGTTTCACCCCTTCCCCCAGACTCCTATTAATGCAGGAATATTCAGAGATGAAATGATTGGATTATGAGAGCCATAACCTAATCAGTTCATTCTAATTTGAATGAACTGGCTGGGGGGTATCTGTGGGCAGTTGGGGTGCTGCTAGAGAAGGTGGGTCTCTGGGCTGAGCCTTGGAAGGCTGCTTCTTTCCTGCAGGCCCTTCTCCCTTGCTTTTTCTGTTTTCTTGCTGCCCTAAGGAGAGCAACTCCTCTCCCCCTGACCCTCCCCCTATGACATGCTACCTCACCTTGGGCCCAGAGCCATGGAGTCAGCCAGTCACGGACTGAACTTCTGAAACCATGACCCCAAATATAGTTTTTTTTTTTTTTCTCCTCTAACTTGTTCTTATCAGGTATTTTGGTCACAGTGATGAAAAAGCTAACTAAAACTGTTCCTTTGTGGTTTTGATGCTTAGGGCTTGTTAAGATTCTTGGATCCATTGGTTTATAGATTTTTTAAAAAATCAACTCTGAAAACATTTCAGCCAGTGCTTCTTTACATGTTGTTTTCTCCTTCCCCTCCCGTCTTTGGAGACTCCAGCTACAAGTGTACTAGGTTGCTGGAATTTGTCCCACAGCTCACAGTGTTCTTTTCATTAAAAATTATTTTACCCTGTGTGTTTCATTTTGAATAGTTTCTATTGCTAGGTATTCAAGTTTACTAACCTTTTTTTTCCTGCAATATCTGGTTTGCCATTAATCATACCTGTGTATTTTTTTTTTTAAATCAGACAAATTTTTCATATCCAGAAGTTTCATTGGGAGCTCTTGCTTGCTCTCTCATCATCCACATCTCTATTTAATTCTTAAACATACAAAACACAGCTATTAATACCTGCTTTAATGTTATTTTCTGCCAGTTTTAATATCAGTTTCACATCTGGGTTGATTTTGATTGCTTTTTTTTCTTTTCATTATGTGTCATATTTCCCTGCTTCTTTGTATATCTGATAAATTCTTAATTAGATACCAGATATTATGATTTTATCTTTTGGGGTGTTAGATACTTTTGTATTCTTATACATATTCTTTTTTTAAAAAATATTTATTTTTTAGTTCTAGATGGATGCAATACCATTATTTTATTATTTATCTTTATGTGGTGCTGAGGATTGAACCCAGGGCCTCACACATGCTAGGCAAGCGCTGTACCACTGAGCCATAACCCCAGCCCTCTTAGACATATTCTTGAGGTTGTTCTGGGACACAGTTAAGTTACTTGGAGATAGTTTTTTTTTTTTTTTTTAATTCCAAGTCTTCCTTTTGCTATTTGTTAGATGGGAATGGAACAGTGTTTAGGATACTTCCCACTATTGAGCAAGGCCTTCCTGGCTATGATAACAAGTGCCCCATGCATTATGTGGCTTTTCCAGTTTGGCTGGTGGAAGCAGTCCCTGTGTGAGTGGGGGATGCTGTTAACTTGAATCTTTTTGGGTTGTTCTTTCCCTGGACTCAGGCAGATTTTGCAGGTGCTCAGCTGCGTACCTGAGGTGGGTCCTCTGCAGATCTTCTGTTCTTTCTTTGTACAGCGCTCTTCTGACCCGTGAGCTCTTCCACGGCTCAGCTCCATCTCCTCAGCTCAGGGAGCCTGGCTTCCTCCCAGCATCATGGGCGGAAGCTGAGCAGCCACTGGGGCCACCGTAGGGTTCACTGTGTTTCTCCCCCATCTCTTAGGAGTACTGCTCTTCCTTGCCTGATGTCCAGTGCCTTGGAAAGTATTGGTTTATGTTTCTTGTCCAGTTTCCACATAGTTCCAGATGGGAAGGTAATAGGAGTCCTCATTTTGGGAGAGAAGTCAAGGATGACATCAAGATTTATGGCCTGAGAAACTTCGAGTTTTGAGTTGTCATTTCCTACGATGGGGAAGACTGGGAGAAGCAGGTTTGGCGGTGGGTGTGGTGAGAAAGGTAGCAGAATACAACAGTTACTAATAGGGCATAATGTAGAAAGTCGTGCTGTTTGAGGAGCGGCCAGGAGGACCCTGGAGCGAAGTCGGAGAAGCAGTTGGATCTGTCAGGCTCTAGTCAGGGGAGAGGTCTGGGCAGGGGCTGCTCATTTATGTGGCATCAGCTTGTAGATCGCCCTGGATGAGATCCTGGTTGGAACCTGGCTAGTGTGTTGCATTCATCAGTTTCCTGTTTTGTGTGCTTTCTTGTTTTGGGTTCTTGCTGGCATAAGAAGGCCCTCCCCTCCCAGGGTTAACTAATTCCTAGAGATAATGTCAGCTTTCCTGGAGGTGTGCCTTTCATGGGCAAATCAACCCACCCAAAGCCCCATTCCCCAGCTACCTTCTCTACTCTCCTGCTCTCTGGCCCCAATCCCCAGCCCTAATTGCCCCAGGCCAGGAACCAGCCAAGTAGGGAGAGCTCCTGTGCCCCAGAGCATGTGGAAATGATCCACACTAACCAGTCTTACACCACTTGTCCTGCCTCACCCATTCCTGCCCACAGAACCCATAGCAGGAGGCTCCCTCTGCCGCCGACTGACCCTGGTGCTTTTCCCATAAGGCCCACCATGCCTCATCTTCTAGGCATTTGTGACCAAAATCTTGTTCCTTCATGACAATTGTCTCCATGTTTGTACATCTTACTGTACCCGGTTAAAAACAATTTCCAGGTTCCCTTACAATTAGTGTAGATGTAAGGAAAGAACTGAACAGAAGAAATAAAGAGATAGGAGCTTAACAATAAAATAGGTTTCTTTGGGACAAACCTATGCAGGGGCTCCCAGCAGAGGTTGGAACCTGTCTTCCACTGAGGGAAGTTATAGGGAGTGACGGAGTGGGGGGATTTTTGCGGTTAGGCTGTTGCTAGGGCCTTGTCAGGGAAGAGTCCTTGTGGTGGTCACCATCATTCTGTGGTGGTCACTGTTCCATGTCAAACAAGGTATTTCTCAGAGTTTCAGTCCCAGATAAGTATTTCCTTTCTGGTGTAATGATGGAGTATGGTCTGGGGTCTAGGTCAGGCTGAATCAGAGTGACCATGGGGTGACAGTTCTGAGAAGGAGGATGTGTTTCAAAATGGCGCTGCCTGTGTCAGATTCTCCCTAGTGGTAGGGGAAATGCCTGCTCTGGCCATGTGGAGTGCCTGTATTACCTTACCCTGCTTAATCTTCCCAGCAACCCCATGAGGTAGGTACTGTTGTTATCTTCCTTTTTTAGATTATGGGGGAGAGCAGGCTCCATAAGTTGCCCAAGGTCAGCAGCTCCTAAGTGGTGAAGTGGAATGTAGACCAGGGCACTCTGGGTCCCCATGTTCTTAACCATGGAACAGTCCCGTGCAGTCCCAGTGGGTGTTAACCTGGGGCCAAACTCCTCAAAACTTTTACCTTGTTTCTTTGCTCTAAGACACGATGAATTTTACTTGGTTGTCTGTTTTAGTTAGTTCTTTGTCACTATGACCAAAGTACCCGACAAGAACAATTTAGAGAAGTTGATGTGGGGCTTGTGGGTTCAGAGGTCTCCATCCACAGATGGCCAACTCCACTGCTCTGGGCCCAAGGTGAGGCAGCCTACTGAGGGGGAAGGGCCCAGGGCAGGGAAGCTGCTCAGCTCAAGGCAGGGTGGGGTGGGGGAGGAGGCGGTCAGGGAGCAGAGGCAGGGGAAGGCCCTTGGGGTGGATGAACCCTTTGAGGGCATATCCCCAGTGACCCACTTCTTCTAGCCACACCCCACCTGCCTACAGTTACCACCGGATCTGTTCATTCAAATTAGGATGGACTGATTAGGTCACAGCTCTCATCCCATCATGTCACCTCTGACTACTCCTGCATCAACACGAGCCTGTGGAGGACACCTTACATCTAAACCATAACAATGCCTAAGGGACAACTGAAAGCAAGGAGTAACAGCCATCAAAGACCCTGGGGGGTGGGGGAGGAGTCATGATTCCTCTTCTCAGGATGGAACACACTCAGGGACCATGGTGTCCTCCCAGAGAAGGGCTGTGCTGCTGGACCCCTCTCAGTCTGTGTGGCAGAGTCTTATACAAACCCCCCAACCAACCAACCAACCAACTGCCCAGCAGGACTTTTCCATTTCTAGAAGATGCCAAAGAAGGGATGGATTAAAAAAAAAATCCTTCCTCATTATCAACATACATTAGTTATAAGAAATTTAGAAAATACATAAAAATCAAGAAGAAAAAGGAATAAATTCGCAGCCCAGAGATACTGCCGTTAATATTCCAGTCCTTTGAGACTTGAGTATTTGACTAAAAGAATTCATTAAAGGTCTGTTTGGGATTTGTTTCCTTTCACCATTTCCTTTTTCCTTCCCATTTGTGAGGGACACACGTGTGGTGTGTGTGTGTGTATGTGTGTGTGTCTGTTTTCTGTCTCCCAGCCCCCCTGAGGCCGACTGGAGATATTGCCCAGTCTGACGAGGAGCCCCGTGGATCCAGTCTGACGTTGGTACCTTTCTGCCAAATTTGGGGGCTGGGACCCCTGCTCACAGGGATTCAGACATGAGGAAAGAGTTATCTTCCTTAGGCTGTGGCTGTATCTGGCCAAATCAATAACTAATCAGCACTGAGTTAATCTTATTAGTTATTCATTGTCCCCCTCTCAAACCACAAACCAAGCTGGTGAGGACAATGCTTTAATTAATATGAGGCAGATAAAATTCATTGCAGCAAGGTTATTGGTAATGAGATAATCATAAAGCCAGTTATTGAGTTTGGAGTGGAAAGGAGGTTGGAGCCCGGGCAGGGGGACTTGCCGGTGGTTTCTGGGATATTGTGACAGGATAGAAGATGGGTGTGGGGGCTGTCAGTGAGGGTGTGCTGCCGTGACACACCCAGGTGCTGGGTAGAGGCAGCCCTGGAATCCAGGGAACAAATGGGTGGCTGGTGTCAGGGTAACAGGCAAAGTAGAAAGATCTTTGTGGATCTTTCTCTGTTGTTACTTGCGATTCTTTTGCACCGGTACTTTGCAATTGAGATGACAGTCCATAAAATTAGCTGTTGTTTCTGTTTATTAGATTGTGGTCCCGACTTGTTATACCCAATCAAGTGAGGCACAGAGAGTGGATGGGCCTGGAGGGTTTTTTTGTTTTTAAATTTCATTTTTCTGGGAAGCTTGATTCCTTCCCTTTTCTCTTTCCATTCATTTATTAAGCACTGACTATTTGCTGGGCCCTGAACGTGCACTGGGTTTTTTATGCATTACCTCAATGAACCATCATGATGAAGAGCATAATTATTTTCCCTCTCTTCCTGATGAGGAAGCCAAGGTTCCAGAGTTCATTGACTTTGACAAGTAACTTTGACAAGTAACTATCAAAATAGGATTTGAATCCAAGTTTTTCTGATTCCAGAGCCAATGCTTTTAACCATTATATGATTCCTCCTCCTTTGACTTAAGACCACCTGCAGCTTACATTGGCCTTTCAAATGGTGTGCACTTGTTTCGGTTGCCATGGCTTCCCTGTGCCTAGCCTGGTGACCATCCAACATATATCACACATTGGGAGTGATGGGCAGCTGCCTTTTGCTGCCTGCTCTTGTAATTTTGGTTTTATGGGGGTGTGTCAGTCTACATTGTCAGCTCCTGTCCTGTGAAGACCAGGGCTGTATTTCTTCTCAGCTCCCAACAATGCCTGGTACAAGAGAAATTTCATGATGCTTGTTCCCTGGCACATGGTACCTGGTACACAGGGCCCCATCTCGGACAGATCAAGGTTTGGGCATAGCGTGTGTTTTAGTTAGCTTTGTGTTGCTGTGACCAAAATACCTGACAAGAACAACTTGGAGGAGGAAAAGTTTATTTGGGGCTCACAGTTTCAGAGGTCTCAGTCCATAGACAGCCTACCCAATTGCCCTGAGCCCAGGATGAGGCAGTGCATCATGGGAGAAGGGCTCAGTGGAGGAAAGCTGTTCAGTTCATGGTGGTCAGGAAGCTGAGGAGAGGGTGGGAGGGGCTGCAGGGAAGAACACCCTTCTAGGACCCACCTGTCCCAGTGACCCACCTGCTTCAGCCATGCCCCTCATCCTAGAGTTACCACCCAGACAGCCTGTTCAGAGCAGGATGGACTGATTAGGTCACGGCTCTCAATATCCAGTCATTGACCTCTGACCATTCCTATATTAACAGAAGCATTTGGAGGACCCCTCATATCCAAACCAGAATACTGTAGCTTCATCATGTGGGATTTGGGGGCTGTCACTGAACTTTGACATTGTTTCTTCATCTTTAAAGACACATCCTAAGATCTTTGTTACAGAGATAGTGGAAAGATTTAAAAACAAAAACCACCACCACCCCTTATGTCTGAGTGTTTACTGTAGGCCGGGAAGCCACGTAGCTGGGGCAACTGTACTAGACAGTAGAGATAGAACCTTTCCGTCACTGCAGCAAGTTCTGTTGGATAGTGTGTTAGAAACTAACTCTCATTTATCTGCCTGTCCCTCATGGTACTTATGCCTTGTGTGTGGTCAAGGGTGTGTGTGGTGAGGACTAGATTTGAGTGGGGTACCCAGTTCAGGAGATTCTGGATGCTTTGTTCTTTCCCTCAAGCACACAGGCATGGTTGGGGATAGGATCCTGGAAAGAGGGAACTGTGAGATTCCTGTGTATACTCCCAGCTGCCCGTGAACACTGAGAAAGGGAGTCTGCACTAAGTCAGTACCTTCCTGAAAATCTGCATGGGCCTGGCTTCTGATCCTGAAGAACAGTGGGAACTGGAGCAGGAAAGGCACCCTGGAGAGCAGAGTTTCTGCTATGTTATTCAGCATCGGGATCTTTTGGCCTTAAAATAATATTTTCAGTTTTTGGTGAGTGGCAATGTTCCTCAGTTCCGTGTGTGTGTGTGTGTGTGTGTGTGTGTGTGTGTGTGTGTGTTAGAAGCAGGTCAAAGGTAACTTTGATGGGAATGTGGGGTGTAATTTGCAGTAGTGCTAACTCAGTTTCATGGATGGTGGTTTTGTGAACATATGAACCACTGTCACCTGTTTGTTAATGGCACCTGCACAGCTAACTCTGAGCATGCAGTGTTTACAGCAGACACACTTGGCCCAAGAGCTGATGTGCCAGGTAACTGGTGAGCCAGAGGTGGACCACCTTCTTGGGCATGGGTGACCAGGGAGGGCTCCCCATGGTCTTGAAGGTGATCATCACTTTGTGCCAAGAGGCACCCCACCTAGCACTGGCTCATGTCACAGATGACAGGCAGTAGAGCCCCGACTCAGCTTGCTTTAGGGCAGACTGGGCAGGGCGAGTCCTGTGCTGTCCGAGGGCTGTCAGAGCCAGGGACAAATGTAGATGTGAGTCCAGCCTAAAGAAAACAGTGGAGCAGGGTTATCCGCCCCACCCCCCACAGAGCAACATACAATCATGCACATGTAGCAACATGCACACAACACACGGGCAGTACCCTCTGCACACGCACCCACACAGCAGCACACACATGCACGATTGTGCCTTTGTGTCTGTTGTTCTAGATAAAGTGTTTTTCCTCTTCAGCTTCATCTATTCAATTCACTTTCAGAGGCCAACTCTGTATCAGCCAGGGCCCAGCCATACCATAATTTGAATAGGAAAAATTGAAAATAAAGAATTATTAACTACGAAAAGGTAGTCAGCTCCTGCAAGGGGTAGAAGGAGACTCTGCCGGTGCAGATGTGGCAGGCACCCAAAGCTGCTCCTTCTGGGGCCAGGGGACTGTGAGCCTGAAAGAACCAAGGACTCAGCAGAGCTCCTTCCACCCTTGAGGCTGGGAGCTGGCCCATGGAGCAGGCAGGGCTGCTCTGGGACGCTAGCGGTGGCTGTGGTGCAGGCCTGAGCCAGAGTGGGCCCGTGGCAGTAGCCCACTGGGTGGCAGAGAGACTTATGGGAGGGGGTGGGCTGAGCTCATCTGTAGGGGTGGCCAGGACACTCAATGGAGGGTGGGCCTGAGTTCCATGGAAGTGGACCATGGGTAGTGGAGGAGTGGGCTGCAGTGAATCTGAGGCCCTGGAGTGGGCGCTGTCCCTGCTGGCTGCCTGTCTCTGCTGGAGCAGCACACTGGAACCAGTAAGGGGACCTCTGTGCCTGCTATGGTCTCACAGTGTCCTCAGGATCCCTGAATGACACAGGCTGATATCATCAAGTCCTCAGACAAAGGAAAAATGACCCAGGGTTCAGCTGTAGTATCTCAGCAAAGAAGAGTAGATTCAGAGCCAAGAGGCAGGACAGGCAGGACCTGTGCTCGGGAGTCGATGATTCTCTGACTCGATGATCATACAAAAGAGATATGTCTTCAGTGGAAACCATACTTGGAATTTTGACCTCCCTGGACTAGAGGTGATGTCATGATACCCCTCTGGATTCTGGTGGTGGCAGTGAGCTGCATCATCCCGTCAGCTAGGAGATCACAGGGTCACCACCCTGCTCTATGATGCCCTGTTGCTAAGTTGTGATGTTCCATAGTCAGGGGCATCAAATGCATCTTTGACTTCTCATTGGTTGATCAGACCCCGTCCTAAGCCAAGAAGCATCTGTTCATTCGTAACCAGCACCTGCCTCGCCCCATGTCACCCTTTCCCGTGAACCTGAGCGTCTGCTCATAGCCCCCTTGTTTCTTTCATCTGTGATTTCCCAGCTTGTCCTGAACTCAGAGTCTCTAATACCTGCTGCTTTGTGGTGTTCTCTGTTGTGTGAGTGGCCCTCTGGGTGTCCCCAGAGAGCTGAGGGCAGGGTCTGGACCTGCAGTAAGTCTCCCTGAGTGTGTGGCAGTGGATGTCTTTCCTGGGAGGGGAGGAGAGCTGTATGTGACCTCACCCCCTTCCTAGCCTCTGTTCCCTTTGGGTGTGCTAACTGTCCAGCTGACCCCCAGAACAGCTAGCTGTAGGGTTTAGTGTGCCTCTGGGGATG
Source organism: Ictidomys tridecemlineatus (assembly GCF_052094955.1). Taxonomy (NCBI): domain Eukaryota; kingdom Metazoa; phylum Chordata; class Mammalia; order Rodentia; family Sciuridae; genus Ictidomys; species Ictidomys tridecemlineatus. Next base: position 100,060,266 of record NC_135481.1, read on the forward strand.
AGTGGCACGCTGGGCAGTGTTGCTGGGGAGCGGCTGGAGGACCTGGCTCTGGCGGCTCTGGATGGAGAGGTGTGCCCGCCTTTCTGGCTCTTCCTGTTCTGCCATTGGTTGTGCATTTTCTCCTCTGCTGGGTTAAAGTCAGAGGCCAACTATTTCAGCTGCAGAAAGTTGTCCACTGAGGCCTGAACCTTTGTACTAACTGCCTGGTGATGGCTGGCTGCGGGTTGACCATGGCCTTTGTCATCTCCTTACTACTACAGCTTGAGTGTGGCTTTGGCCTGCCATGGCCCCAACTCTACCCAGCTCCACATGACCTTCTGCCGTCTGACACTGGCTGGCTTTGTCCCCAGTCTCCAGTTCTTAAGACAGTATCCCTCGATGCTTTGACTTTTCTAGGGATGCTCATGCTCTTATTCTCTCAATTAGAGTTAATTTCCTTTTTCCTTCTACCAAGAAAAAGGGACTCTCCCTGGTGCAGCTTGAACTGTGTGTCCTCATCAGAGCTGAAGGGCTGTGCCCAGAGGAACCAAGCTGTGTGTACTCAGGGTTGGCCCATAATGGGTTGGAGCAGGATGCAGAGGTGTCCAGCAGAGCTAGAAGTAGACCAGCCCCTGAGGGCCTAAGGACGGCTGCTGAAGCCTGGAGTCTGCTATGGGGTGGGTAGGCTGGGTGTCCCCGCTGCTGGGATGAGGGTGCTCAGGGCTTAGTGATCTCAGTTTCTAAAGTAGTCGTTTCCTGTGTGGTTCACTTGGCAACTAATTACATAGGACTTTTGAACATTTTCTCCATCTTTGTTATCAGTTGTTATTTAAATCTGATTTTAGTGCCTTCTGAGAGTGTAAGTTCATGCTTGATGTTGATGCTCTCTTGACTTTGTTGGTGCAAACAGGGTACCAGGTCCCCTGGGATGCTGGGATCCCTTGTTTTTTGTGTGCAACCAGGGCCCCATCCTGCCCAGAGGCTATGATTTTGCAATGCAGGACCCTCATGGTTCCCAAACCCTCAGCTGGTCTGGAGTGATGACTGTGATGCACAGCCTGGGGTAGATGAGAATCAGGATGTAAGCTAGGGCCCTGCATCCTGGACAGTGTGTCCTACAGCCTATGTCATATGCCTCATGCCCCCAACACTGTCATTCCCCCAGGAAAGAGGAGTCCCTGCCAAAGTTCGCTACATTAAATGAGCTTCAGATTTGGAGTATGTTATAGTCTTTCCTTTGACATTTATTCTCATTTTATAAATAAGGCAATTGAGTTTCTCATCTTAAAAGATACCAACACTGCCTTCCAAAGCTGTCTTAAGAGATAGGATGTATTTGACCATCCACTGTAGAGACCCAAACATACATGAAGTATTATTAGTGTGTCTGAGGGCTAGGTGGCAAATACATGAACCTGGCACACCCTAGAGTGAGCCATTAGTAGACTAGCCTTGAACGAGGATATGGTTCAGTGGAGGAGAGCTCACCTAGCATGTCTGAGGCCCTGGGTTCCATCTCAGCATCTCGCCTCCCCAAAGCCAAACAGAAAAGCCCCAGAAAGCCTTGAACACTGATTTCTAGGGAGTGTGACTCAGACCAGGCCAGTTTTGATGGAGAGCAGATTGGCAGCTTAAGGCCACGTGCAAAGGTGGGCCCTAGTATGAGATTGGAATGGACCCTGTGGGTACCAGGAGGCTGAAGGAGGACCTTGAAGGTGTGTGCACGGGCCCCACCTTAGGCACTGGGACTGAGAGAAGGTGTTCAGGCACAGCGGGCGGGGGAGGGGAATGATGTTCAGAACAGCCTGCACTCACGCCTCTCTGTCCCCCCCGCGTCTGTCTCCCTGCAGGTGCACCTCCGCTCTGCCAGGCGTCTCTGTGATCTCTGCTGTGCCAACCGGGGCACCTTCATCAAGGTGGGCCAGCACCTGGGGGCTCTGGACTACCTGCTGCCCGAGGAGTACACCAGCACGCTGAAGGTGCTGCACAGCCAGGCCCCGCAGAGCAGCATGCAGGAGGTCCGCCAGGTCATCCGGGAGGACCTGGGCAAGGAGGTACTCACCCCTGCCAGGAGGGCTGGCTCCAGGACAGTATGCTTTTGAAAAGGTCTTGGCACGGTTCTTGCTGCCTGGGCCCAGGGCACTGGGGTCCCACCACTAATGCAAAATCAAATGTCATAGACACTTTCAGTGCTGAGATCAGAGAGGTTGGAAGGAACCTCAGTAAAAAAAAGTTAGTTGAAGTATGAAATATACGTATTATCTTGGATGCAACTTAATGAGTCACGGTCCAGCCTGATAATTTCTATCAACATCTGAGGGTTTATGGCATTCCCACAATGGTGCTGTGTCCATGCCTCATCTCATTTGATCCTCATGGCAAACCTACAGTGGGTACTGTTACTAATTCCATTTTGCCAATGAAGGCTGCAGCCTTGGGTAGTAAGATCTGGCACGCTGCTTATATGGTGCCATCCATAAGCTGTCCATGAGCTCCATGTTTTGGTTTCTTTGGAATATCCCTGGTAGGCACTCATTCAGCCTCTGCTCGATTAACCCCCCATGGTAGGAAGCTTCCTGTCTTAGGTGCCACCCATGGTGGCCTCTCCTATTGTCAGTCATTTCTGACTGTAGGAAGAGCATCCCTATAAGTGCTAGAGCCTGCCTTCTCCACTCTCAACTCCTCATCTTCATTTGGGGCCCTGGAGTGACAGAGAACGGAGCTAAGGTCCCTCTGTACAGCAGCCCTGGTTGCCCTGAGCATTCCTTCCCACTCATGCCATAAACCACAGGGTGTTATTTTGTGCCGAACTGGGCACAGTTGCATGGACCCTCACTGACTTGCTCTGGTCACTACCTCTGGGGACAGGGAGGGGATGAGCAGCCATCTGCAGGTGGCTGAGCAGTGGGTCAGGTCCAGCTTTTATGTGCTATAATTTGAGGGTGCCTCAGAGATCTTTACTGAAATCCCTTTTGCCCTTACCTGTTATCTGAAATTCTCTTAGAGAATTCTAGGTCTTCTAGAGTTCTCTGAACAAAATCACCTTGAAGTTGAGCCTTTAGCAGCAGATGCCTTTCCTGAGATTAGTTTGTGACCTTTGATGCTTCCCAGTTGCCCTTAAAATGCTTAGCAGGGCTCTCAAGGTGCAGCCTATCCAGTCTCTGCCTCCTCCCTGTTCCATGACTGTAACTCGGTGGGGCAGAGGGCAGTGGAGCATGGCGTTTGTGCTCTGGAGCCAGGGCTGTGGACCTCGCCCAAATTATACCCTGTTGGCACCTCACTCTCCTTATCCGTAAAAATGGGGATCACTGTAGCACACACCCTTTCGGATAGCAGTAAGGACTAGAGCGACAGGAATGGGGGGGGTGGGCTCTGTAGAGCACCCAGCATGCCGCAGTGCTCAGTTAGTGTCAGGTCCTGCTGGTCACTGTGCTGCTTGTCACACTCTGTGCACCCTGAGCCTGTGGTGCCTGTGTTTTGGTCTGTCCTCTGCTTGGAACGTCTCTTTACTCCGTTCTCTGTATCTGTTGAGTGATTCCACGACATTAGCACTCTGTCTGTCCATCTAGCACCATGCCAGGTGCTAGGAGCTGGTTTCCTGGCCAAACTGCAGCTCTTCTGTGAAGTCTTCTTACGCGAGTCACATTAGGCTCTGCAGAACTTCGCCTCCCCCCAACTAACTCATGCCAGCTGAGGCTTGGGTACTTGAACCTAGGTGTTTCCATCAGATGTCAGAAAATCTTTGGGGATGAAGACCTTAATGGTTCTTTTATCCTGAATCTGTAGCACCAGAGCTATGCAGTCTAAGGCAGGTACCAGTGTTTGTTTAATGAGTCAATGGATGAATGACAGCTTCCTCAGGCTACTCAAGGCAGAGGGGAGAATAGGGGCAGAGGATGGATGAAGACCAGTTGTTCCATTTTTACTGATCTGCAGGGAACTGGCCCTGACTATCAGGGGCTGGCACCTATTATTGTGGAGCAGGCACCAGCTGCTCAGTGTCAGTCCAAGATGCTGCACTCCTCAATGGTGACCTGGAGGGAGGCCTCATTAGCTGACTCTGTAGAAGCTCGAACCATGCCTAGGATGAGCTTGGAATCCTCCTCCGCACTGAGGAACATTTCCTCTGAAGAGAGAGAGATCGAATGAAAGGCAAATAGAATTAGAACTGGGGGTCAGGGGGCTCAGACTGCAAGCTAGGAGGAGCAGGGTTAGGCTGCAGAGGTCCCCAGTCAGAGTCTGGTGCCAGTCGGAGAGCACCTTTGCTTCTCACGAAGACTGTTGGCCTCCAGCTTCCAACAGCATGAGATCCACCCCCAAATTAAAACTAAACAAGTCACTGTAATAACAGTGTGAAGTGGATTATCACTGGCATGTGGCATGGTGGGGGTGGACATGAAAGAGGGGAAGGCAGCAGAAAATTAACCCCTGGAAGCCTCTGGGGAGGGGGTGGGGCCACAGCCGGGGCAGAGTGAGATGAGAAATTCCGGGTGCCAGGGTTACGGTGGGCCTACCCTGCTGGCTGGAGGATGTTTGGGGTTGGAAATCATCTCCTGCATCTGGAGGACCTCTTTTCCAGCCTTCCCTAGCCAAGTAGTCCTGAGCCAGGTGGCCATGTGGCTCTTGCCCCCGTTTATCTGGAACCTTCGGAGAAAGGGAGGCTGTCGAGGTCACAGTTCTGAGGGGGCGTCCCTTGCTTTTGGGAAGCTCAGAAAACTCTGGTGTCTTACCACAGCCCCCACAGGCGCACGATCACCGTCTCCCCCACTCCCTCCTGGGAAGATGGCATTTGTTCCCTGGTGACACACTTTCTAGTCTGTGGGTGGAGGGAGGGGCAAAGGGCTGTGTGGGAAGCAGGGTAGGTGAGTGCGGGGGTGTAAGGGCGGGGGCAAGTCACTCACTTCGCACTTCCCCCCTCCTCCAGCCCCTCCCATGACACTTCTCAAGAGCAGCTCTCACCCCCAGGTGCCATGCTGGCCACGGGCCCTTCCGTGGAAACTGGGCTCCAGCGCTGGTTTCCGGTTGTCTCTCATACATTGCTGTCCCTCTGGGTCCCGTCCTTGGTTAGGTCCTAAGGTTCCCAAGTTACAATGCTGCTCAAGTGCTCCTGAATCTCGGACTGCAGGCAGGGGTGGGTGGCTAGATAGAAGCTCAAGGATGGTGCCCTCTGACCTGACTGTCTGGGGACTCTTCTCATTCACAGAGGGTCATTTGTGTCCTCAGACCAGTTCCTGTTCCAGTTAGATGGAGCTGACCCTGAGGTGTGCCCCCTCTCCCCCCATGAGGGAGAGGGATGAAATGGAGGTTCCAGCACTTCTGGACCTCGGACTCCACAATTATACTTGGTTCCAGATCAGTCCACGCCTCTGGACATCAGCTGGCACCAGTAGTGGAGAGCAGAGGACAAGCAAAGGGCACTATCCTTACACAGGGATTGGCTCAGCAGAGAGTATGCTGGGACCACTTGGCTAAGTGAGGGGCAGGAACAAGCAACAGGATGAGCCCCAACACTTCCGTTTCCCTAGGAGATTGGCTCATTTCTGCTGCCTCAGAAGTGACCTGGCTTCGGGACTGGGTTGGGGATAGCCTCTGGTGCTGAGTGCCCTTGAGGTTGTGGAGTGCAGTGCTTGCCTTGGCCAGAAGATGGCGCCTGAGCTTGCGAGTCACCCAGGGGTGTCAGAGACCAGGCCCTTTCCTGCAGAGGGGAGTCCTTGCCGGGTGGGTAAGACTCTAGTTCTTTTTACTCTTGGGCATGGTCCAAAGAGCCCAGGCTGACATCTGTCCACTCTGAATGGCACAGGCACAGGTCTAAGCCATGAGGCTGTTGACTTGTGCTATGATTTGGGTAGTGTCCCTTGAAGACCCCTGTGTTAAGGGCTTGGTCTCAAGGGTGGCACTGTTGGGAGGTGATGACCTTTAGAAAGAGGAGCCTAGTTGGGGGTCCTTAAGTCACTGGGTGCATGCCCCTGAGGGGCCTGTAGGACCTTGGCCCCTTCATGACCTTGAGGAGAGCCATTTTCTCCCTACCATTGACGTCTGGCACCCCCACCAGAGGGGCTGGAGCCAAACTGCCTTTTGGTTTATTAGCTTTGTGACCGTGGGCATGTCAGTTAATCTCTCTGCCCCTCAGTTTCCTCATGTGTAAAATGGGGTAATGATAGGACCTGCCTGTGGGCTTGCTGTGGGGAAGAAAAGAATGAATGCAGGTGGAGCCCTGAGAACAGACCTGGCTGTATTAGTCAGCCTTTCATCACTGTGACCAAAAAACCCAACAAGAACAAATTAGAGGAGGAAAAGTTTATTTTGGGCTCAAGGTTTCCGAGATTCAGTCCACGGTCGGTCAGCTCCATTGCTCTGGGTATAAGGTGAGGCAGAACATCATGGTGAAGGCTGTGGCCAAGGAGTGCTTTTCAGTTTATGGCAGCCTAGGAGCAGAGAGAATAAGCCACCAGGCACAAGATGTAACCCCCAAAGATATGCTCCAGTGACCTGTTTCTTCCAGCCACACCCTACCTGCCCATTGTTACCACCCAGCACCATAACCCTTTCAAACTATTGATCCCCCAGATGGATTAATCCACTGATGAGGTTCCAGTTATTGCAGTGGGGTAATGATAGTTCCTGCCTGTGGGCTTGCTGTGGGGAAGAAAAGAATTAATGCAGGTGGAGCACTTAGAACAGACCTGTTGGTATTAGTCTCTGGTTCTGAGTGCCTTCTGACCATTTCACCTCTGAACATTCCCATATTGTCTCATACGTGAGCTCTGGGGGACACCTCGTATCCAAACCATAATAGTGGCGCAGGTAAGTGGTCAGCAAATGTTAGCATTTCTGTATGACGCTGGGTGCTTTCTGTGAGCAAGCAGCTTCGGTCCTGGGGGGCTTGTAAATGTAGAATCGGGTCTCGAACTGGGTTTTCTGATACTTGGAATGCTTCTCTGCCCCATACCGTATTTTGCTAGAACTCTCCTGTCTCATACTTTTCCTAACCAGTTCCCCGTGTTCCACCCCCAGCCCAGCCCTTCCTCAGTGTTGGAAACGCCCCAGGGGCTGCCTAGGGAGCCTCCTGGGCTTCTGTGTACTTGCACCACCTTGGGGGGTTGCAGTCTCCCAGGGTCCTGCGTGGCATCTCCCCTGGGTTAGGGACTGTGACATTTGTGCTGGGCTGATGTGAGGGACGAGGTGTTGGAGGCAGAGGTCTGGCTGCTACCAGGGAGGAGTCACAGGAGCCACGGTCCCCAGGGCCTTGGCGTTGGTGGCTGTGCTGTATTCAGGATCCTTCCCCAGCCCTTCTTGCCTGCCAGGTGGCAGCCAGACTGCTTCCCCTGCAGTGTCCTGGGAGGGCCAGGTGTGTGTGTGTGTGTGTGTGTGTGTGTGTGTGTGTGTGTGTGTGTGTGTTGCAGGGGACGGGGATGAACATGTCCTGGGGTGGGCGAAGGCTGGACAGGTGGTCAGGCTCTGGGGATCCACTCCACCTGTGGGCCCCAGGTTGGCGGAGTACCTGCCCCGCCCTGGGCTGCGGCCATCCATTCCTTCCTGTTCCCGTTTTCTTGGCCATCTTCTTCCCAGTGCTGTCCCCACTTCTCCCTGTCCTTTTACTTCCTTACAAGTCTGTTTATCGAGTGGGAGATGGATGGATGTGCAGGTCCTGCGCTAGCCCTGGAGGTCCCTGCCCCCTGGTGCTCTGGGTCTGCCGGCCCTGCACCTCACCCCAGGCTGCTTCGCTGGCCTGAGCCACTGTGAGGCTCACCTCGAGGGTGTCACTGTCCTTAGATTGGCTTCTCCTGGCCCTGAGCACGGCCCTTTGGTCCGATGTCTAGCTTCTTTGTCTCCCCGGACTGTGCCCCAAAAGGCCACCGAGTGGGTGTTCTGGGAATGGAACATAAGGATCTGGTGGCCTCGGAGCTGAGTACGGGGAGGGCGGTGGGGGCAGGGAGAGCTCCCCCCTCCTGCTTGTCCTCAGCCTGCCTTCCCAGCAGATCTCAATAAAAAATGCATTTATATTAAAAACATAATGAAGAATAAAAAACATTCCCCCCAATAATGCGGAACATCAAAAGGAGATTTTTATCAATTATATGGAGAGATTTTGGCCATAAAATGGTAATTTAAGAGAGGGAGATGGATGGCAGGGAAGCATTGATGTCATCCAGGACGGATGGCCTGCCATTAGTCACCGGGGACAGGCAAGGGGGTGGCTGCAGTGGCCTGGCTGACCTTCCTCCCAACGCCTGGCCCAGGCCCCATCCTGTGGCCATTGCCCGGCCCCAGGCTGCACCCCTGTGCCGCCCGTGAGGTCCCCTCTGGGGACTCCTACTCCTGTCTCTGGGCCACCTTCAGCCCACTGTCCTGTGGTTTCCAGAGGAGTCTTCCTCAGTCGGCCCCGTGGCTCCTGGCTGTGGAATAAATCTCCACCTCGAGCTAAGCAGGGCTGCCAGCTCCCCCGGCCTCTTGGCCTTTCCTGCCCTTCAGCCAGCTGCGGCCCAGCTGCCCACGGGTCCCTCTCTCAATCCATGTACTCCGGGGTCTGTCCTTGCTTCTCACTGCCCTCGTTTCCCCCTTTTTACTCGTTGGGACTCTTCCTTTAGCCTCGGGGTCTAATCATGCACACGCACACACAGACACGCACACACGTGCGAGTGCACACACATACACACTCCCTCATTCTGAATGCCAGCCAGGAGTCAGCCACGGTTTCCAAGATTGCATATGATTATGAGCTCATTTTCATAAGCACTTATTATGAGCCTTATTTTATAGACGGGAAACTGAGGTAGAGTTTCTGGTGATGTTTTCCTGCGGGACCTTCTCATGCATCACGGGTCAGGATGAATGGCTCTTTTGTGTTGCCGGGACACATCCCTCTCCTGCCGTAGCTCTTAAGCAGTTATTTAATGCTCATGGTTCATCACCTCCTGATCCTGAATCCCCGTGGGGCCTGGCTTGGGCTTGGTATGGAACAGGTGTTAGAAAGTGTTGTTGAATTGAGTTCTAGAAGTACCTTGAATGCCTCAGTCCTCTGGAAACCTTTGCTGACCGCTCATGAATCTCTTGGGATCTAGAAGGTGGTCATCTAGCTCAGCTTGGCCATCTGGTCACCTCAGTGATGACAGGTCTCCTCCCACTTATCTTGGGTTCCCTCAGGGCACTGCCCAGGGCCTGCATACAAGAGGAGCTTAACAATGGATTGCTAGGTGAACCAAGACACTCCCTCTGACGCAGGACTTCCTGGCTGAGGCCCAGGGGCATTCAAGGGCCTGCAGTCCGCAGGGTGGTCTCCTGTTGTTCCGTATAGTGCTGTGTGAGGGTCTGCCTGGAGTTCTCTAAGCCACCGGCTAAGAGCAAGGCCAGCGTGTGGCTCTAGAAGGAGCAAAGTGACTATTTCTCAGGCAGAATAGCAAACAGATTAAATAAACAGGCTTTGGAGTCAATGTCTTGCTTAAATTCCAAATGCAAACCATGGCTGTTGTCACCCTGGGTGAATTAGGTGCTCCTTCTGAGCCTTGGTTTCCTCACCGTAGACAGGGATGGTCACAGAACCTTCACTTTAGTAGGGTTGTGCTGAGGACGGAAAGATATAAGCCATCAAATGGATCAGGACCTTAGTCTGCACAAAGATTTTCTTTTTGGATAAGAACTCAAAGGCAAGGCAACAGATAAAAAATAGACAAATCATATCAAACCAAAAAGCTTCTATACAGCAAAGAAAATGATCAGATTGAAGAGACAACCTGCAGATTGGGAGAAAATATTTGCAGACCTATTCATCCAACGAGGGATCGATATCCCGCATCTCTAAGGAACTCAGCAGCAAAACAAAAACAACAAACAACAAAAACCCAAATAATTTGATTAAGAAAATAGGCAAATTATCTGAATAGACGTTTCTCAAAAGAATACATACAAATGGCCAGTAGGTGTATGAAAAAATTCACCATCACTGATCATCAGGAAAATGCAACTCAAAACCACAGTGAGCTGTCAACTGACCCCAGTTAGAATGGCTGTCATCGAAAGGACAAAAAAAAACAAAAAACAAAAAACAAATATGGACAAGGCTTTGGAGAGCAGGGAACAAGTACTGACAAACACTGTTTTCCATGCTAATATAGGGATGGTCCTCAAAAAACTGGAATTAGGACCACCATATGATTCAACAACCCCTACTACTACTGGGTATTTATCCCCAGGAAGGGAAATCTGCACACTCACCGTTTATGTAGCACCATTCATAGTAGCTAAGATATGGAGGCCATCTCAGTGCCTGGCACTGGATGAATGAATGGATCAAGAAACTGTGGTACGTATACAAAAAGGAATATTATCTGGCAATAAAAAAGAATAAAATTCTGTCATTTGCAGCAACATGGGTGGAAATGGAGATCATTGTATTAAGTGAAATAAGCCAAGCACAAAAAGACAAGTGCCGTGTGTTCTCACTCAAGTGGAAGCTAAAAAAACTGATCTCATAGAAGCTGGGAGTAGAAGAGTAGGGGCGGGAAAAGTATGGGGAGGATGTGAGAGGCAGAGATTGGTGGGAGGGTTAATGGGTACAAAATTACCGTCAGAAGGAGTAAGTCCTAGTGGTGTTTAGCATGTCGGGTGCCTATAGTTAACAGTAACTTATTATATATTTCAAAAGAGCTGGGACAGGATTTTGAATGATCTCATGCCTAGAGGAGCGATAGATGTTCCAGGTGGGGGATAGACTCGTGGCTCTGATGTGAGTAATGGTATTAGCAGTGCTTGGACCCTGAGGGCAGCATTCGGAAGTCAGGCTGGCCTTGCCAGGGCCTCAGGAAGTTAGCCCTGTCCCCTGGGAACTTGTGGTTTCCCACGGACTTGGAGGAAGCCACGTTTCCTCATGCCTCCCTCAAGGCAGTAGGATTCTGGGGTGTTCTCTGGGGGCAGGAACCTGCTCCAAGTTGGGTGAATCCCAGCTCCCCCTTTCAGACCCCCTCAGGCCATAGTGGCTGCTCTGAGAGTGACATCTGTTTCTTGGGGGGGGGTGGGGGTGGGGGGGGTGGGGGGGTGGGGGGGGTGGGGGGGTGGGGGGGGTGGGGGGGTGGGGGGGTGGGGGGGTGGCGGGGGCTGCTTGAAACAACAGGCACTTATCCTCTCACGGTTCTGGAGGCTGGAAGCCTGAGGTGCGGCTGCCGACAGGGCCATGCTCCCTCGCAAGGCTCCAGGGGAGGGACTGTCCTGGCCTTTTCCTCACTTCTGGTGACCGCTGGCACTCTTTGGAGCGCCTTGGCTTGTAGCCGCATCGTTTGAATCTCAGCCTCTTTGGCCACATGATCTTCTTGATAAGGACACTTGTCCTCGGGGTGAGGGCTCACTGACTCCGCTGTGACCACATCTTGACTTGGTGATCACATCTAACGCGCAGGCCTTACTTTACATGCTGAGGTTCAGGGCCGACGGGAATTTGAGCTGGGGGTAGAGCTGGGCTTTGGGGCGTTCTTCCTGGACTCTTCCTCTCTCCTCTCCACCTGTCTCTGCAGGCCATCTTCACACAGTGGGATCCCTCCAGATCTGGCCACTGCGGACTGGCCCTGTCCCCCAGCTTCATTTGGTAGCGTGACAGAGGGGGACTGTGATGGACAGCTGAAGTCAGATGTTGTACTGGGTGACATGGTTCCCCCCACCCCCCATTCATGTTTTCCATATGAGGCAGCAGGGACCTGAGAGGTTGAGTTATGTCCACAGTCCTGGCTAAGAAGAAGCAGAACCAGGACTTGAACTCTCATCTCTACCTTCAGCGCTGCTGCACAGCTGCTGGCTCTGGTCCTGGAGAGGGCTGGTTTTGGGGGGCATTAAAGTGGGCCATAGGGTTTGGGCCTTGTTGTGGTGAGTTTTAGGAAGTCACCACAGGCCCAGGTCTTCTGAGTACAGTCAGGTCAGTGTGTGTGTGTGTGTGTGTGTGTGTGTGTGTGTGTGTGTGTGTGTGTGTGTGTGTGTGTATTCACACAGGCTGATACTGGATGGAGGGAGGGGCCTGTATTGCTCAGCTCTCTATCACTGTCATAAAACACCTGAAGAAAACAACTTAAAGGAGTGATATTCTTCCTTCAACGAGGCCCTGGCTCTGTAAGTTCCCACCACCTCCCAATAAAGCCATCAACTACGAGTCCATCATGGACTAATCCACTGATGAGGTCCCACCCTGAAGATCTGGTCCCTTCCCAAAGCCCACCTCTGATGATGGATGCAATGGCCACCAAGCCCTCAACACATGAGCCTTTGGGGGAATGTTCCAGATGCAAACCACCCAAGGGCCTGATGCAGTTGTGCTAGGTGCAGGCCGATGAGCCTTGGTGCTGTCTCCCGGAGCTGGGCAGGGCTGGTTGTCTCCTCTCACTGTCTGCCTGCAGCTCAGAGCCTGGGTGTCCCAGGCTGGGCAGTGGGTCAGGAGGCCACAAGCTTGAAGACAGATGTCTTGGCTGCTGCCCCTGTGCCCCTGGGCCTGCCAGAGGACTGCAGGTTCCTTGTCTCTTCCTTGGATGGTGCCCATAGCCTCTGGTCCCTCCCCAGGGGAAGGGGCTGGGTTGTTGGAGTGGTTTCCGAGGGCCTCTCCCTGTGCCCCTGAGCCAGGTGGTCTGTGTTGGCGAAGTCCCGCGGAGAGGGGATGGTGTGGAGGAGCCTTGGGCCTGGCCTGTCTGAAGGTGGACGTAATTGCCAGGAGTGACCGAGCACTCACCACCTGGCAGGGGCTTGTCTGAGCCTGGGTTGTCCTGGAAGCAGACTCCCAGACGGATCAAGTGAATTTAGTGGGACTCTCGGGGGCTGCTGACAGGGAAGTGGGGAGGTGGCTCAGGGAGGAGGAGGCAGCTGGTGACCCTGTGTCTCGGACCAGCCGTCACTGTGGGCCAAGGAAGGGTGATCCTGCTGGGTAGCTGGGAAATGGTGCCACTCAGCATCTCTCCCCCATGGGCCAAGAGGAAGCAGGGTGTCCATCCACCAGCTTCTAACTGGATCACTGATGGCTGCTCCCGGGGACGGCTGACTTCTGAGATGACATGAAGATACAATACTGGGTGGTGCAGGATGGAAGAAGGGGCCGTGGGGTGCAGGCCGTGTTGTGCAGGCAGACATCTTCTACGTCATCTTCATGGTGGCCTCACGAGGGGGAAGTACTGTCACTCTATTCCCATTTCACAGAGAGGCAGACAGAGGCCATAGGGGTCAAGTCACATGCCTAGTGTCATTTGGAGAGTCTGAGGCAGAGCCAGGAACACAAGCAGAACTGATTTCAGAAGCCAAGCTCCTAACCCCTGCATTCGGTGGCTCTCCCCACACTTGTCATTAAGATTTCATGTTCTGGCAGCTTATGGCTTCTCACTCATTCCCAACAGGGGGCTGGGCAGGCAGGTGAAGAACTTATCAGGTTAAAAAACCTGAATTTTTATTGTTCTTCTGTCTCAAACATGCCTTAGGTCAAATGCAAGCTCTCATTTAGTTCTGCAACAGCTCAGTGTTTTTTTTCCCCAGTATTTCCAGATGTAGAAACTCAGAGACATTGAGTAACTTTTTGAGGATGACACAGCAGGGCGATGAAGGGACCAGGAACTAAGCTGGAATGTTGTGCAGTTCCAGAGACAAACATGCTATCATTACACCAGCTGCCTTAGGAGGTGACTAACGAGGAGAAGCGGGGCCAGGTTCAAGGCCACACTGATGGCCTGTGAGACCCGGTCCACCTTTCAGGGCCACACTTCCTCCTCTGATCTCACACTGGACTGCCATCTTGCCTCCAGTGCCCCGTTGGTCCTGACCAATGTTGCCTCCAGAACTAGTCAGGGGCTGGCTGAGAGGGCGTCAGGAACGGGGGGTGCAGTGGTTAGGCTCACAGCTGTGGGTGAGAGGGGAGCAGCAGGGGGAGGGGGACTGCACTCCTGCTCCTTCTCCTGGAAGCACTGTCCTCTCCTCCTGCTGCCCGGTCACCTCGGCCCACTGGCTCTTACCTGGGACAGCAGCGGAGGAAGGTGCGGCCTCCGCATCTCGCTGATTTATGTTCGCTGTTGAAACAATAATGTTTAATCTGTACAGGGCTAATCAATTTTTCATGCTGCTTATGAATAGGCCAGCTGGGCCTGCTTCTTTATTCATGGCGCTTCAGGACAAGCCCAGTTCCCAGGCTACTTCCTGTGGCAATTTACACCGTGGGGGCCCTGCTTCCAGAAGAGCCCCTCAGTGGCCTTGCCTGTGTGTCCTGGAAGAGTGTGTGTGTCTGCGTGTGTGTGTGTGTGTGTGTGTGTGTGTGTGAGTGTGTGTGTGTGTGTGTGTGTGTGTGAGTGTGTGTCTGCATCCCTAATCAGGGCCGGTAGCCCAACCCCAGGTGGAGAACCTGTGTGTTTTTGCATGTGTGCGTGCATGCAGAGGTTGGCTGCTAAGGGCCTTGGGCACACTTGGGGGAGCACAGGGTGGAAGGTGAGAAGTTGAGTCCCAGAAGAGGGTAAGTGACTTCCTTAAGGTCACCCAGCTGCTTGGTGGGGAGTGGGGACCAGCCCTGCCCCCTGTACCATCCCCTGAGGCCTCAGCAATCTTCCCCCAGCAGGCAAAGGGCCAGAGAGTCGCCGGAGGGGACTGCGTGAGCTGCCCAGTTGGTGACCTTACCGCCTCGCTGCCACAGTCCTGCTGTCACCGAGAGCCAGGGTTTAGGCACGTAACATGCTGCTGGCGGCCCGATGAGAGGGCAGGACAGAGGGCAGCTCTCCCTGGGTTGGGCTGCAGCGTCCAGGTGATCCTGGTGCCCAGCAGGACTGTAGAGGGTGCGCCAGGGCCTTCTGGAGGAGGTGGACGTGAGCAGGACGTGAATGTGGTGAAGAGAGGAGCCGGGAGGCTTGGGAGGGCCTCCGAGGGGTGACCTAGGAGATCACCTCGGAGCATGTCCTCTCAGGAAGGTGTCTGAAGGGTGAGAAGAGGGAGGACTGTATCTCCCAGGCTTTGGGGGGGGGACAAGTGCTGGGCCTGTGTGGCTTGGGACCCCATGGGCAGGCCACAGGGTGTGGGACTCTCTGGCTGTTTTCCCTCACCTGTCCACCATGGGCTCTGCAGGTGCCTGTGGACGTTGTGTCGTGTGGCCTTGGGTTATGTGGGCAGCCAGGCAGCCAGGAGGGGACTCAGGATCTGCTTGTGGGGCATGAACAGCTGTTCCGTGAATATCCAGGAAAAATAAAAGCTTTAATAACTCTCGCATAAATGTCACAGGAGAAACACAGAATGCTGTGGGGGAGGGGGAGGGCAGCCTTTCTGAAGAAGCGGTGACTGAGTCTGGAGCCTGGTAGAGGGACGGGAGCGTGGGACAGAGAGAATGGAGAATGACCGGGTCTTGGGGTGGGAAAGGTCTGACCCCGGACAGGAAGGGGGTGCAGTGCAGGGCGGAGGCCGGGAGGGGAGCTGGACATGCTAAGGAGGTCCGAGGTTGGCAGCCATGGGCGGGCTCTGCAGAAGGGCGCAGTGCCATCTGCAGTGGCTGGCTGGGAAGGTGGCGGGACATGGGTAGAGCTCATGCAAGACCAGTGGAGTGGCTTCCATTGTCATTCAGGCAAGAGGTGATGGTGGTTGGCCTAGGGCTGGGCTGGGACAGGAGTGGGTGGGTGGATTTTGAATCAGCGGGACTCAAGGAGGCATTCAGTGGGGGTGCCGAGGGACAGGGAGGTGTCGTGATCGACACCCAGGGTTCTGGCATGCACAGCGGGTCCTCAGCACCAACCACTAACTGAAGGGGACGGTGGGGCTGTTGGCAGGTCATCCTGCTGGCAGTTGGGGAAGGGCTCTTCTGCAGTGCTGGGGCTTGCATAGTTGCCCCTGCCCAGAGTGGAAGGGGGAAGGGTGGTCAGAGAAGGCCAGCGGGTGTGTGCAGGACTGAGCACTGAGAGGCCAAGGGCCTAATGTCCCCAGATTCCAGATGTTAGATTTAAAGAGACAGCAGCGTGCTGGTGGAGTGAGGGCCTTGAGCTGTGTTTCTGGTAGCCAGGTGTGTGGAAGGCCAGGCGGTCACTGCGACAGCTGCAGCTCCTGCCAGCCGGCTCCAGAGTCATCGTGTAACAAGTCTCTTTGGGCCCCGCAGCCCTGTGAAGGAGGACTGGTGATTCCATGCGAAGCTGCAGAAGAAGTGGACTCCTTGGAAAGGGAGGCCGGGGACATTCAGCCAGGCAGGCTTCAGCCCTTGGCCTGGGACTGGGAAGGAACAGTATCCTCGCAGCAGCCCGGGAGCAGAGGGAGCAGAAGACCTCGCACCCTGAGGGGGAAATGGACTGGTCCTTGGTATTGTCACCTGCTGTGATAGACAAGGACCCTGTGAAGTACCGGCTCCTGGTCCCACATTTAGGGGTTCCTGTATGGTCTGTGTTCCCCTCACCCTGTGCCCAGATTATTCTACCCTTGTGCTGGGAAATATGGCCAGACGCTAAAACTGGACTTCTCCTTAGGGTACGGGCTCAGGGTCAGGGATCAGCAGACTGCCTGTAAAGGGCCTGTCTAAGATCCTTATTGCTGCTGTGACAAATGGCTACCGATTTAGTGGCTTCAATCAACACATATTTATTATGTTACCGTTCTGCAGGTCGGAAGTCTTCAAGATAAGGTGTTGGCCGGACAGCATCCCTCTGGGGTCCCCAGGGTAGAACCTTCCTGCCGTTTCCAACTTCTAGAGGCCACCTGTTCCTTGGCTCCTGGCCCTTTCCTCCAATCCCCTCCCGCAGTGTAGCACCTTCAAATCTCCACCCCAGCCTCTCGCCTCTGCTAAGATCTCTGATTCTAGCCCCTGCCTCCCTCTTAGAAGGACCTGTGATTACATTGGCCCAGCTAGGGTGATCCAGGCTGCTTCCCTGTCTCAGCGTCCTTAACTTTATCACACCTGCAAGGTCTCTTTTGCCATGTAAGGGAACGTTCAGAGGAATTGGGGATCCAGACACAGAGTTCTTTGGGCCATTTTCTTTTTCTTTTTTTTTTTAATATTTATTTTTTAGTTTTCAGCGGACACAACATCTTTGTTTGTTTGGGCCGCACGCATACCAGGCGAGTGCGCTACCGCTTGAGCCACATCCCCAGCCCCACTTTGGGCCATTTTCTAACAGGGCCAGTTAGTAGATATTTCAGGTTTTGCAGGTCATATAACGGCCTATCGCAACTGCTCCATTCCACCTTGGTGTAAGACCAGCGTGGACCGTGCCTCAGGGGGTGGGAATGCTGTGTCCCAGGGAACCACTTGATCTGGGTCAGACAGGGTAGCTCATCTGAGCTGGTGTTCTTAACCACCGCTCTGCTTTGCAGGGGTTACCAGTAGTGTGCGTTCTTGTCTTCCCAGTAGGTCTGTGGCATCTGGGTTTACCTTCCTTTAAAATCCCTGGGCACCGGTGTCATTTGCAAAGTGAATCCAGGAGACTTCTTCGTGGGTGAACCGTGCCCAGGGCTTTGGTTCTGCGACTCTCTTACTTTGGCTCTGGGGCATGGAGCATATCTTAGGCTCGTTTGCCTGGTGGCATTGGCCACTTCTGAAAGCCACAGAAGCCTGTTCTGACAGCAGAAAGAGCTGCCACTGGCAAAGGATGCTGTGCTTCATTTCCTCTGGGTTTGGGTGGAGGGACATCTGAAGGTAGCTGGAAGGCCTCTGGGGTTTTGTGGAGAGTGAACCTGCTGGGTTTTGGAATTCACAGCCCCCACAGAAATGAGCAGGAGCCTTGGTGGCCACATGGTCCCCAGGGGGCAGGGCTGTAGAGGAGGACCCTTCCCAGGGAAGGCGGGGAGCCAGGTCTGGCTGCATCTGGATTGGAGCTGCTGGTCGTTGGGTTCCTGGCTCCCGCCTTCACTGTTCCTCGCCCCCCTGATTCGTGGCTCCCTCATTCTGTCCCCCTGCCTGGAAGGCTCCCTTCTTCAGCTGGCTCCGACTCCTCAGCTCTCGCCAGCTTCTCAGAGGAGCCTCCCCGCCTGGGTTCAGTCCCTGAACGCGGGTTCCATGGCGCTGGCTCCTCTGCAGCACTTGGAGGGACAGCTGTTGGGCTCTTCACCTGTGATTGCTTGATGAATTCCTGTCTGTCCCCCTTCACTTCAAGTCCCAGGAGTGGGTGGCTCCAGAGGGTGGTGGCTGCGCCCAGTTTGGACTCACTGTGGAGTCACTGTGGAGTCCCCGGTGCCGAGCCCAGGGCCCTGCACGTGTGTCACTCAGCAAATGCTTGTTGGGCGAGTCAATGGATATGGCTTAGCCCGTGTGTTCTCTAGGAAAGGGATGCAGTGACATCTCCTCCAGCCAACCTCAGGAGACGGGTGAGAGTCCCCCAGAGTGCTGTGAGGAGATGTGAGGCACGGCCTGGGGCTGGACATCGTCCCTGAGGAGCAGAGGTGTCCAGACGTTCCCAGTACTGCCCGTCTCTGATTCAGGGAGCGGAGGGGAGTCCGTATGAGGGTGGGCTTGTGCTGGAGGGTGGGGAGCTCAGCTTCCTGCTCCTGGTCTGGGTCCTGGGATGGGGTGAGAGCCATCAGCCTTCCTGAGCACTCTGAGCCCCAAGGAGGACTCGTGGCCTTGTACTCTGATCATCAGGGGACACCTGCCCAGCCTCGGCCCTGACCGAGGGGTCCCTGGCTTCGTGCTCCTCTCTCCAGGATCTCTGGTCTCTTTTCCCCCAGAGATCTCTGTCACAGGCAGGGACATAAACACGTCACCCTGTGAGGCTGTAGGAGTTATTAAGATAGGGAACGTCGAGAGATGAGATTTATGACAGGCAACGGTGGATTATGAAGGATAATTTATCAAATGTCAGTGCCTGCAGCCTACAATTTACAGAAGGTTTGCTTAAGCTGAGATCGGCGTGGACTGCCCCCTCCCCCACCACTAATGAATGACAGTTCTAATGGATGGCTTCCCGTGCTGGCCAGCCACACTGGGTGTTTATCTGCTTTTTATTAATCATTATTATCATAACGTTTCCCTAGAATCCCTCCACCCACAGCTGTCGTGGAGCCCCGTGCCAAGCAGGCCCCTTTGGTGGCCTTGAAGGAATCGTAGCTGCTTCTGGGAGGGGTTTCAGCTACCCTGGGTCAGCGGGAAGGCCCGAGGTCCTCTCTCCATGTGGAGGACAGGGAGAATCTAACCTTAGCTCCATTCCCCTGTTAGAAATGCCGAGCACCAAGTATCTGTTCGGTGTGCCGAATGCCATGCTGAGCACACCCAGAAGTCTCTAGCCAGGGTGGGGGGGGATGGAGCCGATGCGAATGGAGTTGAGGGGGCAGCTGTGGTCACTGTTCATAAGAAGGAGCCATGAGCCTCCAGCAGGTATCCCGCAGGCTCCTCTGAGGAGGCAGCAGTAGAGCTGGGGTTTAAAGGACGGGTGGGGGGAGGGGAGCCTTCCAGGCAGAGGGGACAGAACCTGCAAAGGCCCTGCCGTGGGTGGGTTGGGAGAGAGTGCCCTGGTGGCTGAAAGGGGCCCTGTGGGTGGGACAGAGGAAGGACATGGGCAGGAGAGGTAGGCAGGGCTAGACCCCATGGGTTGGCGCTGGTGAAGTAGTTTAGGCAGACAGAAGTGACACCATCCGCTTATGTTTGGAAGGTTCCTGAAGCTGCCTGGGGACATGGCTGGGGGGACAGGAGTGCAGGTGGTGGGCCGGCTAGGAGGCCACTGTCGTCTCATGGCAGATGGGATGGTGTTTGCTCTCACTGACGGAGCAGGACTGAGGCTGGCATCGCCTGCTCTGCCCAGCACCCGTTTATCACACCCCTCTGTCCTCTTTGCTGGTGGCATCGAATGAGGCACCCACGGCTCTTGCTGTGGTTATTGGGGGTCTGGAATGAGTGCTCTTCTAGACCCCCTGTATGTGTGGTTTATGAAGCAACCCTTGGAGGTTAATATTAAAATGACCATTTTATAGATGAGGAAACTGAGGTACCAAGGGCTTAGGTGACTTGCCTAAGCGGGTGCCCCTCGGAGCCAGGCCTGACTGGAGCTTGCCTCGGGACTGCAGGCCTGGCAGCTGAGTGGCTGCTGTGCACATCCAGGGAGCAGCTC
Organism: Ictidomys tridecemlineatus; assembly: GCF_052094955.1. Taxonomy (NCBI): domain Eukaryota; kingdom Metazoa; phylum Chordata; class Mammalia; order Rodentia; family Sciuridae; genus Ictidomys; species Ictidomys tridecemlineatus. The sequence goes on from NC_135481.1 coordinate 100,080,248, forward strand.
ACAGGCCTCCTGGGGTGTGCTTGCTCCTGGCTTCTCTTCCAGTCAGCTGCTGGTCACCGTCTCGTGGGTGGACAGAAGCTCGGTCTGACCTGTGATGCCCTTGGCAGAGCGCTGTGCCGGCCTCTTTCCAGGAACTGGGGAACATTCTCATAATTTCCGGGGTGGGCTCAGGTTCTGCCACTGGCCTTTCGCTTCTTCCCAGCTCAGCCGTTGCCATGGCTGATGGTTCTGCAGAACTGACTGTGTGATCCCCAGCACCCCAGAAAGAACACACGCTCCGTGGAAGCCAGGGTCTCCGTGTCCTCAAGCTGTTGTTATTTTTATTATAATAAATTGCTCTGAGTGGGAAGCCGAGGCGGGAGCATTCCCACCTTGAGGCAGGGCAGCTGTGAAGCGGAGGGGAAGAGTGGGGCCTCCTGCTTCGTTCTCTGATGGCCAGTGTCTGTGAGGTCCCCTCTTCGGACCTAGTGCATGTTATTTTTAGGGTTGGGTGAAGCAGCAGTGGGCAGGGGACCCTCTGCCCAGCAGGCCCTGCTAAAGTGCCAGAGTGTTCTTCTGCAAGGCTGAGGTGTGTGCCCTGGTGAGGTCTCATGGCCAGAGGCTCAGTGTTGTTGGCTGGCATACCAAACATGGTTTCTGCTGCACAGCAGGCCTGTGGCAGGTAGGTATTTGTTGACTGATTGGCTTAGGCTAAGGAATGGCAGATGGGTTTCATTTCATGAATTAACTCTGGTCCACTGGCAGTGGCTGCCTGGGGCACTTTGAGAGGACTGTGAGGCATCACCTGTGTTCAGCAGGAGTGGATGCGGTGATGGATCAGTGATGTCTGGCATGGGTGTGCCTGGGATGTGTGACTTTGCTATTGCTGTGTAACAAATCACCCTCATACTTAGTGGCTGGAGACAACAGACATTTGTTATCTTATAGTTTTGTGGGTCAGGAATTTGGGAGTGGTGCACTGATGGTTCTGGCTCAGTGTGTTAGGATTCTCCGGAGAGACAGAACCAATAGGATAGTTGCAGATACACAAGAGAGAGAAGTTTTTAGAGGAATTGGCTCCTGGGGTCACGGAGGATGAGAGCTCCCATGACGGGCATCTGCAGGCTGGTGACCCTGGGGTTTCCCGGAGCAGGTCTCAGTTCATGTCGAAGACCTCAGAGCCGGAGAAGCTGGCTATGACCGAAAATTCGAGAACCCTGGGGCCTGCTGGGGTTGTCCTGGAGTCTCAAGGCTAGAGAGCCTGGAGTTCTGACGTCCAGGGGACAGGAGGGGAGTGTCCTGATTCCAGGAGGGAGGGAGAGGGGAGGGGAGAATCGTTTTCTATATCTGGGCCCCCAGCCAAGTGGGTGGTGCCCTCCCCGCAGACCGGGCACAGCCCGCCACTGCAGGCCCAGCTCCTCTGGTCACACCCTCACAGGCCCACCCAGAGGGACACACCCTCATAGGTCCACCCAGAGGAGGGCTCTTCCCGTTCTCTAGTGTTCCTTAATCCAGTCAGGTTGACTCCTAACACTGACCACGGCACCCATGGTCCAGGAGGCTGAGTCAAGGTGCTGGCCAGGGCCAGTCGTACGGGGGCCTATCTGGGGATAGAGGGTTGGTGGCTCACCATAGGTGAAAAGCCTTGGTGTTTCACCAAATGGAGAGACCTCTCCGCAGGCCACTTGAGTGTCCCCATGACACAGCAACTTGTCTCTTCCAGAGTGGAAAACAGAGTGGGTGGGGAGGAGGACACGGCGGTGCCTTTTATAAACTGGTCTTGGAGGTCATACGCGGTTCCTTCCTCCATGTGCTGGTTGTTATGGGTGGGTCATTAACTCCAGTTCAATCCAGTTCTCAAAGGGAAGAGTATTTATAAACTTGCCATCCAATTATCAAGAACATAAGCAACAATAAATATTGGCGAGGCTGTGGGGGAAAATGTCCACTCATACATTGCTTGGTGGGACTGCAAATTGGTGCAGCCACTCTGGAAAGCAGTATGGAGATTTCTCAGAAAACTTGGAATGGAACCACCATTTGACCCAGTTACCCCACTGCCCAGTTTTTACCCAAAGGACTTAAAATCAGCATACTACGCTGATGCAGCCACATCAAAGTTTATAGTAGCTCAACTCACAATAGCTAAACTATGGAACCAACCTAGATGCCCTTCAAGAGATGAATGGATAGAGAAAATGTGGTATATATACACAATGGAATATTACTCAGCCCATAAAGAAGAATGAAATGATGTCACTTGCTGGCAAATGGATGGAACTGGAGAATATCATGCTAAACGAAATAAGCCAATCCCCCAATACCAAAGGCTGAATATAAGCAAAGGCTGAATCTGATATGCATATGCTAATTCACAAGAAGTGGGGGTGCTAGGGAAGAATAGAGGTACTTTGGATTAGACAGGGGAGTGAAGGGAGGGGAGACGGTATGGAGAGAGGAAGGGTGATAATAATGTCCAATTCATTCTACTATCCTATGTGCATATATGATTACACGACCTGTGTAACTCTGCATCCTGTACAACCAGAAGGATGAGAAATCATACCCCATTTATGTGTGATGTGTCAAAATGCATTCTACTGTCATGTATAATTATTTAGAACAAATTTTAAAACAGTAAAAACTTGCTATCATATATTACAACCACCAGGGGGAGTGGGAGTGCCTGTGCCCCTGTTCACCTTCACTGTCTGGTGTCATCTTAGGAATGACCCTGAAGGGGTGGGCTACAGACCAGCCCTGTTTAAGGGTGGGACCAGGGACAGCAATCACAGCAACGGGGCCATGAGCTGGGTGCGTGACTGTGGGATGGAGGGTTCCTGGGGTGGGTAATTGGTGCCCAGGGGAGGGGATGAGAGGTGGTGGTGGGTTTGCTGTCCAGGGCAGGCATGGGCATTTCGCAGGGTGCTCTCTGGCTGGAGCCATTTTGAGGGCCTCAGATTGGGGATGAGGATGTGGCCCGGGGAGAGCAGTGGGCGGGGCTTGCTGGGCCACTCCATTAGCACAGAAGGAGGCTTGTCTTTCCCCATTGTGCTCCCACGGAAGGGATGGCACCCAGCCAGACCTGGGGTGGGCCAGCTCCAGACTTTGAGAGCCAAGTGCTGTTTGCCGCTGATGCCATGGTAACCTGCCCCGAGCTGGTCTGCCTCAGGTGCCCTGGCGGTCTCCCCAGCTCTTAGGTGGGAACTGCCTGGCCTTGGAACCAGGCTGGCACCTGTCTGTCTTCTCTAGAACTGTGCAGTTCAGGGTTTGGGAGATGCATTATCAATAGGACGGTGACATTTCTGAAAGCCAAAATAGGTCTGATGTGATGAGAAGGGGGACAGCAAGATGGGATATTTGAAACTGGGCCTTCTTGGAAAGTGCAGGGGACCCTCCCTACGTGACTGATGAGCTGGTGGCCATGAGGGGGTCCAAGGCTGAGACACTGCAAGCATAAGTCCCCAAGCAGTCATAGTGTGACTTCAAGGAATCTCCTCTTCTTGCACCTTCTTTTGGGTCTCATAAGTACCCTGACCCGTGCTTAGCTGCTCAATAGTGTGGCAGTTTGGAAACATTGTCCAGTAACCTGGCTTTGTGGAAGCCATGGCTGATTTTGCAGAGAATCTCTCACTTGGCCCTATGACTTGGGAATAATGTCACTTGTTCTTTAGATTCAGAGACCCCAGCGAAAGGCAGAATACTGAAGAACTAAGGGACCATGGTCTGCCAAGATCCCAAGGGTGAACACATTTCGTCTTGCCCCCCTGATGTTTTTCTTCTCATAAACAGACTTTCCCCTTACACACACACACACACACACACACACACACACACACACACACCCCAAATCCTAAACCCCCCAACCCTACAAATCTAGAGAAACTTTTTTTTTTCCTGATAATTTTTTTCTTTTCCAGACAAGAGCATTGATATATTTGAATCCTGGGCCGACAGTAATTAAAAAGCACATAACTAGTCATTTTAAAACGCAGTTGTTTTCCTTAATTGATTTTTGCCTCCAGACCCAGAGAGAGCAAAAGGAACGGGGATTGGGGGGCCGGCAGAAAGCCTTAGGAAGGGAGTCAAGTTTCTGTGAGTGACTGGAGGCAGCCGAGGGCCCTGCTTGAATCTAATTGCTGCAAATGCCGCCGCCGTTCGTGCCTGCTAATGGTTTTCTGGTGAAAGGGCTGAGGACGAGGCAAATCCTGATTGGAGGGGGGTGGCATTTGTTTCAGCTGCAGGGTGGTGGAGGGGGGGTGTAATTCTGCTTTTGGGACAGGGTCTATTTTTCCTTACTCTCTATCAGCATAAAGTACTTCCACTGAACACTTGGAATCAAGGTTCCATTTAGAGATACTTTATTCATATTTAATTACAGGCTGCAGCACCGATCTTTAATTACCTTTTTTATAAGCCAGCTAAGAACATCCACTAGCAATCAATTATTGTGTGTGTGCTTGCGTGAGCACAGGGGGGTGTGGGCCTGGGACTTGTATCCAGCCAGAAAGGAAAGGGATGGCTGTGAGGGTCACCGGAAGGATCAGGGGTGGGCAATCTGCCTGAGGTCTCCTGGGCCCAGAGTGGGGTGCATCCTATTTCCCATGCCTCTCTTCACTTCCATGGCTAAAATGGGGGAAGCTGGGCAAATCCCGATAGCTTTACAGTGCTGAGCTGGCAGCGGGGCTTACACGGTATCTTGGGGTCCCCTTGATCAGGAAATTGTGGAAGGCCCCTTTCTGTCCCTGGTTTGTCTCCACCTGGAGATTAGGATCTGCTTGTCTCAGCCCTTTCCTTCTTTTGCTTCCCCGTGGGGTGCTCTTGGCAGCTGCTGTAGTCACACAGCCCCAGGGATGCCATGTCACTCTTTGGTTGCAATGACTCTGCAATGTCCCTGCAATGACACCAGATTGAAGACTGGCTGTCCTTCTCAGACAGTAAACAGGTGTTTCTTGAGCAGGCCAAAGCTTGGGGTGGCCATCCCAGGTCTCTTTGCTGCAGGAAGATTGGGCCATTCTAGCTGCCTTGCTAGGGGAGTGGGGTGGTGGGAGAGGGTGAGGGTCAGAGGTCACATTCTGCCTCAGAAATCCTCTCCTTGGTGTTCCTCCAGAGGGGACCAGAGGTACTGGTGTTGCTCTCGTTGTGTAAGGTCTGGCAGCATCGCTGATAAAAAGGCATCCTACCTTCCCTTCTATTCCTGGGTCCCTGTCCCAGTAAGAGGTGGGGAAGGGATGGAACTGGTACTTGTTGAATCCCTTGGGGGAGCCAGCCCTCCCCTCCCCCGCTGCCCCCATGCCCTTCTCTCTGTTTGTCCTCGCTGGGTTCTAAGAACACAATGCTTTAGCCAGATTCCTTTCAGTTATGTGTGACACAAAACTCAAACTGACTTAGCAAAATGTCAAAAATTATCAGGTAGGTACTCAGGCATGATGCGATCAAGGGGATCCAACACTGTAGCCAAGATTTTTTCCTTTACCTCTTGTCTTTACTTCCTTTATTGTTGCTGCTGTGTGATCCTTATCATGCCAGGTTTATAATTTTCTGTTCAAATTCAATAGAAAGAATTTCTTCTCTCATAGTTAAAATAAAATGCAGAAAAATTGAGTCTCGTTGGACCAGTTGGGTCACATGTCCATCTCTGAACCAATCAGGGTGGCCAGGGGCGCTCAGGGTTCTGATCACCAGGCCCAGGGTTTTACCCTCACGGGGATCCACCTAGGTAATCCCCACATATGATGTGTGCTTTCACTGTTTTGGAAATAGTGAAAAATTACCCATTTGTGGTGTTTGGATTAGTAGGAACAGGGAGGTCTAAAGGAGGCCAGTCTCCAGTGGAGAGAACAGCATCGGCTTGACATTGACGAGTTGCAGCCCGGTTCTAGGTGCAAGGAATTAGCAGTGAACAGAAGAGACAAAGCCCAGCTCACTTGGAGCTGAGGTCCTCTTGTGTTTTGGGGGAAGATGGTCCTGGTGTTCTCTCGTCCTGAGCCAGGGGCAGGATCAAGGGTCCTTGTGCTGTCACACCCAGGGGGACTGGGGTGGGTACATGGAAGATTCGTGCCCTTGAGGAGTCTGGAACTTGTAAGGGAGGAGAAAGAAGAGCGTGTTGTTGGGGTTGCAGGGAGAACTAGGCTCTGGGAGGGGGAGAAACAAAGATCCCCCGAGGAAGAAGGGGACGGGGAAGCCAATCCCATATCTTCTCCTGTGACCAAGACACACAGGTGCCTCCCAAGTCGCCTGGGCCTTTGGCCTCTGTGGAGCAGCTGTAAATGGAATGAAGTCCATTGGGAGGTGAAGGTTGGGGACGGGGCCGGAGGGAGGATTGGCAGAGGGTGATGCAGCCTAGCAAACCAGTTGGGCGATGGCTGTGGGTCATGTGACTTCTGAAAACCCAGGAGAGGTGAGGGTCAGCACTGAGGATAGGACAGAGTGACTTCTGCAGAAGAAGAGACAAAGGAAAGAAGGGGTTGGGGGCAGAGGCCTCAGTGCATAGGAGTCTGGGAAAATTAGTGTGGCGTTTTTTAAGAGAGAAGGAAGGAGGGAGGAGGGAGGAGGGAGAAGACGGAAAGAGTAAGGAGCGTGTTTTCCACTTCAGAGAGAGAAACAGGCCAGGGAGGACAGGGGCTCTGCCCACAGCTTTCTTTGAGTGGGGCTTCTTGTAACTCTGGCTGGCATCCCTGGGATCTCTGCCAGGGTGACTGGGCATGGAGTGGCCTTAGGAACGCATGCCGGGGCAGCTGCTCAGGCAGGAACGAGAGGTGGCTGCGGGTTTGCGGCCTCCCACTCGGGGCTCTCGAGCTCTCCTGGTGGGTGGAGTGGGGTCATCTTTCATCAACCCTGTCTGGGGCTGCTGTGGGCCCCAGGCCTGTGAACTTTTAATTTGGGTGTGTGAGAGCCCCAGAGGCCACCAGGGTGGATGATGAACATTCCAGACAGCCCTACTGGGTCTTTGAGGGAGGTGGCTGGGGCTGGGGCACCTGTGTGAGGATGGGCCCTGCAGGGGTATCTTCTGTCCACTCCCTCCATGTGCCTGGTGTGATGCTTCACCGGAGCACAGGGCACGGCCAAGACCTGATAAAACAGGAAGTCGGCTGTGGGACCTCAGGCAGCTCTGTTCCTGTCTTACGGAATTGTGCACCATCCTCTCAACTACCTTGTCCTCTCTCCACTCCTGCCAGATCCAAGATTTGTTCCTGAGCTTCGATGACACCCCACTGGGGGCAGCATCCCTGGCCCAGGTCCACAAGGCAGTGCTGCGTGATGGGCGGACAGTGGCTGTGAAGGTCCAGCATCCGAAGGTCCAGGCTCAGAGCTCAAAGGACATTCTTCTGATGGAGGTGGGTGCCCCTCTTCTTACTTTGTCCTTTGTCCAAGTAGCCTTGGTGGCACTAGCTCAGGGTGTGTGACCCTTTGACCAGCAGAGGGGGAGAGGAGAGCTGAGACCACAGTGGTGTCATGATAACTCGTGACCCTGCCCGATGGCCGGGATGGTCAGTTCTTGATTTGCCTCTGGGAATCCTCTGGATTGGTTTCAGAACATACTGGGCAGCTACTTTGGCCAAGAGGGACCTTCAGGGGATGCAGTGGGAATGAGATGAGCCTCAGGCGATTTCCTTGGAGGTAGTAAAAGTTACGCCAGATTTTTAAAATTAGAAGGGAGCATGCAGTCTTCCTAGGAATATAAAAATGATGTGCCGGCCATGTGGAAATATTTATGCAGATGGCATGTTTGCTTATCTCACATTGGTTTTGAATGAACAAAGCTACCTGCCTGAAAATGGCTCTGGGAAAAGCCCTAGAGGCCCTGGTATGCTTCTGGATTTTTCTAGCTCTGTGCTTGCACCAATGGGGAGAGGAGGGTGAGCCGCCATGGTTGGAGCACCCCCACAGGGAGCCAGCAGTCCATTCAGCCTGCCAGCAGGTCCCTCCTCTGCCCTTCCTCTGTTTCCTTTGTTCTCACTCCTTACTCTGGACTCTTCTTCTTTGAACTCACTTTACACTGAACACATACAGAGAAGGCTCTTCTTGCATTATGTCCTAAGAGGTGCTGGGAACATGAGAGTGAGTGAGCTCTGTCCTCTTCTTTGGCGGGGGCTCCCTGTTTATGCAGGAGACAGGTGTGTAAACAAACATCCCCAGTGTGGGGGCCTGAGGGCTGTCAAAGGGGTGTTTGCAGGGTGTCTGGATGGATGGAGGTGTCGAGAGGCTTCACTAAGGAGATGACATCTAAGTGGACCTCAGCAGGGCAGGGGAAGGACAGCCCAGCATGTGTGAAGGCACTGTGCTTGCAGAACTTCAGCTAGTTCAGAGGGTGTGAGCAGGAGTGGTTGGAGATGAGGCTGGGATGGCGGCCTGTGTTCCAGGCTGAGAGCACTCTACCTGGTCAATGCTCACCGCGTATTTGTGGGACTGAGCAGTTCTGATATTCTCCTGTAGTCTGTGGGAAACCTTTTAAGAATTTTAATCAGGGGACTGTCATGATCAGATATGCATTAAAAATAAAAATCCGTTGGCATTCTGGGGACTGTATTGAGAGGCAGAAAGATTATAGCCAGGAGACTAATTGAGGGGCTGCTGCATTGGTCTGAGAGAATGATGTGGAGCAAGGCAGTGTTGTGGGGGCAGGAGGGAGATGAGCTCAGGTGGTGAAATCATCCAGACCTTGTGACCAGCTTTACCTGGGGAGGGAGCAAGGACTGGTGTGGATGGGAAGAAGGAGACGGAAATCTCTCTCAGCTTTCTAGCTTAAGTGGTCAAGTTTGGGTGCCTTTAACCACGTGTCTCAGCCAGGGTGTAGTCCAGGAGAAAGAAATTTCTCTAGGTGTTTCAAACAGAAAAGTGAGGGGTGGGATTGCTGAGACCCCCAAATAGGATGGTGAGGCACTCACAAAGAGCAGGAAGTCATTGCGACCCTCAAGGTTGAAGGGGCAAAGAGAAGAGGTGGTTTTCTGGAGACCAGGAGCTTGGGAAACCTGGTGGGATCCAGGACTGGAGTGTTATCCCCAGCCAGGTCTAGGGCCTGGGAGTTGGAGCCACAGTATCCCACCAGTTGTCCTTTAAGCACGTTGGCAAGGGCATCCAGGAAGATGGTTTCCTAGGAGAGTCAGGAGGTATCAGTGGATCTCAGCAAAGTGGAAGAGGCAGCCGAGGGGGCGAGATGCTGCTGTGGGTGGCTTGGGATGGGGCTGCTCCTCTTGCTCTGGAGTTCAGGTTGGAATATGGGTGCAGGATTTAGGAGGAAGGAGGCTCATGCTGGCATCCGTCTGGGGCCACCCAGAGGATCTCACACTTAGGGGGTGGCGAGGAAAGAGAAGTGAGGAGCATGTCATTGGGGATGTGGAACCAGGAGAGTGAAGGGTCTGCGGAGGTGTCCCAGGAGAACCAGGATTGAGCAGAGCTGCCCCATCTGATGAGAGAACCTTCGAGAAGAGGGCGTCCTTTCAGGTATCTCATGCCACACAAGGAGCCATCTCAAGACACGCTGCTGTGTTTTAGTCGGCTTTCTGGCTGCTGTGACCCAGAGGCCTGATAAGCTCAAAGTAGGGGAGGAAAAGTTTATTTGGATCTCATGGTTTCAGAGGCTCAGTCTGTAGATGGCTGATTCCATTGCTCTTGTCCCCAGGTGAGGCAGAGCATCATGGCAGGAGAGTATGGCTGAGGGAAGCCGCCTGCATCAAGGTGATCAAGAAGCACAGAGAGAGACTTCACTCTCCAAATACAAAATATATACCCTAAGTCACGCCCCCATTCCCACCCGGAGCCATGCCCCCATGCCCACCTCCTGTAGCCATGCCCCCTAGCCCACCTCCCGTAGCCATGCCCCCATTCCCACCTCCCCCAGCCACGCCCCCATTGCCACCTCCCCAGCCACGCCCCCATTCCCACCTCCCAAGCTACGCCCCCATCCCCACCTCCCCAGCCACGCCCCCATCCCCACCTCCCCAGCCACGCCCCCAGTCTCACCTCCCCAGCCTCACCCCCCCACTTCAGTCAATCCCATCAGGGGCTAAGTCACTATGAGGCTAAGGCTATAACCCGATCATTTCTCTTCTAAACTTCCTTGTATTGTCTCCCACGTGAGCTTTTGGGGGACACCACATCTAAACCATAATACTCACCAAGGACAAAATAGAAACCCCAAAGTCAGTCCCCCCACCCCCACCATGACCTACTTCTTCCAGCATTCTCTATCTGCCTGCAAGTACTACCTACTTAATCCCTATCTGGGGATTAATGCACTGATTAGGTTAAAACTCTCAAAATCCAGTTGCTTCACCTCTAAACTTTCTTGCATTGTCTCACACCTAATGCTGAAACCCTAACAGGCTGAACATGGCGGTCCTGAGGTTGGCTGTGACCCTGCAGTTTGGCCAGGGCTTGGTGGAGGAAGCCGTCTGTTTCCTGCAGCCCTTGTTGGACTCGGAGATCCACCCCGAAGGTGGCTTCCTCCCATGGCTGGCAAGATCGGGGTGGCTGTGGTCTGAGGCTCAGTCAGGGCTGAGGCTAGGGCCTCCTTCCTCACCATATGGGCCTCTGCGTGGCTATTGGGGCTCCTCATGGTGTGGTGCCGGGATTCTTAGAGTAAGTGTCCCCAGAGAAGAAGTTCTGTGACATAACCTGGGAACTCATGTGGCATCATTTCTCTTTTACTCTGTTGGTGGAAGCAGTTGCAAAGTCTTCCTTGGTTCAGGTGTAGGAAATAGAGCCTGCCGCTCACAGGGGCGTGGCCAGGTTCTAGAAGCACACTAGAGTGGGAGTGTTGTTGCAGCCATTTTGTAAAATAGAATTTGCCAGAATTGTTCACTGTTGTCAAGTGGCAGATCAAACCAGTGAGGCACTGAAAAGGGTATTTTGGATTGGCATTTTTTTTTCTGTCTTTTTTTTTTTTGTGGTGCTGGGAAATGAATCCAAGGGGTACTCTACCACTGAGCCGTATCTTCAGCCTTTACGTTTATTTTTTTTTTTTCATTTTAAGAAAGGCTCTCCCTAAGTTGCCAAGGCTGGCCTCAAACTTGTGATCCTCCTTCCTCAGCCTCCCCAGTTGTTGGGATTAGAGACGTGGACCACCATACCTGGCTGGATTGGCAGTTTATTGTTGTTAGGAAGAGCAGCTTCAATGACAAGAGTCCGGTGAAAGAGAAGTGAGACCCAGCGACGGAGAGACACTTAATGCAGCACGTTCTTCTCCCGCTCAGCCAAGAAGGATGGGGCGGGTCAGAGCAGAGCACGGGTGTTAAGTGCCAGGGACAGTTGAGCAGGCTTGCAGGGGATGGAACAGGAGGGATTGCAGATTCGGCAGAGAGAAGTAGTTGCTTGATTAAGTCCAGGAGGAGATTCAGGAGGTTGGGCACCAGGATCCCAGAGGAAACGTTCGGCTCCGATGGGCCTTTGCCTGAGATGGGAGGAAGGCAGCAAGACCAGGCGCGGAGGAGTGTGGGGCGGAGGAGGAGGGGAGAGAGTGGGCAGCAGAGAGCGTACCAGCCTGATAGCCTCTATTTTTTCTCTGAAGTAGGAGGCAAGACCATCTGCTAAGAAGAGAGGGTAGGAGGTGGCACTGGGGGCTCGAGGGGGTGAAGGTTTGGAATAGCTGCTGTGCGCATTGCAAAGGGAGCCGAGGGTGAGGAACCAGGGTTGCCGAGTGACGCTGGCTGCAGACCTGGAAACCTGATATTTTTGAGAATCCTTTGGGAGCTGTGGAATGGCCGTAGCTGGGAGTGAACCGGGGGGTCATGGAGGATCCCTGAGTTTCCTGAACACTCTTGAGCCAGGCAGGAATCTGCCTCTGCCCAGCAATGCATCAGGGCCCCTGGGCTGGGGCGATAGCAGTCACTTTTCTCTGCTCATGACCTGGCTGGCTGCTTAAGTCACGAGGGCTCTAAGTCAGCCACAACAATAGCAGGTTTGGCATCTTCCTCCCTGAGATAAATGTGAGATGCTTTTCGTGGGCAGCGTGACCTGGCAATCTGTGTGCAGAGCCGAGTAGCCACTGTGCTTGGCCATGGTGAGAGTAGTGCTGGGATCAGAGGGTAGACTGCAAACCCTACCTTGTGGCCGCAGGAGATCCGCTGGGAAGGAGGCCTGAGGCCACTGCTCCAGAGACCAGCAGCGGCACCAGATGGCACTGCCTTGTCTCTGGGCTTGGTCTCTGATGAAGAAAGTCCTACCTGGGTCATCCTTCCTGGCTGTAAAACCAGAAGGGTCCAATTAGAAAACTCATTTGTTTGAAATTTGTGATGAATATTGGTTATTTGTTTTTCCTGAGTTCAGATGTACAGGTATGGAGAAGAATGGTTTCTAGGGGACACGAGGGCCACCTTAGCCACCAGAATCTTAGAGACAGGGGGGACAAGGATACTTTCCTGTGTAGCCTCCTGTGCTTTCTTTCATGCCAATACCAAGTGTTCTATGCTTTCATTTTTCTCGTTCACTATGGTCCCTCTCCCCCACAACCCTGAATGGCTCCTTACCTGGTTTTGAGAGGAAGGTCATCTGGTGACAGTAATTCACACTAAAGAGAAGGTGACTGATAGACTTACTCTCTGCGTATTTGTTTTTTTTTTTGTTTTTTTTTTTTGGGGGAAGTGGAGTTTGTAAATCCAAACACATATCTGCTATAAAGATAAGGTGGGTAGAGGTCTATGGAAGGGATACTTTCGGAGAGTGAGGAGGTTGGGACTGCTGGTTGTATCAGTTAGGATGCTTTTGGTTGCAAAAATGAGAAAGTCCAAGAAAAAGTAGTATAGATGCTAATAGCCCATATTATCTCCCCGGAGAAGATGTCTGGAAGTTGGACCAGCTGTCCCAAGGTTGACTAACCCAGCACCTCACTGTGATTTGTAAGGACCTAGCTTCTTGCCATCTTTTTCTCTGCCCTCTCAGCTTCCTGGCCTTGTCCTCTTAAACTAATGCCTACTACCACTGCACCATTCCTGGTGACATCCAGATGCCTGTGTGTGTGTGTGTGTGTGTGTTTTGCTTCTTATCAAAAAAGAAAGTTCCCTAGTTCCCTCAGAGAATTTGCCTCATTTCTCATTGACAAGAAGTAACGCCCAGGCCTGAATTGGTCTGGGCAGGAGAAGTGGGACCACCTTGCTTGGCCTAGACCGATCATAGCTCTTCTTCCCAGGAGGAGGCCTGCCTTCCTTGAAGGACATGGAGGACATAAAGACTCGGGGTTCTGCTAATCTGGAAGATGGGAGAGATGGCACTTGGGTTGGTGCCACCCTAGTATTTTTGTCTCCTGGGAAGCAGGCCCTCCTGTTGGGGAAGGGGAGGATCTCTGGGTGGTGACAGGCAAATGGAAGCTGTCATTGCACAGTGTGTGAATGACTCTGATGATGCTGGTGACTTTGCACAATAAAGAAGCCAAGCCCCGGGGTGTTTTTCAGCTTTGTCATTATCACCTGATACTGTCCCTTTTGCAGTTGGGGCCACGCTACTTCTAGATGCATGGCCAGTGACTCTTATTGATTTGGATGGCTGTCCAAAGCCAGACTAATTGGCCCGGAGATGGGAACACTGACTGATTCAGCAGGAAGGGGACTGATGAGGTGCCGCCTGGCTGTCTGCTGGTGGGACAGCTTTGCCGCAGTCCTGTCCTGCCCACAGAGGAGGGGCACTCAGCCGGCCACCTCCCACTGCTTGGAAGTGGAGTGGGACTCAGATGGCCTGTGAATGGGGATGTGACTGTAATCCCCAGGTCCCATAGTACCACTCCATCTTACTCCATGTTGTCGCTCAAGCTTCCAACAGTGACGATGAACACGCCTCATGCTGTCACTCCCTGAGGATTCTAATTCATGGCTAAGTACCACGCCTTCCCTGTACCGTGGTCCCCAGGGCACTCTCCTATGTTGGGGTGGAATTCTGTGGCCTGCATGCTTGTTGTCATCTGGCCTATCCCAAGGGTCACTAAAAATAAAGACTGTGACAGTCAAGTTTCTGAGCAGCCTATTCAGTGCCTGCTGTCTGTCATCTTGAGTCTTTTCTAAAATGTGTCGATTGAACGGTGGGTGGCTAGGTAATGATTATGTCGACACAAAATCCAATGGCTGATTTTAAAAAAATAATATATATAAAATATGCAGCGACATAAGCCACCCCACGGAAACTTCTTGTCACACTATAATTCTGTTTTCTAAAAAGCATGCACTTTAATAACTTATCTGAACAAAGATAAACTCCAAGAATGGCAAGCTATTTACATCACTCTGAATTGATTTTCGATTCTTGTCGAACGTCCATTTTTACCAGTTTGGCTTGTTGTGGCATTCTATTTAGTGGACTGCTTTTCCATAGAACATTATTTCTTTTATAGTATATAATAACTTGATAACAGTAACTGACATTTCATTCGCATTTCACAATTTGCAACGCTCTTTCTTTGCCTTATCTTAGCTTCCTATTGTATTTTCCTACATGGTATTGCAGGAGGCAGGACTTCCTAAAGAAAGAACAAGAAATACTTCGGTCTGGATCCTGCGTGGACTGTTCCAAACTTGAAGAATTGCTTTAACCTCCAGGAACTTATGTACCTCTGTAAAATGGGCAGGAAAAAGATAAAATGAGGATATCTATGTAAAGTACCTTAGAGCACACAGTCTGGCCTATAGTCGTGGTACTAAATAATGATAATTTCCTTTGTTTGTGCAATTACAAATAACAATTACTAGTTTTTAAACTTCTCTAAGTGACCCTGTTTCTCTGTTATATTTCTGGCTGGCTTACAATCAATTATTTTTTTTTTCTTCTGTGAGCCAATTACTCTATAGGAAAATAGTTTCATTATTTTACCTTGAAGGAAATATTAATTATTGAATATACCTTAATTGATTCATAAGTTTCCAGATGAAGTAGGGAATTCTCAATTTTTCTGAAGGGATGATTCCACCCAAATAACAGAAACAAAACCTGACTTCATTTTGATAACACAAATGTGACCATATAATTATCTCACAGGAGAAGACAAACCCTTTGAAATATTCATGTGTTCATTTATTGACTTATTCACTCATTCATTCATGTGAGTACCCAATAAACATCTGCTGGGTGTTGCATATGTGTTAGGCCCTGGCGAAAACATTGGCTGTTGGAAGAATTTTATGGAGAAGATACATTTTGGGAGAAAAATCAAAAAAGGCAAATTGACAACAACACCTGCTTTATTTTAGTCGATTGCATCTGTTGTCAAAAAGAAACCGAAATGAATCTACTTAGGGCAGCTCTAAGGGGACTGGATGAAAACAGACGGTGAAATTAAGGAGTTTTATTTTACTCTCGTTGGCCAAGAAGAGTTGAAAATGGCGGCAGCACAGACACCGCCCCTCCCCCACCTGCCCTGCAAATGACTCTTCACCTGATCCCCTTCCCACCCAGTGCATGTTGAGAAGTTGGTGGGACCCCACCCCCCAATCCCCCCACCCCCCTGAACTGTGTGCAGTTTATACATTTTCTGGGCTTCACAGCCGACATCAGGCTTTCAAATTGACATCTTTCTAGAAGGGGGTTGGTGAACTGCTGGGAATCTAAGCCACTGATTTAAACAGACACCCCCCCTTTTTTTTTTTCTGGTGCTGGGGATGAACCCAGGTCCTCACACATGCTAGGCAAGTGCTCTACCACTGAGCCACATCCCCAGCCCCAGGCCCTCTCATTTTAGAGCACTATAGACCCTTGTTATCTGCTGTTCCAGTTTCTGAGGTTTCAATTATCTATGGACTCAGTTGTCCACAGTCAAGCATAGTCAATACAGCACAATAAGGTGTTTTGAGAGGAGAGAGAGAGAGAGAGAGAGAGAGAGAGAGAGAGAGAGAGAGGCAGGCCACATTCATGTAATTTTTATTACAGTATATTATTTTAAATATTCTACTTAATTAGTTTTTCTTTTTAATCTCATGTGTGCCTGATTTATAAATTATAGGTCTGTTTGGGTAGGGGGAAAAACATAGTATACACAGGGTTTCATACTATCTGCAATTTCAGGCATCCTTTGGAGGGGTCTTAGGATATATTTTTCTTGGATTAGAGGAGACTATTGTATTCAACAGAGTAACCTGCCACCCACAGAATGCTTTTTGGGTTATGAAGTAGTTTACTAATTAGTTATTAGCAATTAATATAAATCCATAAAAATGTATGGCTGATTTTTTGATTAATGGCATGAGGTATTAATAATAACCAATGGCATTAGTAATGACTAATCATATAATTGATCAGTAACAGAAAAATCTTTAAAGTACCTTTCAATGCTGTTTGGATATTAATGATATTTTAAAATTTCACAAATAGCAATGACCCTATAATGAGTGAGTATTGCTTGGGCAGAAGTGCCGCAGTCTGGCTGGGCACAATTCACGAGCCACTTGTCAAGCAGAAACAAACTTTATTTTTAGAACACACATGCTGCACCACAGGAGCTCTTCAGGAATTCCCTCGGAGCCCAACTGCCACTACCGGCTTCCTTTGAGCCTCTCAACCCCCTCTCCTCCCGCTCTTGAGGCCGATTGGCTGGGTTGTATGGGCGGAGCCAAAAGAGTCCCCCAATGAGCAGCTCCGTGGTCTGAAAGGGCGGGGAAACAGCCCAATGAGCATCACCGTAGAGGAGCCAATCAACTGGCAGCTGGAAGTTTGCTGGGGCCGCTTCGGCTGTGGCTCTCAACCCAGAAGGCTCTGCCTTGTATACAGACTGCTCTGGGCTGCAGGTAGCTCTCCCGTGTCTACCCACATTTGGCCCAAGGTAACTACCTGGAGGTAATTAGTGCATATTGACTGAACTAGGAGGAACCTCACTCTGGCTCTCTCCTTGCTCCTATGGGGTAAAGCCCTCTGGAATTTAGACCAGAGCGAAATTCTGTACTTTTGTTGCTTGAGTTCAAAGAGTGGAATTCAGATGCCTTCAATGGCCCATGTGCTCTTGCCCTGGGCCTCGCTTGGTGAGTCACTTCTCTTTCCTATGTGCCTGCTTCTGGCCCCACTTTGGTGCACCTGAGGCCCCTCTGGGGACACCTGACAAGATGTCATGTCTGGAGGCTGCAGCGTCCAAGTTCCTGGGTCTGATGTAGGTGGCCCGGGTGTCTCTGTTGCTACCTTTCCCTTCTTGTTTCGTGTTACACAAACAGAAACAAAACGAACAAAATTGATTGGTGTAAGGTCACAGGTCTAGCCCATGAGAGACCAGACGAGACTGAAAAGAAATGAGACTACAGCCTAAGGCAATTAAAAAGGGTTCTGTTAGAAATTGACCGTAATAACCCCGTGTGACAATTCTTTTAGAATGGTGTCTGGCATATCACCTTGAACATGGGGTTTAAAAACCAAGCTGTAAATGCGTCGTAGCTAGTGGCTTTGCTTTGGATTTATTTATTTATTAATTTTGTATCACACATGCTTAACGCAGTATGCATAATACAGAGACCAGTGCAGGCAGAGGCACAGGACAAGGCTCTCAACTGGAGCTCAGGAAGTCCTTTTGGGAAGATCGGAAGGGGAAGGTCTGTTGACACCAACTGGCCCATGGAATGTCATTGTTCATTCCCATCTGCGGTAGCCAGGGGTGGAGAGGGGTGTTATCAGAGAGCTTGGACCTTAGTAATAACAAGAATCATTGGGGCAATCAGTTAGGTCCTCCCCAGGCCTGGCTTTGAATGCCAGGAGGACTCAGGTGAGAGAGCTGGAGGGCTGCCTTCTGTGAGTCCCTTCTAGAATTTTAGAATACCTGCATGCTCCTTGTATCACCCTTGCTCACTTGCCACAGAGGTGTCACATGGGAACTTGTGAAACTGCCTCAAAATCCAGGGGGAGCTAGGCACTAAGTCCCTGCCCCTTTGGGGGAGTGGGCTGTGGCGTACTCTGTGCATCTCACTGGGCTCTTGCTTTCCGCCTCTGATGTTTAATTCAGCATCCTTAAACTGATACCTAAATGCTAGACAAGTCTTCTAAAACCTCCCTTTTGCTGGGCACAGTGGCACACGCCTGTAATCCCGTCAACTGAGGAGGCCAAGGCAGGAGGATTGCAAGTTCAAAGCCAACCTCAGCAGATTAGTGAGGCACTTAGCAACTCAGTGAGACCCTGCCTCTAAATAAAATATAAAAAGGAGCTGGGGATGTGGCTCAGTAGTTAAGCACTCCTGCTTCAATCCCCAGTACCAGCCAACCAACCAACAAACAAATGAATAAATAAAAATAAAATAAAACCTCCCTTTTCAGCGTGCCCTCACTGAGGTATCCACAGTGGGCCCTAATTGCCAAAAATCCAAGCTTTTCATCTGGGTAGTCAAATTCCTTATCTTCTGTTCCTCCTGTTTAGACTGTTTGTTCCTCTATTCCAATTTAATTTTTCATCATGAAATATTTTACACAGAGTACAGAAAATACAGATTGAGTATGCTGTACCTTGGAACCAGAACTATTTCAGATTTTTTTTTATATTCTGGAATATTTACATATGCATAATGAGCTATCTTAGGGCTGAGACTCAAGTCTAAACATGAAATTCATTTATGTTTCAGTTGTACCTTATACACATAGCCTAAAGGTAATTTTATATGTGGTTTTTAGTACACCTGCATTTGGACTGCAGCCTATAACACGAGGGCAGGTGTCAATTTCCTCTCTGGTGTCCTGTGAGGGCTCAGAGTTTCAGATTTGGGAACATTTCTGATTTGGGGTTTTTGGATCAGAATGCTCAACCTCAATTATGAATGCTCAAGTACCCACCACTCAGTTTAAGAAAAAGAAAAAAAAATGGAAGCTATAGCCGAAGCACTTCCTGTGCTTTGCAGATGGTGGAGAACAAATCTGGAGGCAGCAACAAAACAGTTTGGCAAAGTGCTTAAGAGCAAGGGTTTGGGAGTTAGGTAGACCCAGGTGGAATTCTGGCTCTGCATTTCCTTGCTGGGCAAATTCAGGGAAATCACACAAACTCTGAGAGCCCGAATTTCTTCATCTATAGAATGGAGATGGTAAGATGTGTACCCAGGTACCTCCCAGAGTTGTGAAGATTTGGTGGAAGAGTAAGGAAAGCATTTTGTCCAGCGCCGAGCATATGGGGAATGCCCAGCAAGTGGTCATCATGGTCACGGTGGCAGCAGCTGGACTGTGATCATTTTGGACTTGGTGCAGTTATAGAAATGGAAACCAGGGGCATTGTTTCCCCGCCCACTCCAGGGGCAGGACGGAGGCCGAGGGTAGATGTACCTTCCTTGGTGGGCGTTGTGGGCGGCTGATGCGGTGCTTGATGATTTCAGGTGCTTGCCCTGGCTGTGAAGCAGCTCTTCCCAGAGTTTGAGTTTATGTGGCTGGTGGATGAGGCCAAGAAGAACCTGCCTTTGGAGCTGGATTTCCTCAACGAAGGAAGGAATGCTGAGAAAGTGGCTCAAATGCTGAAGCAGTTTGACTTCTTAAAGGTAAGAGGGACCGGGCGGTAGGGCCCATGCTTCCAGTGCAAGAGGGCAGGGGGTGGGGGATTGATTCCTGCTCTGAATTTCCCCCTTATAGAATGTGAGTTGAGACATTTTCTTCCCGAGTTTTCTGACTGAGGATGAATCATTTGCCACTGGAGATACATATTAAAGCTCTCAGAGGCAGTTTCCAAAGAAATACCTAGTTTGAGTGCTGACCTGTCAGTCCACGGAACAGATGTTTATTGCATAACCTGCGATCACAAGACACTGAACACTACCCAGGGGCCTGTGCGCTGTGATCTTGACCTCCGTGGCATGGGGTGATGATGTTGATGGTGATAACAGATGATGGCCAACACTACAGTCCCCTGGCCCTCTCCCAGATGCATGTACATTACATTAGCATTTACTCCTGTGATATACAGTGAGTTCCGCTGTCACGCGGCCTGTGTTCCTGGAAATCACCATGCTGGGTAAATCCACACCACAGAAGGTGCAGGGCTTATGGGGGAAATAGGCATAGGGGGCAGCACTCAAAAACTTCATCAGCCACATAGGGAAGGAAGGGGGATAGGAACTCATAAGGAGAGCAGCACAGTCTTATGCATTTTAAATGGCTAAGAAATACCGAAGACCATAATCCACGGGGCACCTTGCCTTGATCTGCCTGTGGAAATGGGCTTCAGCAGGCTGCCGCTTGTGAACCGACGTGAGGTGCAGAAAGGTCATTGGATGTGGGACAGGAAGTTGTAACAGTGGGTGCAGGTGACTCACCGCACACGTGAGATTTGAGGTGCGTGTGCGTTTCACGTACTCCCCGGTGGCATCGTGCACTGGGCGCAGCTCCGTGTGCATAGCCTGGATAGCAGGTGACGGTGTGTGTCATGATCAGGCCACTCTCCAATGTGTCAGCTACACTGGGACAGATTTGTGTTTCCAAAACAAGGTTGACAGCAGAACTACCCTGTGGGATAGAAGACGCTTGATGTGGGAAGCAGTATCAGGTGGTGCAGAGCCATGGCTGAAAGTGTCCCTGGGGCTGCTCTCGAGTGCCCTGAAGATGTGGTCTCTGAGGACTCCTGATGTCCCCACAGGGCACAGGGTTGGTGTGAGCGAGATGCATGCCAGCACAGCCGTTATTCCAACAGGTTTTGGCCTCTGTGGGGCTCATCATTCAGGCACCATGGGGGTCCCTTTACTGGGATGGTACAGGCTGAGACTTCCAGGTAGTCTTCACAGGGAGCAGGAACTCTGGAAGCCATGGGTCCAGTTCTCTTGACTCAGGAGGCTAGAGATTGTGGGCGTGGTCAGAGAGTCCTCAGCAACCCCTCGTGCTGCTCCCAGCCAAGTGGCCGTCCTCCTGGGTGGGGGCGTGGCAGGTCCCTGCATGGCCAAGGCTCTCCTGTTCTTGGCTCTGGTGTTCATGTGGCTTTTGGACATCATGAGAAACTTCCACTCCCGCTGTCCAGATAAGAGAGGACGTGTCTCTACCAACCCCCTGACCATCCAGACGCTCAGGTCAGGGAAGAAGAGCTGTTTCCGTCTAATGGAGAACAAACGTTCGAACGTGTTGGGATAGGACGGATTGTGTCCTGATAGTCCTTTCTTTGTTTTGGTGGATTCCCAAGAGGAAGTACTAAGTCCACCCAGGATCAAGAGCTCAGAGGACGTCTGGAAGTGCTCACCAGACCAGGGTGGGGGGTGGGGGTGTGTGTGGCGGGGTGATACTGATGGAATGACCATCATCAGGCACTGTTGCGGGTCCTGACGGTGAATCCTTCCACCAGCCACTGTCCCATCTCACCCATGACAGCCCTCGAGTAGAGGAGCTTGAGCTACCACCTGGATTTTTGGATTCCATGTCTGGTGCTCATCTCGGGGTTCTGTGTTGCCATTCCCCCCGGCAGGGGTGCCCCTCAGAGCCAGAACTCTGAGCCAGACAAACAACCATCTCCTCCACCGTTTCCATGGAAACAGGAAAATCGTCCCCTGGCTGGGGCCCACTCGCAACTGCTAGACCAAGACTTGTACAGATAGTAATAACACAAATTTTTGAAACGAGGATGCCAAACCGGGAAATAATTAATGCACCGACGTGACCTGCCGCTGCCAGAACTCGCACACCATTCCTGAGACCGTGGCGGACCGAAGGCTCTCAGAGTCATCAATTCTGCCTAAACACATCACAAGTGGGAAGTGGATTTTGTGCTGCGAAGCCAGCTCGGCTCTTAAAGCTGGAGATGGATTGCCTCTGCTCGCTGGCACCCCGTCACCACATCTGTGCGTAATTAAGCCTCCGCAAAGAGCCTACCTCTCGGCGTGGGGGGGCGTCTTCCGGAGCTTCTGCAGGGCTTAATGACCTCAGCCCCTGCTAGGAATCTGGGAGCCTCAGATGGGTCCTGAATGCAGATCTGGTGTCAGGGGGACTGGAGGAAGGGGAGAAGGGGAGGGGCAGCCAGGCCTAAGGGTCAAGGTCAGGGCCTGGTGGGTCTGGAGTGAGAGGGTGTGTGCTGCAGAAAGTGGGCGGGGCAAGCAGTGAGGTTTGTGACTGGACTAAGTGACCACTGGGGACCAGGCAGGAAGGGGAAAGCCTTCTAACTGCAGGGCTTGGGAAGGGACAGGAAGGGCGTGTCTGCATGTGCAGAGGTGGGGAGGGGACATTGCCGACTGATGGCAGGGCCACTCCATGATTTCTCACCTTAAGGACCCTGGGACTCTCCAGAGGCTGGTGAACTCTGAGAGGGTGTGCATACTTTTGGAGGAGCATGATGGTTTCCTAGACCCATAGATGAACAACTCCTGATGTGTAAGGTGGGACACTTAGCATTTTTTACAGGCATGTGCCACGGTAGACACTTTCACAGAGGAGGCGCCATTCCTAACCCTATATCATCCCTGGGGAAACTGAGGCCCAGAGAGTGGAATCATTTGCCCAAGGTTGCACAGCTGCCAGCAGAGGCAGAAGCAGTCTTTAAATGGAGGCAGCCTGGCCGTGAGCCGGCATGTCAGGCCACTCTTTTGTTCTGCCTTGGGGACACTTTGTGGGAAAGATCTGAATGACCGGGAACTTCCTGTGGCATTGACTCAGCCCTGGTATGAATGAGAGCCCGAGTGAACTGCTGTGTGGTGTCATGGGGCAGCTGACATTTGTCCTGAGGTTGCTCTGTGGCTGGTCCCACGTTGAGCACCAGTGCTCTGCTTGGCTGAATAGGGAGTGGGGGTGTTGCTTCTGCTGGAACTGACACTGCCGTTTTGCTGGTGGGAAGGCTGGCACCCGGAGAAGCGATAAAACACACCCCGAGTCTCGCAGCTTGCAGGAGGCAGAGCGGGGCTCAGCCCAGCCGTCTGGATCCGGGTCTGCACTCTGCTCACCGGCTCTGGTTATGGGAAACCGTGATCCTGGTGACAGGTGCTGGTCCAGAGGAGCCAAAGCATGGGAACAGGGTAGGAGCACAAGGTCAGGCCAGAGGGTGGGGCTGAGGCCCGCCCAGGGTCTGGGGTAGAAATTTCCATAACCTGCTCTTTTCTTGGGGTCAGGATTGGCCTCTGGTGGAGCCCACAGGTGGGGCTCCTGCTCTGTGGCTGGGAGAGAGTCCTTGGCCCCAGGGTCCCGGAAGCTCTGATCACCCACTTTGATGGAAGAGGCCGAGGCAGGGACTGGTGAGATCTGGCTGTCAGGCGTAGTGACCGCAGGCCCTTCTGCCCACATGGAGATTCTGGGACAAGTCCTCTTCCTAGCTGGCTGGGAGCAGTTTGGCATTTTGGAGGCGTTTTTATCTTATGTCCATCAGTGGAGCTCCTGGACCTCCTGGTGAAACCCCTTCTTCTCCCAGGTTCGATATTCCAGATTTTAGATGTGAGCAGACGAAGCCAGGGGCTCGTCCTCTGTCAGCCTGGACAGGTCATGTGGAGGGAATGAGGAGTAGGAGGGGAAACTTCAGCACGCCCACGCCTTGGATTGACAAACCCAGGGGACCTGCCGCCTGCTGCTCTTTCCACTGCGGTCATCTCCGGGCAGCCCTTCAGGTTGCCCCGGGAGGCCCTTCTGGGGTCTCCTGTCCCCAGAGCCCCAGGGCCCACTGGCCAAGCTTAGGTCTCCAGACAGTGGGGAGAAACGTATCCTGGAGGAATGGCCCTGTCATATGGAAGCCACAAACAAAACCACAGCAAACGCTACTCATTTTTAAGTCACTTTTTGAGAAATGCTAAGTCTAAATGTTAAGCTCCAAGTAGAGGAGAGGCACACACTGCCCTGCTGACCCAGGGTTCCCAAACGGCAAAACCCACAGGGAAGTGGCGGAGCTCAAGATGGCACCTCGATTTCGGTGGGAGCCGTGGTTCCGACCAGCTGCACTGTGTGTGCCCATCACCGAGATGGACGGCCGGCACCTTGCCAGCAAGGGAGACAGGAGACGGTCAGAGACCCGGCAGAGATCAGCAGCTCAGGGACAGGAAGTAGGTCGGAGGTGGAGGGCCACTCTCTTCTGCTCCATGAGCTTGGGTGGCTCTTATTCTCCGAACCCTTTGAATTAGCTGCCCTGGTTGTTTTTAGTGGTCAGGGGGAGCAAGGCCACCAAAACCGTGGGGCAGCATAGCAGTTAGGAATCTCCCTGGCCCGGGTGGTACTGATGGGGTCACCCACTCTTGACACTGTGGAAGCCCTCGGTGCATGGTGGCCTCTTGCCTACTCCCGGGGAAATCTGTTCCCCTTTGGGCTTTTAAGTGTTCTCAGAGTCAGAAAGGGGTGGAGATACGCTCTCAGAGAGCTAAAGGCACCATTAGCAGTGTCTTCAACAAAAGAAATATGTTTTCCTCCCATATCAAGAAGGCGTGCCGCCATTGCCTGCTCATATTGTTTTAGTATTGTGTCAGTGTCAGGGCTGGCATCTCAGATTTTCTTGGATTTTTTATTTCATTTTATTTTTCTCCTGCAGCTCCAGGAATCGCACTTACTTTCAGAGCAGGCAAAGAAGGGGATGAGTAATGTCATACAAGCATCCCTTTTTTTTTTTTCTGGGCCAAAAAAAAATTAAGAAAATAAAAACATTCCCCAAATTCCCAAGCCAACTTCCAGTTGGTGTGATATGCCAGAACGGTGTCACATGACCAGACCTATTATGAGGCAGGAAGGGTGAGTGTTGAGTTTTCATCTCTGGGAAGAGGAAGGTTGGAAATAGGTGATGGGTTCAGGCCCACCATTGTCTGCCACAGGGCTCTGTAGGAAACTGGCACATGGAACAACATATATCACCGGGTATAAGTTCATTCATTCTTTCAATACAAGTAGCACATTAATTTACCTGGTGAAAAGGCTGAGATAAGCTAGGATCATGAGGGGGACCTGAGCTGGGCCTGGCAGGGTGCTGGGGAGGGGGAAATATTTTTTGGGGGGAGTACTAAGGATTGAACTCAGGGACACTTGACTACTGAGCCACACCCCTAGCACTATTTTATATTTTATTTAGAGACAGAGTCTCACTGAGTTGCTTGGTGCCTCTCTCTTGCCGAGGCTGGCTGTGAACTCGTGATCCTCCTGCCTCAGCCTTTAACATTGACGTGCCGCTGTGAGCATTTCCTGTATTTCTCTCTGAAGTCAAAATTTTGGTTTTGGCTTTTAACTGGAGGACACTGAGGAAAGCCAGCTATTCTGAGGCCCCCAAACAGGAGGGGTCTCTGCCCGCCTGAGGACCAGGGCCACCCGCCTCCTCTCCTAGATTCTGCTCTTCTGCCTGGGAAGTAGCATCTCGCTCTGTCCCTGTGTCCTCTGCGCGACTCCCAGCCTCCCCTGACGCCCTGGCCTTCCCTTTCCTGTTCCAGGTCCCCCGGATCTTCTGGGAGCTGTCCACCAAGCGGGTCCTCCTGATGGAGTTCGTGGAGGGCGGGCAGGTCAACGACCGGGAGTACATGGAGCGGAACCGGATCGACGTCAATGAGGTGAGGTCCAGGGGCGGGGCTTGGCGGGGTGGCCTGGCGAGTCTGGGAAGTTCCATCTGGCAGGAGGCTCTCCCAGGCCATCGGCCCAAGCCACTTTGCTGGTGGGACATGGGGATGTGCTGGGCCTGCTGCAGCTGTTGTCCATCTTTCTCACCATTTAGCCCCGCACAGCCAAAAATAATGGAGTAAAATCAATGGGACGTGGCCCTCCTGCCTCTGTGGGGCCTGATGACAATCTTGTCCCTTCTGCCTCCCCACCTCCTGCTGAGGACTTCAGGCCTGAGGCAGCAGAGAGGTGGCAGCCACCAACTGCAAATGCTTTCCAGAGCCAGGGGAATGGTGGCCCTGAGTCCCCACTCTGTGCCTTGATCTCAGGGACAGCCAGATAGTGGGCAGGGCCTGTACCCCGTTTTCTGTTTCCTGGTCACCTGGGGTCCCTCTACGGGAGGGGGCCATGCTCTTTCAACAGCATTCATCCTCTTCCTAGTTCCTGCAGGTGCTGGTATGGGGGTTCAGAGGGGACCAGACCCAGTCCCCAGCAGGCTGCTGGTGGATGCCAGTCCTGGGGTGACCACCCTCCAGAGGACGCCCTGGCTGTGTTCCTGGGGAAGGAAGTGCAGGGGACAGATAGAAGTGGCAGGGTGCAAAAATCCTACTCCAGATCCTGGGGTCGTGGCGTCCTGGCTGCTGTAAACTGGTGCCTGTGCTGGAAGGTGTCTCTGGAAGGGACCCCTCTCGATGGCCCCAGAGCCTGCACCCACTGGTTGAGTCAGCCCCGCTGCAGTCAGCACCTGTGAGGACCTGAACCCTGGGCTGACTAGCCGGTCCCGATGGACTCAGGGACGCACCAGGTTGGGAGGCCAAAGACTTAGGTTCAAGCTCCATCCCTACCAGTGGCTGGCTGTGTGGATGTGGGCAAATCACCTGTCCTCTGTGGTCCTCAGGGATCGCTGTCCTTTCCTTTCTGTTTTAATAGGGGTTCTCACTGTGTTACTAGGCTGGTCTTGAACTCATGATCCTCCTGCCTCCTGAGTGGCTGGGGTCATCAGTTTTCTTACTGAGGGGGTTTGACTAGCTGGATTCCAACCAAGTGTCCCTTCCACTTGAACATTTTACCCAACAGGGATTCTTCAGCTCTGGGGGTGCTGACAGGGGTTCAGGAGCCATCTATTTCAGAATCACCTGAGAGCTTACTTAGCCATGCTGACTTCTGGTCACCTCCCCAGCCTTGTGAATCAGGACCTGCTGGGCAGGTGGCAAAACGGGGCACGATCTGCATTTAACAGACCCTCTGTGTGGTTCAGACCCTCACTGCAGCTCAGGACCCCACCTGGCAGGAAGCCAGAGGCTCCCGCCCCAAGCTCTGCTTCCTACCTCCAGGCGGGAGACGGCCCACCCGGGGTACTCACCTGCTGGGGAGCAGGGCCCTGGGAGCCAGCAGCCTGCATGGCCCTCATTTGTTTGTGTCTCTGCCCAGAAGCAGATACTACGGAGGGCCGGACCCGGTGATCATATTTGCCAGTCACTTAGAGAGCTGGCGACAGCCACTGTCATTGATCTCATTAAAAGTAAAGGGCGTGCGGATCCCGTTTTGCAGGCTGGATGGAGCCTCCTCCAGCCCCAGAAGGACTATTGATTGCGGAACCTTTATCGAAGGTTAATTGGATTTCAGTGAATGTGTGTTTAAGACCCCGCCTGGGCCGAGGCCCAATTTAATTGGCATGAAATTAGCCAAGAGAAAGGTGACAGAGCCAGGAACAGAGGGGCGGCAGGGACAGAGGATGGGCCGGTGGGCAGACGCTGGCAGGAGGGGGCTGTCCCTAGGGTTTGGGAGCTGGCTGGGAAGGAGGTCCAGGGCTCCTTGCTGTCACCATGGTCTCGGACTCGGTCCCCTGTTCTCAGGATGGCACTCCTGTGTGTTGGGTGCCCCTGAGCGGCTGTCTGTTCCCCTCTGTCAGGGATGGAAGGGGACCTGGGGACTGAGCTGAGATGTTTAGTCGTTTAACTAATCCTTCTCCAGAACCCCAAAGCCCCATGTTCAGAATTGCTGGGGGCACCTGAGCCTCCCCGGGGCTCCGAGGTGGTGAACGTGGAGCGCCCCGTGGCCAGCTTGGGGGGCCATGCCTTCTGGCTTGCTGAGTCCTCCCGAGGTGGCTGGCCACCCCTGAGGCCAACGCAGCTTGGCTCATCTCATCTCTTTGGCTCTTCCTGGTCCTTCCACTTTTTGTGTGGGAATGGGATTTCACCCTCATTTTCCTTTAGTCATCTTAGAGGGGTTGGCGAGGGCCTGGAGTAATGGCTTGGGTTCCCTCCGCCACGTGTAACCAGAAGCTCTGCTGCTGCTTCCTTCCCACAGTTTTTTTCTTTCTTTCTTTTTCTTAGTTCGATGGACCTTTGTTTTATTTATTTACTTACGTGTGCTGCTGAGGATCGAACCCAGGGCCTCACACATGCCAGACAAGCGCTCTACCGCTGAGCCACCACCCCAGCCCCCTCCCATAGTTTTAAAGTCCATTCCATGTCCCTCTTGGAGCAGTGAAGGTTTCGGTGCATGTCTTATTGAGCACCTACTATGTGCAGCTGCCCATCGGTGCTATAATAGAAGTGTAGACAGAGTGTGGCAGAGCAGGGGGGCTTCACAGAGGTGCTGGGTAGGAAGCAGAGAGGGTTTCAGAGTCAGGACATCCGGTGTTGCGTCTGGCTCAGCCATCCCTCGGCCAGGTGCCCTGGGGTGGCTCACTTGTAGTCTGAGCCTGCTCATCTTCACAGCTGAAGGGATAACAACACTTCTTGACACTGCTGTGTGAACTTTGCAAGCTGTGAGGCTCTATTTCGAAAGTCATCTGTAATTCACAATGCATGAGGGTCCCGTTCACAGAGGCAAGTCCTCCTCTAGAATCTCCTTTGCTCCTTCCCTGTTCACCAGCCTCTGGAATCTGCAGGTATGTGGACCTGGAGTGGAGCATGAGGCCTCTGGTGCCCCCTCCAAAAGCCACGCCAGGGTTCCTGCCTCTGATCCCCACAGTGAATGGGAGGATGTTCCAGCTCAGCTCACTCCCAGCTGCTGGGCCTTCCTGGCCCTCTGGTACCTGCAGATGCACGAACACCCTGTCTACTGACCCTGTCTGCTGACGTCACTAGAAAGGCGACACCTTCTGTCACCCTCTCCCCATCACTTCTTGGAAGTGTATGGAACTAGAGGGGCCCGGGTGCTCAAGGTGGACTCCTGAAGTTTTATCTCTTCCCAGCAGAGGGGTCAGGAGAGGTCACTGACACCTGGAGTCGACCTTCCTGCACTCTGCCACCTGCTAGCCGTGTCCCCTTGGGGAAACTACCCTTTTGCAGGTGGGATTTAGAGAGGGACCCAGAGGGTTGTCTGATGGCTGAAGCGCCAGGCTCTCGGTGTGTGGCCGAGCCCTGTGTCCATGCTGGGAGCCCTGGGAAAGGGGTTGGCATTTCAACCCTCCGTGGTGCTCCTAGCACAGTGTCTACCAAAGAGTCGGGGCAACAGGTAGGGAAGAGCCCCTTCTCCATTTTTCCGATTGAGCCAGGCCAGGTGGATGTGAAGCTCTTTCTTTGGAATGAGGGTTGTCCAAGGCGGGAGAGGCCAGGTGCCCGCAGCTTTCCGTCCCTTCTCCTGTGGTGTCCAGTAGCCGTGACCACTTCCTGCTGTCTGGGTGACCTGAGTGTCTCTGGCTGGAGACCCAAGCAGGCTTTCTTGGCCTGTGGCAGCTGCCCATGCCCTGACTCTCCAGAGAAAGGCCTCACCCAGAGGAATTTTTGCAAAGGTGCCTAGAAGTGCCACAGTCCGAGCCACTTCCTCAGTGGCTGTGACTAGCCTGGCACCTCTGCCTCCCTCCTCATGACGTCTCCAACACCACTTGTGGCCAGGTGGCTTCCAGCACCTTTGTGTTTGGAGCTTTTCCATGATCTGGTCTGTGGCCGGAGGCCTGGGCAGAACTGGGGGACGGGCAGGGAAAGTCTGAGTGATGAACCCCGTTACCCTTGACACTGGGCGGCTTGTGTGATTGCCCACACCCTGCAGCACCAACCTGCGGCTTCTCTCCGAGATCTTGGCCTTGCTTCTGAGACGCCCCCCAGGAACATAAATAGACTTTCCCTTGGGGGTGGGAATAAATTAATTCATGCAATTATAAAATAATTAAAGTACTTTAAGCCAATTCAAGTTTTGAGGAAAATCCAAAAATAACTCCTTGATTTAAATATTATTTACTAAATTAATTCTTTACTCAGCCTTTTTTTAGAGTCCCGGTTTCCCCTACTTCCCCACTGTGAGAGCGTAAAGGCGTTGCATAATTACTGAAATCACTTGTGAGTAGCAGCCTTTTTGCAAGGAACAATTGAAAGACTTCCTGGTGACTTTTTTCCTACGTGGCGCTGTACGGTGTGGTTTTAGTTGCCACCTGTCCAGGATTGCCCAGGAAGATTCTTTTCTCCTCATGATTTACCTTTACTGGACAGCTGGGGGGAGGACCTTCAGCAATCTTCGGGACTGAGTGGAGAGGCAAGATAGCCTGACCATGGAGCACCTGTTCTGTGGCATCCAGTCACCAGGGTCTGGATCCCAGCATCACAAACTGTTGAGAAAGTGACCAGGTGATTTCTTTCTTTCTTTCTTTTTTTTTTAGTACTGGGAATTGAAACTGCTGAGCCTCATCCCAGACCTTTTTAAAAATATTTTATTAGAGACAGGGTCTCACGGAGTTGCCGTGAGTTCTGATCCTCCTGCCTCAGCCTCCCAAGCCGCTGGAATTTCAGGTGTGCACCGCTACATTCGGCTTTTTTTTTTTTTTAAATTTTTAGTGTTTTCATTAAGTGTCATAATTATACACAACAGTGGGTTCATTGTGACATACACACATAACCTTGTTTGTTCCAACTCATTCCCTGATACCTCCCCTGCCCCTCCTTCCTCCCCTCCCCTCCCTCCTTGGTCCAGTTCCTTCTGATTTTTTCCTTGGGTGCCTTGCGATCACACCTGTGAGGTCACGGTGGTGTGTTCCTACATGCAGACAGCATAAGTCACCTCGCCTCTTCCTCTTTTTTGTTTCTTTTCATCGGTTTCCCGGGGACAGGGCTGGAGTGCTGGCTTGGTCCACATCCTGAGACCTGCCACCGTGCTGGAAGGGTGTTGCTCTCTGTCCTTAGGGGCCGCCGTCCTGGGGCCAAGGCCTTGTTAGGGACTCCATCATCTGTGCTTAGGCAGAGCCTTGGCTGAAGTCCATGGGAGCGGTGGGAGGGAGGGAGCTGTCCAGGAAGGGCTTCAGGCTTCCCCTGGGGCCCTCAGTGCCTCTGGGAGTCGGAGGGTGCTGCCCAGTAGAAAAGATAACCCCAAAGCTTGGTTTTTTAATGCCCCATAGGACAATAACCAGTTTGTATTTCACCCGGAATCTTAATCTCTTGCTCCTGTTGAAATCCCCTTAGTTACCCGCTTCCTCAAAATTCTTTTTGAACTGACTGTACCATCTCTCATGCTCCCTTATTAATGACTCTTCCAATCTTTGATGCATGTTCATTGTCTGTTTGTCTGAGCTGTGTTTTTAACTTCACAGTTACCCTTTGACCGTGATACTGGGTATTTTTTCCAAGTTTAAAATAAGAAGCTACAGCACTAAAAACACCCCCTGCCCAGCCACATTTGACCTTGAATCTCAAGGTCACTCTTTAAGGAAGTAGAGCAGATGGCCTAAGTCCCACTGGACTGCTAAGAGAACTTAGACCCAGACTGAGAAGGGAGGTGACTCCTGCTCCAGGCCACCCACGCCCCAAGTGGCAGAACCAAGATGGCTCCAGGGACCAGCTGTTGGCTTAGGCTAGTCCCTGCCCCTTTCTGCCTTTCATATCTGTCTGTCCTTGGTGACATCTGGTTAAAATGACTACCACTAGTGGACCCGCATAGGGCTTCCCATACACCAAGGAGGCAGCTGTATGGGTGTATTGATATGGGCAGGGCCGCTCTGGGGGCTGCGCTTGTGTGTCTCAGGCAGTGCAATGGCAGTGCCCCCTTATCCAGCAGCCGTGGTGGCCCAGTCCTCGTGGACAGCCCCCCCTCCCCACAGCCCCAGGGGCCATCTTTCAGTGTAGTAATAAGGGGCCCAGAGCGATTAGCAATATTTTAGAAGGCTTAAGGGATATCATACATCTCCTAGTGACAGGTCTGCCCAGACTAAATGAAATGTCATTTCTCTGCTTTTTGGCTGAAATTCCGTCAGCTCAGTCTGGTGGCGCTGCTTATCTTGGACCGATCAGGAGCCCCGATTGGACCTTTCTATGCGTCCTTGACAAATAAAAATGAATGATTACTTAATAAATGCAATCGGTTTGGCAGATACAGTGTGGCTTCTGGAAGCCCGGCGGCAGAAGCTCCAAGCAGCCCAACAATAGGGGTTCTTGGTGGCACAGAGATGGGGACGTGCTGACTGAGGTCCTTCTCCTGGGAAACAGAGAATGGTGGCCCTGGGACCCCTGGCATCTCAGCCTGTCTGGGAACCTGACCTGAGGCAGAGTTCTGCTGGTGTGAATGGACACCAGGTCCTAGGGTGTCCCTTGGTCCCAAGGAAAAGGCCAGCCGGAGAGCTGGCGTGGCAATAGGGCAGGGTCTTGATCAAAGGTGTCATGAAACCAGGTCCACTTGCCTCCAGGAGTGCTCTGAGGCACCAGTAGCAGCAATCACAGAGGCAACTGGGAAAGGTTGCTAGGTCACAGGCACTGTGACACATCCTTTGCCTCCAGATAGCACTATTGCTATTTCCATTTTACTGAAGCTGAGCATATCAGCAACTTGTTGAAGATCCCAGAACTCAGTTGAGAAGTGCAGAAGTAGGTGTGGGCCACACAGCAGGTGTGGGCTTTCTAGAAGGCGGTGGGATTGAGTCCTGGCTCTGCTCTTGTCAGCTGTGGCCCAGGCCGAGTGAACTCCCCTGTCTCATTCTGATTCTAGCCCCATCCCCTGGGGCTCTGAATAAGGACGTTGGCTATTGTTCCTAAAGTACGGATTTTTCTTGATCTTTTTCTTGATCGGTTAATGTAGTGCTCCTTGTAATTGATTGGGTTTCAGAGGAGATTAATGAGGTGAGGATAAGCATTCAAGGTGGGAACCACAGCATCTCAGAAAGCCACGAAGAGGTGAGGGTCTCGCTTACCTTGAACACAGGGCCTTAGAGTCAATCACGTGTTTGGGGCTGTTATAAGCAAGTGCGTACATAACAGAGCCAGTTTATGGTATGCAAATGATGCCGCCATATAATAAAGCTGTTTAACAAAACAGAGCCCCTCCCTGCTGTCGTGGAGTTTAGGATGGTGGGCTATGTGGTCATTAATCAAATAATCACACAGATAATTGCTAGTACCATGAAACCAAATCACAGCAACCTAGGAGTATATGGCAAGAGAACCTCTTCTAGCCTGGGAGTTAGGAAAGGTTTCCCCAGGGAGGCAAAGCTGACCTAGGTGGGCAGGAAGAGAAAGCCTGAACCTGATGATGGGGTGGTGGCAGGAATGCTTCTGGAAGTGGTAATAGCTTGTGCAAAAGCCCTGGGGTAGAAAAGCACAGGGATCAGTGGAGAAAGGAAGCTTGGATGGGACTGCGGTGTTGACGTGGTGCAAGGTGAGACCGTGGAGGGAGGCCGGGCCTGGTGGTGCAGAACTTTGTAGGTTGAGGAAAGAACCTATTCCTGTGCTCCCCACTCATGAGCCCTCGCTCCTGTTCTCTGGTTGGGATATGTTTGTTGATGACCATGGGGTCCAGCTGAGGCTGAGTGGAATGCCAAGGGCAGCTGGTGTCCTGGGGTGCCAGCTCTCTGCTAGAGCAAGTCTTTCTCCCCTGGAAACCTGTCCACAAGACATCTCGGGGCCCAGGTCTGACTCTATTCAGCAACCGTTCCCTAGCTGCAAAGAGGCTTTTAGCTTTAATAAAAACGGGAGTAGAGATAAGAGCCTGCCTCTGCAGGGAGAGCACCAGTGACAGGATGATTTAAATGGCCTCTCCAGTGTCATTTCTTCTGTGCAGACATCATAAATCAGATTAGCACTGGGCGCTGGGGAGGGAGGGCAGTGGGGAGAGGCCTGGACACTGGGTCTGTCTGGGACCGGCCCAGCATCGACGGGGCAGCCCCCAAATGGGGTGCCAAGTCATCTGTTCCTGATCCTCGGCCCCCAGCCCTGTTCTTTGGCAAAGGGACGGTGGGTGGGCGAGCTCTCCCAGCCCAGCTTCTCACCCCTTCTCAGCTTTGGGGAGGGAAGCAAGAGGGTCTGATGAGGGAGCAGGAGGGTGGCGGGCCATGTGGGGGTGGAGCACGACAGCCCTGGACAAAGCAGAAGCAGCCCCTCTCCTCCACGACCATACTTGGAAATCACCTTGGGGACTTTAAGAAAACACTGGTGCTCAATACCATCCCGGTACCGTGCGCAGCATTTCTGAGCTCCAGGTGGCTCTAATGGGTGGAGGAGTGAAGAAGGATTGGATCAGAGTGTGGCTGTGTCTTAAATGCAAGAACCAGACCGTCTCAAATCATGACTTCCCGCACCTCCACTCAGGCCTACCCAGTCCTTTGGGTCTCTCTTAAAATGAGCAGATTGAGGGACCAGAGGGGAGCTCCCTGAGATGGGTGAGAATGGCACTGGACTCCCACATGCCTCCCTTCCCTTTCAGATCTCCTGCCACCTGGGCAAGATGTACAGTGAGATGATCTTTGTCAATGGCTTCGTGCACTGCGATCCCCACCCGGGCAATGTGCTGGTGCGGAAGCATCCGGACACCGGCAAGGCAGAGGTCATCCTGCTGGACCACGGTCTCTACCAGGTGGGAGAAGCCTTCCCACCCAGCCCCAGGGCGTCTGCTGCCTGGGGCCAGAACTGGCTGACATTCCCCATCAGCCACAGAACTGGGAAGCGGATAGTCAAGGTAGCAGGGTGGGGGGCCTCCCTCCCCCAGGAACCGTCATTTTATGCACTGTCCTGAGAGCTCTGTGAGGTCCGTCACACCTCCTCTGCAGACGGTCGTGAGGAGTAGATAGAAAGGTGCTTGTGCCTGTGACTCTATCTCCAGGGGACTGCAGGCCCCGGCAGGCCTGGGCGGTGAACTGCCAGGTGCAGGAGCCAGGGCTTCTGGGGAAGGGTAGCTAGCTCCACCTTCAGCCCCAGGGAGGGTGGAAGATGTGGTGGAAAGGGAGCTGACGGAGCTGGTGGTGCAGACTTTACTCTCTAAGATCAGGAGAGTGCTGCTCTCACCCAGAATTAAGGGAACCCCCAGCATCATGTCAGAGAGGACATTTCCCCAGGCAGATGTGACCTAGACAATGAGGACTTGGTTCTCCCCGTAACAAGAAGCCTGGAAGGGGATGCGTCTAGGTGAACCGTGGGCTTCCGCTTGGGAAGTTCACTGCCCGTCTGGGTCTCCAGGCCTGGATTGATTCCTTGGGGATGGTCCTGGGGAGTTTCTGCAGTGGTCTTCTATCCCAGTGGCCCCCGGGGCCCTGATGCTGCATCCCAGAATCTTGGCTTCCTCTGAAAGGCTTCGTGAAGTAGGGTACATCATGTTAAGTTAGCCTTGGTCAACGAGGAGTCCCAAAATGAATGACGGCCCCGACACAAGAGAAGTTGGATTGCAGTTTTGGAAGCAGCAGAGTCAGCAGGGCGCTGCCAGTAGCAGGGGAGAGGACTCAGAGTACACGCATGGGAAAGTTCTGGAGACATAGAGCTTCTGCTGCATCCCAACAGTCAGGCAGAGGACCACATCTAGCTTCAAAGGAGGTTGGGAAACTAGCTTGTCCCAGAGAAGAAGAGGAGAGGATAGGTTTTGGTGGGGGATTAGCAATCTCTGCCACTCCTGAGTGATTCCAAGTGTTGCCAAATACAGGTTGAGCCTGCCTAATGTGAAATCCAAAGTGCTTTCAAACTCCAAGCTTTTCAAGTGCCATGACACTGAGTAGAAAATTCCATGCCATGAGACCTTTGTTTCATGCACAAAATTACTAAGCATGTTTTTTAAAATTGCCTTTAGGCTTATGTGTATAAAGTACATGTGAAACATAAAGGAATTTTCAGTTTGGATGTGGATCTCTTCCCCAAGATACTATGTCTATGCAAGTATTCCAAAATCTGGAAGCATCCAAAAATTGAAAATACTTCCCGGCCCAAGCATTTCAGATAAGGGATAGTCAACCTAGAGGAGCTTTAAAAACTTGGGCCTTCAAGGATGGCCGGACTTCAGGGGAGAAGCAGGCCTCATGGGGAGCCATGGTAAGCACCAGCCAGGGGGTTAGGACTTTGGTAGGGAGAAGAGACTCAGGTCCCACCACCACTGTCCCCCCACAGGTGCTCACGGAGGAGTTCCGCCTGGACTACTGTCACCTGTGGCAGTCTCTGATCTGGATGGACATGGAGGGGGTGAAGAAGTACAGCCAGCGCCTGGGGGCCGGGGATCTCTACCCGTTGTTTGCCTGCATGCTGACAGCCCGGTCCTGGGACTCAGTCAATAGGGGCATCAGCCAAGCGCCAGTCACTTCCTCCGAGGTAGGTGACCCCTCCTGGCCCTCCTTCCTTCCCTTCTAAGCCAGGGTCTTGGGGAGGAAGACCCCGGGAGCTTGTGTATATGTCGGGAGGAGAATGAACTAGATGAGAAGCAGGAGGGGGAAGAGACAGTGTCCCTGTATGGAGGAGGGTCAGGGGAAGACATCTCACTGCCTGCTGCCCCAGGCCTTATCAGCTTGGAGGAGAAACAAGGTCACGTGGCTGCAATACCCATTCTCTTGTGCTTTAGCTTTGACTGGCTCACATGAGATTTTTAGGCTTCCTCCAACTTCTCCCCCGAGACTCTGGACCTCCTCAGGGACTGTCTCCTTCCTAAGTCTCTTCTGCTGTCCTTGTCCTTCCAGGCTGCATGGTCGGGAGGGCCCTTTGCTTTCCCGTGTGATACTCAAGTGGCCCTGCTCACCCTGTGGACCTGCAGACTCTTTAGTGAAACAGCTTCTTCTGTTCTTTATCCGTTGCTGCTTTCTCTGTGGGCCTAGACAGGGTCGCATGGCTCTGACTCGGAGACAGATCCTGGGAACACCTTCTCCCCACGCTCCTGCCCACTTCTGCACCCCCGGCAGCTCTCCAGGGAAGGAAGCCTCTCCTTCTCTCCTGGCATTGACTTCTGTCTGTCCCTTCTGTCAGTTTCCAGGCCCATCCGTGCTGGCCTGTATCTTGGTGATGGACAGATTTGAACTCCAGCTGAGGCCTCTGCTCACTGCAGGGGACAGGGTACCAATCATGATGTCGGAAAGCCTGGGCTTAGGTTCTGGCACCTCCTTTTCCTGATGTCATGACCTGGGGTGTTCTTGTCACCCCTTTGGGTCTCAGGGGCCTCCCCTGCAAGCTGCTTTGTGGTAGGTAGGTGGCTTTAGAATTGGCTGGATCCAGAGTCGCAGATGACATCTCCAAGTGTCCATCTCTTCATCTCTTGGCTGCACTTTCCTCCAAGTTGACATCATTCTCCAGCAAGTTGGT
This sequence comes from Ictidomys tridecemlineatus, assembly GCF_052094955.1. Lineage (NCBI taxonomy): Eukaryota > Metazoa > Chordata > Mammalia > Rodentia > Sciuridae > Ictidomys > Ictidomys tridecemlineatus. The sequence goes on from NC_135481.1 coordinate 100,117,072, forward strand.
GGCAAAGATGACCACCTGCTCTTCTGGGCCCCACAGTCCATCTCAGAAGAGAGACAGTCTCCTTTTGTAAAACAGGGACAGTAGGACTGATGATTCTGATTTACTAATCGTGCATGTAGGGCGCCTACCAACAGTTCCTGAAGTTCATTCATCCAACAAGCATTTGTTTTTGCTGGATCCTGGGCTCGGCACTGAGGATACTGTGACCTTCGGGCAGATGGGCCTTTTGTGTAATTTCCACTTTGGTTGCGAGAGACAGACAGTAAACAAGTGAACAAACAAGTAAGAGTAATAATTGCAGGTTATGGACATCATGGAGGAAATACGCAGGATCATATCTGCAGAGGGAGTTGAGGTGCTCAGAGACGACCTTGACGAGGACATTGGAGCTAAGGCACAGAGGGCAAGAAGGGCAGCAGCACCAGGAAGAGATTGAAGGAAGCATTTGTGGCACACTAAGGCCCAGGGGTAGGAGAGTTTGGTAGGGTTCAGAGTGTGGGGAGGAGGCTGGTGGGATGGGAAGAATTGGGAGTGCTGGCCGGAAGAGCATCCCATGGGCCTTAAAAGCCACAGAGGGAAGTTCAGATTCATTCTCAGCATAAAGCAAAGCCTTGGACGGGCTTTAAACAGAAGCAGATGCTCAGACCTGCTGTTTTTAAGTGTCTCTAAAGTGGGGTGAGATGAGCCCTGGGCCATTGGTTAGGAGGTCAGGCCAGGCGTCCAGGTGGAGGTGAGGGGTCAGACCACGCTGGTGGCAACAAAGATGGAGACTAGAGGCGGAGGTGGAGGAGAGAGAGCAGCAGAATCAAGGTTGCAGCGTCCTAAGGGGGGAGCAGCTGCTGCTTCTAGAAGCAGGGGAAACTTTGGAAAGGACATGTTTGGGGCAGGACTAGGCACTGATTCTCTCGAGCAGATGGGGATGTCCTGGGAAGTGAAGACCACAGCTCAATGAAGAGGTCCTGTTGGGCTATCCATTTGTGAGTCTTTAGCCTGTAGATGATACCTAAAGCCACAGTGCTGAATGAGGTCTTGTGGCCCATGGTAGGTATGCATGGAGGACATGCATATTCATTATCTAAGATGGAATTTTGTGCTTACATTCTTATGACTTCATGAAGACCAGTTAAAAAGCCAATGCTTTGAAGAAGCCAAACCTCCAGGCAGCCTTTCCTTACCCTCTTCATAGAAAGTCACCCATCCATACTTGAATCACTCTAGGGCAAGTGGCTCACTGTCCCTTGCAGAGTAGTCCCGTCTGTCCATCTTCACTGTCTAATTACAGGGAGGGCCCTTGTCTTGCACATCTTTTTATAAGGTCCCTGCAGTCTAGATCTAGCAGACAGGCGTTCGTGTAGGTTCTGGAGACCCTGACTCTAACTGCTCATTTGGACATGAACCCAGACAGACTGAGGGCGAACTGAGCCGGGTCAGACCAGCCCAACCTTGCCTCTGAGATCTCCAGGCTCTTTCTGAAACCTGCTGTCATTCAGAATTAAGGGAACCCCCAGCATTGGATCAGGGAGGATGTTTTCCCCAACAAAATGTAGCCTAAACAACGATGAGGAACTTGTTCTCACAAAAAGCCTGGAGAGAGGCAGGTCCGGGTTAGTTAACTCAGCACGTCAACAGCCTGGGGGCTCTGGGCTCGGTTCCTGTTGATTCTCTGGGCATTTCTCCCATGATTCCAAGATGGCCGGGGCAGTTCCAAGCTTCACATCTTTATTCAGTGGTGGCCACAGGCAGGAACCAGGGGCTGTTTCCTCTCATGTATCATTTCTGAAGGGCAAGAGACCCTTTCCTAGAAGTCCCCCAGCCGACTTGTCCTGTGTCTCTTTGGCCAGAATTGTGTCATGTGAGGGAGTGAGTACTCAGAGCCAGCTTTGGCTGAGAGCGAGCCTCACCCCCAGGGCAAGCAAAGGGCTCTGAGCCCCAGAAGAGCAGGACCCAAATGAACAAAATTGTTTTTTTTTTTTTTTTTTTTAAACAAAGGACAGTGGGGGAATGGCTGCTCGGTAGGCACCCAACTAGGTCTATTCCAGACACCCACCATTAAGCTGTGGGTGCCCAAGCCGGCAGGCTCTACTGCTCTGAGACCTACCCCTGGGAGGCACCCTGGGTGAGTGGTGCTGTAGTCCCATTGGGGAGCCAGGCCTTGGTCTGGACTTAGCACTCAGGCAGGGCCACCTGCAGCTATGACAGTGCCCAGCCTCTTGGTGTCTGGCTGCCGTGGAGACCACCCAGTGTGCTAACTCAGCGACATGATGATCAGCAGTGTTGTCAGGCTTCTGAAGGCACCGGGACTCTGTCTCAGCTGCGGAAAGCAGTGGGGGAAAGGGCTTCTGGCAGAACTGCTGGGCCGTTGTTAGGACTCAGTGGCACCAAGTGCTTCTCTGTGCCTTGTCTCTGATGACCCTCTCCATGCAGCTGGGTCACTTGCCTCTCCCCCTCCATCCCACACAGAGGGTAGTAGCATGTCCAGTTTGGGGGTGAGGGCCCTGAGTGGAAAGAGATCCAGGACTGCTTGAAGGCCTGTAGTCCTACAGTGAGGTGGGCAGGGAGCGTGGCCAGGCGGGGAGAGCGTGGGCTCCGGAGTCAGGCTGCTGGTGGGATCCTGACCCACTACTTACCCGCTCTGCACCCTGGGAAGGTCCCTTGACTTCTCAGTGCCTCCGTTTCTTCCTGCCTGCTTTCCATTTATTTTGCCAGGGGATGGAATCCAGGACCTTGCATATGCTAGGCAAGGGCTCCATCCCTGAGCTCCATCCCTAGCCCCGTGTCCTCGCCTTTAATGGAGATAATACACTCAACCTGATAGACTTGTTATTAGGGTTAAATAAATTAATGTATGTGATATTTTCAGAGTTCCTGGCCTTTCCAAGGCATGGTGGTCCCCACCACAATCGTCACCTTCATCATTTTCCTGGAGACTGCTGAAGGGCCAGAGCCACGCTGTCATGCCCAGGATTGTAGGCAGTTACTCACCTATGCCTTTGTAGAGCTCAGTGACAGGGAAAGGAGGGACGCCGGGTCCCAACTTAAACACCTGATGGTGAGGGCCGTGGGATGGCCCTGGGCCCTACTCTGGGCAATGTGAGATGAGACTGGCTGCAGTGCAGGACACAGTGACCCACAGGGGGACGCGGCTGGTGGGTGGATCTGGTGGGGTGCAGATTATGGGGCAGGACTTGGGGGCTGGGTTGGAGTCAGGAGCTCAGACCTATGGGCTAGGTCAACCTGTGCTTGGCTGGCGGGGGACATGGCTTGACTTTCAGGGCTTCTTGTTGGCCTGCCCTGAAATGGGTGGCAGAGCACACTCGACCGTGCTCCTGAGCTGCATTAGTGCTTGTCTAGGGGCTGGGCTGGGCCTCTGGTCTCTGTGGTCAGGCTGTGGAGCTGTGGGGCTTCTCTTTGAGGAGTGTTCCTAGTGGTGTCAGGAGGGCTGTGCTGGAAGCTTCTGCCTGGAGCTTCCTTGAAGCCCCTCTGGTCACAGACTGCCCAGAGACTTTTGCCACCCGGGCTCCACTTCCCCTCTGACCATCCACTTCTGTCTCCCTGTTGCTGCCCCAGGACTTAGAGATCCGCAACAATGCCGCCAACTACCTCCCCCAGATCAGCCAGCTCCTCAACCACGTGCCACGCCAGATGCTGCTCATCTTCAAGACCAATGACCTGCTGCGCAGCATCGAGGCCACCCTGGGCACCCGCGCCTCTGCCAGCTCCTTCCTCAACATGTCACGGTGCTGTGTCCGGGCGCTAGCCAAGTGAGTATGGGCCCTGTTCTGGTCCTCTCTCAGCTCCCAGCCTGCCCAGGGCTCCTGCTTGCCTCTGCTATTCCCACAGTCCACGGGCGCCATCTGCATTTCCCAATCTCCACTTCTCCATGCCGGGGGAGCTGAGGTTAGAAAACAGCTCTGGTGAACTGGCAGGTGCCCTGGGTCCGTGTCTTTGGGTCTCCCGGAGAGTCACTTGTATATGTGAAAGGGTGGATTCTAGGATGTCATCTTCCCAATCCAGCTTCTAGATGATTCTTGCCCACACTGAAGTTTGAAAGGTTTTGGGGAGTCTCAGCCCTTTGCAGGTGTCCCTGGGCTTGGGGTCAGGAAGCCTTGGTGTGACCCAATCTCTAACTGGTCTTGGGACTTGGCTCTCTGTGATTGGCCCAGCAGGTAGGCCAGTGGCTCTTTTTCCTGCAGGGTGGCTGGCCAGCAGGCTGTCTTGGACTTTCAGGCCTTTTAGTTGTCTCAGTGCCTTTGGGGTGCTGGTGAGGACGGGAAGGTGCTTTCTCAGGGAGCTCATTCCAGAGGCACAAGGACTCTGGCCTCCCGTGGGGTGGGGTGGAATACCTTGGAAGGAACGTGCCCTCGTGGAATGTTCTCACTGGCTTGGGGTCCACTCCTAGCCCATCTCTCCTGGGCAGGAAATGGGACTTTCTGGGAAACTACTCAGATTTGACCACATATATATCATGTACCTTCTATCAGATATCAAATGAGATCACAGCAAAATATTCCGCACACTGGAAGAGCTGGCCATGATTTATTCTTCCTCTGAGGGCTTGGGAAGTCAGGTCTTGAATAGGTCGTCGTCATAAACACCAATTTTTATTGTGTCCTTTGTTGGTACAGAAGGGATGGAGCTGGGCTAATGTGTAACGGCCTCAGCCTCCCTGGACATGACCAGGTTTTCAAGTGACTCTTGTCCTGAGCAAGTTTGGAAAAGCTTTCAGTATATTTGAGCTTGGGGAATTCTGGGTTGGCATATATTTACTATACTTTTGGGAAGAGAAGTTTTGGAATATTCCATCCAGTGAGCCTCTCCGACCTCTGACGCCCTGTGAAACAGATGCTTTTCCTTACCCCACTTATTTGAAAAACTGCTTTGGCGTGTTTGAGGTCCTCTGACCCTGTGGCATGATCAGGTCACCAAGAGTAGTCCCCAGGGGCAGGGGCTGGTGCGTTGGCCAAAGCCACCATCTCTTGTTTTTCTCAGTTGTACTGAGCTGGTGTCCTGATGGCTTATCTCTCCTTTCTTGCCCTTCCTCAGGCACAACAAGAAGAATGCCTGTTCGTTCTTCAGAAGGACCCAGATCTCTCTCAGCGAGGCCTTGAACTTGTGGCAGATCAGCCTTCACGAACTCCTGCTGCGTGTGAAGGGGCTGAGGCTGCCCCGCTGGGTCTCGGCCCTGCTTTGCTGGCTCTTTCCTGTTTCACTTTGAGCTACTCCTTAACTCCTGTCCCTTCGTGGTGGATTTCCACTCCTGTCTTTCCTGCGTTCCCTGACTCCACCCACCTTCCCTGCCCCATAGTGGTCAGGAGTTCCGGGTTCCCTCATGACCTGTGGCACCATCATGCTTCACCTTTGGAATCCCTGTGCCCACACTTGTCTCAGGTACCGTGGACGAGGTTTCTGTCCTTCCCCAGGGAGAAGATGCAGTAGCCTACTTCCCACTGCTGTGTGGCCACTGGCTGGACGCCACCCCCATTTCTGGTCACCCATTCTATTTTCAGGATGGACCACACGTGCACGGAGAGCACATTTAACTCGTAGGAAGTTTGATTTTGTCAGAGGTGAGCATGGTCCCTGACCCCGAGGGAGAACAGGCTTCCTCTCCTTGCCATGTCACTCCCCAGAGGTGCCATCTGAGTGTGTCACTGCTGCCACGGTGACCTGTTGGTGTTTTATGTATTGTGTTTCAGTAAATCTCTCTCAAGTTTGCAGGGTTGTCTGTCCTGACTCACTGGTTCCCGCCCTGCCTTGGCCACATGCCCGTTCAGCTGTGTCCCTGGCCCTTGCCACACCACTTAGAGCAGCTCTAGGAAGACCTGGGAGATGAAGTCAGAGTTTGGTTGGTGGCATTTTTATTCCACACTGGCCAGTAGTGGACTTCAACGCCTAGTGCCAAGAGAGTCTTCTGCTTGGCATCCTCCCTTGTGATCCTTCCAAGCTGGAAGAAGCCTTTTCCTCTCTGGGGCCACTTCCCATTTCCTGCTTCTTGGAGGCTTCTCCTTCCATCCAAGTCTCTGAGGCCTTGATTGGAGGAGGGCAGCAGCTCAGAGCTTGGCAGAAGCCTCAGGCTGTTTTCTGTGGGTTCTCACCTCATTCCCTTGACCTGGGCCACCTGTCTTACTCTCTGATTCTCTTTTGGTGACCTCAGCTTCAGGGGTGTGCTTGTACCTGGTCTTCCCAGTCCTTCTGAAAACTCTGGTCCTGTTCCTGAACCCTGGGTCCCTGGCTGGGCTTCCCCTCCGAAACTCCCAGGCACCTTTGAATTGTTTCTACCTGTCACCTGCACCTCCCCCCAGCTCCAGCATCTGCTCCTCTGTTTGGGACAGAAGAGCAGATGATGGAGCTAACTCCTGTGGCCACATGGTCTCCAGGTCCCCAAGACCTCAGATCTGGCAGATCCCCACTCCTTGAGCACCCATGTGCACAGATGCTGATTGTATCTGGGTCTCTCTGATTTTCACCCAATCACAGAGGTGAAAATCCCTGAGCCCGAGTCTCATTTTTCTATTCCCTTTATTTATAAGACAACAAGCAGATTTTCTAGTGATCAGAGATGACTGCAGTCCTTTTATTTCCTAAAAGAATTGATTGTTCTTAGTGACCAGTTGGATGGACCCAGGGGCCTGTGAGAATAATTTGTAAGATCTGTTATTAATCACGAAGATGTGCTGCATATTCTGTTTTGTGGTATCTTTTATAGCCACTGAAGTAAATAGAAATGTCCTTTCTGTTCAAGGTCATGGGCATTTACTTTTCTCTTTTGTTTTAGTGGTTGGCTTCCTCTGCACTGGGACCTAGAACATCTTCATGTGGCCAGTGGGCCCAGACCCCACACATTTCTCTGGGAAGAGCAGAGAGGCAAGGAGAGTTGGAGGTTCAGGACAGCTTGAAAACAGTAGAACAGCAGACTGTTGAGTGCTCTCCACGTGCAAAAGGCCATGACAGGCTCTGAAAATACATTACATCATTGAATTGTCCCATCAGCTCTCAGACGGAGCGTCATTACCCTCAGTGGTGGGAGCCAAGGATCAGAGAGGTTTACTAGTTGCCTGTAGCCATATAGTTTTGATATTTAATTCTACAGATAAAGCTTATCCTTGCTCCTTAAGCTGTCTTGGGGGTGTGAGTTGTGCCTTCCAGATCTGTGCCTAGCATATAGGTATCCTGGCTTACAGCGGGTGCACCATCAGCAGCGTGCAGACATGGAGAGTCTCAGCACAGTTGGTAATTTTCAGGGATGTTGAAATCTGTGCATTTGAAAAGCCACACGTGTGCTCCTCCTGCCTGAGGCACTGCCTTGGTGGCCAGGTTCAATCCTGAGCGTTTGTCATCCACTCCCAGGATCAGAGGTGGCCTGTTCCTGCATTGCAGTCTGTCTGGGGCCCTTCTGCCATAGCTAGCGGGCTCTGAAAATGTTTCTAATGGCATCTCAGAAAAAAACTATCTCCAGGAGGCACCCAGGCAAATCTTGAGGGGCAGGGCTGTTGGGAGATTTGGAATGACCCTTTGCAGAGGCAAATGTGACAGGAATGATACCTGAATAGAGAGTGGCCTGGGAAGGTAAAGCATGAGCAGGGTCTGAGTGGGGCGTTGGTGACTGGCAGTGTCCTAACAGCCAGGTGAAGGAACCAGGGTGGCGATTCCCAGGCCTGGGCTGGGGGCGCGATGCCTGGTGAATCTGGCGGAAGGGCCCTGTGCTCGTCTAGAGGCCTTGAATACCCGGTGACCTGGTGCCACTGCTGCTCTTGGTCAACAG